>NC_030809.1:112215393-112830602 GCF_001704415.2 Capra hircus | reverse complement strand
GTTGATCTTTTCATACTGACAAACTTTTTAGATACCACATGTGAGACATTATAAAAGGAGACATAATTATTTTAAATTATCTGACATGTTCAAATATCAGTTAAATCGAGACTCAGACACTACATAAAGGATTATTTTCATGCACTAAAAAGTACTTTAAAAGAGAATCTCAAATATTTAAGTGTGATTATATAACTGTGGGTATTCTATTAAAACATCCTGAAACAACCAGCTGTTAACACCAGGTCTGCAACACTACTTAAAACTTAAATATTTAAAAATAAAGGTTTCAAACTGAAAATGAAAATAATTCCCACTCATTAAATTAGGCATGACATTTTTCTTAGAGATTATATTCTTTTTTTTTTGCACTATTTTCTACATAAGATACAATAATTATTTTTTAAGTCAAGTGTATCACCTTTTTCTAAAGTGTAGTCAAGAAAAATGGACTAAGTTTTTGGATTTCCATGTTAATAGTTGTTTTGCTACTTAGAATAAAACACATTTATGTACTTGAAAAGATGGAGTTATACTGCTAGGACATTCTGAATGACTACTAATTGAGTTTTATGGAAAGTCCAATGGCATACAGACATACCTGTAAGACTTAAAAATTAGTAATACTCTCTTAACTTCATGTCTTCTATAATGGTTCATTGTTTGCTTTGTAAAGTTTAACAGCATTTTGTGGATTATAGCTTCAATAGAATTTAATAATAGAAAAAGTTATTGTTTGACGATCTTATTTCATTATTAGGGGTTTGGAATCAAAGGCCTTCAGATATAATTTTTAGAAAGTATTGATTTTCCTATAGATGCAAAAAGCAATTCTAAATGGTGTAAACAAATAAGCTCTAGAGTCTAGTTAAGAGTAATGTATCAGTGTCAAGTTTTTGGTTCTGATATTATATATACTGATATTATATATATATATATATCTATGTCTCACGAGTGGGGGAAGCAGAGTGAAGGGTACACAGAATTCTTTGTAATATTTTTGCAACTTCCAATGAGTCTAGGATGACTAGCTCACATTTAAAATATCTCCCTAAAAGTTTAAACATGCCATTCTTTATTTAAATGAGGCCTTTGAAAAACAATTACAGCTTTCTCTTTTCAACTCAATAACCCAAGGTATTCCAGAGCAAAAATAAACAAAATAATTAGAAACTGAAGGGATTTTTATAAATTATATTTAAGTCAAAGTCTCAATTTTATTATAAAATAAATCCTTGGGAATTATTTTAATTGCTATCTCAACAGAATTTGTTTTGATTATCAGGGCCACTATTTATGGGGTGAAATGAAGACATCTTCTTGAATGATGATAATGGAAACATTTGAACTTCATTTCCATATTTCTGATAAATGTGCAGAATGAGAATAGATAAATACCCTTGTAGCACCCAATCTGCATTTGGTTCACTAGAAAGTTGAGAAAATATATTTCACCATGTGGGTTTCTTTCAACTATTATATTTAATAAATACAATAGGAGAGGCATTTGAATAGTCCCCATCTGTTATTAGCTGATCATCATATCACCCCACGGATAAAACAGTACACTCTAGGGGATTCCCTAGAGACAAACAGGGAGAGGGCCTCCTCATGTACCCATTGAGGAGGTCCTGAAGGCTATTTGTAGGGGATTCTCAAGCCTCAAGTCAACTACTCAAAGGCAGCTTCTAAATTCATTTTTTTCTTCAGCTTTAAAAATCCTTGATGGATACTCCAATATTTTCAAAGTGCTTTAGATTCACAGCTATTCTGCCCTCCTTTAAATGAAATATTATTTTAAAATATTAATTACTCTGTCTTATACATACTTGGAGAGTTCAGTCAGCTTTAAAATAAAATTTCTTCCTACTTTATTTTGAAATGATACGGAGAAAAAAAAAATGACATTGAGTGTTCTGCTCCAAAGTCAACAGAAGGTCAAAACCTTCTTTGCTCTATTTGTCAACCCAGAACTAAATGTCTAATCATCTCACTGGCAAAAGAAACTGAACAGAAACAAGTGGGTTCTCATACCATGAAAATAATCAGTTATACTGTGTGTGAGGTCTGATTGAATAGCACACCAGGAAGAACCACCACATTTAATTAAAACAGAACAGCCTCTGTGAAACAATGAGTAAGACACATTCTTAAATATTACACCTTTTCATTTTTCTTTAAATTGGCAGCTCTCTCCCATTAACTTCAGCTATCATGAACATTTCATCCAATCTCAATGGCTCAGGAGGACAAATTAATAAGGTAACTGTGGATTATGTGATCTAAATATGAAAACTTGGCTTCTCTCAGTCAATAGCAGCTTTTTGATTGATCTAGTTTGTTCCTGCACTAACCATGGAGAGCAGATCAATCTAATTCTTTTAAGGCATTAAAAAGGGAATATTACTACATATTTGCCTTTTGGCAAATTATTTTATCCTAAGGCTGCACCCTTCCCTTTTGTGGAGGGCACAGATAAGATGTGGAAATGAAGAAGTTTTGTGAAATAAAGTTGTTTTGCAGTGTTGCAAAGACAACTGCGTGCTTCCATCACTTGATCTAAGTTCTCATAATACCTTGATATTGGATGCTTCATCTTTATGCTGAGAATCTCCATGGCTGTGCGTTTCAGTCACAATTTTAAACCTTTCAAAATGTAGTTGCTCTCTTTGATATGAATGTACCATGTTCTCTGATGTAGGCTCATAGGTCCAACTAACTGAAAGCCTCAATTTGTGGGAAGAAGAAAAGCGAGGCTGGGGACACAGCACAAACGCTGTTTACGCCACTGAAGTTCTTTTGAAATGGAAAGGCTCTGCATGAAGAAGGGAGCAGTTATGCCACTGCCTCGCCAATTCCAGTGAGGAGCTCATCTTCAATGTAGTGTTCAACGTAGGTGGCAAAACTGTAATTTTTCCCTTTTTTGAAACTATTTTTTCTTCTTTTATTTTTGAAATTCTCATCTAAGCGACAGTTTCTTGTACTATAGTGACTCCTGCTGGGAGAGGTAAGTTGAAGTAGCTGAAGGTCTCTTACAGATATATCAACTCCCGGACAGTAAAAAAGATGTCCTAAACGCAGGAGATGGAGTTAAACTGTTCCCCTACCTTGGACGCAACGGCTTCTTTCATCACTAAGAACAAACCCCTAGGTTTTACAATTGAGACTGAGAAACTAGTACAGTACTTGTACAATTTTTGATCTACAGCATCACGACGTGAAGCTGCAACAATTAGATGTAAAGGGTCCATTCATGAGGAATAACATCACTTTGACCCTTTGTGTTAGCTCCTACTGCTAATCTTTCCATAAGCGTGAACTTACTTTCAATTTGAAGAAGATGAAAAAGTCTTTTGCAAAACCCCAATACTGTTTTCTGATCTATGTACCTGAATGGGGAATCGTAGTCTTACCTCGTTTTTTTCCACTACAAGCCAAGCTACTTGTAATCCTTCCAAACCTTTAAAGGGGACCTCCCTTGTTAGCATCTCCCAGAGAACCTGGAACAAAAAGGAAATGGAATTTTTATTCTTGTACTTTATATTTTTGGTATATTACTGAAACTTTAACATTTAACTGTATCCAATTACCAGACACAACCAACTCCATCTGTAGAAACTTGGGCAAAACATATATATTCATGCATAGAGCTTCTTCCGTGTATTTTATACATATACATATATTTTGTTGTTGCTGCTGTTCTTTTTTATTTAAAAAAATCCACTTTAGGGAGTAGAATATCTACATCCGGGCTTAAAATTTTATGAAACCAATGCGCCTAAGTGGTTTAACTGTATTTTGTAAATTAACAGAATTCCCATGGCTCACCATAAACTAGATTTTACACTTTGTTAGTCAAAACTCTTTGCACCTTCAATCTCTGATAAATTTCTCTGTATGAAAATAACTGGGAATTCAAACATATTTTCAAAGCTTCAGTAGCAGTCTCATTAAAAAAAAAAAAAAAATTGAGCCCCAAATCCAAATCACTGGCTAAACCACTTACTCCACAATGGTGGATACTTGCAAGACTAACATTTAGATTCTGTGTTTGGAGAACTCTTTCTCCAAATGAGTCAGTCTAAGGGATTTATTTTCATCCACCTATGATATAATCTATTAATTATATTCTAAAATGTCATAAACACCTATGTACATACATAGGCTGTTCGCATGTGCATGTGTGTGCAAATGTATGTATACGTTATCTCTCTGCAATCCTTGAGATTAGCTTGATTAGTAAATCTGCACTGGAATGCTGAAACAAAGCAAATCGATGTGCGAAATGCTGAAAACAGCTAATGATTCTGTATTCTCTTTAAACTCTGAGTCATGGAGATTTTGCTGCCAAGGTAAGTCAATGGTAAAGAATCTGCCTGTCAATGCAGGAGACGCAGGTTCAATCCCTGGGTTGGGAAGATCTCCTGCAGCAGAAAATGGCAACCCATTCCAGTATTCTTTCCTGGAAAAACCCATGGACAGAGAAGCCTGGCCAGCTACAGTCCATGGGGTCAAAGAGTCAGATAGAAGTTAGCAAGTAAACAACAACCACAATGGAGAGTTTTACTTTATTTATACAATAAAGTACTTTATTTATACAAATGAGTATCCAGATTTGAGTCTATTGATACTTTTGTGAAGTGCAAAAACAATTACAATTTTATCAATAATAGCATGATAATAACAGCCACTATCATTTATCGAGGGATTATGTTCCAGGTTCTCTGTTAAGCCTTTAGGTATGCTGTCCTGATTAATCTCAGTCCCATCAGATGGGTATCATTCTCATTGTACAGATGAGGAAACTAAAGCTTAAGGAAGTTAAATAAACTTGCCCAAAGGCATTCAGTTATCAGGTGACAGAGCTAGAATGTGAACTTCTTGTCTCACCCTGAAAGTCAAGGTCTCAACAAGAGGTAACTTTGGAGATGGAAGAACGAGAGTGCAGCAGGCCCTAGTTTAGGTAGGTTTGGAGCCAAGGCAGAAGCAAAGACACGCAGCTCCTCTGCTTGACATTTCTGTTGTTCTAAAAACAAAAACTCATTTCTAAATAAGAGTGCAGACTGAGAATATATACTCTATTCAAGCAAGTCCGATACCCACTATTTCCTTAGCCAGTGCTCAGTCTTACTCAAGCCATAACATGTTAAATGAGTTCTGGCTAATATACTAAGGTAATTAGCAGGAAAATCAGGGAAATTGGCAGATGCTGCTCAAGCAGGAGAAAAATAATTCCCTGAAGCTTCTTTGCGCTTTTAATCAAGTGTGTAAGGTACTTCTTTAGAAGAGCTACTGAATAATTCTATTCGAGTCACAGAAGTGATTAGGAAAAGGTAAGGGGCACCCCAGAAGGGGCTGATTCGAGCAAATGCTGGAAGTTCAGGAAAGATGGGAACCAGAACAGGTACGTGGTCACCTGACACTGGGCAGTGGGAGGGGATGGTGGTGGTGGAGGAGGGGTGGAGAAATGGCAGGAGCAAGAGGGATGAGCAGGAAATGAACCCCCTCAATTTACTGCAATCACTACTTCCTGGTGTTGGGGTTCAGAGGGGAAGGGGTATAGAGTGCAAAAAAATGAAGGGGTTTGGCATTCTTTGGAAAGAATGACTCTGCCTCAAATGCCCAGGACACCAGAATGTTTAGATGAGCAGCCTTGTGCCCCTCCTTTTAGAGTCTGGCCTTCTGACCTGTCTGCACAATACACATCACACACACACACACACACACAAGCTGCTTGGGTTTTTTGTGGGGTAAGAGGCAGAACTAAGAGCCTGGGGAATGACAGCAGAAAAAGATTTATGCCATTCTTTATCTCAAAATATTCCACTGGAAAGTGTCCAAAAATCTAATAGGATCAGAGTTATATTTCTCTAAGGGTTCCAACCCTGGAAAAAGTAAGATAGTTTCATTCTATTCCCTCCTGTGTCTCTAAAGACCTACCACAAGGAGTAGCCATCTGATGGATGTGAAACTGGCAAGAGTGGCGTCCTGAACTGCTGGATCCTGAAGCCCAAATGAGATCTTGAGTTTAATTCCAGGGTCAGCACATCTCAAGATTCCCTACTATTTATTTGCCAACTTCAGAAATGTATCAAAAAGTAGGTGATGTGAGATAGGACAACAGCTTTTTCTACTTAGCAAAATCACATTTGGCACAAAAAAAAGTAGCTTAGTTAAGGAAGTCACTTGGAGGTCTAAAAATATATTAAACTATGCCTGAAAATATCAGTTATGGGGATGCAGGCCAAACATTATTGTGATCTTTCACCTTAAAAATATTTTCCAACTCATGTTATATTGAGACATCCCTACATTTAAACTGTGCTTGCAAGGAAAATTTCTATTTTCGGCTTACAGAAGAGAAACTTGGACAAAGCTGTGTACTTTTCCTGCCTTTTCTTTTACAATGGAAAGCCATTACCTGAGCTGGGTGGTTCTGGAACAGGACTCACAGACAAGCGAAGCAGTGATGCTCACTCTGAAGCTGCTTTATTTTCAAAACTGGTTTTGGCTGAGAAGCTTTGGAGCAGGTAATCCTTTCTGCATTGCCATTAGGAGAGCTTTGTTTTTAAAGAGTGGTTAGGCCTTGGGTTCTCAGAACGTTTACTCTTCAATGATTCTGGCTTTCCTGAACTCTTTTCTCTTTTGTGGACAATATCCTAAACACTCCTTCAAGAGACGTCATCAGAAGAGGACAGAAAAAAATCTACTTCCTTATAAAATACCAACAATGGCCTGCCTAGTGAAGTTTACCAGCGTACAAGCAAGGGTCACAAGATCTATTTCTGGCATTTCACCAGCATGTTTATTTTAAGGCTGTACAAGGCTGGCTAGTCTCACAATGTGTTAAGAAGAGCCAAAGGTTAATTAAATTAAGCTGCGGAGGGCCAGGGACTTTAAGACTACAAGGGGCTAAATTCTTACAGCAAGTCTGAGAAAGAAAAATAAAAAGCAAAAATACAATGGGGTTTTTTGGTTGGGTTTCAAAAATGACAACTGTTTTTTATGGTCTTATTCATCTGTATGTGACTGCTATGTGAGTAGGGGGGCTCAATGAATGGAACAGACTTCTAATGAACTACGGGATGTCCTATGCAAGCAAATATACTTATCGACAAAGAAGTCCTGCTTACTCACCTGTTCTGAAAGGACGTGAAGAACTCTCAATATCTGCACTGCTTCCTTAGATAGATATTATTTTCAAAGTTTATGGACTATAAACTTCTAAAACTAACATGGTTCCTGCCTTAACAACTATCCTCTCCTGGCCTACTACCTTGGGCATGTGATGCTTTCTTGACTTTAAAAAAAATTTGTGATGGTTTAAACAAACAGGATCCGTAAAGCATGCTCTGTACTTTTCCTTTTACTAATGTTGTTGAGAGTAAAACAGGAAAGAGTTGTGATTAAATAAAATCCTGATTTGTTGTTTATAACTAAATGAGCATATGTGTACTCTTCTGAATGGAATTCGGCTGATGCAGCCACGGGGTAAGAATAACCAGCATTCTGAGTAAACCTCTTTCAGAGAGTAAAAGAGCAGTCGCTATTTTAAAACTAACAGATTTACTGAAAAGGCATACCCTCCCCCGCCCCACCCAGTTAAAAGAAGACTCTAATAGGAATATAGAATTGATATTCAAAAATATGTGACTGAAGCAGACAAGTCCTGAAGAGCAACACCAGATCTGTAAATGCAGAGCAACCCTGGAAAGGTCCAGTGACTGGCTCTAAGGTTTGCTGTAAGATTGATTACTTGATGAAAGAGTTGTTAAGCATTTGATAGGACGGGGGAGCCTGGTGGCTGACGTCTATGGGATCACACAGAGTCGGACACGACTGAAGTGACTTAGCAGCAGCAGCAGCAGCAGCAGCAAGGCTTCCCTGGTACCTCAGACAGTAAGGAATCAGCCTGCAATGCAAGAGACCTGGGTTTGATCCCTGGATCAGGAAGATCCCCTGGACAAGGAAATGGCAACCCACTCCAGTATTCTGGCCTGGAGAATCCCATGGACAGAGGAGCCTGACGGGCTACAGTCCATGGGGTTGCAAAGAGTCGGATATGAATGAGCAACTAACATTTTCACTTTTCATCTCTCAAAACAAAAGTAGAATCAGTAAATAAGTAGATTGAAAACCTAATTCATAAAAAGAAAGGTTCAAGGCCCATCTACTGAGTAGTGGTGAGTAGTTCCTTGAAAGGAAAGCTTTTTAATAAAATAAGCTGTACATTTGCAGGTTCAGAAGTCTTGATTTAAACTACATTTAATATGGTGGGGGGGGTGGGGCATTTACTGTGGAATGAGTGAAATGGATTATAAAAAGATACAGTGAAGACCCTAAGCTCCACAAAGTCCTCTCTTCACATCTTTTGTAATTTCTATGTAGAAGGCAATTTGTTCCTGGTCACTGGAACCAAAACTCCATTTCAGCTAAGGAAAAGCAGGTGGGTACACTTAAACAAAGTCCTGGGCAACTGTAAAGCTTTGGGAAAAGGCAGTGTGAACTGTGCTTTCATAAATGAGATAATACTGAACCCCAAAGTTCACTCTATACAGAACTCACAGTTGTGTCTTTCCAGTCAAAGATTTAAGAGGGAGGGAAATTCTAAGACATGGGGAGACTTTTACAAGTAAAAGCACTGCACGAGAACTTGCAGAGTGCTCAAGTGAGCCTTAAAAATCTTCTAATTCACATGAATGTGCAATGTAACTTAAAAACTCTAGCCATCGAAATATATTTATACATGTTTACATCCACAGGCAAGGGGAAAGAGTGAGAACTATGGTCCCTACAGATAGCTGACTGCTTTTAACAGTTTTAAATGGCTGTATAAAACAAAAGAATATACAACAGAGACACTGTAAGGGATCCTTACTCTCTCGTCCCTTATAGAAAAAGTTTGATGGTTCCTGATTCCACAGGATAAAATGAAATGCTGGACCCAAGAAGCAGGCAAAGTAAAATTTAAATTGCCCTAAGTTGGTGACTTCACTTTCACTTTTCACTTTCATGCATTGGAGAAGGAAATGGCAACCCACTCCAGCGTTCTTGCCTGGAGAATCCCAGGGACAGGGGAGCCTGGTGGGCTGCCGTCATGGGGTTGCACAGAGTCAGACACAATGGAAGCGACTTAGCAGCAGCAGCAAGTTGGTGTCTAGCACAGTGCCTGACACAATAAATAGGCTTTTACTTTGAAATGAAGGAACATAACTTCATTAGAAGGAAATAATCTCACAAAAAGTCTTAAATTGCAACAAATTTCTCCATTTTCATACTCCCTGGCAGTTGAGTTGCAGGATGGTTAGAATGTAGTAATTTAAAAAATATATTTATTTATTTATTTTGGGCCGAGCTGGGTCTTTTTCGCTGAACACAGGCTTCCCTTGTTGTGGAGCCTGGACTCTAGGCGCTCAGGCTTCAGTAGCTGGTGTGTGTGGGCTCAGGAGTTGTGATGGATGCACTTAGGTCCCATAGAATTAGTTGTATGTGGAATCCTCCCAGAGCAGGGATGGAACCTGTTTCCCCTGCTTTGGCTAGCAGATTTTTAACCACTGAACGAACCACCAGGGAAGCCCAGAATGTAGTAACTTTTGACATACAGGACCAGCTTTAGAATCTATTTCTTCATGAACTTCTGGGCTTTGCCTTTTCTTTTGGTAAGAACTATTTGATCACTGTCTAAAATAGGTTATAACTATACCCCAATATAAAATAATAATACTTTAAAAAGAAAAAGATATTAATTTCTTAAAGAAGTTATAGCCTTCATTCTTAGAGACGCACAGAATTAAGGACAATTAGATATTTAGCCTGATGCTGCTACTATCTTCCAAACTTTACAATTCCAGCCTTTCACCAAAAACATGTATTTCATTTATGACATGATTTTTTTTCAATAGCCAATAAAATTGATATTAGATACATTTGGTACACATAAGATGTAGTATGACAGAAAAAGCTAGTGAACTGAAACCAGCCCAGAACTTACTGAGGCCAGCAGGAAGTACCTAGAGCCCGACTGACTCTAAAGAAACAGGAATGGGTTTGACGATGTTGGTATCCTCCTGTACCATCAGCTATCACCTTAGCTGAGAACACAGAAAGTCAGGAGGAAGAGGCATATTGATCTGGTCTAAAGTTAGACAGCTTTCTCCCCCATTACTATGAAAATGTCCTTCAAAGAAGTAACAATATAGAGAGGTAGTATGATCAAGAGATGAGAGGTGAAGACTGGGGTTCCAAGTACTTTTTTTTTTGTTAAAGCCTTGCTGGCTGCGACAGGCGTGTGGGATCTTAGTCTGTGACCAGGGATGGAAGCTGTGCCCCTTGCATTGGGAGTGCAGAATCTTAACCACTGAACTGCCTGGGAATTCCCTCCAAATGCTATTTTGGGCTTTTTGTAAAGGATATATATATATATATATATACATATATATATATACAGCATTTTTAGGGATAAAAAACTTATCCTCAAAAAAAGGCTCCAATGAATTCCTTCCTCCACAAAGAGCTGCCCTGCCCACTCTCCCCTCCCACCCCTCCACTCTCCTGTTGTCCCACTTCCTCTCTGCTAATTCAGACACAACTTATTCCTCAAGGTGGTCCATCTCAAGACTCCTCCTCTAGCAACTCCTCCTTCTGCTTCTTCACTGATTGGTTCCTGCGGTCTCTGCTCCTTGAGCCTCCCACCCCCAACCCCCACAGTATTCTACTCTTATAACTGCGTTGCCTGGTCAGTCTTCTTCTGTGACACCTTAGATCCAGGTTTCAGACAGTCACTCTACGAGACCTGCAGCACACATGGGCAAGGCCATGTACCCAATAAGTACATTTTCTTCTGCATTCTCCGGAAACTCACTCATCACTTTAATGGCTGACACTCAAAAATTTCCTGTTAATTAACTCATTCAGCGTATCTACGGGTGGTTTTGGAGCACCACACTACAGTGAAGTCCCATTCGAAAGGCCCTACATTTCCACTGACTTACAGAGACATTCTACAGTCCTACGACCTCCCAGAAAAGCAGAAGGGCATCAGGTCTAATACTATTTGAGGACCCATCGAATGTGCTCCTTGCACACGGCACTGGTTTCTTCTCAACACAGGACGAAATAACTAACAAATGATCAGAGTAAACCTTCTAATAGAAAGTATTCTCTCTGTTGCCACTGCACTGGATATTCTACCAGGAACAGTATCATTGCTTTAAAACCATGTTAAACTGCTATGCCCTGCTTCGGTACATTGTTTGCTTTTTAATGCTCTTTGGCAACAAAAAATGAGAAGTGAACTCACCACACCATAGGAATATGTGTCACAAGTTTCAGACACAGGGAGACTTTGGATGACTTCAGGAGCCATCCACGGGAAAGTTCCAACCAAGGACATATGTGTTGTATGGTTGTGGAACCGCGAGGCGCCAAAATCGCAGATCTGAGAAAAGAGAAAGGAGTATCAACTTTCTTTTTACTGACTAATAAAACAAGCATCAGTCATAAAACCTACATCTGAAATTAACCAAATTTCTTAAAATTAAAAAATTACTAGTCCTACCTTCAACACCCCATCAGCAGCTATAACAACTAAAAGGGAAAAAAAGATAAATTATGAAAGTCATCCAGTTTGAGTTATCCTGAAAAAAATCATAAACGTGTATTTTTATCTTTCATGTGGGATTCTGAACAGTAAAATCAAAGTATTTACCACACTGAAGATTTTACAAAATGGAGCTGACATTAAAATAAAAATACAAAACTAATTCTATAAGGTGCTGATTAAAAGGGCTTTAAGACCTCGCTTTAGAAAAGGCAGAGGAACCAGAGATCAAATTGCCCACATCCGCTGGATCACTGAAAAAGCAAGAGAGTTCCAGAAAAACACCTATTTCTGCTTTATTGACTATGCCAACGCCTTTGACTGTGTGGATCACAATAAACTGGAAAATTCTGAAAGAGATGGGAATACCAGACCACCTGACCTGCCTCTTGAGAAACCTGTATGCAGGTCAGGAAGCACCAGTTAGAACTGGACATGGAACAACAGACTGGTTCCAAATAGGAAAAGGAGTACGTCAAGGCTGTATATTGTCACCATGCTTATTTAACTTCTATGCAGAGTACATCATGAGAAACGCTGGGCTGGAAGAAGCACAAGCTGGAATCAAGATTGCTGGGAGAAACATCAATAACCTCAGATATGCAGATGATACCACCCTTATGGCAGAAAGTGAAGAGGAACTAAAAAGCCTCTTGATGAGAGTGAAGTGGAGAATGAAAAAGTTGGCTTAAAGCTCAACATTCAGAAAACGAAGATCATGGCATCCGGTCCCATCACTTCATGGGAAATAGATGGGGAAATAGTGGAAACAGTGTCAGACTTTATTTTTTGGGGCTCCAAAATCACTGCAGATGGTGACTGCAGCCATGAAATTAAAAGATGCTTACTCCTTGGAAGAAAAGTTATGACCAACCTAGATAGCATATTTGAAAGCAGAGACATTCCTTTGCCAACAAAGGTCCGTCTAGTCAAGGCTATGGCTTTTCCTGTGGTCATGTATGGATGTGAGAGTTGGACTGTGAAGAAGGCTGAGCGCTGAAGAACTGATGCTTTTGAACTGTGGTGTTGGAGAAGACTCTTGAGAGTCCCTTGGACTGCAAGGAGATCCAACCAGTCCATTCTGAAGGAGATCAGCCCTGGGATTTCTTTGGAGGGAATGATGCTGAAGCTGAAACTCCAGTACTTTGGCCACCTCATGCGAAGAGTTGACTCATTGGAAAAGACTCTGATGCTGGGAGGGACGGGGGGCAGGAGTGCCGGGGTCCAGCCCCAGTGGATCCAGGGTGATTTGAAGGTGGGGACGGAGTCAGCGTCCTTAGAAAAATGCATATTTAATTACAGATATAGAGAGAGATTAGAAACGGATAGTGTAGTAGGAAGATTAGTGGAGAAAAAGAGGCTGAATAACTTGGATTACGTGGAATAGCATCCATGCTCCAGATGGGAATTCAGCCAGAAAAACCGGAGCAAGAAAGAAGTGACATGGGGGAATCAGTCTTTCCGGAAACTGATCCAATTTCTTTATTTTGGGGTTTGCTTATATACCTTTTGTTACATATAGGGATGAATACAGAGTCACACAGGGGTCAGCAGTCCTGACCTTTATCAAAATCAGGTGCTTCACATAAAAAGGTTTTAGGGATTTAACATCATCTGGCCATGAGACCTGCTGACATTTTATGATCCTTTCTTTCTGATAACCAAAAAACTTATTTATTCCAAGGGTGTTTTTTCTTAAACCAGGCACCACCCTCCAAATAAAGTTACATTCCTATAGGGTGAGGGTGTAGTGAGTTACAATCAAGAAAGGAATTTATTTAACCCAAAGTTAACATGATTAATCTTAAAGGTTAATACTTATTTCTCCTATATGCTTAAAGGTTAATACTTATTTCTCCTATATGTTAGTTATATTCATTATAAGGGCAGGGAATATGGAGATTTAGCAGCAAACATCAGCCCAACAAATGAAAATCCTTTCACCAATGCTCCCCTTAAGATCTATTTAGTCTTAAGATAGTGATAAAGTTACATTTTTATATAACAAGAACACAGTGATTTATAACAAAGTACAGTGATCTATTACAAAAGAGAAAATTCATTAACTCAAAAAGTCTAGTATTGCTAACCTTAAAAACTACTATATTTCCTTTTCTATATTCCAAATACATTGATTAATATATTCCCAGGTGCCTAAGGATATGGAGGCCTGGCAGCAATCATTAACTCAACAAGAAGAAAAAACCCTATGCTAATTAAGACTCTCAAAATACTCTAAAACTCTCTGTGCTGTTTATGGTTGAGAGGTAGTAAACAATCATGTGGCAGGAGCATGGATAATGCTGTCACACAAGCTAGTCTGTCAGCAGAGAGGTTTGACCTGAGACATCCTTGTCCTATCCAGAGCAGGGAATTAGCAGCAATTATTGACACAACAAATGAAAAACCCTTCACCAATATAATTCCTAACCAACCCACTATACTAATAATTTCTAACTCCCCAAAAGAATTTGCCTTTAGTAAGTCTAAAACATCTCATGCCTCTCGGATTGGGAGGCTGTAAACAATCACGTGTGGCCAGACGAACCTATACAGGTGGGCTAGATAACCTTCAGAGGAGTCCGTAAGCTGAAACACTCTTGTCACGCCCAGGAATTTTTATTGCCTTGGAGCTGCAAGTTAACTCCTCCGAGAGAAATGGTGATAGGGGAGAGCCCCCCGTAAAGTCAGAGGTGTAAGTGAGAGCATAAAACAGACTCTGGTTTTGGGGTAGATGCTCGGGAACAGGGGGTTTCCTGAGGCTTGATCACGCCTTTGCGTATGCCAAGCCTCCTTCCTCATGACCTTTGCCATGGGCGGGGTTCCTCACGCTGGCCCCCGGCACAGGAGGAGAAGGGGACGACAGGGGATGAGATGGCTGGATGGCATCACTGACTCGATGGACGTGAGTCTGAGTGAACTCCGGGAGTTGGTGATGGACAGGGAGGCCTGGTGTGCTGCGATTCATGGGGTCGCAAAGAGTCGGACATGACTGAGTGACTGAACTGAACTGAAATGAACTGAAGACCTCGTTTTAAATTAAACGTAGCATTGTCTAGTAAAAAAGTTATAGATCAGCTGCAGTCAAGGGAACCAAATTTTCACCTGGATTCTGACACTAGACTGTCAACATTCTACTGAGCAAGTCATTAGCATTATTGCTTCATGGTAAATACGGTTTTTCCCTCTGGTTGAAGAGTAATTTTCTTGAAGGTGGAGATAATGCTTATCTATTTACATTATACATTCATTCATTTAACAAATATTTGTTGAGCACATGCTGTGGGCAAAGCCATTTACTATATTCTAGCAAAGGAAAGTGAGCAAGACTGGCATTGTCTCTGCTCTGGTGGAGCTTACAGTCTAATGGTAAACAGAGTTAAGCAAACACCTATAATAAAGTGGGATAAGTTCTGTGATGAGAGGTATGGAGATTGCCATAGGACCGAACAGCAGTCTAAGAAGTCAAACTGTAAGGAGGTCGAAGTTCTCTGGAAGAAATGATGCTATGCTGAGACCTGAAGAACAGATTAGAGCTAACCAGAAAGAGAAGTGGTGGAGGGATGCATGTTTTCCAAGCAGAAGAGTGAGCTCGTGAAAAAGGTCAGGAGCAGAGGAAGAGGCTTGCAGTTTTGGAAAGTGTGGGCCAGGTCCGGAAGAGCCTTTGTGAGAAATGGAAAGCCAGTGAACAATATTAAGCAAAGGAATGAAACGATCAAATGTGCCCGGAGGGACAGAACGCGAGGAAGGAGATCACTGCAGGCAGGGTGAAGCCCAAGAGAGATGATGATGCCTGCACTAAGTCTGTGACAAGGACAGGAGAGAAGTGGACCAAGTCAAGAAACAGGCTGGAAGCAGAATCAGCTGGGCTTGGAGGACTGGCTATGGGAGAGGAAGAGGACTCAAAGAGGAAATAAAATAGAGGCAATGTGGCATAATGGTTATAACAGGAACTCGGCAATCAAACTGTAGCTCCTTTTTAAAAATTTGATTATGGATTAGGCAACTGGCATTGTCACTCACTGAGAAGGGGAATGCAGGGATAATTTGTTAGGGGATAGGGAGAAGATGAAAAGATAGACTTGGACACAGCACACTTTAGGGCCATACAAAATACCTATGTGAATATGTTCAATAAGCACATACACAGTTCTGAAGTTGAGATCTATTTGACAATGTGAAGATCAATTAGGGCTTTTATGGGAGTGGGTGAATAAAATGTAAGAAGGGAGAAGGTCAAGGACAGAATCCTAAAGGAATGTTTCTAGCATTTCCTTTGTAAGCCACACAATGCCTCGAACACGGTATATTATCAGTACTTAATAGGTGTTACTAATGACCTTGACAAGTGGGGAAAATAATTTTTTCATGATCCAATACCCAGAAATAGCCTAAGGTTAAATCTAATACTATATATGACAAGCTATACATTTTTCAAATATTGTTAATATTATATTCAGCTATTTAAAAAATACTTCTATTTTTTCATAAGACCAGTGTTTATTTAAACATCTAACGTCATAAAACTATATAACTTAGAAAATGAAAGTTCTACTGTTCTCTCTTGCCTCCCCAAATTGTTAAAAGTTAGCTCTATATTGTTTCAATATGTATGCGTTTTACCGTCAAGTAACTACACAACTACAATTTTAAAAAATGCAAACATTCTCCATTGTTAGTTTCATAAAGACAGTTTGAATAACTTAACCATTATCTCATGGGATATTTAAGATATACTGATACACTATATTAAAGTGAGAGACATTAAACACTTTTTTAATTGAAATTCTGAGCAAGAATTGAAAACATATGAAGTTATACACTCTGATACTTCCTACCAGATTCTAGATTATCTCCCAGTGACTTCCTGTTGAGCATGCATGCTCAGTGACTCAGTCGTGTCTGACTCTTTGCGATCCCATGGACTGTAGCCCGCCAGGCTCCTCTGTCCATGGGATTATCTAGGCAAGAATACTAGAGTGGGTTGCCGTTTCCTCCTCCAGGGGACCTCCCCAACCCAGGGATCAAACCCATGTCTCCTGTGTCTCCTGTAACGGCAGGCATATTTTTTTTTTTATCACCGAGCCACTTGGGAAGCCCAATGACTTCCTGTTAACCCATGTATATTAAAAGTTTTTAGCTCTAAGAAACTTACGTCTAAGGAAAGCTAAAGGATAAGTGATGAAACCTAGAAAAGGGCAAGAACAATGAGCCAGAGTCAACTTCAGGGTTGGGGTGGTGGTCCAACCTGAACTGCTGAGGAGTGGCAGCTGTGAACAACTTCCCCGTCTCCACCCCCACAAGCATCACGGTCCTGGGCAGCTGGTCAAACTCCTGAGTTCTCTTTCTCTACTGACCATGACTACTCATTCCAAAAATCACACTATTAGTATTTACCCATTTTAACTGCAATGATTTAAAGATTTTCTAAAAATAAATTGTTTTTAGAAGAATCACGTAGAAAACATGAAGAATCCCTTAGAAAGCAAGTAAATAACTAAAGCATGCAAATGAATCGATATCAAGATTTATTTTTTTTTAAGTAGCAAACTCTGATTCAAGCTCTCAGTGCTGGCTAGTTAAATAACACCACTGCCTTTCTCCATTAATTTTCAAGTGACGTAATGGAAGAAGCATTCAATTACCACTCCTACTTGAAGGTAACATCTAATCCTGCAAGTCATTTAAAAGTGCTCACTCTACAAATTATAAAATAGAGGATCATAAATAAACTTTAAGAAGCAGAGAAGAAGAGAAAGAAGAAAAAGAAAGCTTTTACTTTCCAAACCCCGCTGATCATTTTTGGGCACTCCTCCAGGTAATATGAGTGACATAAAAAATTTACACCAAATAATTCAGGAGTAACAAGAACAAAACTCAAAACTGCTAGTACAGAGAGTCATCTAAAAATAGAAGTTAGAAATACACTACCACTATGTGCTTGGATCCAGCAATACCTCTTTTAGAGAATGATTCTAGATAAATAATTAGGGATGTGTTGAAAATTTTTTCTGAAAACTATTAAGCTTAACATATTTTTTTTATCATAGGAAAAAAAAGGAAACCCAAATGTCCACATTCTATGCTATTTATATAGTGGAATACTATGCAGCCCCTTGAAATAATGGGGAAGATTTTGAATTTATTAATAATGGAAAGATTTTCATGATATTAGCTGTGAGTTAAACAGCAGGTTACAAAAGATATGGAAAGCATGATGCTTATTTCTATACATGTATGTATACATGTGCATGTATTTTATAATAGGTGAGATAAAAACATATGACTACTTTACCATTTCTTGACTTGAGATCTCTGTGAATCACCTTGACAGGAGCCTCCATATGTAAATAGTGCATTCCTTTTCATACAAAAAGAAATATAATGAATATAATTATAATAGAAATACAGTTAATATAATTTTCAACATTACATCAGTATTACCTCTATTTTAAACATCAGTATTACTTTCCATACTTTTACAAAGGATTTAATAGCAAAAACTAAGTCCATGTGCTCTATTCTTCCATGATAGATAAAATAGGGACAAGACATGCCTACACTAGGAAAATTTAAATACTATGGAAAGTGTATGTGGTTTAATGTCATATAAGTCGGAATTTGATTGTGAATAAAGTTAGCTTCTCACAGTATCCAATAGGACACCTTAATTTTCTGGAGTTTGCACAAAAGTAAAACAGATGCCACTGAAAGAAATGATAAGGTGACTAAGTGACTAAGGTATTCCACTACCAACTGCCTTCTAAATCAGCCACAGTTCTGAACAGAAATTTCAGTTTTCATTTGCATGTCTGAAGTTACCCAGGGCAGCTTCATTTATTTTCTCAGTATTCACTCTGGTAAGACCCTGGGAGTAGAGGTGGGGTAGGGATGGGGAGACTGGTTGAATTCATTAGTTATGGTTGGTAAAGAATTTTGTGATCCTCAGATAGAAAAATACACAGTAGTTATAAAATATTTTATTCTTACAAATCTTTGAGATAATCTATATTTCAATGTACTCTAAAATTCTTTACAACATATTAAAAATCAAGTTACTTCAGTAAATTGTATGCACATAAATTAAGCAGTTTTCTTATTTTGAATAAAAAATTATATTTTAAAAGATATATAGTCTATCTAGAATAAAGAACAAAAACATTTTCTACTGAAATATTTCCTATTTCTTAAGTTGTCTTCTAAACAATTGAAGAAATAGCCCTCTCACCTCAATCAAAACCATTTCTTTGGCTAATGAATTATATGCTGAGCACAGTTTAATAATGAGGCCTTGGTTCTTTCTTCAGTATATAGAAAATTTCAGTTTTATAAGGGCTAATTTTTAAAAATCTATTATTTTCTACTTTCTAGTTATTATATATTGAAGAATCATGAAAGAACAATGAAAAATTTCAAAACACTTAAACTCTTGCCATTTAAAGTTATTACTGAAGAGTCAACAAAAGTATAGCAATTCAAGTATCTTAAATAAAATGTAACTGGAATAAAGGAAATCTTTCTTCTAATATTAAGTTCTACATATTCCAAGCTGTGAAAATTCAATACAACTTGGGTAACGTGTAATAATTTTTATGACAGAATTTCATAGTTATTTCTCTCTTGCTTTAAGAATCCAATTCCTGAATAATTTTTCAGGTAGAAACTGTTTAATTACTATTAGAGGCAGAGCTACCTCATTTCTACATTTGCTGACAATAAAGAATTTAAAAAAACACTCAAGCACAAAAGCTTTGAATATAGGGACTTTTCTTCCTCACTGTAGATATTATGAGAAGAAGTACCATATTGTATTGAGCAAGCTGGTATCTGTGTATAACATATAGTATACATTTATAGAATATTTAGTGTACATGCACAATCATATAAAATTCTATTTAGCGTGTTTCAATAGCGCTATATACAATTCTGCCATATTTTTATTGCAAGAAAACAGGAGGCCTGAAAAATATCTCCATCAATTTTAAAATTCAGGGTTTCCTAAAAAAGATTTCCCAGGTGTCACTTTGGGAAGATTTGGAATCAATGATGACCATTCGGAGACTGGATCCAGGCTTGTTAGCTTTAATTGTTCCTTTTACCCATTGCTGGCTGACTTGCAGCAATTTCAGATACACTGGTCTGCCCTCCTTCCCTCTTCCCACCCAGAAAGAAGAGAGTCTGTTTTGCCTTTGAGAAGGTTTTCTCTTTCCAGTAACGTTAAGCAATGCCTATTTCAAAACTGAATGAATCAACTCTTATTTGAAATGAATTATTCATCCTCTGATTTCTCAACATCTTGTTGCTTCAGTGGCTTCAATCATGGTCAAACTGAAGGGCACAGCTGAATTCAAAACTGAATCAACAAAAATCAAGGCTTCCTATGTCATCTCCAAGTTCCACACATAGCTTTATCAGAGAGGGTTGAAGTCATTCTGAAAGCATTGATTTCTTCTTCTTTTTGTAGGCCATTTTAAATATTAAGAACTACCTGTATAGTTGTAAACGACTGTCTTCTCTGCTTCACACTTCTCACCTGAGGCTGAACACATTAGGACTTGCCTTTCACATTAATTCATCAGCCACCAAAATGTAAGTTCTGTTACTGTGTAGTTTTGGACACTCCCATCTTCTTCATCCCAGTTTTTCACCTGTAGTTCCAGTTTGCTGTTTAGTTCTATTCCTTCTCTTTCTTTTCTTTTTTATACAGCCGGGACTCTTGAGAAACCCTAGGAATGACTGAGCTGATCTGGAGCCAAAGGACTTGCCCCACAGACAGGGACTGTTACAGGGGAAGGGATCAGGAGGGATGAGGTTTACAGGCTAAGGGCCAGGGAAGCTAAACAGTGTGCACAGCAAGAAGCCGAGTGACTGGTGTCAGCTGATTTGTTTGCTATCCATCTTAAGTGCCATTAGGTAATAAGATGGGTGTAATTGGCTGAGCACCCTAAATGCAAATGTCTGTAAGGTGAAGTGCTTTAAGTCAAGGACTGCTTGTATATGTATTTACATTTCTCTAAGAGTATTTCCACAATGCTTCAGGCAGTTTCCAAAAACAGCACATTAACCAGCTTACAAACAGGTGGCCCCTGATATGCAGAGAAGTGGCTATGATGTTCCATGAAAATGTCTTGAAGAATGAGAAATTTTAAGACTGATTTGAGATGTCTCATGCATGAATACACAATTAAGTTAATTAACACAGCCAAAGCCTTAAGTACACCATCCTAAACATAGAGCTTATTATTCTTATAAGGTAATGAAGTATCACTCAAGCTGCAGCATTTTGCATGAAACTTTTTTTTTTTTTTTAATTTCCACTTTCTCTATTTGAAGAATTTGGCAGGTGTTGATGAAACTTAAAACAGGATAATTCCCCAAAGGAAAGACTATTACTTTTGGAAGTCACTGTGACTTTCCAGTGAAAGTAAAGTATGAGTTGCTTTCCTTATTGAGTACTAAATATCCTTTTATTTGCTTTGTAAAGAGATACTTGTAGAGATTGGAGCAGCAAAATGCAAAGGAGCTAATTGCCCCAGTAAAATTTGGACACACTTGCTTTCCAGGGGTTGCTAGAATACAAATGTAACCATCAGCATTCATTATTTAGATTAAGTTGTTTCCAAAGCAACTTTGACAGTTATAAATAAAACTCAGAAACATTCAGTTAGGAAAATGGAAAAAAGATAAAAATAAATGGAGTTTAAATTGCTTTAGAGAGCATTTGTGTATGAAGGAATTTATGAGGGAAAAAGAACTAGGCACCTTGTTTAGGGATTTTGTGTATTAAAAAATATTCCATTTCCAAGGGTGATTTTCAAGTTTACATTAAATATAAAATAAAATCTGAATTGCTTTTGCATTGAAGGCCAAATAAAACTTTCTTGCAAGTGGTTACTATTTTTAGCATATTATTATGTATACAAAAGAAGTAGAACTAATCCTACAATAAGTCACGTTTTCTGGATACTGCGGTCTGAGACTTACGGAACAATAACAGAAATATGATCTTTCCATTTAATGTATTGAGCAAGCTGGTCAATTACAGTGTCACAAAACGGGACAAAAGTATCTTCCTTGGAGCCACTGATTTTGTTGAAACTTGGTTTTTGGTAAAGAAGTAAAGAAAGGAAAGAGAAAAAAGGAATGCAGCAGTGGAAAGGCAATGGCCTAAAATATTACGTGCACAGTAAGCTGCAGAATTCTTGCTACTTTTGTCTGAAAAAAAAAAAAAAAAAAAAGCTTAAGACAGAATAAGAAATCTTCGACTTAACTCACCATGTCAGGATCTCTCCAACTATGCTGTAAGAATACATGAAACATTACCTTTGGCTACATCAGTGGCCCAGGTCATAATGTGATCCATGTCCATTTCTTCACTTCTGTTACTGTTAATGTAATCATAGAGTGATCCCAGAGAGGCGTATTCTGTTTTCAAAGGAAAGATAAGCATAGAATGAAAACCAAGGCACAATTCACAAATAAGACTGCATGGTTTCATTGAGAAAATGTGCTAAAAAATTTAACAAAAGACACTAAAACTTATTAAAAAAAAAAAAACTGTTCTATGCTGTGGTTTCTCAAAATTAACATCATCATGGAAAGAAATCTGTCAAAGACAAGACTGCTAACAGAATAGACAATATCTTCAGCTGGTGATGAAATCAAAAGCTATTTGGATGGAATTCAGAAATACAAAGGTATTGCAAGAATGCATTTGAAACAAAGGCAGGCATGAATATAGGTATTTCAAAAAATTGTTATTCTTAGGAGATAAATAAGGTTAAACACATAAGTCAGAGGGTTATGTAACAATGTAAACAAATCAATATTTGTTGCATCAGGATTTAGATTAGTCCTCAAATTTTAAGCTTTACAAAAGGCCAAGAAAGTGAGAAAATTCCTTTAAAAATGGTTTTGAGATATAAATTACATATCATAAAATTCACCCACCATATGTGTACAATTTGATTTTTAGGAAACTTACAGATTTGTGCAATAATCACTACAACCCAATTTTAACCTTTTCATGATCCCAAACAAGTCCCTTCTGCCCACTTATAGTTAATCACCACTGTCAGCCCCCGCCCTGTGATTTATCTTTTCTCACTCTCAAATGTGCCTTTTCTAGACATGTCACATAATGGAATGAAACAATATACGGCCTTTATGTCTGACTTCTTTCTCTTCATATAATGTTTGCAAGACTCTTTTGTGTTGTAGCATGTGTCAGTCCTTCACTCCTTTTTATTCCTGAATAGTATTTCACTGTCCTGGAGAAGGCGATAGCACCCCACTCCAGTACTCTTGCCTGGAGAATTCCATGGACGGAGCCTGGTGGGCTGCAGTCCATGGGGTCGCGAAGAGTCGGACACGACTGAGCGACTTCCCTTTCACTTTTCACTTTCATGCACTGGAGAAGGAAATGGCAACCCACCTCCAGTATTCTCGCCTGGAGAATCCCAGGGACAAGGGAGCCTGGTAGGCTTCCGTCTATGGGGTCGCACAGAGTTGGACACAACTGAAGCGACTTAGCAGCAGCAACAGCAGCACCAATATTTCATTGTATTGATCAAGCACATTCACTTTTTTCATTCACTGGGTTGATAGATATTTGCATGGTTCCTTTTCTAGATGTTATTTATCAGGTGGAGAAAATTCCCTTCTATTTTTAGCCTGCTGAGATTTCTTATTATAAATGGGTGTTGTAGAATGTCAGATTGGTTTTTGTCTTTTATTCTATTATGGTGTTTTATGTTAATTGATTTCAGATGTTAAATCAACCTTGCATTTCTGGGATAGATCCCATTCGGTTGTAATGTATAATCCTTTTTATTGGTAGATGGATTCAGTTTGCTAATATGTAGTGAAGGATTTTTTTTTTTTTAGTCAAGGATTTTTTCATCTATATTCAGGAGGGATGGCAGTCTGTAGTTTTCTTATTATGGTTCTGTCTGGTTTTGCTATTAGGATAATGCTGGCTGTACAGAATGAACTGGCAAGTGTTCCTTCTATTTTCAGAAACAGTATGGGAAGGACTGGTGTTATATTTCGTATAGAAATCATCAGTGAAATCACCTGGTTTTGGAAATTCATTATGGAAATGTTTTAAATTATGAATTCAAATTTCTTTACTTGCAGTTTTGGTCAGATTTTTTGTTTCTTCTTGAGTCAGTTTTGAAAATTTTTGTATTTTTAGGGATTTGTTTTCATTGTATTATTTTCATTTTAAATTGCCTAATTTGTTGCCATAAAGTTGGTCATAATATTCCCTTATAACCTTTTTAAATTTCTGTAGGGACCATAATGCTGTCTTCTCCTTCATTTCTGAGTTTGCCAATTTGTATTTTCCTTTTTGTTGGTCAGTCCAGCTAAAGGTTTGCCAGTTTTACTGAGCTTTACAAAGACCAAAATCTTAGTTTCATGGATTGTCTCTATTATTTTTCTGTTTTCTATGTTATTCTATTCTGCTCTAATCCTTATTATTTCCTTTCATTGCCTTGCTTTGGGCTTATTTTGTTCTTTTTGTAGTTTGTTAAGGTTAAAGCTTAATGATCAATTTCAGACCTTCTTTTTAAATAAAACATAGATGTGTTGTTGTTCAGTTGCTCAGTTGTGTCCAACTCTTTGCAACTCCATGGACTACAGCACGCCAGGCTTCCCTGGCCTTCATCATTTCCTGGAGTTTGCTCAAACTCATGTCCACTGAGTCGATGATGCCATCCAACCATCTCGTCCTCTGTCGTCCCCTTCTCCTCCTGCCCTCAATCTTCCTCAGCATCACGGTCTTTTCTAGTGAGCCAGCTCTTCGCATCAGGCAGCCAAAGTATTAGAAGCTCAGCTTCAGCATCAGTCCTTCCAATGAGTATTCAGGGCTGATTTCCTTAGGGTACTGGTTGGATATCCTTGTTGTCCGAGGGACTCTCAAGAGTCTTCTCCAACAGCACTGTTCAAAAGCATCAATTCTTTGGCACTCAGTCTTCTTTATGGTCCAACTCTCACATCCGTATGTGACTGCTGGAAAAACCATAGCTTTGACTAGACAGACTTTTGTCAGCAAGTGATGTCTCTGCTTTTTAATATGCTTATAAATTCCCTCCTAAGTATTACTTTGTCTTCCACCTATGATATTGATATGCTGCATTTTCATTTCCTCTCTGTCGAAAATATTTAAAAAACCATTGTAGTTTCTTGACTCATTGACTGTTTAGAAACGTGTCGTGTAATTTCCAAACATTTGGGACTTTTCCAGGTTTCTTTCTTGCATTGATTTTCTAGTTCTATTGTGATTAAAGAACTCTTCAATCCTTTATTTTAACTGGAGGATAATTACTTTGTGATGGCTTCTGCCATGCATTAACATGAATCGGCCATAGGTACACGTGTCCCCACACCCTGAACCCGCCTCCCACCGCCCTCCCCGCCCCATCCCGCCAGGCTGTCACAGAGCACTGGCATTGGGTGCCCTGCTTCATGCAGTGAACTTGAACTGCTCTTCCATTTTATTCAGTTCTTTTTGATGCATTAAGATTTATTTCATGATTTAACTTATCATGCATGCTAAAGAATATGCCCTTGAGAAGAATATGCATTCTTTGTTGGGTGGTGTGTAGAGCTGGTTGAGAGTGTTTGTCACGTCTTCTATATCCGTGCTGATTTTCTATCTAGTTGTTCTATCAATTACTGAGAATGGGGATACTGAAACCCCTTTGTTGAACTGACTGGTTCTTTTACAGTCAGTTATTGCTTCATGAAGTTTGAGGACCTGTTGTTAACTGTGTATACATTTACAATTGCTATATCTTCCTGATGTATTGATTCTTTTTATCATTATGAATGACTCAATTTATTTCTAGTAATATTTCTTAAGCTTATTTTGTTTGAAATTACTATAGTTACTCCAGCTCGTGCTTATTGCTTGATCGGTAGTACAGAATTAAGACGTTTCCAAAAATCAAAGAATGATCGAAGACGATCCTCTATTGTACCTTTTCTTTTGACTTTGGAGATTCTAGTCATCCCATTATTTTGTAGATCTGAGAAAAAGATGTTCAATTCCCTTCCAAGGGAAATAAAATGGCAGCTACCTCTTGGACTCTGTTCTAAGTCTTACAAGCAGGTTTTAGAAAATCGTCTCTGTGATGAGAAGTTTCGGCAAACACACATGCATGGGTGCACCTATACACACTGTCACCCAGAAATAATCAATTCTCGTCCCTTCACTCACGAAGAGAAAACTGAGACATAGATCATCAGGGACCCATCTATGGAGCTTTGGCAGAATCAAGACAAGATTTCATCTCTCAATTCCTATTCTGGTGTCCATTCCGTTCCATCACTCTGATAAATTATTCTTTCAAGTCCTCAGAATGAGTGACAACAGCTGCCTGATGCAACAACCTTTTTTTATTAACAAGTACACTCAAGACGGAATAGGTACAAGCTATTCAAGGTTTCCGCATCAGGACTCCAGCATCTGAGAAAGACAATGAGGTTCTAAAAAGAGGGAGCTGGTTGGATTGGGTGATCACGGTTTTCGTGCCTGCCTTACTTACTTACAAGTCTGCCACACTAGTTTTCATTACAAGAGGCAAGGCAAGTGCTCTCATTTCCAACCCATCTGACCTTCCACACGACTCAGCTGCATCTGTACTAGCATCCTTCAGTGATCTGCCGGGGGCTGGCTGAGGACACTCAAGTCTCTTCCATAAAACGGAGCAGTACATTCAGTCTTCCACATCTATTGGACCTAAAGTGTGCTCATAGCCGTCCAGAGCCTAGCTTACGTATAAGAAGAGGAGATTCTGTATAAAATCAATTGAAAAACTTACACCACTGTAGTTCTACCATTAGTTGGGTAATCTTGGAAAAGTACCTAAGTTAGAGTTTCAGTTTCTTACGTGAAATAGGTTATTCTAAGTATTAGATAACATAATTTATAAGGAAGTACCTAATCCAGTCCTTTTTATTGAGGGTATTTTGTTGTTATTTTAAGACAATATATAAAGACAATCCAAGTTCTTACCACTACAGCAGAAGAAAAGAGGGCTGCCTGATCTTTTAAGGTTTTCTTGTTTGTTTTATTTGGTCAAAGAACTGCCATGATAAAGAACTTGGGTCAAAGTTATGTATTGTAAAATTGAACACTATAGTTATCGTAGACCTGAAACAGTGTCAGACTTTATTTTTTGGGGCTCCAAAATCACTGTGGATGGTGACTGCAGCCATGAAATTAAAAGAGGCTTACTCCTTGGAAGGAACGTTATGACCAACCTAGATAGCATATTCAAAAGCAGAGACATTACTTTGCCAACAAAGGTCCATCTAGTCAAGGCTATGGTTTTTCCAGTGGTCATGTATGGATGTGAGAGTTGGACTGTGAAGAAAGCTGAGGGCCAAAGAATTGATGCTTTTGAACTGTGGTGTTGGAGAAGACCCTTGAGAGTCCCTTGGACTGCAAGGAGATCCAACCAGTCCACCCTAAGGGAGATCAGCCCTGGGTGTTCTTTGGAAGGACTGATGCTGAAGCTGAAGTTCCAGTACTTGGGCCACCTCATGCAAAGAGTTGACTCATTGGAAAAGACTCTGATGCTGGGAGGGATTGGGGGCAGGAGGAGAAGGGGAGGACAGAGGATGAGAGTGGCTGGATGGCATCACCAACTAGATGGACGTGAGTTTGAGTGAACTCCAGGAGTTGGTGATGGACAGGGAGGCCTGGCATGCTGCGATTCATGGGGTCGCAAAGAGTCAGACACGACTGAGCAACTGAACTGAACTGAACTGATACTCATAGTTGTATAATAATCCAATAAACAGCTTCAGTTCAGTCACTCAGTCATGTCCGACTCTTTGCGACCCCATGAATTGCAGCATGCCAGGCCTCCCTGTCCATCACTAACTCCTGGAGTTCACTCAAACTCACGTCCATCTAGTTGGTGATGCCATCCAGCCACTCTCATCCTCTGTTGTCCCCTTCTCCTCCTGCCCCCAATCCCTCCCAGCATCAGAGTCTTTTCCAATGAGTCAACTCTTCGCATGAGGTGGCCAAAGTATAAAGTAATATAAATAGGTGCCTTTCTGTATTTTTATATGGCAAAATTTCCTGTGTGCTCCATTTTGGAAAGGGTATTTCCATCAGTTATAAATTGCAGTTCCATATTATGCGATAATTTAGATCAAGGTCATTACCAACCCAGATGACCAAACCTGAAAAATATTATTCTCACATCAGAGACCTTGAAGAAAGAATGCTCTAATGGGATTAAAAAGCCTTGCGAAGAATTACAACATGAGTAGCTCAAGAAATCTTAATTTGTAAAAGGTCACAGAGTTACAAAAAACATCGCTCATTTCAACTAATTAAATGAAATTTTAGTTAAACGGCACCTTTAAATATTGGTATTGCAGCTGCGAGTGCATTTAAATAGCATTTACACAGATATAATTAGCACAATTAAACATGGGTAGAAGTGGAAACACCATTCTTAATTATATTGATATAATCAGTTTTATTAATGCTTTATAGCAACACAAGTGACATCTGACAGTAGCACACAATTCATGACAGAACGTAATATTAAGCATTTGAGCATATTAAAGAATCTAAAGCTAGGTAAATGGGGAAAGAAAAAAGTCAAATAGAGTTCCTACCTGTGACAATACCATAGTTGGGAGGTTCGAGAATTACTCCATAAAACTGGATGATGTTTCTGTGACTGAGGACGCTGAGTATTTCTGCCTATACAAAAATCAAATACAAAACTGCATAAAATTTCACATTTATAAAAGTCTCATAAAACAGATTTTATATTCAATTTTCTTTTACATACTTTACAAGGATGTGTATGTGTTCAACAAGCATGTGATACTAATAAAACAGTACCTTTGGCAGTCTTCTTGATAGATTAAGAATTTATATTGAAAGTTTCTGAAAAACTTTTTAAAGAAATGGGGTTCAACTGGCAGCAGCAGAAGTGCTTACTAGATAGAAAGCCAACAGGACTGACAGTAGAGGGGGATGATTAAAGAGGGGAGATGCCATATTTATTTAAGTAAAAGCCTTCTTCCTTTAAGTCAAACAGATTTTTTTTTTCCTGCATAATATCCCCACTGGCAGACTGCAACATGACTAAATTTCTATCAGATGGATGAACAGTTAAGACAAAATTGGCTCAGACAGTAGAGTCTGCCTGCAATTCAGGAGACCTGGGTTTGATTCCTAGGCCGGGAAGATCCCCTGGAAAACGGAATGGCTACCCATTCCAGTATTCTTACCCCTCTGTCCATGGGATTCTTCAGGCAAGAATACTGGACTTGGTTGCCACGCCCTCCTCCAGGGGGTCTTCCCAACCCAGGGATTGCATGTCTTTTATGTCTCTCGCCCTGGCAGCCAGGTTCTATACAACAAGCACCACCTGGGACACCCCAGTAGGAGACCATTTTTCATTAAAAACATGTGAAACTTGCTTGCAAGGTAGTTTGACTAAACAGAAAACAGAGGTTATGGGTTGACAAGGGGTCAATATGAGAACAAGAGAAAGGAGCCATTATTAGTGACTGGATAAGACATTCATTTTATCAAGGTTGATTTGACAATTTGTTTTAGTAAGTGTTGAAGGGGGCTATAGAAATAATTCCTTAACAATTACTGAGTGTTCACTGCGTGTAGAGGTTTCTCTGTATTCATCAAACAATCTTCTCATAATTTACTTTTCCAAGTAGAAAGAAAATATACTAACCGGACAATAAATACAATTATCCATATGGCAACTTTATTTCTAAATCAGCATAAATGACCTTTGTTGTAAAAAGAGTTCATGTGAAGTTTGGAGATCATAAGCCCTCTGTTTTTCAGTGGCAGATCAACTCTCTGTGAGTAAAGCATGATAGCTCAATGTGAGGACGCATTAATGTTGGAACCAGTATTGGTCAAAATCAGGCAGTGTTATCCTTTGGCACTTTTTGATATGTTCTTCAGAATATCTAAATCTCGAAGCCATTAAAAATGTTTTCAGCAATAAGAATAAATATAAGAATATTCTGAATCCTTGGACAATCATTTTATAATTCAGCATGACATGGAATTTTCAGTGTTTTAGCTAGCTTTCATGCTTACATTTAAGATACTAACAAATTATATCTTGGAGAGAGAATGTATCTTTTCAGGTGTTGGTAAGCATGTCTAAATGGTCTTGAGTAGGTATATGCTAATAACAGAACAACTATTATCTTGTGTGACTTTGTTGTGCTCATGTTTTAATTCTTTACAGTTATGAAAAACTCTTGCAGTATGATTTGCAAGCAAAAGATATTTTTATGGAATAAGGCTTTAGGTTCCAATTTAGTAAACTAAGAATTTAACATCTCGAAAACAACACGCTGCTTTAGAATGTTGTACGAGTTTCATGAAAATGGCTAATAATAAGTAGAGATAGATTAAATAAATAAGTGATATTTGCAATAAATGGAAATCATGATACCTGTTAGCAATTCAAACAAGCTCCAAAAGAAATACCTGGCATTAATTGAATTATTAAAACCTGTGCTTATAGTAGCCGGTATCTGAATGCAAGTGGATGTATTATAGAGATTTGCCTCTATAGGCTCCTGCCTGTCAATAGTTCATCAGTGGAAATTGCTGAAGTAAGTATGCAGCAAATAATTTTTCCTCCTGTTGTTGTTTTCCCATTGTTTTCCAGATTTAAATTCTGGGATACTCTAGCAAATGGCTTACACATCAAAATAATGGATTAGTGGCTTGAAAAAGTTCAGCTTTATGGTAAAAAGGAAACATAATAACAATGAAGGCTAAAATAATGCTCTGTTGTGCCAAAAAATTTAAATATTTTTTATACTATTAAAACTAAGAAGATTTGGTACATATCTACAATGGAATATTACTCAGCCATAAAAAAGAACAAAATATTATCATTTGCAGAAATATGGATGTACTTAGAGAATACTGAAAGTGAAAGTATTAGTCACTCAGTCATGTCTGACTCTTTGCGACCCCATGGACTATGTAGCCGGCCAGGCTCCTCTGTCCATGGGATTTTCTAGGCAAGAATACTGGAGTGCATAGCCATTCCCCAATAGTTTAAAGGGGAATAGCCATTCCCCAAATTTAAGAAGAGCCCACGTTTAAAAAAAATTAAAATCACACATAAAAGAAAGGAAATGGGGAGGAAATAAAATATATTATTTGTGTTTATCTCTAGGTAGCAAAGGGCTTCCCAGGTGGCTCAGAGGATAAAGAATCTGCCCGCAATGCAGGAGACATGGGTTCAGTCCCTGGGTGGGGAAGATCCCCTGCAGGAGGGTATGGCAACCCACGCTAGTATTCTTGCCTAGAGAATTCCAAGAACAGAGGAGCCTGGTGGGCTACAGTCCATATGGTTGCAAAGAGTCAGACATGACTGAAAAAACTGAGCACGCACTAGGTAGTAAAAAGAATATTAACTGATTTAAAATTTCCACATATTTCCCTAATTATTTATAATAGCCTCTATAATTTTTAATCAGAAAAAACAATAGATGCATGTTATCCATAGTATGTATGACTAGAGCATATAAATATTTAAAATACTGTTTTGCACGGAAATTTTGATTTCCCTAGGATTGGATCAGAAAGAGGTAAAATTCTTTCCTTACCTCCCCAGAACTACCCTAGGTATATAAGGACTAGTTTAGTTAATCTCTGAGCTATGAGTTTCTCCTGACTTGCATCCAGAACAAACATCTCCTGGGTTATTCCTGAAGAAGTCCATAAGCTCTGAGACGCCGTGAGACAAAAGTCTGGACACTGAGTATACCTCCTTAGACTCTGGTTCAGTGTTTTATTAAATGGTCTTCCTCTCCCTTCGGATATTTGTTCTCGTAGCCCACTGCTCTTCAGAGAAGCCTTGCTTGTCTTGCACCTTGTCTAGTATAAAACCACACGAGGGAGAAAGATCACATGCTTTACACAGCAGAAGCTCAACAGTATTTGAAGGGTGGATGAATAAATAATATCTGACAATAGTGATATTAAGTGTGTTTAAATAACTGCCATGCTAAGAGTTCATGTAAGGTAAATGTTTACTCTGAACAGGGCAGTGAGAAGAGTACAATGCCTGTGGGTGTGGATTTGCTTCAATATTCATTCTGTTCTTTTACAGGCATAAGGGTTACTTCAGGCTATTATTTCATAAGAATGCCAGTCAATCAATTATACAACTACAGTAGAAGCCACATTGAAATTTGTGTTCATGAGCCCTTTGTTGATGTGAACTTTCAGAATAAAGCCTTGGATAGCTACAAGTTGCCTCTTGCAGTCCATGACAATCAAATGGGCAAAACTTCTTGAGAGCCCTTCCTTGCTTGTCTATTCTCCAAGCATGCCCTCATTGAACTTTTTCAGATATAGAATGGAGAAGCTTGCTTAATCTTAAACCTTCTGCTTCCAGCTTTCAACCCAATGCACTGTACCATTTATATTTCCAAAATCACCTCTGCAAGTAAGCCAGCTTCTTATTGAGTCCACATCCTGCCCACACTATACCCACTGTAGCAGACAGTCCTCTACCACACACTGAAAAATGGAGCCCTGATTCTTAGTAGTGGGGCTACATTTCACACATGCTTTCTGCATAGACTGAATGTGTTTCCCTAAAATCCATATGTTGAAACCTGACCCCCGAAATGATGGTATAAGGAGGTAGGACCTGTAAAAGGTGATGAGGGTAGAGCCTCATGAATGGAATCAGCGCCCTTCTAAAACAGCTCCCTCGCCCCTTCCTTCTGCCACGTGAGGACACCGCACGAAGATGGCCAACTGTGAATCAGGAAGTAGGTTCTCACCAGAAATTGACTCTGCCAGCAACTTGATCTCGGACTTCCCAACCTCCAGAACTTATGAGTGTGTTTGTGGTTTATAAGTCACCCCATCTTCAGCATTCTGTTACAGCATCCTGAATGGACTAAGACAGCCCTCTTCCTAGGCTTGGGCCAACATCACAAAACTCTACACAACTGAACCAGGCTTCTAAAGAACAGGATGGGTTTGAAAAGACAATGCCCTTGGTCTTCTCAGTACAGTGTACCTCTTATCATTATTCCCACAGAGCCCAGAGCTATTTATTGTACTTAGCAGCAGACTGTAAGGCACAATGGGAAATACTTGATTTAAAAACTCTGAAAACAGGGACTTCTCTGGTGGACCAGTGGTTAAGAAATCTCGAGCCAATGCAGGGGACCCCGGTTTGATCCCTGGTCTGGGAAGATCCCACAAGCGTGGAGCAACTAAGTCTGTGAGCCACAATTACTGACCCAAGCTCTAGAGCCTGCGCTCTGCAGCAAAAAAAACCACCACAACGAGAAGCCCCACACCACAACTGGAGAAAGCCCATGGCACAATGAAGATTCAGTGCAGCCAAAACAAAAAGACCAAACCAACAACCCTAAAACAGCAGTGTATAAGGTCAAACATCCTGCTTTTTCAGGCAAGAAGTAGGTAGACATTCTCTTCTGTTTCAGGCTCTGATTACAAAGATAATTGAGGCAGAATGCACTCTCTAAGTAATCAGAAGATTCACACGTGTCAGATCACAAGAACCAGTGTCCAAAAGAAAAAAAAAATTGTTTACTTCATTGCATTTTCACTCCAAGAATACTATTTTAGGGGCTTTTTCCTAAAATAAAAACTTGATTCTTGCAAGATGGAAAACCAGCTCCCACTTCTAAAAAGTCAGGGCTATAGAACAACATTAAAAATAGGTGAGGATGATTTTCAATTCTGTATTGAATCACCGGAGTCATACCCAGGTTGTGCTCTTTGAGTCACTTTTACACTTAATGAGACCCATTCAATAACACAGGCACACGACAAGCAGCAAATCTCTCAGTTCTGTAGGTTTTCTTTCAAATGCTGCCTTTTAGGGATTCAGGGAAATAAAGAAGGATAAACGAACTGAATTCAGGTTGCATAATATAATACAGCCTATATTCCTCATGGCGTATGATATCATGAAGACATTTCTTTGGAAGAAAAATGGCTAGAAATACTAAGAAGGAAAAATAAACTAGTCCCTCTGCTCACTCTTCGTGAACAGCCGAGATGGAGTCACGCAGGAGGCATTACAAACATCACTGGTGCTGGGAAGTCTTTATTGCTCTATGGTTTTCCTGGTGGGTTGCAGGAGACTTACCACGTGCAGCTACCAGGACAGCTGCCTGGGCTCCGTTCCAGGGATCAGGCTGCTCTCCAGTTAAGTATATACCCAACTAAGGACAGACTAACCTGGCAGGATGGAAGGCTGGCTAAAACTGAATGAAATAAATACTGAAGAGTTAAGGACTAGGATGTAAGAGATATCCCAAGGTATAAAAGACTGAGAGATTTTAGATTCTTCATGCTCAACAACAGAAGGTCACTGTGATGACATGAAAAAGTCAGATATATTGTAAACCTGTATTCAGTTTGGATAACAAAAGCACATTCAAGCACTCAGTTTTCAACTAAACAACTTATGTAACTTGGTCAAAGAGATCACTTGGGGCTAAAATTACACAGAAAACCTCCCCAAAGAAAGCCCTTGAATAAGACTTGAAGTATGAATTAATGAAGGGTTAGGCTTAAAAAAAAATAATAAAACACAATATAATGTAATCAAAACTAGGTCAGTGGAAATTTAAATTCTGATTCCAAAATGGATGGCCCTGGAGCCACCTGGTTACTCTGACCCTTGTTTCTTCCTAGAAAATTATTTTTTGCTGGACAAAATTATCTTCCAGATTCCTTCATGCTTTAAATTTCTATCTATTTCTATATATATATATAAACAAACAAACAAACACCTAACTTGATGTATTTCTAACAGTTGCTTTACTCAGAGTGGGTTCTCGATAGATATGTGATAAACTGAACTGAGGTTATTAACTGTGGTGTATTAGGATACCCTCTGGAGTCAAACAGGCTGGAGGCAGGAGTCCTGGCTATGCCTCCTATAAGCTGGGTGACTTAGGGGAAGTGATTTAACCTCTCTGGGCTCCAATCTCCTTAAGGGAGAACAGAAATCCTACCCTAGTGTCTAGAAATTCCAGGTATTTAACCAATGATAATTCCTTTCTCTGAAGGTCTTCCTTTTCCTTTTTAACCAGTTTATCATTCAGAGTCAAGTCAAGCTTACGAGCAAAGATCAGATTTCTTCCACACTGGATTTCACTTTCATAATTGGCTTGTATTAGTTAGCTTCATGCATTTATCATATTTGACTTTCCATATTTATGCGTGCTGTGTTGTGCTCAGTCGCTCAGTTGTGTCTGACTTTTTGTGTGACCCGATGGACTGTACGCCCCCAGGCTCTTCTGTCCATGGGATTTTCCTGGCAAGAATGCTGGAGTGGGTTCCCATGCCCTCTTCCAGGTGATCTTCCCCACCCAGGTATGGAACCCACATCTCCTGCATTTCCTGTATTGCAGGTGGATTCCTTACCCACCCCCTTTAAAAAAATACAATAAAAATATGAGTCCTTTCATCTAAATATTTTTTTATCAAAAACTGCCTTTGCTCAAAGAGATTCCAGTTTGCAGACTTCTGTACAAAACAGCTAGTACACACTGAGTATCTACTGTGTCAAACAATTCATATAGATAGCCTTAAAAAAATAATATTTTATATTAGTCTTATTTTATAAAAATATTTTATTTCTTTGGCTGCTCCTGGTCTTAGTGGTGGCACGTGGGGACCTCGTTCCCAGACCAGGGATCAAAACTGGGCCCTCTGCATTGGGAGGCTCAGCCACTCAACCACTGCAGAAGCTCCTCTGCTTGTTTGCTTTTTGGCAGTACTGGCTCCTCATTGCTGTGTGTGGGCTTCTCTATTGCGCTGAACAGCGGCTACTCTTTAGTTGTGGTGCATGGACTTTCTGTTGCAGTGGCTTCTTTTGTTGCGGAGCACAGGCTGTAGGCTCGTGGGGTCAGTAGCTGTGGCTGACGGGCTTAGTTGCTCCGTGGCATGCAGGATTCTTCCTGGACCAGGGATCTAACCCATGTCCCCTGCACTGGGAGGAGAATTCCTAATCTCTGGACCAACAGGGAAGTCACCATCCATTTGTTTTTATTTCAGTTTGTGATCTTACTCTTTTATTCTGAACTCTTGTATATGTGCTGTGAATACATTTGCTAATGTTATTTAATGGCTTAGATTAATCAAAGCTCACCAGGCTCTTCTGTCCATGGAATTCTCCAGGCCAGAATACTGGGGTGGGTTGCCATGCCCTCCTCCACAGGATCTTCCCAATCCAGGGATTAAATCCAGGTCTCCCGCATTGTAGGCGAATTCTTTACTGTCTGAGCTAGCAGGGAAGCCCAGATTAATCTACAGAACCAAAATATTATATAAATATAATTCTAAAACACTTGCATGCATTTTTTGAGCAGAGGTATTTATTTATCCAAAAATCATTGCAGATGGTGACTGCAGCCATGAAATTAAAAGATGCTTACTCCTTGGAAGGAAAGTTATGACCAACCTAGATAGCATATTGAAAAGCAGAGACATTACTTTGCCAACAAAGGTCCGTCTAGTCAAGGCTATGGTTTTTCCAGTGGTCATGTATGGATGTGAGAGTTGGACTGTGAAGAAGGCTGAGCGCTGAAGAATTGATGCTTTTGAACTGTGGTGTTAGAGGAGACTCTTGAGAGTCCCTTGGACTGCAAAGAGATCCAACCAGTCCATTCTGAAGATCAGCCCTGGGTGTTCTTTGGAGGGAATGATGCTAAAGCTGAAACTCCAATACTTTGGCCACCTCATGCAAAGAGTTGACTCATTGGAAAAGACTCTGACACTGGGAGGGATTGGGGGCAGGAGGAGAAGGGGACGACCGAGGATGAGATGGCTGGATGGCATCACTGACTCGATGGATGTGAGTTTGAGTGAACTCCGGGAGCTGGTGATGGACAAGGAGGCCTGGCGTGCTGCGATTCATGGGGTCGCAAAGAGTCGAACACGACTGAGCAACTGAACTGAACTGAACTGAACTGATTTATTTATCTGTATTTTAAATATATGTAGTATGAAGACTTCCCTGGTGGCTCAGATGGTAAAGCATCCGTCTACAATGCGGGAGACCCGGGTTCGAGCCCTGGGTTGGAAAGATCCCCTGGAGAAGGAAATGGCAATCCACTCCAGTACTATTGCCTGGAAAATCCCATGGACAGAGGAGCCTGGTAGGCCCCAGTCTATGGGGTCGCAAAGAGTCAGACACGACTGAGCGACTTCACTTCACTTCATGAAGAAATTAAAGGAAGAAATGGAATGGGTAGTTAAAGAACCTGATGAAAATAATCAAATTTCAGAAAGGTAAGTAATGCAAACATCATTCTGTCTGGTGATGATATATATGTGGTCGGTAGACTGACCTTTTAAAGCCTCAAAGCAAATCACGAGTCAGAGCCTTCTACTATCACAGAGACATTTTAAGGCTTGCCTAAGGGCACAAAAAAATGGCAAAGCCATGTTTTTAACACAGATTGTCTTATGTCAAAGCTCTGTTTATAATCACTAAACCCTCCCACTTTACAAACCTAATTTGAATACAGAATGGGATGTTAGTTTATAGAACATCTTAAAATTATAATAGACCTAAAAAAATACCAAAACTCTCTAGTTAGTTACAGAAACGTGAGAAACAACTCTTCATCAACTCCCTTTACGGCCTCAGCCACTACCTCCACTGTAAGATTTCCAAGCCTTCCTGACACTCAACTGGGCAAGGTCAAGTCAAGAACCAAGATCTAATTCTCACTAGGCCATCAGGCCAGCAAGAAACGACCAACTTTATAGTTAATAAAACCAGTTAATTGCACAGCATGAAGCACCCTCTCTCTATGCAAAAATTACATGGTTAGGAATTTTGAGCAACTCTCACAATCTGATTAGTTAAGTGCTTTATAATATTACTCTACAGTGCAACAGAGTTTGATTATTTATATCCCATTAGAGAAATGTTTGCTACATTTATTATAGAAATCTGCAAAATCATTTAGAAGAATTCAGGCAGATTTAATTTTTAAATAGTCTGAAAAGTCCTTTCACATCTTGTAGACTCCAATTAGACAGCATCTGGAATACCTGGATTCTTCCATTGAATGATTTCACTATTTCTGGGTTCTGTCAGCATACTCAAACAATACTTAATGACAAAGGCCGTGTGTGGTGTCTGCCAGACTGTTGAGTGACAAACAAGCACCAAACCCCAATAAATGTATGGTAAAAAAATAACCTGGAATCACAGACTCTTAAGACGATTTCTCCCTTAAGGTTTAAAGAAGAGACAGCCTCCATGTAAGCCAACTCTCCCATATTAATAACCATTACCACCACCACCACCACAATCTTTCTTTTCACTAACCTTCATGCTGAAATCTAAGTCCTTCTTTGTGTTCAGTAGAGATAGTAAAAGATGACATCTGAAGGCTAATTTTCATATCACACTACATTATAGGTTTTCCTAAGCCTAGACTCCGGCAGTTGGTGATGGACAGGGAGGCCTGGCGTGCTGCGGTTCATGGGGTCGCAAAGAGTCAGACACGACTGAGCGACTTAACTGAACTGAACTGAACTGAACTGAAGCCTAAAGCTGGATGAATCACGAGCCGGAATCAAGACTGCCAGGAGAAATATCAACATCCTCAGACATGCAGAGGATACCATTCTAATGGCAAAAAGTGAAGAAGGCCTCTTGATGGTGAAAGAGGAGAATGAAAAAGCTATCTTAAAACTCAACATTCAGAAAACTAAGATCATGGCATCTGGTCTCATCACTTCATTGTAAACAGAAGGGGAAAAAGTGGAAGAAGTGACAGATTTTATTTTCTTGGGCTCCAAAATCACCACGGATGTGACTGCAGCTGTGAAATTATAACACCCTTGCTCCTTGGATGGAAAGCAATGACAAACCTAGACAGCATATGAAAAAGCAGAGACATCACCTTCCCAACAAGGGTCCCTATAGTCAAAGCTATGGTTTTGCAAATAGTCATATACAGATGCAAGAGTTGGACCATCAAAAAGGCTGAATGCTGAAGAATTGATGCCTTTGAACTGTGTTGGTGGAGAAGACTCTGGACAGCTGGAGAGTTCCTTGGAAAGCAAGGAGATCAAACCAATCAATCCTAAAGGAAATCAATCCTGAATATTCATTCAAAGGACTCATGCTGAAGCTGAAGCTGCAATACTGTGGCCCTGATGCAAACAGCTGACTCATTGGAAAAGACCCTGATGCTGGGGAAAGACTGAAGGCAAAAGGGGATGGGGGTGGCAGAGGATGAGATGGTTATATAGCATCATCAACTCAATGGACATGAATTATAGAAAACTTTGGGAAATAGTGGAGGACAGAGGAGAGGGCATGCTGCAGTCCATGGGGTTGCAGGAGTTGGATATGACTTAGCAACTCAGTTCAGTCGCTCAGTTGTGTCCGACTCTTTGTAGCCCCATGAATTGCAGCACGCCAGGCCTCCCTGTCCATCACCAACTCCCAGAGTTCACTCAAACTCACGTCCATCAAGTGATGCCATCCAGCCATCTCATCCTCTGTCGTCCCCTTCTCTTCCTGCCCCAAATCCCTCCCAGCAGCTTAGTGACTAAACAAGTCTAAAACCTCTAATTCTTATCAATTTTCTTGACATGTCTTATTTTTCCATTTTTAGGGGTTGTTTTACCTAAATTTATGCAAAAATACCAATCATTCTAAAAACACACTCAAGTAACTGGTAGAGCCACCTGACTGAATGTATTCACTTTTCAGCCCAATATTGAGGTATAGTGTAAACCTGGTTACTATGGCTCTCCTCAAAAACATCTTTATATTCCTCTGATCCAAAAGAAAATTTTTTACATTTTTAGGTTCAATCATATAAAGTTATAATTTAAGTATAATCATCTTCAGTTAAGTCACTCAGTTGTGTCTGACTCTTTGCGACTCCATGGACTGTAGCACGCCAGGCTTCCCTGTCTATCTCCAACTCCCAGAGCTTGCTCAAACTCACATCAATCGGGTTGGTGATGACATCCAACCATCTCATCCTCTGCTGTCCCCTTCTCCTGCCGTCAGTCTTTCCAGCATCAGGGTCTTTTCTAATGAGTCAGCCCTTAGCATCAGGTGGCCAAAGTATTGGAGCTTCAGCTTCAGCATCAGTCCTTCCAATCAATCCAATTCAGGATTGATTTCCTTTAGGATTCACTGGCTTGATCTCCTTGCTGTCCAAGAGACTCTCAAGAGTCTTCTCCAACATCACAGTTCAAAAGCATCAATTCTTTGGCTCTCAGTTTTCTTTATGGTCCAACTCTCACATCCATAAGTGAATACTGGAAAAACCATAGCTTTGACTAGACAGACCTTTGTTGGCAATGTAACATCTCTGCTTTTTAATATGCTGTCTAGGTTGGTCATAGCTTTCCTTCCAAGGAGCAAGTGTCTTTTAATTTCATGGCTGCTGTCACCATCTGCAGTGATTTTGGAGCCCAAGAAAATGAAGTCTCTCACTGTTTCCATTGTTTCCCCATCTATTTGCCATGAAGTGATGGGACTGGATACCATGATGTTCATTTTCTGAACGTTTAGTTTTAAGCCAGCTTTTTCACTGTCCTCTTTCACTTTCATCAGGAGGCTCTTTAGTTCCTCTTTGCTTTCTGCCATAAGGGTGGTGTCATCTCCATATCTGAGGTTATTGATATTTCTCCCAGCAATCTTGATTCCAGCTTATTCATCCAGCCCAGCATTTTGCATGATGTACTCTGCATATAAGTTAAATAAGCAGGGTGATGATATACAGCCTTGACATTCTCCTTTCCCAATTTGGAACCAGTCTGTTGAAGCCTCACTTGGAGAATTTTGAGCATTACTTTGCTAGCATCTGAGATGAGTGCAATTGTGCAATAGTTTGAACATTCTTTGGCATTGCCTTCCTTTGGGATTGGAATGAAAACTGACCTTTTCCAGTCCTGTGGCCACTGCTGAGTTTTCCAAATTTGCTGGCATATTGAGTGCAGCACTTTCACAGCATCATATTTCAGGATTTGAAATAGTTTAGCTGGGATTCCATCACTTCCACTAGCTTTGTCTGTAGTGATGCTTCCTAAGGCCCACTTGATTTTGCATTCCAGGGTGTCTGGCTCTAGGTGAGTGATCACACCATTGTGGTTATCTGGGTCATGAAGATCTTTTTTGTACAGTTCTTCTGTGTATTCTTGCCACCTCTTCTTAACATTTTCTGCTTCTGTTAGGTCCATACCATTTCTGTCCTTTATTGTGCCCATCTTTGCATGAAATATTCCCTTGGTATCTCTAATTTTCTTGAAGAGATCTCTAGTCTTTCCCATTCTGTTGTTTTCCTCTATTTCTTTGCACTGATCACTGAGGAAGGCCTTCTTATCTCTCCTTGCTATTCTTCGGAACTCTGCATTCAGATGGATATATCTTTCCTTTTCTCCTTTGCCTTTCATGTCTCTTCTTTTCTATTTGTAAGGCCTCCTCAGACAACCATTTTGCCGTTTTGCATTTCTTTTTCTTGGGGATAATTCTGATCACTACCTGCTGTACAATGTTACAAACCTCCATCCATAGTTCTTCAGGTACTTTATCAGATATAATCCCTTGAATCTATCTGGTCTCAGTAAAAGGAATATTTGTGATTTTCCTGAACTGGTTGGTTTTCAATCCCCATTGCTCAACAACTTATCATGTTACATTTTTCAAGTTGATTGCTAGAAAGCTTAGGCACAAATTTGTTGCCTATATCTAGAAAGAATAAAGAACCTCATGAGTGTATTTTTATTGTACTATTTTCATTTTTGTTTCCATTTTGTTTTTTTACCATATTTTCCCTTTGCCCCATTTTCCTATTTTAATTTTTTTTAAATCTCATAATTTGTATTTCTATTAGCTGCCTTAAATCATTTTGACAGTGAAGCCATACAATAAAACAGTATTTTGTATTGTATCTCAAACTGGACTCTTTAAGATAAAGTCTTAAAGAGACTGGTCCCTGGTGGCCCATCAGAAAAATGAAAGAAACAGGTCTAATCGAAGGGTTACTTCTTGGTTACTTCTCTGTACACAAAGATACTCTCCTTCACTGTTTCTCCTCCGGCAGCCTTCACCAGCATTCTGCTTTAGCGATTCATGACCATCCCTTAGATCTTTCTATTACCCCCCATCTCAAACGCCGAAGGCCCTCTTTCACCTTAACCTTTTAGCCTTGTTCACCTTAAACCTGCTCTTCAGTTGATCTTATTGAGGTCTTTAGTCCCTTAATTCATTTCAGTCTTCCCTCTCTAATCAACTGGTTCTATTGAAAGAAAGTGAAAGCCGCTCAGTTGTGTCTGACTCTTTGTGACCTCATGGACCATACAGTCCATGGGATTCTCCAGGCCAGAATACTGGAGTGGGTAGCCTTTCCCTTCTCCAGGGGATCTTCCCAACCCAGGGACAGAACCCAGGTCTCCTACACTGTAGGTGGATTCTTTACAGCTGAGCCACAAGAGAAGCCCCATTGTGGCTTCTTTCTGTTGAAAGAAACAGAAATCCAAAGTAACAGTAGTTAAACAAGCAGCTCATACTGTCTCAGAATGTGAAGGCTGCCGGAAGCCCAGTGTGGAAGAGCCACAACTATTAATACAGTCTGCCTCACCATCCTTCGCACTAGTTTACATCCTCAAGGTTACCAGATGATCACGACACAACCCCTGAGGTTCTAAGCCATTATATTCACACCTGAGGCAGCAGGAAAGAGGAAAGTGTAGAAGGCCATTCTCTTAGGTCAGCTTTCTCTAAAGAGCGCTCTCAGCAACCTTCTCCAATGAGTTCTGTTTACATCTCCATTTATTGAACGCTAGAAGGCTGTAGCAGTAATTTCGAGTATCTCCAGTGTCCTCCCTTCTTCACTCTCTGTTCACTCAACAAATATTTACTGAGTATTTATGTGCCAGGCACTATTTTTTCGGGGCTGAGGATAGTGATGGACAAGATGGCAAAGCCATTGCCTTCACAGAGCTTACAATTTAGAGAGGAAGACAGACGATGATGATAGCAAGTAATAAACAAGACCATCTTTATGAGTTACCTACAATAAACCTTGACTCTACTCATGGCCTTTAGCTACTCTTGCCTTTTCCAGCCTCAGATCACTACGGATGCTCTACACCAGAGAATCAGGCATAACTGCCCTTGGTGTTCCTTCCTTACACTTTCTGCCTTTCTGTCTGAGAAAAAGGTATCCTTCCTTCCCAGATCTTACACTGACGCCTGTGCTCGTTTTTTTTCCCCACCTGTGCTTTTTATATCTCTCCTTTTCACTCAGGATATATAATCCATCAATTATATCCTTTCTGGAACAATCTCTTTCTAGTTCTATCCTCTAGGCCTAAAAAATGCTTGAGCTTCACCTCTCCAAGAAACAAACAACTTTGCTTGACCCTCTTCTCAAACTACTTTTCTAAACATCAAAACGGCTTGAAATAATACTTTTCACTAAGTTCTGTTTCTTTGCTTTTTATTCATTTCTTAATCCCATTATATTTGGCTGGATTTTATTCTATTGTTAAAGTTTCCCTAACTAATTCTGAATTCTGATCTTTTCTGTTAAATACCCTTTATAGATTCTATTGAGTTTGTCAGTTAAATATAAGCTCCTTTGAACATTCTGATAAAGTCCCTTAGATCTATACCTGTGCTATTTCCTAGTATGAATGAAAACAAGAGACACAGGCATTCTAAGTTATATAAAAATAAAATAAACCCCTACTATCAAGGCTCACACAATAGCAGGGGAAAAATAAAAGTGCATAATAATAACATGCAACACAATGATTATAAGAAGTAGAAAGTGTTGTGGAGGACCCACATAGAGATTAGGTGAAGCTGGGGGTAATGGAAAGCTTCAGTTAGACAATGGAAAATGAATTAGGCTTTAACTTATAGCTAGAGAAGGCTTGGCATTCCAAGCAAAGGGAACAGCAAGAACTTTGTTAGAGACAGCATGGGCAGCGTGTTTGAGAGACAGTAGCACTTCTGTTTGCTTGGAATGTGGAGTATACATGGGAGAACACAGATAGGTAAAGGAATTACAAGCCTAGCTAAGAAGCAGTGAAGCCAAGATTCAATCCAGGTAGTCTGGTTGTAAAGCCTATGATTTCCACCATGACATAGTACAGCCTCTCTCACAAATGAATGTCAGTTTTCAAAATCACACAGATGTACATGTTCTACACATGCACACAGATGTACACGCACACACATTTCTGTATGTTACAAAAGGATAAACAAACTCACCTGTGACTATACATATACATAACAGAGGAACTACTTTAACATATTTACTTTATCTGAGTATGGAAAGAACTCAAGAATCAGAATCAAGAGACCTAATTTAGCCTTGGTTCTGACACTCAGAAGCTATGTGATTGGAGGCCTCAGCTCACCTACTGATAAATGTGAAAATTTGGAGGTAAAAAGGACCAAATGAATGATCTAAAGTCCCTTAGACTCTAACTTCCTGACTTAAACCAGACTAAACTGATATGGAGTGGGACCCAGGCACAGGTGTGCCTTAGAAGCTTCCCAGGTGAGTCTAATGTGCACTGGCCTAGACAGTGGTTCTGTGGCAGCTGAACTGTGGCCTCATTATTTAGGAGCTGGAAATGCTGGGGCTGAATTTCAACTTTATCATGTCTAAACTGTGTGGCCTTGCAAGTCCCTCAGTATCACTGAGCTTGCTGTCATCTCTAAAATAAGAAAATCAATGTCTACTTAAGCAGCTGTGAGGGCCACATATACCTGGACAGTACATGCCGGGCACCTGGTTTACCTCAATAAATCATTCCTAGAGTGAACAAAGATAAACTGTTTAGAAGATACACAGAACTGATCTCAGACACACAGAACACCTGCTAGAACTATGAACTTCTGGAAAACAGATCCAAAGATTGACAGCAACTGCACAGTGAAACTCATAAAGGAGACAAGAGGCCGGAACACAGGTCTGGGCAGAACAGTGAGAAAAGACCAGAGAAAGTCTAGTGGACACAGCATTGGAAGAGCGTGAAGGTATGTCAGCCTACAAACTCAGGTAACACCACAGCTGCCGGAAGACTCTAAATCCAAAGACCAAAATATACCACAGAGGACCCCAAGTTGTTAAGCCTGGTTCTTCTAATCTCTAAACAAATCTTACAGTTCCCTACTATTTTAAAAATAAAGTGCCAAGCTGAAAGAAAGTGAACATTACTTCTCTTTTCCACACTCAGGGTAAAGAATCCAGCTTAACCATCATTAGCCTCACAATTACCACGTTTGCAGAAAGAATGAGAATTTGGTGGGGCTGTTTCTATTTCCTGCCCATTCTCAGATCTCCGTGTCAGAGGTCACAGAGGAGCACACTGCACCATTATTCTTTTTCAGAACAGTTGCCTCTGGCCCTGGCTGTCATTCATCATAATGAGGTTTCTGTTGTGTTAGTGTAATCAAATGAGCCCAATATATGTATGACACCCTCCATTCAAATATGGAAGGACTACTGGCTCAAAGTCAATCAGAAAAATATTTCTGAATTATTGTTCCAGGAGTGAACATCAATCACAATGATCTATCAACTCTAAAGTAAGGATATTACCTCCCAGCTCTAAAGACTGTTGGGGGAACGGTGGCACTGAGCCAAATACAGGCATGGGTGGCACCAGAAAGGTAAGGACTAGGGTTTGGGGTTCTGGTTTTTCACTATGTGCCACTCAGCAAGTCACCTGGCCTTTCAAACACTGGGAATCTGTGGAATTGGGGATAATAAAAACTTTCAAACTTTTTATTTCGGAATAATTTTTAGATTCAGAGAAAAGCTGTTTAGAGAATTTAGAGTCATAGGAAAAAATAGAGGCTCTGTAGAGCCCTAGTCCCAGAGAAGGCAATGGCACCCCACTCCAGTACTCTTGCCTGGAAAATCCCATGGATGGAGGAGCCTGGAAGGCTGCAGTCCATGGGGTCGCTAAGACTCGGGCATGACCGAGCGCCTTCACTTTTGCTTTTCACTTTCATGCATTGGAGAAGGAAATGGCAACCCACTTCAGGATTCTTGCCTGGAGAATCCCAGAGACAGAGGAGCCTGGTGGGCTACTGTCTATGGGGTCACACAGAGTCGGACACGACTGAAGTGACTTAGCAGCCGCAGCGGCAGCAGAGCCCTAGTCCAGTTAATATATTACTGTAGTACATCACTATTAGCCAAACTTATTTCACCTGTTGCTCTGTGAATGTCCTCTTTGTGGTCTAGGACCCTCTCCAGAGGGTTCACATCACATTCAGTTGTTATACCTCCCTAATCTCCTCTAGTCTCATATCACAGGGTTTTAATACAAATCAAATAAATGTGAAAACACTTTGTAAAATGAAAAGGAATATTAGAATATGATTTACTATTGTTAGGCATTAAATGAGCCCAGGCATATAAAGCACCAAGAAAACTGGACTGTATTAAGTCCCAAATATGGGTTATTAGCATTATTATTATTATAAATGTTTATACCCATCCTACAAAATGATGAGTTCTACACATCTTTAACAGTTGCTCGGGGTTCACAAATCCTCTCCAACTACAGATTTTCCCCTGTAAGAGGACACTTTTATAGAGATAGCCCTTGACCAAACCTTCAGAAACATCTTGCTCTAACCAACTGAGTTAGCAAAAGCAGCTCAATCTAGCAGAGGAGAAAGGACAAGAGATGGGGTGAAGACAGAGGCACCAGCGGAACCTCAGAAGCCACAGAGGTTTCACTTTGTCGTCAAACATCAATCTTAGTCTTGGAGCTACACAAAGAAGCCACAAAATTCAAGAGGGACCATTTCATAAACATCAGCAAAGGAACCAACATTTACATATTTCCTGTTAAGCAATCTGTGCACAGTTTTCAAGCATCATTAGGAAGATAGAAAAGATGACCCGTGGTGAGGGGGAGACAGGAGAGTGAAGCTTTCTTTATCGCTCAGTGCTCTGAGCTTGCCAGCTTGCCTGGGAGAAAGCTCAGTCAGAATCCATGCCACTCATACAACTCATCCCTACAGTATCACGAAATAGTGACTACATTCCAAGTTGCTTTAGAAGGACAAAATAAAGGAGAAGCTCTGGAGCTGAATGTGTCCTGAAAGCCACTAAACATCCTGCCTCTCATAGCCTAACATTTTACTAAGAAGTGTTCAGAAGCTTTTCATGTTTCTTCACATGTTTAGTAAATTTTTATTGTATACTGGTCAAGAATGTAATTTAGTATAACAAAAGAAAAGTAAACAAATAAATACTATTTAAATACAAAGTATAAAGGTTATTAAAAAGAATGAGGTGGCTCTATCCATACTCACATGGCAATTATATATAAAGTTAAAAATTCAAGTTGCAAGATAATATATATATAACAGAACGATCTAATTTTTAAACTTCTTTTTAAAAAGATAATTGTGGATTCACAGGCAGCTATAAAAAATAATTTAGAGAGGTCCCATACACTCTTTACACAGTGTACCCTGATGGTAACATCTTGCATAACTACAGTACAATAATATAACCCGAAAACTGAGGTTGGGACAATCCACAAACCTTATTCAGATTTCACCAGTTTTATACGCATTGTATGTGTGCGTGTGTTTAGTTCTACACAATTTTATATTACCTGTATTCAAGTGATCATCACAACAGTCAAGATACAGGCAGATACAAATTTCTCTCCTGCTGCTCTTCTTTGGATGATCCATTTTTTCATGGAGCGGAGAGAGTATTGCTGTTAGTCACTAAGTCATGTCCAGCTCTTTGTGACCCCATGGACTGTAGCTTGCCAGGCTCCCCTGTCCATGGGATTTCCAAGGCAAGAATACTGGAGTGGGTTGCCATTTCCTTCTCCAGGGGATCTTCCCGACCCAGGGAGAGAATCCGTGTCTCCTGCATTATAGGCAGATTCTTTACCACGGAGCCACTTGGGAAGTGGAAAGAGTATTAGTACTGTCATAAAAGCAGAGGGAAAAAAAAATCAATCTGTTAAGTCATTCATAAGCTGAGAATTTTTATAAAATAGGATTGTAGGCAGGAGAAATTTTTTTCTATTTTACTTTTTACACTGCTATAATGTTTGATTTTTAAAAAATAAACATTTATCACCTTTTTAACATAAAAAGTAAAATATAGGAAATAAATATAACATGGAAATGTCTGGTTTTAAGTATAGCAGGGTCACAGTGAGCAAGTGGACAAAAGTATAAACATTAAAAAGAGGTATGATACTGAAGTGTATAAAATATAATATTTAGGGCTCTATTTTTCTATTATTAGTATACTACATCCAGTTGGGTTCTTCACTTAAGTAAGAACTAGTCACTTTAGAAAGAGATTCCAAAAAGCAAGAAAAAACTTTAAAAATTGACAGAAAACTAAAAAACTACAATAAATGACACTATATTACTTATCATTACAAGTTAGGGGACAATTAAATGCTTAATAAATGCCATTTGGTAAGAGTTTTCTGAGGAGCATAACTTTAATGATGTTTTTAAAAATCACATTCTTATACAGTGTTACTTAATTCCTTTTATGACTGATCAAAGATGTACTGTTAGCGTGTGGTATAGACTCAGAAAAACTCAGAAAAGAACTCCGTGATGGTCACAGTTTTCCAAAGGTGAAGGTTCCAGGAGCATTGAGAATGTTCTGGTGAGTTCTCTAACAGTGGTAATCAGAATTCAAACAGATGCTCAATGCCCATCTGTGGCAGGAATTTTGCAGAGGAGATCCAGGCATCTAAAATACTGTCAATTTAGGTCTTTTCCAAAGCTGAGATTCTATCTTGGGTAAAGAGTACTGGATCCAGAGCCAAAAACCCTAAGATTCAGCTCTGGTTTCTAAGGTATAATTTTGGGAGTCATACTGAACCTGTTTCATCATTTTGTATACGGAATGATATAATTAAGAGTGCTGTGTGAATGGTAAAAGTGCTGTCTGAATAATGTTATTTATAATCATTTGAGGATAATGCAAGGGATCTAAGCTAAAACCTTAACAGACATTATTTAAGCCAGCCATGAAGCTGACTTCTAAATGGTAAGGATTACAGAACCCATTTTCCAGAGAGGTTGTGGAATTTTACATGATGTATATAATTCTCAGTCTCTGGGACGGCATAGATACAGTCTTGATCACGAACAAGAAGTTGAATTGTGATTTATGCGGTACTATTTCTTAGTTGATAGAAATACTATGAAGAAGAAAACCAAAATGACCTTTTACCACGAATGTTGAAGTGTTATCACATGCCTATCATTTAAGCATGTCTAACCTTCTCTCTTATAACAAGCATAGGGTAGGCAATTTAATGTCATTCAAAAAAATAACAGAAGCAGTAGGAACTTGACAGTGTGCTCCTGACAAGAGCTCCAAACTGGCAAACCAACGGCCTGGGCCCTACAACTGAATTTACTGCTACCCAGTGTAACAGTTCTGAACTTTAAATAACTGATTTTTAAAATAGGGGTTTAGGATTGTTAGACTAAAATAGCTATTAAACTTTCAGTTTGAGTATCATAGATTTCTCAGATAACAGACCTCTTCACAATTATGTGCAAACCTACCTATTAAGCGAAATACCTCCCACAGTATCAATCCTTCATCACCTTTCAAATCTCCTTTCTCTTATTATATTGATGAGACTATGTACAAAATGGCCAAATTTTTATCCACTCATAATTAGGAGTTCACAACACACCACAGTTCATAGTCATGCCACTTCTGGATTTTATATATCTTAAAATGACAAATCCTTACCAACCTACGTATCTTTTCAAATAAGCTATTTCTCTGAAATAAATGAGGATTGTTAAAGTACAAAGAAATTGCTATGTAATTGTTTACGTAGATTTTTATAGGTTGGTTTTTTGAAGAGCACTCTTATTTTCTTTTACTTAAATCTCACTGCCCAAGAGCCAACAATTCTAGTGTTAGGATATTTTATGTGGATTACAATTAAGTCAGTACTTTAAACACTAGACAAAATAAAATTTCCTGCTGTTTCTGTTCTTGGATTTCCATTTCTTTCTTTGGACCCACAAATTTTCTACCGAATATAAGATACAATAGTAACACTTATTCATTGAAAGAAAGAAAAGAAAGCAAAAAGAAACACACATATGCCTTTTTTACTGTTATTTAAGCTTATTAGACGATCTCCCTTGTAATATAAAATTACTCCTCCAGGGGAAAAGAAAAGTCTTCAGAAGTTGACATTTTAATTAAGATGGATGCTTCTGTCTTCTGATGGCTTCATACTGATACCTACCTCCTCAAACAAGAGAACTCAGGATATCTGTAATTCTCTTCTCTACACACCTGCACCATCCTGTATGCCTTGATAACAAAGTGACTAGCAAAATACAAAAGATTTAATACCACCATAACTGCTATTATTCTTTAGGCCAAGTGTTTTGGCAGATTCCTAGCCTAGATTCTGAGAGTACTTGGGGGAAATCTGCATGTAAATTTTATGGTATATGATTATATTTAAAATATTAAAATTGAATGAAGAGCTTAATAAAATCTAACACTTGAACACAACCCAGCAACCAACCCAGGAAATCATGTTTTCCCATGCAAAGTTCACAAACATAGCTATGGATCCATTTCAGATTGAGAGAGAAAATGGGAAGACGAATCGTCTGAATATTTTCATAGCTACTGCTCCTGAAGAGTGGTGCTCCTTGCAAGAAAAGGATAGAACAAAGCTCTTAATGTTGCAGGTCTGAGAGACAGCTACATCAAAACCAGGTATAGTGGTCCCAACCCGAGCAGCTGGCAAACTGCAGGATGGATGTGGGCACTCTTCTGCCTAATAAAATCTGAATCAAACACTTTGCATCTCATTCTCCATGTGAGCTTTTTATGCAAACTTCTAAAGTGCAAGGAATCCTGGGGTGGAAGAGCTATTCTGAGAGATTTCACATAGTTCATGTAATTAGGGAAACCACTTCCTTTGATTGTAAGTGTTCAAAACAGCTGAATTTCTCCTATCAAAGGCACTCTGTGATTTGGGTCACCTCTTTTACTTTCTCTTTCATCTTTCTCAGGATGAGAGGTGAAGCTGGAGAGCACATTATTTAGCAGAAAAAAAGATCGTGCTTTTTGTTTTAGGGATTGAACTTACACTATTCAAAAGACTGTCATTTAGACTCTCCCTCTCTTTCTCACCCTCTGTCTCTTTCCTTCCCTGTCCAGGCTCTTCAGTAGCTACAGAGAACACAAGGAAAATGTTAGGGCTGACGGGAAACTGTCATATCATATGTAAAAGGATTCTAATGCTCATGTTTGGGTTTAAAAGATAATTAGAAAGAATCATAATCTGCAGGTTCTTGATCTTCACATTATGAATTTTTGTTGTTATAACAGTTGAGAGAGAAAGAGGATGCAGAAAAGGAGTCTCTTACTGCTTCCCCAAAAAGCACAGCCACCAGCAGCAAAGAGTGTAAAAGAATACTACCAATCTGTTCTTTCCTATATTCCTGGAGTATCCTTTTCCACTAAAAGTAGAACACAAGCCATTCAACGAGGTAGCTCACACTGCTTTTGCTATAGCTAACCTCAGCCCTGGATGCTCACGAGGTTTTCACTTATTCTAAAATACCTCCGTCAGTTTAATGCACAGTTAGGTTTGCCAGTGAATATACAAACTAAAAGAGGTAAAAACAAAAAATAATTCACCATTCACCAACTACTTTAATGTCCATATTCCTACTGAATGTAAAGCAAGATGAACAATACTGTCTATGCCACAATCTCAGTTTTCAGATTTCAGTTAAATTTTAGTTAATTAAAATTCCAGATGATTAATAAAACTAGTAATATTATCAGTCATATCAAGGAAAAACGGTTTTGAATCATATAAATAGAATGTGACAAAATTCTCTATAGTGACAGCAATCTCACTTGTATTCATTATATTTGGTCTTTATAGTTCAAAGTAAATATGACTAGGAAGGAATTATCCCTATTTTATAGGTGAAGAAACTTCGTTCCAGTGATGTTAGCTGACTCGCCCGACCTCCCAATTAGTAAAGGAAAAGCAAGAACAGATCTAGAACTTTAAAGAGAGCAGGGCACGATCTTCAATCATTCGGGACCCTAAATTTTTCTTATCATGGCTTGAAAAAAATCACATTAACTTTTCTTATCACATATTAACTCATAATAAACCAAGTCTAAAACATCTTTCCCTTAAGCTGTATTTTCCTCATCTTCTACCGACACTTGGCTTTCCAGAGTCTATGTATAAAATGTTTCATTTCCATCTTCAGACTCAATGTGCTCATTGATTGAAATCTTTTTAGGTTCTTATTCTTACCGAGTCTTTTAACACATCAACTACTTTTCCTATTATTATATTAACTGAATTAGATGCCACCTAAATTATTTAAGTAAGTGTTAAGAAGGACATGAGTAAATGTATTTAATTCCAGAAGGATTAAGTGGGTTTTAGGTACTCGTAAAAGCATGTACAAATTCACCTAATTTGTACATGGAAACTTTATTTCAATATTTTTATTTCAGAGACATCCTGGGTAGTCCAGAGGCTAAGATTCCATGCTCCCAATGTTGGGTTCAATCCCTGGTCAGGGAACTAGATCCCACCTGCTGAAACTAAGCCTGGCACAGCCAAATAAATACCTAAATAAATAAAATATTTAGAAGTATATATTTCAGTACCAGATAAACTTTGCCTTCCAAGTCGTAATACATCTTCTTTGTTCCTATCACTATTATAGCTCTTAGCTTATTTTTTTAGCCAGTGTAGTGAACACTTACTGTATGCCAAGCATTGTACTGAAAACCTCTAATTCCCTCTAAGGTACTCTGCAGTAGGTCAGAGTAGCATTCTCATCCCATTAATAGAAATGAGGAATCGGGGTACCAAGAGCTTGCAGAAAGAGGAAGCTAGTCAAGTGGCTGAGCTAGGGATACCACACAGGTCTGACTACAGAGCCCACACTTTACACCACTGCCTCTGTACCGAAGGCATTTATTTACAAGTTCATCTCTTCCCAGTTCACCTGTAAGATCCCCATGGGTTCTTCAACTTGCAACGCAGTTCTGGCATCCACTAAGCGCTTTATATATGGTGACATGGCTTCTGAATTAAGTTGCAACACTAAGGATAGACAGGGTTCTACATCCTAAATAAAAGAAGGTTTTAAAAGGGCATCATAACTGTCTGCAAATATCTGGAGGCTGCAGTGGAGGCAATGCTAAATGATTTATATGGCTCCAGCAGACAATACTAGAACCAATGGGCAGAGCTAACAGGGAGCAAATTCTAACTAAAACCAGTGAAGGCCTATAAGAGAGAGCCATGCAAAAGAAGAAAGGGTGTCTTTTATAAATTCCAATCACCACAGGTATTTAAAGTGCCCAGATAACAAGAGGATGAAGAAAATCATCTTGTAATGAGAGTCTCTGATTAGGGGAGATCAAGGCTCCCCAAATGCCAGTGTCAGTCTGCTGATGTGCTACATCCGGGGATAAATATTTGAACACACACACACACACACACACACACACACACACACACATGCCTAGATTCTAATCTGGAACTACTAAATCAGAATCCTTGGAAGTAGGGTCAAGCTATATACATATATTAATATTAACTTGAGATGTATTAATACATCTTCTGTTACCTGAATGTTATTGACTTGCAGATGTTTTAATATTCATTTACATAAATCGCTGGCCACAGGCATTAGTTTTCACAAAAATCCCCCAGTCAATAATGCCCACCAGGTCATTCTGATGTGCAGCCAAAATTAGGAAAATTGGGCTTGTGAGATCTTTGTCAATTTTTAAATTTCTGTAATTTTATGAAGGTATGCGCTCAACTGTCTCTTAATTTTATGACATGACTAAGCCTAGCACAGCGCAAGGTTTCCATAGAGGTGTAAACAGTCTTCTATGAAAACAGAGGGACAGTTTAACCCCCCTGGGAGGAGTGGAGGAGGGGAAGAACTTTTATGGAGGGGTATTTTAAGGACAACAGGCTTCTGACAGGCTGGAAGCAGGTAGAAATGCATTCAGTTGGAGGCAGGAAAGTACATTGCCCATTTGGAGAACATCCTGTCCTCTCACGAAGCTGATACATAGCTTGCATGAATGGAAAGCAGAAGAGGTTAAACAGCTTTTTTGAGGGCGAACTTTCTTAGAGGGGGCTAATGTCATATTTTTTTTTAATGTGCACTAAAAAAAAACCCTTATTTCTTGTATTATTTACTTTTTGTAAACTTATTTATTTAGATCAACGGGCTTGTGAGGGCTTAGTTTCCCACCAGGGATGGAACCTGGGCCCCCTGCAGTGGAAGCGCAGAGTTCTTATCACTAGACCACCCATCAGGGAATTCTCTGATGTCATATTAAGGAGTTAGAATTTACTCTATAAGTAACAGGAACCATCAAAAGTGCCTGGAGCAGAAAGGACATGATCTGATCTGGTGGGGTTTCTGTTTGTTTGCTTTGGTATCCACATGGCCGAAGTATCAGAATGGGAAAACAGATATTGGAAGGCAAGCGAAGAATGACTTGTATTAAGGGAAGCAAAGATGGAATAAGCAAACACCGATTCCAAAAAAATCTTCCTGTTTTCAACAAAATGTACACGGTTGAGAACACACCTAGATGAACACCAGAGCCCGGTCTTTCCATTCCAGGAACTTGTTTGGGAATCTGTGTGATTAGAGATGAGAATTCCACTGAGTAGTGTTGGGATGAAGTCATGGATACCTCCAGGAAATCCAAGAACTGGAATCAGTCCTGGTTGCAAACTGTTCTTAGTTACAGGGGAAGACATGAAATCATATCACACTAGTTAGTTGCCATCCTTACTACTGCTTCTGTTGTATCTTATTAATTCTTAAAACTTGTTCCTTTTCCAAATCTTTGCTTTGTAATCTACCCAAAGGTTACCTGAGGGTTCACAGTACTGAGTGATCTGAGCAAACCCTTGGAGAACTTACCTCCTACTAGCCTCCTGCCATTTCTGTAATTCTACTCTTGATTTTTTTTGGGTTTTAGTCATCTTTGATTATAATATTTTCTCTTATCTATATGCCACACAGTTTCCTAGCTGAAATGAAGAATTCTGCCCAGCCTTTTGGCTTACAAAACAACAGACAATACAGTCGTTAATTGATACTCATTTTGAAAGACTGATGATTTTGAAAACAGCTATTTGTATATGTAACAACAACTACTTTAACGGTTCCTATTTCTAAGCAGTTTATTTTTTCACTTCACCTCAAAATGAAATCACTGAATTCCTAAGCAACTCTTTCCCCACCTCCATCACACTGGGTATCCATGGCAACATGTCCGGAAGAACTGGTACACTGTGACATTTCATTGTTTAATGGAGCACCTAATGTCAATTACCATACATGCAACTTTATACGCGTATGCATTATTCACTCTCCTTTAGACTATGTAAGACATATAAGATAGTCTCTGAATTCCCTGGAGAAAATGCATTATCCCCTCTAGTGGGTAAAAGCCAGGCTAGAAAAACAAAATGAGTGTACGCACAAAGAATATTTAAGACCTCTGGGCTGCCGCTGGTTCTGCTGTTTCCACCAAGTTAGGATACACAGCCAATGGTTTGATTGAGGCAGACAAAAACTCTGCACAAATGCCACTACATGTAAAGCAACTATCATCCCTAAGGAATTGCTTTTTGTTTTTGAAGGTGCGGTGCTCACAGACAAGTCAAATTCTGTCTCTGACAGTATCTTAGTTATTTTAGTCACAGCCACATGTTTCAGCAGAGTTTTGATAGGTTCCAAAATCTTGTCAAACTCTGAATCCTAGGGCACTTAAGTTTCTGTTTAACGCTGATGTGATGATCCTCCAGTAGCAGTAACAATTACCAGCCTGACTTTCCTTCTCTCTTATTGATGATTTCATTATATCTCCTAAATAGCCACAGTGAAAAGAAATGCAAAGCCCATTGCACAGGGCACTTGCCTAGCAAGGCGCCTGGTACCTCGCTGAACCACTGAACTTGGTAATTCAGTTAACTAGCATGCCCTGGATGAAGTCCAGCACATACTTGTGTCATATTTAAATCTGCTCTTTAGTGAACATGCATTTAAGTTTTGGAACTACGAAGATTCTAATCCTTCTATTTTTCATAACCTCCTCTTTTACAGAGGAGGGAATCAGAAAGGTGAGGGACTCATTTCAGAGTCAAAGATAAAAATGTGAATTCCACTCTCTCCTTGACAGCATAAAAATACTGATATAGTCTCATAACCGCCTCCCCTCCCCTTTTGGTAACAGTGATGGAAATTCAGCAGATATCAATCTCCTTAAGCAAATATACATTGTCTATAAGCTGCTTTATTTTTCCATGTCAGTAATTATGGATCAAGATCATTGTTTTCCAAAGCAGTTTAATTTTCATTGAATGGGAATACTAGAATTCGTTTACCCAGTTCTCTATCGTTGAACATTCAAGTTGTTTCTAATTTTTCATGATTATAAAAAAAACCACTGTATACTCATCAGATGCACTTCTGTTACTTTCTTTTTAAATTATTTTATATATTTACCTGGCAGCACCAGGTCACAGCTGCAGTACTTGGCATACTGAATCTTCACAGCAGCATGAGAACTCTTAGTTGCAGCATGTGGGATCTAGTTCCCTGGTCAGCGATCTAACCAGGACCCCCTGCATTGGGAACATGGAGTCTTAGCCACCGGACCACAGGGAAGTCCTCAGACACACTTCTTTGCCCATGAACTCAGCTTATATTCTTAGTTGGGAAATGCCTGGGTCAAAAAGTATGCCTGTTTTGATACAGAATACACAGATGCCCTTTAGAAGTATGTCAGCTTAAGCTCCCTCCAATAAATTAAGAGAGTATCCATTTTCCCAGCCTTCACAGCAGTGAAAGTTTGCATATATTTTTATCAGTATCCACAATAGCCTATTTTTGGTGAAGTGTCTCTTGGTGTCCTTTTTATGTCAGTGTGTTTGGTCCCGCTTTAGTTCTTTACCATGTTAGGTAAGTGGGTTCCAATTCTAATATCTAATATCTAATTCTAATATGTAAAATTTTGAAAGCACAGTTTCAACTTAATTTTAATAAGTCAAATATAGATAAATCATTCAGTTAAGTTTCTCTTCTAAATACTCCCAGATCCAAAGCATTTGTGAGAGCATAAGTGTTAACAGTTTGAACACAAAACGTAGTCAGAGCCTTAGGCTGATCTCAGCAGACTATCTGGTCTTAACAATTTATTTGATTCTCTTAGTTTCCTCATACGCAAAACTGCTGACGTTGTACTTCATGGTCTCTAAGATGTACGGTTATTCCTTCAAGTATCACTGCAATCAAGGTTATATTACAACTGGTGTCATTTTAGGATTTTCATCAGTAGCATTCTTTTCTTTCGTTGTTGTTGTTGTTTAGTCTGATTCTTTTGCAATCCCGTGGACCGTATAGCCTGCTAGGCTCCTCCGTCCATTGGATTTTCCAGGCAAGAATACTGGAGCGGGTTGCCATTTCCTTCTCTGGGGGATCTTCCCTCCCAATCCAGGGATCAAGTAGTGCATAAAACAGTGACATATTTTAAACTGAAGGCATCTTAGATTTGATGAGACATGGTAGTACCTACCTTACAGAGTTGTGGTGAGAATGAAATGAACTTACCCTCCCTAGCAAACACTAGGAATGTTACTAACTATTGATACAGTGTTACATATTTCTATAACCTTGTTCTCAATATTTAACACTTACAAAATTGAGTTGAAGAATGTTTATAGTTCCCTGAAGCATATTTTATTACAAAACAGTGGAAAATCTTTCATTTTAAAATTATCACAGATAAAACAGGCTCTTGTTTAATGGAATTTAAAGGAAATTCTATTTGAGCAGGAAATGATCTATCATTTTGCACTTTCAGGAAAGAACCAGCTCACTAAATCCTAAAATCATGATTTTAAAGTCTTCAAATAGCTGTAGGAAAAATAATGCAAAGAACAGCACAGAAACTTTTAATTAAAGTCAGTGTAGCCATAATGTTTTCCATCTGCTACTCTGTCAAAAGATCGTTAGCAGATGCATAAACCCAAACCAAGCTGCTTCTTGGGAGCTGCAATTAGCAAACTACCCTGAGAAATACTGGAGAGGCCATCAAGGAGGCATGTGAGACAAACCCAGAGTCAGAGAAAAAATAAAACTTCTCTTTCTCTTGTTATTTCAATAGTTTCCATAAATCTTTTGCCTCTAAATTAATTCATTGTATTTCTTTTCAGTTCAGTTCAGTTCAGTCGCTCAGTCGTGTCCAACTCTTTGCGACCCCATGAATCGCAGCACACCAGGCCTCCCTGTCCATCACCATCTCCCAGAGTTCACTCAGACTCAAGTCCATTGAGTCAGTGATGCCATCCAGCTATCTCATCCTCTGTCGTCCCCCTCTCCTCCTGCCCCCAATCTCTCCCAGCATCAGAGTCATTTCCAATGAGTCAACTCTTCGCATGAGGTGGCCAAAGTACTGGAGCTTCAGTTTTAGCGTCATTCCTTCCAAAGAAATCCCAGGGCTGATCTCCTTCAGAATGGACTGGTTGGATCTCCTTGCAGTCCAAGGGACTCTCAAGAGTCTTCTCCAACACCACAGTTCAAAAGCATCAATTCTTCGGCACTCAGCTTTCTTCACAGTCTAACTCTCACATCCATACATGACTACTGGAAAAACCATAGCCTTGACTAGACGGACCTTAGTCAGCAAAGCAATGTCTCTGCTTTTGAATATGCTATCTACTGGAGTCAAAAAGAAATTTATAACTAAGGTGTGAGAGGTCTTCAACTAGGTATGCTTTAGTTAAAAGAGGTACAGTTGAAAGAATGTGTATGGTGGGAGCCAGGAAGGTCTGGATTCAAATTCTGGTTCTACCCCTTACTATGTGTCTTTGGGCATATAAATCCACTTCTCTCTATTGCTTCACCTGTGTATAGGTAGTAACTCCTAATTCATAGAGGTGTTACTTATGCACAAAGAGTGCATATAAGAGTTCAATAAGGGACTGCACATGTTATGTTTAGTTGATCTGCATAAATTATGGGGCTTCTGACTTCATGTCTTAATGCCTTTGCCCTAATCTAAGATAAATTTTACTAACATTATATTCCAAGCTAACATATACATTTCTGTATCCCTGTCTCAATACTCATCTTATTTAGATATTAGGCAATTGTTTCTTAAAGCTTTCCCAAGCAAGGTTTGGTTTGTTTACTAAAGATGAAGTACATTTTAGCTTTTTCTCATATTTATACCAGTTCCCATCATCTTTCTTCCTTACCAGTCTCTAAAATGTAAACATGCTTTTTTTTTTTTTCCAGAGATTCTTGATTTGAAAGATGCTGCTAATTCTTTTTTTACAGGTGATCTTTTTAACAGGATCCTCAGAAAAGCAAAATTTCTGTTTCTAAATAAATCAGTTATCAAAGTATCTTTCCACCACTGTGAAGAGCAGAGCAAGTCTAAAGAAAAGGAGTGAGAGTAGTAAGTCAGTATTAGACTTGTTTACATAAGAACAAATTGTTTAAATGAGGTAGAAACTGAAATGAGGGAAAGGGAATCCAGCTTCGGAAGAGTTTCCCATCAATGCAGATCCATCCATCCATCTTTTCTTTCTTTCTTAGGCTGGCTGAGGTAATTAGAAGGAAATGACCACTGGGTGGTCCTCTGCAGTGGAAATCTGCACTCTTATTTCTTGTTTCATTCGTTTTGTGATCAAAATACTGATGTTTACTGAGTGGTCTGACTGCTAATCCCTACTTCCTGTTGCATGTCCAAAGAAAACCACAAAAATAGCCCAAGTAGGATTGCGGTTTGATGAGAAAGCAAATGTCCATTCCAAAACCACAGGGCTGTCACATAAGCGAACAAAACTTGCAGGCTATTTCATTTTCTAAAATCCAGAAAACACAAACCTCCTGCTTGTTGCAGTGGTCACCACAAGAACTGAACATGTGGATGCTGCCTATCTGAGTATGTATCATATTTTTCTAAGCAAACCTTACTGCCCAAAATAGTCTGAGAGTTTCTGCAGTCCGAGCATTTCTCACTCTCCTTCCTTCTGGACTGATGATGAGAACAGGAAATGAATACTCTCTTTGTAAAGAAGCTTGCTTTACTTTGGACACCACCCTCTCCTCCATATCACTACTGGAATATTACAACATCATCTCTTTTTTGCCCATGATGGTCATTCTTTTCCTTGCCCCAACAATAAAGTATGAAACCCTGAATTTGATACCCTAATTTATATAAACCCTATGTAAGTGCCACAGGCAAGAGCATCGCACAAAACACTTTTGAACAATATTATATTTAGAGACAATGCCTCATTCTGTGGATTAAACATATTAAAGTTCCATAAGGAAATGTAATTATATTGTTTCCCAAGCACTTATTTTAATTATTCTTCAATGTATAATTTCCTGTTCATTTATAACGTACAGATGACAAGTGGCAAGCATACATCCCTCAATCTAGAAAATTAAAGGGAAATAAAGAAAAGAAAGCTTTCTGAGAAAACTCTTCTCTGGAATGAAATGCATCTTCTCTTCCACTCCCCAGTGGACTGACATTTTTAGTGTTAGGCAAGAAATACTAGTATGTAAGATAAAGCTCTGTTTCCAAAGACCGTATCTGAAATTTAACTTTGTTTTCTATTTTCAAACAATAAGGTAAAGGCTTCTAAGCAGAAAAACACAAGTAAGTGAGACTGCATGTGTAAGTCACTTCAGTCGTGCCCGACTCTGTGACCCTATGGACTGTAGCCTGCCAGGCTCCTCTGTCCATGGGGATTCTCCAGGCAAGAATACTGGAGTGGGTTGCCATGCCCTCCTCTAGGGGATCTTCCTGACCCAGGGATCGAACCCGCGTCTCTTGTCTCCTGCATTGGCAGGCAGGTTCTTTACCACTAGTGCCACCTGGGAACCCATGTAAGTGAGGTTGCTATAAAGATACTCTGAGATCCTTGTATTGCTGTGATGAGAGCTCTCATCAAGCTAAAAAGCCATAAAACAATATATGTTCTTTAGTTGTGGTCTCAGGACTAATACTGGAAAGCTGACATACACGGGCAATAAATTACTGCACTGAGAACATTCTTTCTGTTGTTGTTTAGTCACCAAGTTGTGTGAGGCTCTTTGCGACCCCATGAACTGCAGCATGCCAGGCTTCCCTGTCCTTCACTATCTCTCTGAGTTTGCTCAAACTCATGTCCATTGAATCAGCAATGCCATCAAACCATCTCTTCCTCTCTCACTCCCTTCTCCTCCTGCCCTCAATCTTTCACAGCATCAGGGGCTTTTCCAAAGAGTCAGTTCAGTTCAGTTCAGTCGCTCAGTCGTGTCCGACTCTTTGCGACCCCATGAATCGCAGCACGCCAGGCCTCCCTGTCCATCACCATCTCCCTGAGTCAGTTAGGAGGTACTATATGAGAGATTCTGGGCTTCCCAGGTGGTGCTAGTGGTAAAGAACCCGCATGCTAATGCAGGGGATGCAAGTTCAAGCCCTGGGTGGGGAAGATCTCCTGGAGGAAGGAACGGCAGCCCACTCCAGTATTCTTGCCTAGAGAATCCCATAGACAGAGACGCCTGGAGGGCTACAGCCCATATGGTCGCAGAGTTGGACACGTGACTCAGCACGCATGCATATGATTTTGCAGGGGATATAATTAAATGTGGATTAGAATGCACATCTTCCACAAAACATGTCAACTAATGACTAGGCAGTTGATTTTCAATATAGGAAGGAAAAAATGGTATATTCGTTTCTTCTCATTGTCACCTAATACTTTACTTATTTTTTAAAATATTTATTTGGGTGCACTGGGTCTTAGTTGTAGCATGCAAGCTCTTAGGTGTGGCATGTGGGATCCAGTTCCCTAACCGGGGACCGAACCTGGGCCCCCTGCACTGGGAGCAGAGCCTTAGCCACTGGAGCACCGAGAAGTCCCGCCTCAGTCTTTTAAAGATAGGTGCCAGTTGCCAGTTACTTGCCTCTCAAGTTCTGCACCCACACTTTGCTCTCCTTTGTAATGTCAATACTTGAGCTGGCTCCCATAACCACTTCTCCTTCGTTAGTGGGTGTGGTCTCAGGCTTTGTGAATGCAGACGCTGGAGGGTCACCACAGGCGTAGCAGAGGAAGGGGTGTCTCTCCCTTGCTCCTCGGTGTCTCCCTCCTCCAGCGTGACTCCAGGGCGCTTACCCTTCAGCAGGTCTCTCGGGCGCCCCAGGAGCTGGCTTCTTGTAACAAGCTCTGGACGCCACACCCTAGTGGGCAGCTTTCTGCCTGCCAGTTCTGGCCCACTGGTACCCAAGCAGGTGGCTTTATGTTCCCCAACTCTTGCCCACACGTAACCCACAGCAGGGATGTGTGTGGAACCACTCCAACCTAGGGCACTACATGCAACATTACCAGCACCCTCAAAAGTGGCTTCTTGTGAACCAACCCTGGGCCATGAAATGGCACCAAACTCCTTTGTTACCCATTCACAGCTACATCCTCTACAATGGGTCTCAACTACAGTGTGGGCAATGGGCCCTCTTCCAAGTTTGTTCCTTCCTTGAATATTCTCCCTCAGCTCCGGGGCTAGTGGCTGCTCCCTGTATTTCTGTACTCCTGAGTCTCTTTTACTCAGTTTGGAGGTTAACCACCTTTTACTAGTTAATAATTCTCTACATTAATTTTTCTGTGTGATACAGAGCTGGTACTGGGTGTGGTCCTAGGTTACAAACCCTGAAAAATAAGATTTTAGGGTTAGTTTGGTCGTGATGCAGTACAGTGGTAAAATTCCCCCATAAGGGGAAAGAGGATATTACAACCCATGGCAATAAAGAGGCAGCAACATGAATCATTTTGTCATCTGCGGTTAATTGAGGTGAAGCCCCAACTGAAACAAGGCCTGGAAGCCAAAGCGGCTGCTGTCCTTGACCATCATCGCAGAGATGATGAATATAAGGACAGAAGGGCAGGATGGGTTCTTCTCAGTGCAGTGAGGTAGTTACCAAGAGAAAATGAGGAGTCAGGTCCTTTAAACCCCAGCCCAAGCTCTAAGAACAAAAGCGCTTCAACAGCAGCTCTAAAAGGATTTTTTTTTTCCCCGCAGTAGCCACAGGACTACTTCTTCCAGAAATTAAAACCTAAGTTTATTGTGTGTGTTGGTGAATTGCAACATCAGTTGATTTCATAACCTCACTAAGTTCCCCTTGTGCAGTTAGAGCACTGACTGGGAAAGAATGGGACCTGAAGCCTGGAAAGGGGTACTGGATTCCATCCAAGATGGCTCAACCCCCAACGTCTCTCGGAGGCTCCCTTGCCTATGGAAGTATCTTGCCCTCCTATGTCTTAAGAGACAAGCCTTCTTTTGCTGGAAACTTTTTCCTGGAGAGCCTCATCTACGTACATGCTTTGCAAGGGGATGCTCATTGTTCTCAAGACTGGCCATAACCACTCACTGTCTCCAAATAAAAAGCTGCAGGGGGTCAGGTACATGGCATAATCCTGAAGTAAATCTATGTTATAGGCCAAAAAGATTTTTTTTTTAAATGTAAGATTTTGTTTATATTGGAAAAACTCAGGCAATATGTATAGGAATAAATATCAAAGGTGTTAGACCAAGGAGGGTGGCAATATATAGATAAGGATGATTACAGAGATATGGATGCACTTATCAGGGATTCCAGACTATTTCATTGGCGGACTAAAACATGAATGGCAGCCTACATGTAATGAACGAGGTTGAGATGCTAGAAGTTTCCTCGTATGATGTGGAGGAAGGAACAAAAGGCTCAGGAAGAAAAGAATACTGGAGTGGAGTTACGATGGGCAAAGTGTAAATACAGCCACCCAACTACATCTCCTGAGAAGGACCAGAGACACTCCCTTCACTAATACATTGCCAAAGGCATTAGAGAGAATAGCACTGTATCTCTGAAAAACTCCGTGGCTCTTCTCCTTTACAAACCAGGCATCACCAAAGAGGATGCCACCACTGGGACAGGCTTTCTGATTTCCCCAGGGATGAAGGAATACAGGAGTAGCAGAGGCCAAGCAGCAGCATTTTTTTTTTTTTTTTAAGATGAGAGTTATTCTGACTAGGGAGGGCATTGTCCACCTGGGAATTATTTATGTATTTATTTAAAAAAACATTCTGTTTTTTTATTTGTGTCATGTCTTGGTTGCAGCATGTGGGATCTTCGATGCAGTGTGCGGGCTTCTCTCTACTTGTGGCATGCGGGCTCTAGAGAGAACAGGCTCAGTAGCCCTGTGGCATGTGTACTCTTAGTTCCCTGACTAGGGGGGTCAAACCCACATCCCCTGTATTGGAAGGCAGATTCTTAACCACTGGACCACCGGGAGAGTCCCTAAGCAGCAGCACTTAATGCCAAAGGCAAGACTTTGGTGCACTTACCATAAAAGACAGCAGAGATGTACTGATAGCCAAAATGCTAAGGGACATTGGGTGTCCTTAGGAATGAAATCAGTGTGGAATCTACCAGAATATGACATCATCTATTAAACAGGAAAATCTCTAGTTCTGGCAGCCACTAAGTCACCACCAGGGAGTCAAACATCACACCCATTTTCTAGATCCAGGCCAGTTTACAGACCAGAGTCCTTTGATCGCAGGGAAGGCCAGGTATCTTTGAGGAAGGGCCCTGCTGTACTCTCACAGGCATAGGAAATCCTCCTCTGAGCATTCGCCAAAGGACCTGCTATTAATTACTGGATGGATAGGGTACTGGGGAGAAGGAAATGCCCAGTAGTTTCAGGAGTTATGAAACACTAGCTCTGAATAGATACCAAGTTCCCTGTAACAGGCTCACTGAGAAAGAAAATGTGTGTGTGTGCGTGTGTGCATGCTCACTCAGTTGTGTCCAACTCTTTGCAACCCCATGGACCATTAGCTCGCCAGGCTCCTCTGTCCACAAAATTTTCCAAGAGAAAGAAAAGACATGAACTCAATTTATAAATGGTTCTGTGTGATATGTTAGTACCAACTAAAAGTAGACATCTGCAGCCCCAAGCAGGGGTCACACCCAAGGAACAGCCTTTTAAGAAACAGATTTATTTACTGGTTGCTCTGGGTCTTCGTTGCAGCAGGAGGGATTCTCTTGTTGCAGGGCACATGCTCTAGAGAGAGTGGACTCAGTAGCTATGGCACGCGGGCTTGGCTGCCCTGTGGTATATAGGATCTTAGGTTCCCTGACCAAGGATTGAACCCACGTCCCTGGCATTGGAAGGTAGATTCTCAACCACTGAACTACCAAGGAAGCCCCAGAAACAGCTTTCAGGGAAAATCCTCCCAGTGGGCAGAACCTGGGTAGTACATGTAGAGACCCACTTTGTCTGGAATGAGAGATGGCCTGAGGTAGTATGCATTTATGCTAACTCATGGGTTATTACTTACAATTTGTCTGAATGATCAAGGACTTGAAAGTAACAGGATTAGAAGACAGATGACGAAGAATCTGGGGGAAGAGGTATGTGGATAAACGTCTAAGATCGGGCACAGACTGTGTCCCATATGAATGCTCACCAAAGAGCATCCATCGCAGATGAGGTGCTCAATAATCAGGTGAACAGATTATATCTTCTGCAGACATCATTCAGCCTCTTTCCCAGCCACTGCAATGCTAGCTCGATGGGTCCATGAACCAAGTGATGATGGTGCTGAGGATGGAGACTTAGCAACACGGACTTCTGCTTATCAAGGTGGAGCAGTCTGTTGCTCCTGTAAGGAACAGTAATGACTGTGATGTTTCTGCCAGCATCTCCATCAGCTGCCTCATGGCATGCCTTATTCACCACTATTTCCTTCCCTTTACTACACCTCAGCACCTCTGAGGAAGGAAACCACTTCACAGCAAAGGAAGGGCAGCAATGGGCTCATCCCCATGGAATTTACTAGTCTCACCACACGCCCCTTCTCTCAGAAGCAGAGATTCCAACCAGAAGGGGGAATGACTTACTGAAGTCTCAGCAGTGTCACGAGTTGAGAGACAATATCCTAAAAGCATTTCTGACTTAGAGGATGACGTATATATACGTTTTGAATCAGAGACCACTGTCTCCTGTATAATAGAATACACCGATCTGGAATAGACAGACAGAAGTAGGAGCGACTCCTGTCACTGTTATACCTAATAATCCCCTCAGAGGATGTTTTTTACATGTTTTTATTTATTTTTCTCCATGCCCAGCAGCATGTGGCATCTCAGTTCCCTGAACAGGGAGCAAACGGGCACCTGCTACATTGTAAGTGCAAAGCCTTAACCACTGGACTACAAGGGAAGTCCCCACTCAGAGAGTTTGTGCTCCCCATCCCAAATTTGAGCTCCGCTGGTTTGGAAGTCTTAGTCCCAGAGGATGAAATGTTCCCACTAGGGGACACATAATAAAGATTCTACTGAATTGGCTATTTGCCAGTTGGCTATTTGAGGTTTTCTTAATGCCACTGAATCAACAAGTATAGAAAGAGATTCCTCTGCTGATGGGAGTAATTGATCCCAATCACCAAAAAAAGATTTAGATTGTTGCTAAACAGTAGGAGCAAAGAACCCTGTCTGAAACTCAGGGGTTTCTATGAGATGAGTCCTAACACTTCCATGCTCAATAATAAAACTTAATGAAATACCATGACAACCAATGACAGCTGGGACTACTGAGGACTCAACCTTCAGAAATGAAAGTTCAGGCCGCCCCACCAAGCAAAGAGCTCTGACCAGCTGAGGTTTCGGCTGAGGGAAAAAGGAAACATGGAATGGGAGACAGGAAGACAGAAGGAAGACAGAAATCATGGCTAGTTACAGAAATGAGGACTGTAAATTAGGATAGAGCTTTGTGTATTTTTCCCTTTGTTTGACATCTGTATATTTATATCTGTATAATATACGTACACTTACTTGTGTATATTAACCATTTCTTTTTATCTCTTTTTCTTCTCTTTATTTTTCCCTAGCTTTATGGAGGTGTGATTGACAAATAAAAATTGCATATATTTAAGGTGTACAACATATTTCGATTTATGTATACATTATAAAATGATTACCACGATCATGCTAATTAATACATTTAACAACGCATGTAGTTACCTTTTTGTGTTGTTTGATGAGAACACTTGAGATCTACTCTCTTAGAAAATTTTACACATTATTAATGTCACCATGTGTTACTTTAGGTCTCCAGGACTTAATTCATCTTATGACTAGAACTATGTACCTTACACACAACTTTATCCACTAATCCATCAATGGACACTTGGGTTGCTTCTATATCTTAGCTACTATAAACAATGCTGCAATGAACATGTGAGTGCATGTATCTTTTCAAGACAGTGATTTTATTTCTTTTGGATATATATCCAGAGGTGGGATTGCTGGATCGTATGGTAGTTCTAGTTTTAATTTTTTGAGGATCCCTCCCCCATAACTGTTCTCCATAAAGGCTGTACCCATTTATATTCTCACCACAGTGTACGAGGGTTCCCTTTTCTCCACATCCTTGTCAGCATTTGTTATCTTTTGACTTTTTGATTTCAGCCATCCTAACAGGTGTGAGATGATATCTCATTGTGGTTTTGATTTGTATTTCCCTGAGGATTGGAAGAAAAGTTATGGCCAACCTAGACAGCATATTCAAAAGCAGAGACATTACTTTGCTGACTAAGGTCCGTCTAGTCAAGGCTATGGATTTCCTGTGGTCATGTATGGATGTGAGAGCTGGACTGTGAAGAAGGCTGAGTGCCGAAGAATTGATGCTTTTGAACTGTGGTGTTGGAGAAGACTCTTGAGAGTCCCTTGGACTGCAAGGAGATCCAACCAATCCATTCTGAAGGAGATGAGCCCTGGGATTTCTTTGGAGGGAATGATGCTAAAGCTGAAGCTCCAGTACTTTGGCCACCTCATGCGAAGAGTTGGCTCATCGGAAAAGACTCTGATGCTGGGAGGGATTGGGGGCAGGAGGAGAAGGGGATGACAGAGGATGAGATGGCTGGATGGCATCACTGACTTGATGGACGTGAGTCTGAGTGAATTCCGGGAGTTGTTGATGGACAGGGAGGCCTGGCGTGCTGCGATTCATGGGGTCACAAAGAGTTAGACACGACTGAGCGAACGAACTGAACTGAGGATTAGTGATGGTGAGCATCTTTTAATATACCTGCTGGATATTTTTATGTCTTCTCAGAAATAATGTCTATTTTCCCCATGTTTTACACACAAGTTGTTAGGGGTTAAGCTTATGATATTCTCTTTTGGTAAAAGAGTATTCAGAGAGATTACAATGGAATCTGAGGAGAAATTAATAGTCAGCAATGGATGACTTTTGGGATGGTATGTCTCCTTATTTTGGGGAAAGGGCGAAAACGTCTTCATTTATAAAAAGGACACATGTTCTTTAACTGTAAAAGCATAGCTATTTCATTATTATGAAAAAAGTGAAAGTGAAAGTCGCTCAGTCTTGTCCAGCTGTTTGCAACCCCGTGGACTATACAGTCCAAGGAATTCTCCAGGCCAGAATACTGGAGTAGGTAGCTATTCCCTTCTCCAGGGGATCTTCCCAACCCAAGGATCGAACCCAGGTCTCCCGCATTGCAGGTGGATTCTTTACTAACTGAGCCACAAGGGAAGCCCAAGAATCCTGGAGTGGGAAGCCTTTTGCTCTTCCAGTGGATCTTCCCGACCCAGGGATAGAACCAGGGTCTCCTGCATTGCAGGAGGACTCTTTACCAACTGAATTATATAGAAGTTCAAATGTGCATGGAGGTTGTACATAAAAGCTGAGTAGCCAAAGGGGCAAACTGTGCCAGTTACTGATCAGGTGCCTCTCAGAACCATATCTGTTGCTTTGTCCTGCCTAGGATGCTGGAGATAGACCCTATAAACATTTTTATTTTGCCAATAAACATTTTTATTTTGCCAGCTGGCGGAGTGCTGGGCGGTCAGTCAAGGGCACTAGAAGGCCACTGTAAGACATGGTAGAGGACTCCCCTTCCTCTCTACTGTGTGATTCCCGCCCCCGTGGCTACAGTTGCCAGCAGTATACGTGACAATGTTACTCACCCTCAAGTGGATTACTGGCACCTCAGTGGACCAGCTTCAACCTGCCAGCTCCCCAGCAGGTGGCTTCTTACATGCTAGCCACAATACTCCTGAGAACCTCACTGGAACCCCAGCAAACGGCTTCCTGTGAACCAGCTTCAGACGGTGGCACCATAGAAACCCCTCCACCAGCCAGGTGCAGCTACGTGCTCTCCACTGAGGTCTAAATTTCTCTCCCAAGTCTGTTCCTTCCTTTGGTATTCTCCTTAGGTTCAGCGGGGATAGCTGCTCCCTACCTTTGCCACTCCCATATTCTTTAGAGACTATTACTAGTTAGTAGTGTTGACCATGCTAGTTAGTAATTTTAATGTTGAGTCTTCACTGTTCAAATTACTGGTGTGGTTTCTGTTTCCTGATTGGACCCTGACTGATAATCTACTGGTTTGTACTGAGGCATCTCTTATATCATGGTATTACTCATTGGGCAGGACTTACTAACCTTACCAATGGTATGCTTTTCAAACTTAATTACCATTATTTTGATAATATTTTAAGTAAATAACAGGAAGCAATTGCAATTTCTTGAATTAAAGAAGAAGAGTTTGAAATCAAGCCCTATATACATGACAATGTAGACGCAAAAAATGATGGTGAACGGACACAGCTACCACCAACTTCTAAGGCAAGCCTTGCTGTTAAGGACTTCCTCCCCTTTAAAGAGTCTGGTCTCTGTCAAACACAATCTTCATTCCTTGCCTTATACTGTAAAATCACTGATTTCACAAGAACAGGGTCTTGCGAAAACTAAGGGGGAAAGCGTGTAGGTGTATTTGTGTGTATGTGTATATGTTTATGGCTCCTGCGTATTCACAGAGATCAAAATAATACAGTCACGCCAAGGAACCAACACATACAATATTTATAGGGTACTTTCTTGCTTGCTGCTTTTCTAATGTGCTTCCCTGCCACAAACTCGTAACATGGAGTCAAGAATCTGGAAATAATTTCAAAAAATTGACAAGTCCATAAAACTGTGGTTTCCCCCAACCAGATTTGTTAATGTTACTAATAACAGATCTCACTCTTTGGGGCACATGTATTTAAAGAAAGATTTTTATCTCCTTAAACATAAACAATACAATTAACTAAGAAATATTCTGACTTGATTAGAAGAAAATGGAGTTATAAGAAAAAAAGAGATGAAATATAATTAATCTTAAGGTCAAATACATGGCTAGATTTGTAAAACAACGGGAACAAAAATAGTTGGCTTCAGATAGTATGCTTTCAGGTCCCAAAGTTTCTGAGTCTAACTGTAGAAAGCAGAGAAAACCCCTTGGGGTGGGTCTCCTGCCGTGCCAGAGATTTAGATAGCATATTCTTGCCGCATCTTTCCATTGATCGATCACTCCCCCAAGCACCTGCCACCCGCTTCTCACCCTCTTAACCTTGACAAATGGCAGGTATTTTGCTCTAACTGAACAGAGAAGGCATTTATATATAACTTAGATGTTTTTCTAATATACCTCAGGGGAGAGGGTCTCTGGTATTAGACGATAAAGGAGATTAACAAAAATTTCCATAGCCAAAAGTGATGTATGTCTGTTTGCTCCACTCAGAGGCATTTTCTAGATGAGCACTCCTTTAAGCTATCCTAACATTTGTTCTATCCTGTATCAGTTCTTGTGCAATTAAGGATAGTGAGGCTACACTACCATGTGTAAAATAGATAGCTAGTGGGAAGCTGCTGGGTAACACAGGGAGCTCAGCTAGGTGCTCTGTGATGACCTAGAGGGTGGGATAGGGGTGGGGTGGGGTGGGATGGCAGGGAGGCTCAAGAGGGAGGGGATATAAGTATGTATATATAGCTGATTCACTCTGCTATACAGCAGAAATTAACAAAACATTGTAAAGCAATTATACTCCAATAAAGAAAAGGATATTGAAGTTATAATTTTATTGTTAAAAATAAAATTTTGTTAAGTAAAAACGTTATTAAGAAAATAAATAACAAAATAGTTGAAGCATATAAGAACCCTGGTATTATTTTCATTTATGGGTAAATCCTCAAGGAGCCAATTCATGTAAAATTTTATCTTTTTATTGTCACAAACCATCATTTTTTAAAAACTTTCTTATCAATAAAACAAAAAATTAAATCTATCAATGCATTCAACACTCCTTATATTTTGGGGGAAACTTCCAAAAGAAGTAAGAGTGGGAGAAGCCTTTAAATGGAATGGAAATGTCTGCAAATATAATATTCTACTATGCATAAAATGTTATGTGTTTCATTTCTTTTGTTATCATAAAAGCAAAGAAGTAAAAACAAGAGGAATATGCACAGCCTGATTGTTTTAGAATAGCCAAAGGAAAAAAAAAAACATTTTTTTTAAAGTAGTCTTAGAGACATAGAGACAATTGAGAACAAGAGAGAGAACTTCATGTGGAAAAAGAAAATGGAAGAGTCAGCGAGTGATCTTTTTGTTATCACTGTTCTTGGGTTTTGTCTCATTCTTCTATTGCCACATAGGACAGAAACAAAAGAGCCACTCCATTAACACTTCGTCACATTAAAATAATCATCCATGTCTATAGTTCAGGGAAATGAATAGAGATATTGCTATCAAATCAGAAATAATTCGGGAAATATGATATTTGCACTTTGCAAAGCTGCTGCTGTTGCTACTAAGTCACTTCAGTCGTGTCCGACTCTGTGCGACCCCAGAGACAGCAGCCCACCAGGCTCCCCCGTCCTTGGGATTCTCCAGGCAAGAACACTGGAGTGGGTTGCCATTTCCTTCTCCAATGCATGAAAGTGAAAAGTGAAAGTGAAGTCACTTAGTCGTGTCCGACTCTTCGTGACCCCATGGACTGCAGCCTACCAGGCTCCTCCATCCATGGGATTTTCCAGGCAAGAGTACTGGAGTGGGGTGTCAGTGCCTTCTCCACTTTGCAAAGCTGCTTCTTGCTTAAACATACATTTTAGCTCATGTCTTTTACATTTTGTGGTTCTTAAAAAAGTATTTATTTTTACTTATTTATTTGGCTGTACCTGGTCTCAGCGGCAGGATGTGGGAACTTCAGACACTTCTTTGGGGTATGTGGGATCTTTAGTGGCAGGATGTGGAATCTAGATCCCTGACCAGGGATTGAATCTGAGCCCCCTTCACTAGGAGCGCAGAGTCTTAGTTGCTGGACCACCAGGGAAGCTCCTACATTTTGCATTTCTGTATTGGTGCTTTCCATTTCTGGGTTAAAAGTCCATTCCAAGAACAGAGTTCAGTATGGTTTATAGGAAAAAAATCAATGAGGAAGTTTAAAAACTTATGAGAACATATCCCTTCTCCATAAGAGGAACTCTTTGCATTCTTAAGAGATTCAACTTAACATTCCTTAGTCCTTTAAGATACACTTCATAGATAAACTTTCTAGAAGACCAATTCTTTATTTTATTGATTGCATTGTTAAATACTATTGAAAATTGCACCTTACTGAATGAGACATAATTATAAAATTATAATACTGATCTTTACTAAATCTTCTAGAATTAGTACTCCCAGATGAGCCATGCCATCATCAAGGAAGTCATCAGTGTCACGACTCAACAACAGGAACCCAGCGTGCTGCTCAAGGAAGCTAGAAATCTGGATTTTCATATAAAATCACCTAAGTTTTAAATGCTGACAATAAACTTTTTAAAATTAAAGTACTGTGTGTATCAAACACAGAATATCTGCAGCACAGAAACAGCCACGGACTACCAGTTGGTAACACGTTTAATAATGATAACCGTGATGGACTAGCACACAGCTGTACACAGTGAAGCCACCCTCTCCACCTCCCCAGAGCCCTCCACTTCCTACCGTGTGATGCCTGGCTCACTTCACTCCTTTAAATTAGATTACCATCTGCAGACTCTGCAGTTTGCAGCCCTGATTTAAAACTACAGGTCTTCCTTGCAGTTCTCATTAGTTGGGTTCCTCAGTGTTGTAAATATTTGTCCTCTGACAGAAGGTTTAATTTTCGACACAGTCAAATTATTAAAACTAAACCTGTGAATACATATGTTAATATCATTTGCCCATTAAGGAAATAGTGAGCACTGAGCAAGGTGATGCACAGATGCACAAAGCCATTGTCTTCAAGGAATAGGTCAAGGAGATAAGAACAAAGGGATTTAACAGGATTAAAGAGGTGAACACTGAAATAAATGCAGTGGGAAACCTGCAGGCCAGGAGGCAAATGACTCCAAAATGGAGTGCTGAGTTGGGAGAATAAAGGCTAGATGCATGATAAGGATGAAGAAAAGCAGAGCAGCTGGAAGACTGGGGTAAATAAATTATGGGCAGAGAAGGGAAAGGCAGGCTTGCTGTTCTGAAGGTAGAGAAGTTCTAAGCTATGAGGTTTTACCCATAAGTGGCTGGAGGGAAGTGGAGCTACAGGTCAGGGAAGCGGTAGTGACAGAAGTCTGCAGTTGGCTCGGGGGTCCTTAAAGGGGATGCCAAATTCACTCAGGAGGGCTGACAGTCGAGGCCAGGACAGAAAACAGTGAGGCAGGCGCTGAAATCAAGGAGGACAGGGATGTGAGTGAGATGAAGTGACTGAAGTAGGCTGTATGGAGAGTGAGTCAGGGACGGGGGTGATGAACGCAAAGCAGGCTGATTTTCTTACATGGCTTAGAGGCCCATTCAGTCAGAGAGGACACCACCTTCTTTGATTTATAAGTTGTATGAAAAAAGGACGTTGTTTCTTTTTATAGTTAAAAGGTCATTCATTTTCCTTCTCATGCCTTACTTATTACTGAATCAAATTAATATCTTGAAAGGAAGCAGATTACCAAACATTACTTTAGAGGAGACAAATACATCACATCACACCCCACCCCACCTGTCTCCATGACTAGATTTCTTAATACAAGAGGATAAGAGAGATATTTGCTGGATCAAATGACTAAAACTGCACGGTAGTTTTCATTAAGGAAAAAAATTCTAAAGTGTGCTTCTGAAAATGTCCTATAGAAGCACAGACTATTCCTAGGTGAGTTGAAAGAACGTACAGAGGGGCCTGAAAAGAGAAATGGAGGACAGGTTTTCTTCTGTAGACACCAAGGGCGGCACCCTCCCCACACGTCTGGCTCTGAGTGCTCTTATCTGGGGCTGACAGGGTCACAGGAGAGTCTGTCTCTTTTCTAAACTCTTCTCTGAATGGAAGAGTTAATGGAGAATCAGCCTCCCTTCCTTGCAGGCCCTGCTAAGATAAACAGGTGTGAAATGTTTTTCTCTGTTTATATACAGTTCTTAAAAAGGAAAATTTCGTCCTCACTCATTCTGACAAATGGCTGTGGGTAAACATTCCAGAACCCTTATGCATTTGCTAAAACAAAAAGATTAAAAAAAAAATCCACCATAATAAAGGAAAAGACACATTTCAGATGCCACCCAAGTACTGGTTCTGTGTTCTTTAAATGCTTTCACCTACAGAACTCATATAGATTTCTTCCCCTTATAATTACCAACTCTGGAGCAAGCTAGAAACAAAGGAAAAATTCTAGAGCCCTATTGGTTAGTAACCACGTGTTCTACTTGTCTTCCTAAAGAATACTAAAAGATTAAGATGGCAAGTCCAGATAAATGTGCATTTAACTTTAAATGTCCACAGTGTTTCTCTGTCTATCAACTAAGAGCTGGAGAGACTCCTAAGTAGAATTCATGTTTACTTTATGCCACGTGTATGCAGAACCTCATGACAGCAAAGAAATCAAGGGAAAAAAGTTAACATAAACAGAAAGATTAAAATTGGGGACCATCGGGAATTCCCTGGCAGTCCAGGGATTAAGACTGTGGTTTCACTGCCAAGGGCCTAGTTTGATCCCTGGTCTGGGAACTAAGGGGGCTTCCCAGGTGGCACAATGTTAAAGAACCCGCCTGCCAATGCAGGAGAAGCAAGATACACAGGTTCAATCCCTGGGTTGGGAAAATCCGCTGGAGAAGGGAATGGCAACCTGCTCTAGTGTTCTTGCCTGACCAATCCTATGGACAGGGAACCTTGGCAGGCTACAGTTCATGGGGTCACAAAGAGTTGGACACAATTGGGCAACTGAGCACAGCACAGGACAACACTGGGAACTAAGATCCCACAAACCACGCAGCATGGGGAAAAAAACAACCTTCCGTGTGCCGTCAGTGATACTCTAGGGGAGCTGAAGCGGAAAACATCAAGAGCATATGAGTATACTTTCAAGGTGCTCTGCTCCGCATGATCTAAAACTAAGCAGGGGGTGAATCACCCATGTGTACAAAGCTGACAAATCACAGAGATGTTTTCCCTGTCTCCACGCTATTAGTTAGCTTAGTTGTTTTTTTTTTTTTTCTGATTATAAAAGTAGCATATGCTCACTGTTTCTTAGCACACATGGTCATAGTTTAGCTGCTAAGTCATGTCTGACTCTTGCCCTATGGACTGTAGCTCACCAGGCTCCTCTGTCCGTGGAATTCTCCAGGCAAGAATACTGGAGTGGTTGCCATTTTCTCCTCCAGGGGATTTTCCCAACCCAGGGGTCAAACTCTCGTCTCCCGCATTGCAGGTGATCTCCTGCATTGCAAGCCAATTCTTCACCAAAGCCCTTAACATACACACGTGCCCTTTTCCAACCATTTCCTTAGGACAAATTCTTAAAAGTGATGGATCAAATGGCATTTGAAGCCCTTAACACATATGCGTGTGCCCTTTTCCAACCACTTCCTTAGAACAAATTCTTAAAAGAGATAGATCAAATGGCATTTCATTTAAAGACTTTTGTCAGTCTCCTAGACTGCCCTCCAGCAGGTGATGTCATCTCAGACTTCCATGGAAAGTCGAACCTTCCCTAAACTCTCTCTCACCTTCTGACAGGAGCTGGCTCTCTTCTGCATTCCTCCCCATGGTAGCTACTGTCTCTTTCAGCACTTGCTCCTTGGGGCCTGGAGGGGAGCAAGGCGTCCTCCCGGCTCCTCAAGACTGCTTCCAGACAGCTCTCTCCCTCCCATGTCTAAAAGCTGAATCTATCATTAGATTGCATCATCCATTATCCTTTACAGTTGTCAGCATACAGTAACTCCAGGCAGCGCCCCTTCATCGCCTGAGGATTTCAGCTCCTAGTTCACTGCCATTTTCTCCAATTACAATTCCTGTCTCATAGAGCAGGAATGCTTACGTGCACATAAGCGAGCCTTGGACACTTGTCCTCTCAAGTCCTTGAACTCAGCTGCAACAATCTAATCCTTCATCACACCTCAGTGTGCATACCTTTGGTCACACCCTAGACCCTGCATGACCAGTAACTTCATCCTCCGTCATCCGACATCCACCCATCCCACGCTTAGATTTCCCTCTCCTTCCTTCCAGTACCTGGACTCCCACAACCTCCTGGCCTATACATTTTCATGCCACTCCCTTCCCAGAGGGGCTTCCCAGGTGGCACAAGTGGTAAAGGACCCACCTCCCAATGCAGGAGACTTAAGAGATGTGGGTTTGATCCCTGAGTTGGGAAGATACCCTGGAGGAGCATGGCAACCCACGCCAGTATTCTTGCCTAGAAAATCCTATGGACAGAGGAGCCTGGTGGGCTACAGTCCATAGGGTTGCAAAGAGTCGGATATGACTAAAGCGACTTAGCACGTATGGCCTTCCCAGAGGTCTTCCTTCCCCTCTTCCCCTCACTTAAATTCCAAGACAATTCACAGAATCCTTCCTTTAGATCCATCCTCCACTCCTCTATTCTGTTTTTACTTCACTGTACTCAGGAAAACTGCAACCCTGAATAAATTCCATGCTGTATCTACTCCACTCCTGTACCTGTAGAGCTGAATATGGCTGCAGAAAACCATCGCTGCTCAGTAACCAACAATATTTCTCCAGTCCAGTGGTTCTCAAATTTTTGGCATATAGATACTAACTGTTCCAGCACCATCTGTTGAAAATATGATCCTTTCATCTTCTCATCCTCATCTGAATTGCCTTGGGACCGCTGTCAAAAAGCTACTGACTAAATACGTATGGGTCTATGTCTAGACTCTCAGTTCTGCCTTGATGACCCATCCATACATCTTGACACCATATAATGTGGGTAACTGTAGCCTTAGAGTAAGTACTGATATAAAGAAGTAGTATAAGTCCTCTAACACTGTCCTCTTTTCCAAAATTGCTTTGGCTCTTCCAGTCCCTTCACATTTCCATATATGTTTTATAATCTGCTTATCAATCTCTGCAAAAAGCTGGCTGGTGTTATGATTTGGATTGTACTGAATATACAAATCAATTTCAGGAGAACTGACATCTTGATAACATATATTCTAACCCATAAACGTAGCATCTCTCTCCATTTATTACATCTTCTCTCACTCGTCTCAGCAATGTTTTATAGTTTTCAGCATAAAGACACTGCACAATTCTTTTGTTAAATGTATCCTTTAGCATTTCATTTATTTTTTCATAAATAAAACTTTACATTTTAGTTGGGGTACGTATATAAAACTTACTATCTTAATCATTTTGAGTGTACGATGCATTAAGTGTATTCACACTGTTGTGCAATCATCACCATTAATCAAACTCCAGAACTTATCATCCTAAATAGAAACTCTGTATTAATTAAACAATTCCCCACTCTCCACAGCTGCTATTAACGGTAACCACTATTCTACTTTCTGTATCTGAGTTTGCCTAGTTTAAGTATCTCATGTAAGTAAAAATCACATGATATTTGTCCTTTTGTGTTTGGCTTATTTCATTTAGCATACTGTTTTCACGATTCATCCATGTTGTAGCATGTAACAGAATCACACTCCTTTTAAAGGAATGAGGAGTGTAATTTCAATTAATTATACACCGTATTCGGAGAAGGCGATGGCACCCCACTCCAGTACTCTCGCCTGGAAAATCCCATGGACAGAGGAGCCTGGTAGGCTGCAGCCCATGGGGTCGCGAAGAGTCAGACACAACTGAGCAACTTCCCTTTCACTCTTCACTTTCATGCATTGGAGAAGGAAATGGCCACCCACTCCAGTGTTCTTGCCTGGAGAATCCCAGGGAAGGGGAGCCTGGTGGGCTGCCGTCTATGGGGTCGCACAGAGTCGGACACGACTGAAGTGACTTAGCAGCAGTAGCAGCTTACACCGTATTTTGTTTACCCATTCACCTGTCAATGGACATTTGGGTTATTTCCAACTGTTTCATATTTTTGTTGTATTGTATATAGTATTTTTTAGATGGTTAATTCCTTCCCTAGTTCACTGCCAGTATCAAAAAGGAACTCTTCATCTGCTCTCACAAACCTGCTCCACCCATGATTTTGCCAATCTCCCAAGATGGCAAATAAATCTTTCCATCGCCTCGGTGCAAAACCTGTGAGACTTCTTGACTCTGCTTTCACATAGCATGTCCAATGCCTGAGCAAATCTGGCTAGAACTACCTTTAAAATACCCCTCAAGAGCAACTTCTTTCTGCCTCCAATGCAACCTTCCTGGGCCCAGCCACAAACATCTCTTTGTCTGGATTATAACCCCAACTGGTCTTTCTGTCCCTGCCTCTGCCCCATATAGTCTTAACTCAACAAAGTATCCAGAGTGGTCATATCAAAACATTATAGTCATTTCATTTCTCTACTCCAAAGCACTGGTTGCTCACCAATTCCTCCTAATTGGAATCAGAAGCTCTTACAATTGTCTACAGGCCCTATCTTGTTTGGCCTTTTTACCTCTCCGGCCCCATTTCCTGTTTCTTCCCTCTTACTCACTCCAGGCAGCATGGCCTCCCGGCTATTACCCAACATACCAGGCACGCTCCCACCTGGCATCCGCGTGTTCCCTAGGCCTGGACTGTTTCATTTCCATGTTAAGTATACGGCTCCCTTTCTTTCTTCAAGCGTTTACTCAAAGACCACCTTCCCAAGTAGGCCTACCCAGATCAGCCCCGATAAACTGGCAACATCAGCTCCCTGCTGGCGTTCCTGCTTCCCCTTACTCTGCTCTATGTTCTTCTTTTCTTTTTTGATATAAGTTGTTTACTTTGGGACAATTTTAGATGTATAGGAAAGTTAAGAAGATAATGCAGATCATTCTTCTCACCCTGGCTCCCCTCATTTCAACATGCTGCATCACCAGGGAACGCTAATCAGAACTAAGAAACCATTACTGCTATGTTACTATTGACTAAACTCCAGACCTCATCTGGATTTCACCATTTTTTACACTGATGTCTTTTTTTCTTTCCTGTTCTAGAATCCATTTCAGGATATAACATTCTGTTTGGTCATCATGCCTCAATCAATCTCCTTTGGACTGTGACGGTTTCTCGGTCTTTGTTTCCCGAGATCTTAACAACGCTGAGGGGTAATGGCCACGTATCTCATAGAATGTCCATCAGTTTGGGTTTATCTGATATTTCCCTCATGACTAGACTGAGGTTATGGGTTTGAAGGGAAGAGGACCAGAGAGATGAAGTGGTTTTCTCATCATATCTTTTTGGAGACAGGTTACCATGTGACTTAACACTAGTGCTAATAACCATGATCACGGGGTTAAGGTGATATTTGCAAGATTTGTCCATTATAAAGTTACCCATTTTTCTTTTTCTATACTCTAGTCTTTGGAAGTGAGTCACTAAGTTCAGCTTATATTTAACAAGGGTAAAGATCTTTATAGTGTTTTAATATACTCTTTAGTTGGGGCTCCCCAGGTGGTGCTAGTGGTGAAGAACCTGCCTGCCAAGGCAGGAGACGAAAGAGACACAGGTTCGATCCCTGGGTCAGGAAGATCCCCTGGAGGAGGGCATGGCAACCCGTTCCAGTATTCTTACCTGGAGAATCCGATGGACAGAAGAGCCTGGTGGGCTACAGTCCACGGGGTCACAAACAGTCGGGCACAATGAAGCGACTAAGCACGCACATACATCTTAGGACAGACTCTACAACTATAGTTAGAATAACAAAAGCAATTGTTTTCCCACTAAAGGAAGCACTGTTCTATACGTTTTTAAAATACAGCGAGATAAACTGATTTTAGTCATTAATTGCTTAATATAATCTGTCTTCAAAAGCAGACCGGCTGTGTAGTCCCCTTCTTGAGCAGAGCCTACACGAACACTCACCAGACATCCCCATCCTTATCAGTGGAGCTGCTGTAGTGTAGCTAATTTTACCAAGCGCTGTTCTCCTGAAGAATAGTATCAGGGATAGGAGTCATATTGTCAAGTCATTAAGATTCCGATGGTCTCATTTCATTTAGGACATCTTAATTTTTCTCAGGTCATGAATCATGAACATCTGATATTAACACAGCTAAGAAAAAGCATCTTGGATTCCTTTCTTGGAAACATGTTAAAAACAACAAACCAGATAAGAACCATGGTCAGGAAAATCCTGCCTAACTGCCATAGAGCAGAACCTTTCATTCAAAGACGAACTAGTTTATTAAGAACTCAAATAATCAGCCAAACACGGAGAAGAAGAGGCGAAGAATGAAGCAGACTAGGGATGCAGGCTGTTCTTTTCTGTAGATTCAGGAAGAGCAAAACTTTTCTGAAAATCTTGCAAAAGAAGAGAAAGCTGAGATGTGATCTTTATTTTATTCCCTAAGTATTTCTCAATTATTTATGGTGGGCTGGGTACAATGCAGAGTTAAAAAAAAAATCAGATACAGATCCGGTGCTCAAGAAGCAGACACATGAGAGGAAGAGGGTAAGATTTGCTCTGTATGGTCCCAGAGAAGAAGACCACTAACTATGGCTGGAAGCTACATTATAAAGGACTTTCTAAGAATTAAGCTGTTCCAAAATTGAAGAGCCTGCATCGCACATGTCATCAGTGGCAGCAATCAAACAGAAACTGGTTGTCCTAACCAGGAGCAGGAATCAAGCATGAGTGAAAAAAAACTGATACAATGATCTCTGTCTTAGGGACTTTCTTATGAGTGACTTCTCGCCTTCACTAGAAAGCAGAGGAGGAAATTCTAGGCATCTTTCTAATACCCAAGTGATACAATTTTATTCTGAAGACTGGGATCCAATCATATCGATTTAAAAGCTATCTGAAATATTCACAAGTATTTCAGACAGTTTTGTGAATATTTGTGAATATTCACTTGTGAATATTTCAGATAGTTTTAAACTCTCCTCCAATTTTTCAGTTTTTAAATTGTTCTCTCTATATTAGGCTTTGTGTTCTCAAAAATTAAATATGTTCTTCATACTATTTTTCTTCTAGCAGCAAAGGCCAAGGTTTGTATAGCACCAGTTAGTCAGGATATAACAGCTTTACTGGAACACATTCATTGGTTTGATTTCAGCTCAGTACTTAGAACATGGCTGGAGAAAAATTATTAACTGAAATGTTTATTGCCTAGTATACTGAGATCAATAATAACTTTAATGAAAAGCTGAAATAACTGTTGTAACAATGTTATATATGGCAAATCAAAAATAACCTCCACGGGCAAGTAAATATGTAATCTGACAAAATTCTGAGAGAATTTTTTAAAATTTAAATGACTGAGAAGCAAAAATAAGAAGAATAGGGCTTTTGATTGCAAAGAGAAAAGACTCTGATAGTCAAATCAATGATCTGAAATATCATAGAGTGATGTTTATCTTAATGTAACTGCATTTCACATCACATAGTAAGAAAGTCATTTGTAATTCAGGTAACTTTCTAAAGTCCTCTTGGTCCCAGGAGAAGCCATTCTTAGAGCTTTTCCTCACTGTAAGTTTACCTCTCCAAAAGGTTTGTGTTAGCGTCTGACACATCAGTAGTACCATGCTTCCTCATTTAATTTACATATTTGTTCAACATGTGTCCAATTTTCTGTTTCTCTTTATAGCAGTTCACTTTGGGATGTCTTATCAGCTCCCAGGAACAGAAACATCTCACAGAAAACAGCTGAGTGATAAATAGCTGTTTTCTATATACCTCTGGAGTAGTGAATGCATCATGATCAAATACAGTGATTCATTATTCCATTATTTAAAACTGCTTATTCTTTAATTCAAAGTGATTTAGGTATGTAGGACAAAGTCCAAGCATGGCACTGTGAAATGTTTAAAATTCCCTAAGCGAAAATGGCATGTATGCCAGTCTAAAAAAGGTGCCAAAGCAAAGGTATTTATAAAAAAAAAAACTAATAGCTAAGAGCACTGTTACTGTGTAGCTAAATGAGAGCGGTACGGTTGATACAGTGAAAACAGATGAGCTCTATCTTCTTCCCAGCTCAGAGAGTAAAGGAAGAAAGTGCAGACATATCCATACAGGATGAATGAGAGGGCTGTCTACAGTGATATGATTTGGTCCCAAGTACCAAGGAACAGATACCTGACTCTGAGCAAGGCACAGTCCCAGGTGCTGTGAGACCGGCAAGAAGGGTGCTGTTTATATTAGCCAAGACTCTCTGAGTCTTGATTTCTGATCCACCAAATGGAGGTTATAATCTTGTAACGCAACTGTGAAGAGGAAGAGGGCGTGATGGAAAGCCCCTAGCCAAGTCCCCACTCACAGTGGTAGCTGTACTTGGTACAGCAATGACGAGCAGGACGGTGACAGCGTCAGTGACTAAGGCAATGGCTTTTCTTGCCCACAGAGAGTTCCCACCAGAGGTGCTGAATACACAGCATATACACGCTTGCCATTCCACACCCATGCTAAACCTTGGCACGGCTCTTTCCTGCAGAGTGTAAACGCAGCCTCTGGCGCTTTCTCAACAGAAGTTCTAGGAACCAACAAGTTGAAGTTTTTACAAAACATGACACCTGTCTGCTATTCTGACTTTACAGCATGGTTGTAAAGCTATAACAGGCAGTGAACAGTCACCCAAGTCTTCCTTGGTGCCAGGCACTCTTCTAGATACATTAAGTCAACTTAATTATCTCGACAACACCGGCATGGAGGTACAGTCTTAGCCCCACTTTTCAGAGGAGAAGACATGTTCATGTGAAGTCAAGTGACAGTCCCTTCCAGTCTTTCTAGAGTCACAAGGCAGTTTTATTCACATGTTGGATTAGCACATGAGCGTTAATTGGTATAAATTCAAAAGAGAAAAACTATGATTGTAGGACCTAAGAATGTTTCACAGAGAAGCTTCAGATGAAAGCTGAAGAATGAGTAGGACCTGCTCAGGCAGAGAAGACAAAGGTATTAGAGGTGAGGAAAAGAACGCGGATGACGTTACAGAAATGGAAAAGTAGGACAGAAGAACAGGTGGGGTAGAGGTGGTTTCAGGTCAGAAAATTAAAGGCAACGCTGGAAGGTCAGATGAGGACCCAAGTGGAAACGGTTTGGAATCTGAAGGTGCTTGCCTGAGGTTCCCATCTGTTTGATGTTCCTAATTCTGCCTTAAATTCATTATGTCCAATGACATTGCCAAGCAGGGCCTGTGCACAGGAGGTTCACCTGAGCATGGTGAATTAAGGGTCTCAAAAGCCTCCAACAGCAACAATGCCTCCACCACGAGTTGCACAAGGTGCCTAAAATTCCAAACTGGAGTTAACATACGGGTGGCCTGCACCTGACATGATTGGGCTAGGTACAGCCTAAAGTTCCAGTGGCATCAGAAACGTGGGAAGCCTGTTAGAGCACAGATTGCCAGGCCCCAGGCCCCAGGCCCCCATGACTCAGTAGGTGTGGACTGAGGCCCAAGAATTTGCATCTGTAACACATTTCCAAGTGATGCTTGATGCTATTGGTCCAGGGGCCACACTTTGAGAACCACTGACCTAAAAGAAGAGACCACAGAATGGGTAAATTCTGATTGGAGACAGAAAAATCCTGGGTGGGATTATCTTAATAATAACTCATGAAGGGACTTCTGAGTGAAAAGGAAGAGACTAATTATGTGAAGATACTGTAACAGATAAGTAAGGCACTAAGAATTGGGGCATCTGAAATAGCAACTTAAAATGGTAACTCTGGCATCCTTAAGTTCACCCTCTTGATGTTTAAAAATACCAAGTGGCAATTCTTGAGCATCATTTTGGACAAATTATCACAGAAACTATACCATAACTCAACGGCAGTTTATCAAGTATCCAAGATGTTTAATTTTTGTTTCTATTGGTCCCACCGATACATTGACATGCTAAGAGGATTTACAAAGAAAGTAAATAGTGTTATTCTTCTTTATTGTGCTCAAAAATGGGGGAAAATAGTAAAACAGCATTCCTACAATTAAGTGAATGCAAATAATTCATTCACAGCTGAAATGAACGAAATGAAATGAAAGTCACTCAGTCGTGTCCGACTCTTTGCGACCTAATGGACTATAGCCCCCCAGGCTCCTCTGTTCATGGAATTCTCCAGGCAAGAATACTGGAGTGGGTTGCCATTTCCTTCTCCAGGGGATCTTCCTGACCCAGGAATCAAACCCGAGTCTCCTGCATTGCAGGCAGATTCTTTACTGACTGAGCTATGAGGGAAGCCCAAAAAGCCATCTGCTGCTGCTGCTGCTGCTGCCAAGTCGCTTCAGTCGTGTCCAACTCTGTGCGACCCCATAGACGGCAGCCCACCAGGCTCCCCCGTCCCTGGGATTCTCCAGGCAAGTACACTGGAGTGGTCATCTACAGAACTGCAAAGAAGAGGAAAAAGGGTCTCTCAAGAGTTAATAAGATGGCAACAACATTAGCTATACTTCTATGAATCACTAAATGCTGTCATGTTGATAAAATCTATATAATCAAAGCTCTTATTTTTACTAAAGTTCCTTCTGAGTTCTGTTTCAATTTCTATTGCATTTTCTATCTCACACCAGTATTTCCCCCTTTATATAAAAAGTTACTGAGAGTTCCTGTTCTTATGACCAGTTTTGATATTTTTATCTTTTCTCTCTACCTATAAATGTTTACACTGTAGGAAAGTTTTGAATCTTGAATTTATCTGGCTTTCAATATTTCTACAACGGTAAAGGGGCTTCCCAGGTGGCTCAGTGGTAAAGAATCTGCCTGCCAATGCAGGAGAAGCAGGTTTGATCTCTGAGTTGGGAAGATCCCCTGGAGGAGGAAATAGCAAACTACTTCAGTATTCTTGTGGAGATAACCCCATGGTAAGAGAATACTGGCAGGCTACTGTCCATGAGGTTGCAAAGAGCTGGACATGACTCAAGTGACTTAGCGAGCATGCACGCACACAGAAGAGTCAAATCTGGTAGGAAAAAAAATATTTTTAATAAAGGAAGTGGGGTTTTATAAAAGGCAAGGCAGTTGAAGAAAGGGTCTCATATTTCAGCTTTTGAGGATTCTGCTTCCTTTTTATTCTTTTGGGGAAGAATGTTTCCTTCAAATCTTATACTTAAATCTGGTTTCCTACTTTGGTTAAATATCAATAGATTACAAATGCTTGCAGGCTTCCATCTCTCAGACAGGAAAAAAGTGCCAGGTACAGACTTGTCTGGTTCACACTATGAAGATGATGAACCACTAGTGCACAGGCTGCTCTCCTCTGGGTCGGGGGTTGGAAAGAGGGCACTGGGATCCATGGTGTCTTCCTCTGCCCTCTCCACTCCTTGCTTCAATTTCTGCCTAAGCAGTTTGGTTTGATCTCAGCTCATTGGGAATTTACCAAAAAGTATAATAATGACTTCTTTTCTTACCTTTGGCATATGAGCTTAAGATCAAACCATTTTTTCCTATTGAAAACTTTTTTAACAAAAATATGTAGCACTCTATAGGTAAATCTGCAACTAATAAAAACAAACTAAATTACCACTGAAAATCCTATAGCACTGCTATGAGAAAGCAAGGAGACGTGAACATTAAACATTTAAAAAGCACATACAGAGACTGGAAAATTTGTGAGTTGTGACCTACTAAAGTGGCTTATAAAAAACTTAACTCACTTGAACATCCTTAGAAAGTGACAAAGGTTGTCAGAACTATGACTTTTTTTGATTTTTTTTTCCTGTAAATATATGGGTTACACTGTGTTTACATTTGTCAAAACATAGTGATATGCATATTTCACTGTATGCAAATTTTATCTCAAAAGAAAACAAGCCTGCAAACACATAACTCTGGTAATAATACACACACTAAAATATTTAAAAGCAAACGACTGACACCTGCAACTCATCTTGAAATGCATCAAAATGGACTGATGGATGGAAGAACACACAGACACACATATGATAAAGTGAGTGTTTATGCTAATAACAGATCCTACAGGGTAGACATATAGATGTTCAATTTCACCCTTTCAACTTTTCTTTACGTTTGAAAATTTTCATAATAAAATGTTGGGGGGAAAAAGAAATATGAAGTCAGCATAGAAAAATATGAAAAACAAAGGAAAGTATAATAAAAATACCACACAGACACCAAGAAGACACCTGGATGATAGTGTATATGTTACTTTGTAACTTGTTTTTACCACTTAGCAATATATTATGAGTATCTTCCTAGCTTTTTAAGTAGTCTTCCAAATGCAATGGAATTCCACTATACAGATGTGGCATAATTTTCTTCATATTCATTTCTGTATAACTGAAAAGTAGAACTGTAATATATTTAAAGTATACAACATGATGATTTCAATATACGTATGTACTGTATAGTGTGATATGATTCGCATGATCATGATAATTAACATAGTCATCACCTTTCACATTTTGGGGGGAGGAAGGGTAAGAATACAGCATAATTTAAAAGATAATTTGTTTGTAGGACACTTGAATTATTTCCAATTCTTTATTATTTATTTGAAATAAGCAACTTATTAAATCCTTCTTCCTGCATATCTCAAATTACTTCCTCAGGATAAAGTCCTCAAAGTAAAATTTCTGGCTCAAAGGAAGGAAACATTTTAAGATTTTTTATATATTTGCTAAACTTTTCCCCAAAACATATATCAATTTACATTTCTAATAGGAGTATATCACAGCTCATAACTATCCAGATATATGATATTTAAATTGTAATTAAAAGCTTCCATAAATAAAAGTTATCTATGACCATTTGTTCTCCCAAAAGGACAAAGGCTCCTTTTTAAACAGTCTACAATAAGCAAACCTGTTAGCCAAATCTAGGTTTCTGAATATCATACTCCCACATCAGGTACCCTGAATCAGGGCTTCCTGAAGAAATGTCTGACTCCAGGAATGGAACTAACTGAGCCTGGAGCATCTTTTCATGCCAGGGAGTAAGGAAAGGCTAAAAAAACGATGGCGACACATCAAAAGGACATAGGAGCCAAACTGAAGGGAACTTACTTGCTAAATCTGGAACAATTTAAGCATGAAAGTGAATAACAACAGTAGTGAACTGTAACATTCCAAATTCGAAAAAGAATCCTTAAGTCTACAATGAAACAATAAAAAAATGGATCAATAAGCAATAAATAAATAAATGAATCAATAAACAAGTGAAGAAAGGAAGGAAGAAAGGCTCTCATTTATGCTAGAAACTTTTGCTTTCTACACTGTAACTGTCATAATAATATTTGATTCAAACGAGTCACCAATGGATGCTAAAGACATTGGGTAATATTTGTTGAGGGAAGATATTTACATAACCTCAAAGTATCTATCAATATCTTAATTATTAATTATGAAGAGAAAACAGGTATTTTTACTGGGGAGAAATTGGGTGAGCCTCTCTTAATCAAAGATTCATAATTAATGTCACCAATAATGGGACAAACTGACATAATAGGTCTTCCATTAAGATCTGCCAAGGACATGTATTGTTATGTAGCATTCCTACCAAAACTACATAACCTTAAACTAGGCGAGAGGGAAAGGAAATCAGATTAACCCCAAATGATGGATATTCTACAAAAACTTCCCAGCACACTTCAAAAATGTCAAAGTTTAAAAAACAAAGAAAGGCAGAGAAATTGTTGCAGATTAAAACAGACTAAATAGATTTACCATGAAATGCAGTATGTGATTCTGGATTGGGAAAAAAAAATGCCATAAAAAGCCATTATTGGGACAATAGGAAAAATCTGAAAATAGACTTGCATAATAGGTACTACTGAATCAATGTTAAATTTCCAATAGTTGCATTAGAGTTGTGTTCTTCAGAGAAGCTAAAGTATTTAGAGATAAAGGTACATTGCATCTGCAATTTACCCTTATGTTCGCTAGAAAATATGTATGCTGCTGCTAAGTCGCTTCAGTCATGTCCAGCTCTGTGTGACCCCATAGACGGCAGCCCACCAGGCTCCCCCGTCCCTGGGATTCTCCAGGCAAGTACACTGGAGTGGGTTGCCATTTCCTTCTCCAAAGCATGAAAGTGAAAAGGGAAAGTGAAGTCACTCAGTCATGTCTGACTCTCAGCAACCCCATGGACTACAGCCTACCAGGCTCCTCCACCCATGGGATTTTCTAGGCAAGAGTACTGCAGTGGAGTGCCATTGTCTTCTCCGAGAAAATATGTATGAACATACCCAAATTGATTATGTATAGAGAGAAAGCAAATGTTGCAAAATGTTAATTAGCTGTGATTCTGGAGGAATGATATGCTACAGTTCACGGTACCTCCTTGTAGTTTCTCACTAGGTGTAAAGGTTTTTCAAACAATGAAGTTTTAGAAGATATGGAAGCAACCTAAGTGTCCATCAACAGATGGACGGATAAAGAAGATGTGGTATATATTATATGCACAATGGAACACTACTCAGTCATAGAAAAGAATGGAATTTTTCCATCTGCAACAACATGGATGGACCTAGAGCTTAGTGAAATGAGTTACACAGAGTCAAATCCTACTGCTATCACTTATAGGTAGAATCTACAAAACAAATGGATGAATATTTTTAAAAACTAAGTTGTAAGGAACTACCAAAATTTTAAGCAAATGCCATTTTTCTTTTCTTTTTCTAAATCAGAAAAGTAACATATACTCATTAAACTAGAGGTCTACAAATAAAAGTGAAAATAGACAGCATTCCTCTAAATGCCCACATAAGCAGAATTAAAGAGTTCTATATAAACTTTTTCTACCTTTCACAAAACATATATATATATTTAACCAGACATTAGGTCATTCTTAAAGAGTTCCATGAGTGAGCCACAAATATGTTATTAAACGTTTCATTGTTTCTAAAACTCATTCGCAAAAATGACCAAGTGACACAGGACTGAATCCATAAACTGAAAAAAATCCAGAGCTTATAACTTTTATCTTATCACTGAGAAAACATCTAGCCACCAAGCCAACACATAGTTCATAAAGTATAACAAACATTTACATAAGAAATGCATATTTCCTTTCCAATAACTGCTAACCCCTAGTCAAAATTATTTACATCTTGAACACACGTTAAGTCAGTAAGCATGGAGACACTTTGCAATAACTTAGCGTGCATCTGTATCACTCACAGTCACTGGCTAAACCGAGCCCCAAAGCTGAAACTGAGTTTCTGTTTTTCCTACTTAGAAGTTTATGAGGCGTGCTCCCGTGGTTTGCTGTAATCAGCTCCAATTCTGAGTGATATGCACTCAAGTTAAATATCTATACGAGAGCAGGATTTGGCAGTTTCCAGTTCCTGCTTTCACTCCTGGGCTTCCCTCTGTCATTTTCCTGATGCTCTCTCAGACAGTAAAAAATGGTGCTGGGTATGGATGGTGGTGGAGTGAATGGGTTGCAATTACCATTTTCCTATCAAAACTTGTTTCACGTCTCAAAGTCTTTCTCATATCCAACAATCACGTTAAGAACATGTTCACTGTACTGAAGTCGTATGATGCTTAAAAATATTAGCAGACTTACATACTTCTTTGAATATAAATTTGATGGGACTGGTTTATTATCTGTTCTTATCTGGTCAAACTAGAGGTTTCAGAATTAAAAACTAGAGAATAGGGGGTCCGATCTGGATTTCATCCACCTCTACTGGGGCAGCTGTACATATTTCGCAAAGCTCTATTTCCCAACCTGCAGAATGAGTACAACAATGCCTGCCTATAAAGGGCTCAAGAGTTCACCAGATTTAAAAAAAAAAAAAGATAGGTTCAACTCCAGAGTAAAAAATAATTTTATTATTTGGCTACTATTTAAAAATTTGTTGATCACCACATGACTGGGAGAAAACTTTTGCTACATAGTAGCCTTTTGGTTTGGAGCACACGTTCGCTTTAAAAGCTATCACTTCTTAACGCTTTCTACAACCTACAGATAGCCCAAGGCAGAGGTATCTTAGTCCTCTGGCTTGGGTTCACAAATCATAAACACAACTGCTGGTCACACAGTCACAAAGCAGTGCTGGGAGGGAACAACACAAAGCGCTTTCTATTTTGGCCATTTCGGTTTCCTTCCTGAATCAACTGCTGTGGTTCCCTGACAGCAGTTAATGAGAAAAAGGAAATCATTCAGGGAGATTAAAGGATATTTATGGAAAAGTTCACTTTAAAAACATACTGAAAAGAACAATAATTAGCCAAAACACGGCATAAATAGAACTGACCAAAGCAAACTCCAGAGGGTAGCTATTTAAAGTTACTGACACCCTGAGCTCCTGCAAGTCGTCTCTGCAGCTAGCTTTACTGTGGGGTTTGGGTACCAAACTGAACGTGGGGACGATGCTGTGTCACTTTCCTAAAAAAGATGAAGGGCCTGTGTACAAGTTTTGAGCTCCACTAGGACCAGCGCCAATTCCAGACTCTGAAAGTCAAAATGTTTTTTCCAATTTTACAAGTAGAGCAGCTCTCTGTGTAGCACTTTTATTAAACAAAGTCCATCACTCTGCACTTCAAGTAGAGGTGAAATCCAAGAAGCTGGTATTGCTTCTATTTCAGTAGAGAAATAATGCTTTTTTGTTTTTCAAAAAGACAAGTCCTGGGGACCACAAATTCACCAGAAAGTGGAAAGGGGATGAAAACTTTACACACTACTCTTTACTGACCCCTTTTGGCTGACCCAGGGCAAAGCCTAAAGTCTGGGAAGACCTGAGCGCTCACCTCCCCAGGACAAGAGCTCAGAGAACATTCGGTCTTGCACGCCATGGAAAGAAATCCTCTCAGTTCGGATGACCCCTAGTAAAACTCAACCCTACAGCACACGTGGCACTGATTGCTATTTATGGGGCTCCCAGAATGGAAATTTGGGAAACAGCCTCGTGGATCAGCCCCGAAGGCTCTGCTAGGTCCCTGGCAGCCTGTGACCTCTGACTCTAGGTTGAAACGCTTACATAAGTGCTATCATGACCACTTCTGATAGCAGGAAAAGACCTTACCTCTTTCTCTATCTTGAGTAGCTTCTTTACAGCCACCTCCTTGTCCTGTGATATCCATTTGGCTCGATAGACACTCCCAAAACTCCCTCCACCGCAGTTTTCAAAAAACTGCAAGTCATCAAATTTAATTTGCACAAAGGAGGTACCGAGAGACGACATCTCATAATGACAAAGTATTATACTTCCACAAAATCTGCAGAGGGAAAGGGAAAAAAAAAAGCTGGATTAGAAACACTAGAATGAAACCTCTGAATTCCACTTTAGCTAATGTATACCAGGTCCTGTGGTGCTCCCACAAAGAGCCTTGATGACTTAGGAGGAAGAAAAGCAGAAGTATAAACAAATCAACATGAAAACACTTACCCTGGTAGCCCGAGCAAAATTCAACAGCAACCTGTCCAGACTCTGAAACACAGCTGTCCCCAGAGAAATGGCTCAGATTTCCCCCCCGACAAAGCCTGCAACAGCACTTCCTGCACATCCCCAGCAGCTCTGCCTAAAGGCTACCGTGTAACCAGGTCTCTCTCCCACCGCAAAGACAAACGGGAAGTGTGCTCTCAGCAGGAGGCTTGCACAGCTCTTCTGGCATCTGAGGCATGCCATCTCTCTGCGTTGTACTCACTTAACATAAAATATACATAACCTAAGCATCTGAGCATGCTGGCACAGGAGGGCCCAAACACTGCAAACAGAACGCACGCTCGGGGCTGGGATTCCAAAAGCAAGTGGTCAGCTTTGGGATGAGAGAAGAGCTGGCCAAGTGTTTTCCAGAAGTGGCTCCCTGGACTGTGTCCTGTAGCAGAACTTAATTAAAGAGCAGAAAATTTGCCCTTGACTACAATATATTAAGTCATCCAGTGATCTCTGCCAAGAATGTTTTAAAAAAAAACATTATGCTTGTTTCCAGAGGAACAGATTACCTTTCACAGAGATGACAGTGATATTTTCTGCAGTCTAAGGAGTTTCACTGTTCTCCAGGTAAGGGGTAATTCTTCACACTCTATGCCTAACCACAGATTAGCAGGAAAAACAAAACAAAAACCTACAACCAAGAACAAGAAGGTCTAAAATTTTGAACCCGCAAAAAAAGCAGATGGATAAAGAAGTTTTTAGACATGTTCTTCCCAAATTGTAAATCAGAATCTTATACTGAGGGAGCAAAAAGATGAACCCATATGTACCGGACATTCTACAAAACAATTCCCCTGGTCTCTTCATAAATGTCAAAGTCATGATTTAAAAGGCAGAGAAGCTTCTAGTACATGGAAGACTTCAAGAAACATGACTAAATGCAATGCATGATCACTGACTAAATTTTGGATCCCCTCAAAAGTGCAGGAGTCAATTATGAGGATTTTAGGGAAATTTGAATATTAACTAGATACATTAGATAATATTATTTTCTGCATGGCAAATAATGGTATTTTGGTTTTGGTTTTGTAGAAGGATGTCCTTGTTCTTGGAAGATATACTGGGTGCTATATCAAAGTATGATATCTCCAATTTAATTTAAAATAGTTCAACTCCCCTTCACCCTCCAAAAAAAAAAAGTGAATGGGTATAGAAAGGAAAGAGGCAAATCCAGCTCAATGTGAAGAACTGGTGAATCTCGGTGCCAAGTATGTGGGTGTTCTACTACTTTTCTGCGGAATCTGATTATTTTCAAAAGAAAAAGGAGGAGGGGCAATTTATATCTATTACACATGATAGTACAAATTCATATCTATTATAGATCTTAATGTGCTGCTGACTAGCCAATCCATTTTAGGAGCATCAGGTCACTGAAGAATGCTGATTTCTTAAGTGAAGTCAAAATTGACTCTACTTTGGGATGAAGGCAAGAGAGAAGACTGTTTATCCTCTGAAGTTTAAAAGATAGCTTTAGAATCTACATAAGTAAATAAAGTATCAAAATACAGTCAGTACATATTTGAGGCAAAAATGTTACCTAACTTTTGCTTCGATTCATATTTTGTTAATTAGAGAAAAAAAAGACCCCCCAAAATACAAAATTTAAGACCATGCCAAAGATAGGTACATAGAACATGCAAGTTTGTTCTTATCTGCAAAATGTTTGTTCAAAAAAATGCAAAACACTGCTTGTAAAAGTCCCTCAGTGTTATAAATACTATATTTCTACCATTTTTACTTTTATAAAAAAAAAATAAAAAATAGAACTCCCCTGTCCTACCCCTCCCACACCCAATTCTCTCTTCAGGGGGAACTAATTTCAACTCACTTAGGATTTTATTCTGATATTTATATTTCATATGATATTTTTATATCTATTAGTACATTCCTAAAAGTGTATTTATATAGCTAGTTCCTGATTGCCCCATTTTAGTTATTACCTATTCACTTCTCCCTGTGGAAGAAAAAGATTAGTTCTCATCCCCCATCCTTTACCTCCTTACATCAAACACGTCACACGTGCCCTATCCTCCCAGCGTCCGGCTCTACTGTAACATTCGGTTAAGTCAATAATCACTGTTTACAGCAGTCTGGCAAGGTAAACATTATTCCTGAGAGTGCTGAGCAGGACTCAATGACTTTTTCTTTCTTGGATAATTGTTCATTTCTGCCTGAGTTATTAGTTGTTCGGTTTGGTTTTTGCTGTTTGTTTAGCCGCTGGTAAAGAATCCACCTGCAGTGCGGGAGACCTGGGTTCAGTTCCTGGGTTGGCAAGATCCCCTGGAGAAGGGAAAGGCTACCCACTCCAGTATTCTGGCCTGGAGAATTCCATGGACTGTATATGTATAGTACATGGGGTCACAAAGAGTCAGACACAACTGAGTGACTTTCACTTTACTTTGTATACATCTAAAACGTATTCACCTCAAACTCTCTGAACTGCAAAACTCCTCTCAGTAAAGTAAAAACATCAGGTAACGGGGGAGGAGGGTCTATTTTTCTCTAGGAGACACTTCTCCCATACCTTTCACCTTGAGCAGTTTGGCTGAAGCAGTGGCTTTCCAGGTCTGATTGCACTGGCTTGTCCATCATCCTCCGCATCCTTCACCTCTTCCTCTGTGGGAACTCCTGGCTTCCCTTTCTTGGTTTAGTCTCTTACTTTGACAGAGCACATCTCCTGTTAGCTACCTGAGCAGAGTGCCCAGAACGCAGTTTTGCGGGGAGAATCTGTATGTCTTCAAATGTCTTGATTGGTAGTATGCAATTTCAGGTAGGAAATTATTTCCTGATGATTTCAAAATTGTTACCTCATACTCATCTAGTTTCTAATGTGTCTGTAAAGCAAGTCTGAAGTTACTCTGGTTACCAATTCTGCTTACATTATTCTTTCCTTTCTGAAATCATTTAGGACCTGGTATTCAACCCTAGAATCCTGAAATTAATAGGATATGCTTAGGAGTGAGTCTTTTTCATTCATTGGTGGCATATTCAGTATACTCTCCATCTGTGACTCATGTCTTTTAATTCCAGAAAATTTCCTTGTGATCTCTTTACACTTATAGCCATTCTTACTTCTTATTTCCTCCTCCAGCCCCCTAGACACACAGGAGGACAGATTTGCAATTCCCAGAACATGCTTTCCCATCTTCACACCTTTGCCCAGGCTAGGGTTTCTGTTCTGAATGCCTTTGCCTGCCCAGTGATGTCCCTGACCATCTCCTCTGAGCCCCACGAGCACAGTTAATTCTCCTTTTTCTGTGCCACAGCCCCTTTCTTTATCCTTTCATCTTTCCCACTTACTTCCCACCAGACTATAAATTCTTTAAAAGTGAAACACATTTCTATTTTCATATGAATCTTCAGTAGCTACTATGCAGCCAGCACATCACACCTATTCCATTCAAAAATATGTGTTGAATGAATGAATCAAAATCCAATCAAATAACTTCTGGCTATTCCTGTTATACCATTTGCAGCTGGAAAGATTACAATAAAAAAAAAAAAGATTACAATCAGATTAAGTAAAATCTGAGAACTATAGTTTTTATAAGTGCCCTCCAAAGGATTCTGAAGCAAATCCTGATCTGGAAACAGCTGCCTAGGCTTTCTGGGAGACTAAGAAGAGTATATTTGGGATCTCTAGGGTTAGGTCTCTGAGACTGGAGGAAGAGGAGAAGGGTGGAGAGAAGATGAGGAAGGTGGAAGAGGAGGGAGGAAATTCTTCCAGAACAAACAGAGATCTGAACCAGGATGAGATCAATACGAATAAATCCGAACCCTCTGGTACAGAGCAAGTCCAGGGTAACCTGAGGCAGGATCAGTCCCATCTGAAACTGAGCCGGAGGTACCAGAGAGAGGCAGACCTCTGAGAAGCATAGTTCTCAGGATCTTCACTCTGAGATGAGGCAACCAGTCAGCTCTTCCCAGAATCACTGTTACTCACTTTGTGATACATCCTGCCTTTTGGAAACTGGCTGTGTATGAATGGAACTATATAATTACTTGAGTGTTTTATTGGGACCATAAAAATTAAGTACCATCTGATTACCAAAGAGACTAAAAATTCTGGGGTGTATGAATACAGGTTTCACTCCAGTAAGCTTGGCAAAGCATCATGGGCTTAGCTAAAGAGCCTGACTGAGATTCCCACTGCCATCTACATGACTGTCTGACCACATATATCTCCTTTTCCCTTTGAGCTTTCCCTCCTTGAAAATCATTATTCTAAGAGGATCGATTTATGACCAGAAGAAAGGATAATCAGAGTTGCAGATTAATTATACTTAGAGCATCTTGGGGAAGATTGCTACCTGATCAAATTATGTTCTAAAGTTTTAGGTGTATTCTCCAGTGAAGACACTAGAATTTAATAAAAGTCATCCATATTAATGTATTTACATAGTACACCCAATCAAATGATGCTGTCATTCCACAATGTTAAAATAATTGCTTTTACACAAGAAAGAAAACTTTCCTCCATGCAATAATTCCCAGTCCTGATTCTGTAGCATCCTAACTCTGGTTTCATAAACTCTCAAAGCTGTTTTTAAATGCTAATGCTAAGTATCTACCACAGAGCACTGAAGAGTAAGTTAGAACAGGGATATGACAGAAATGAAAGTACAAGAGAGCATCACAACTCTGAAAATACTGAAAATCACTAACTCAGAGGTTGAATCGAATCACTAGAGTCCTCAAGTGGTAAGACTTTAATAACTACTTTAGTAGTAGAACTACTATGTTAGTAGTGGTAACATTTTTTTAATGTTTAAAAATTTCCTTAGGGAATTCCCTGGTCATCCAGTGGTTAGGACTCTGCATGTTCACTGCCTGAAGCCCAGGGTCAATCTCTGGCTAGGGAACTAAGATCCTGCAAGCCACAGGGTGCAACCAAAACATTTTTTTGTTTTCCTTAAATTAAAATTTAAATATATTTTTAAACTATTAATTGCTGAAAGCATAAATAGTACCATCAGCTTATTATCAAAAGTGGAACTATAGGAAGAAAACCTTAAAGGGAAAATTATTTTACTTTTCAAAGTTTTTAGCCTTCCAGTCCAAAAAAAAAAAAATGGGCTTTTGTCCTGGATTTTTGAAAAAGAGGAAAAAAGAAACCCATAAAGTTTAGAATGAGATAGATGTGAGTTAGAATTCTGCCTCTAGGGAATTCCCTGGCAGTCCAATGGTTAGGACTCCGCACTTCCACTGCAGAGGGCACAGATTCAGGGAACTAAGATCCCACAAACCGCCCAGCACAGCCAAAAAAAATAAAAGCTCTGCCTCTACCTCTTAGTAACCTTGAATCAATCACTCTTCTCAAGTCCATGGTATTTCCAGACCCAATAAATGAAATATCTGTTCTGTTACCAAACATTTAAAAATTGATAGTCCAAAAGTTACATGTTTGCACAGTATTATTTGACTTCTTAAGTCTTATTTCCAAGTAACAGATATTTGAACACAACATAGCTTTGATCCAAGAGAAAGACCCAGTTAGCTCTAGTAGCAAATCTGCACTGACCAGCTGTTAGGCCTTGGGCAGGACACCGAGCCTCTCTGAGCAGTTTTCTCCCTGGCAGTAATACCCATTCCATGTGGTTGTTGCGAAGCGGGAGATGCTGTGAAAGGCCTTGCACAGGGCCCTGCACACAGTACATGCTGCTGCTGCTGCTAAGTCGCTTCGGTTGTGTCCGACTCTGTGTGACCCCATAGACGGCAGCCCACCAGGCTCCCCCATCCCTGGGATTCTCCAGGCAAAACATTGGAGTGGGTTGCCATTGCCTTCTCCAATGCATGAAAGTGAAAAGTGAAAGGGAAGTCGCTCAGTCGTGTCCGACTCTTCGCAACCCCATGGACTGCAGCCCACCAGGCTCCTCCATCCATGGGATTTTCCAGGCAAGAGTACTGGAGTGGGGTGCCATTGCCTTCTCCGGCACACAGCACATAATACTCAATAAATGGAAACTGGCTACCTAATTATTTTAAGAAAGCTTGATATCATATTTAACCATCTACTTTTCAGCCTTTGTAGTTAGGATTGCTTTCCTCAATACTTTTCCTCTCCTTGTTTTCAGAATTGTTCTATATTATATCTCCATTAGTTTTGCAGAGCAAAAATAGATTACTGTATCATTGATCCCCTAAATCCTTATTATAGTATCTAAGTTTCTTTGTGTATGTTTTATATTTTCTCTTAATCCTCTCTTTGCAGCCCCATGGACTGCAGCACGCCAGGCCTCCCTGTCCATCACCAACTCCCAGAGTTTACTCACACTCATATCCATTGAGTCGGTGATGCCATCCAACCATTTCATCCTCTGTCATTCCCTTCTCCTCCCGCCTTCAATCTTTCCCCGCATCAGGGTCTTTTCGAATGAGTCAGTTCTTCACATCAGGTGGCCAAAGTATTGGACTTTCAGCTTCAGCATCAGTCCTTCCAATGAATATTCAGGACTGATTTCCTTTAGGATGGACTGGTTAATTTAAAAAAATGTAAATCTACTTATAAAAGGATTAACTTTATTAGAAAACAGACTCTTGGACTTTTTCTGGATTTTTTTATCTTTTAGGTTTATATGGGCCTATTATTTCTCAATTCAGAGCCTTTCTCCATCCTTTACGTATACTACTCTATTTCCTCTCTTCACAAAAGTAAAGTTAAAAGTTTATTTTCTGATACAATATAGGAAAAAAAAATGCATTTGTTTTGTCATGACCTGAATATGACAAAAAAAAAAAAAACCCCAACCCTCAACAAATTCCTTTGCCAGACTTGCTGCCCTAGTATTTATTTATGCTAGCATTATTTCAGCCTCCTTAATGAAGATCAGTGAATAAACTAATAAAAATGTGCTTCATCATCATGTGTATAAAAACAATACCACTTGGATTACAGTTCGGCAATTCTTTTTTTTTTTTTTTGCAAGTCTTTTTCAAAAAGGAGGAAAGCTCTGGGTTTGATAAACTTGTTCATAACATCAAGATCAAGGATGCAGAGATTCTGTTCCTGAACAGGACTGCTATTCTGCTATGATAGATAAGTTCTAGAAGACTAGCTAGAGACTAGGTATGAAGAGAACTAACCAGTACTGTGTCTACCCTAGCTGTTGCCTTCCTTCCTCCAAGGCTGCCAACAGAAAGCAGACTCTCTTGTCTAGAACAGGTTGCAGGGCACCATGAAGAGGATCTGGGTATCTAAGAGAAGCCAACTTTAAAAGCCTAAAACCTAGACCAGCTATTGGTCCACTTCCTTTCCACTCTCTCCTTTATCACATAAATAACATAAATCTCCTCAATAACATAAACATAATATAAACATAAATAAAAGATCACGGCATCCGGTCCCATCACTTCATGGGAAATAGATGCAGAATGGTGGAAACAGTGGCAGATTTTATTTTGGGGGGCTCCAAAATCACTGCAGATGGTGATTGCAGCCATGAAATTAAGAGACGCTTGCTCCTGGGGAGAAAAGTTATGACCAACATAGACAGCATATTAAAAAGCAGAGACGTTACTTTGCCAACAAAGGTCTATCAAGTCAAGGCCATGGTTTTTCCAGTAGTCATGTATGGATGTGAGAGTTGGACTATAAAGAAAGCTGAGCACAGAAGAATTGATGCTTTTGAACTGTGGTGCTGGAGAAGACTCTTGAGAGTTCCTTGGACTGCAAGGAGATCCAACCAGTCCATCCTAAAGGAAATCAGTCCTGGGTGTTCACTGGAAGGACTGATGTTGAAGCTGAAACTCCAATACTTTGGCCACCTGATGTGAAGAGCTGACTCATTTGAAAAGACCCTGATGCTGGGAAAGATTGAGGGCAGGAGGAGAAGGGGACGACAAAGGATGAGATGGCTGGATGGCATCACCGACTCAATGAACATGAGTTTGAGTGAACTCCAAGAGTTGGTGATGGACAGGGAGGCCTGGCGTGCTGCAGTCCATGGGGTTGCAAAGAGTCAGACACAACTGGCCAACTGAACTGAACTGAACATAAACCTCTACTTGAAGCACAGGTTAAATACTTCAGTTAAAGAAAAGAGACTTCCATGACATATTTTTTGCCAGAAATGTTACTAGAAGCAAAATACATGAGGAACAGAAATGTAGGGAGAAGGGGTACTGATGCCCAGAGATGCCCTGTGGAAATGTGCCCATGTTCAAACAGAAGCCTAGCTAGGAAACTCCGAGTAGGTACAACCCAGGACACGGGTCGGTGCCTTGTGTCAAACGACTACAAGTTTTGAGTGCTGAATGACTGGAGGCCTGAGGAAGAGAAGGAGGTCACAGTCTGACTATAGCAAAAAAGCATAAAGTGGGCATATTTCTATGAGTCGGCTAGAAGAGGAATTCATAGGTCTTGAGGGTGTAGGTTGGGGTGGGGAGAAAGCAGTTGCTAATAAGTAAGAAAGATTTACTCAGTCAATAAGCCCACCCATTCAAGGTCCTGCTTCTACTCAGCTCTTGTTTCTATTCTTATTTCTATTCTTGTCAAATAGAAAGTATCTCACCTTCCTGGCTGAGCACAATTTTGGACAAACCTAGAATGAAGGTTCCCCGAGAAGGGGAAGTATGAGAGTTAAAACTTGGTAACCTTGAAGTAACATGAAAACAAACAAACAAAACCCGGGGCATTAAAATTAGATAAGCCCAAAGGAAGACTCTACAGTATGTATCACAGAGCCAGAGGCCACACTATCTGTAGACAAGTTACAGATGGAATTCAGGGTTATCAGAGCTGCCTAACAAGAAAATATGCCATCCTGTTTAGTAGTGAGTTCCTTATCACTGAGCATGTTCAAGGGGAGTTGGGGAGGAGACTAGGAGAGGAATGAAGAGTTTCGTAAAGACCCACTCCAACCCTGTGAGTACACCATGACTAACTGACCTCTCCCTTCCCTTCTTAGGGATATAGTCATGAACCTGATACAGAGAGCCCCCCCCACTCCTGGAGGAACACGGTGATCAAAGTCAGTGACGGGATTAATGGAGATGATTGGGCTGTCCTCCTAAACTTCCCCTCCTAAACTGGCTGAGAAGGTGAAATTATATTTTACATTTCTATCCCACAACTATCTCTCCCTCTTCTTGACTTCCAAAGCAAAGAGCTTTTCTGACCTTGAAAGCCCCAGTGTGACCACAGAAAAATGAAAACTCTTTGGATGACGATGTACACTATTCTTTTCTCAGCATAATGGCATTGCATTACCCCATGCAGTGTGCTGGGCTGTGAAGCTCAGTGGTGCAGTACCATTTACCAGAACCAGGCTCAAGCTCCTCAAATGTGGGTGCTCCCTCAGGGGGAGTACCCAGCACTGTGAAGAAGGTATATGAACAAACATACATCTTACAGCATTGATTTTTCTTTAAGATTTGGGGGAAGAAACATGCTTGGCATTTGTATTGGTTTGTTCAATTAGTCAAATAGTACAGAAAAGAATGCCAAGGTCACATAAATTTTTAAGATTAAATGCAAGATCTGAGAGAAAGTGCTTGCTTATACCAGAAGTATTTATGGTTATACCTACAGATCCCTGAAGGAATACATTCTTCCCCTAAATAGGGGAACTTTTCTACATTTTAGTAGAAAAGTTCAATCAGCAAAGATTTACTCCATAATCTTCAGGCAGCAACCCTTGCCTTCTCTTTTCAATTTTCTTCTTTGGAGGTCCAGAGATGAGTCCATAAAGAATGTTGGTCCCTGAAGGTAATCTGTGCTCAAAATTAGCTGTAAGAATGGTTCCAACATTGGTCTTCTAGGTCATAATCAACCACTATTCCTATAGCTCTGAAATTCTTCAAATTAAAATGCACTAATTTTCAGATTCTCCTCCCCCTCCCCAAGAATATTACAAAGCTGTGTATAAATCGTGTATAAACCCAGAGGTATGCACAAGGCTGCTTTAGAAATCCTTATATGCAAAGCAAGAAAATAGTTATGAAAATCTGCTAGCCCTCCATGTACACATTAGTATAATCTGGAAACAGGGCAGGCTACCAAGGGCAAGCCTTAGCTGGGAACAGGTGAGACAGGCAGCTTTCTCTGAGTATAACTTGAGAATGTGGAAAACCCCTTCTCTACCACTTAGTGATGGCGGCTAAAGTTTCGGGCGCTGGTTGAAGCATTTCCATGTGCTGTCTCATATCCTTATGAAGCAGGGATTACTGTCCCCAATTTGCATGTGAGGAAATTGAGGATCAAGCATGTAAAAGTTGCCTAACTTAAAAATGACACAGCTGAGATTCAAATTCAGGTCTGAGTTCAAAGTCACAGCATTTTTTCCACCATAGTTTCCCCATGCTATCATTTGCCTTCTCCTTCTAACTTGTATTTTTCTTTCCCTCCCTTTAAACAAACTCTTTTCTTACTCTAGTAATTATCAGATTGCTTACCATTTACCTAAAGTTCAACATGAGGCTTTAATTTCCTAGAAGCCATCGTGACGTTGGGATTAGGATGTCAAATGCCTGGCTGCATTGTTCTCACAGCATCTTCTACTGTGGTGGGATTATTTAACTGCTATTAGGGCATAATCGATGGTTCAGGGGTCCATAGGATGGTCTGACACAAAAGCACCCACATATCAGTCAAACCAATCTACGCTCGAGCATTATAGCTCTCTTTCCTTACCAGGTAGTTTTCTGGTCACAGCTGGAACTCTGCTTATTTGTGTGTAGTGGGGCAAGGTTAACAGCCACACAAGAAGTAGCCTAAATGATCCCTGCAGTATACCAAAAGGTGCCTGAGCTGTTTCTATTGCATTCAGATAGACAGGACACCCTCTCTGTCAATCTGCCCTTGTCAAATAAAATGGAATAAATAAAATAAAATGGAAATAAAATAAAATGGAAAGCAAATGATGCAAATTAATTTTGATTTCCAACATCTCTGGATACAGATATAAGGCTATCTTATTCCAAGAAGGGTTATATCACCACAAACACTCTTCTCTGTTTTTTTTTTTTTTTTAATCACTGATTCTCTTTCTTTTCTCTGAAGCTAACAATTTCTAAAATCAACTATTTTCTTTCTCTTTCACTCCACACTAATAGTTTCACTCCATGTCTGACCCCTTTTCATGAAACATCACTGTCATTTCTCCAGTGTTTTCTCTGATGACCAGATTATTCACTCCACGCCCCTCTTAACTCCTGTTTATAATTTTGAAGCCCTATCAAAGTCAGTTTCACTGCTCCTTCCAGATAGGCACTCAGCCAATATATTGCCAATAACACTCACTCTTGTGCTAACTTAAAATACACAGCGTAGCCTGCCAAGTATCCTTATTTGGCAAGAAGGTCCCTTAGTTCCCAAGATCTTTGACCATCCATTTTTAGATCCTAATCCTCAGTGCTTAATATTTGGATATTTCTCTTTTTAATTTGTCCTTATGTGTTCCCTGCAAGAATAAGGAAAAGAGATCAATCATCTGTTTGCTTTCCTAGACAAGAAAAAAAATGTCCTTGCCATTATGGTCATTTACTCTGGAATTATTACCACTAAAACTTTTGATATAAACAAAAATATTTTCCAGTTTAAAAAAACTCTCAAAATAACCTCCAAAAAGTTATAATAAAAATTAAATTGCAAAAGATTAAACAGTACACATTGCTCTGAAAGACTATGTTTCTTTATCTTAATTCTCTCTTTCCAAACAAACTAAATTCGCATTCATTTACAATCTCCCAAATCTCTCACTATTGTAGAGGAACAGAAAACAAAGGCTCCACAAATGACTAAAACTATAATTAAAATGAAGCCATTCCATATTTTTTGAAAGTCAAAAAACGACATGATATTTCATTGTGGCGATGGGCCGGCTACAAAGAAGACATTAACTGTCTTGGATCTCCTGTTTACATTTTGTCTAAATGTGTCTGTCGGTTTGGTTCCACGGAATCCTAGCTGTTCATTTCAACGGAGGGTCAGGAGAGCAAGGTTTCTCCTAGAACAGCTTTAAGATTAAAATATGAATATACTTTAACAACCACCTTAGCTCAAAAATCATTGAATTAATTCTGTAAGTCGATTCTAATTCACTATCATTCATGAGAAGCTGCTTATTGTAATATTACTGGAATAGGACGCTAAATGGTGTTGCTTTCATTATTAAAGAAAGTAACAACAATAGTAATAAAGTTTCCCCATGAACAGTGCTTATGCAAGACCCAGAGGCGCATCAGAAAGGAACATTTTCAGCACTCTAACAACGATTGCCCCGTTCAGTAAGCAACTCGATGTCCTCTGGTCAGTTTTGTGTTAAAGTTTGTCTGCAAGCTGTCAGGAGCCAACGCGGCTTGGCGGCCGCCTCAGCCTTTACCCCCAGGCCTGGTGCACTTTCCCGGGCCCAGGAATCCGAGACGCCAGCGGGTCGGCAAAGGGGCCACCCTGGCGCCCGCGGGAGGCTCGGGGGCCCCTCGAAGTGCGGGAGGGCGCGGGCTCCACGCTCACGGCGCAGGGCCGGCGCGGTCGCCCTTGGCGGGATGCGAGCTCCTGGGCCGGCTGGCAGGAAAGCAGAAGTTAGTGGGCTCTCCTCGCCCGCGAACACCTCCGCCGGGAAGCGGCCTGCACCCTGCGCTGATTTGGGAGACTCGCGCCTCGCCTCGCGAGAGACGCCCGGGTCACCGCCGGCGAGGCCGGCGCTCTGGCGTCCGGGGAGGGAAGCGGCGACCCGGAGGCGCCGCACGGCTGGCCGAGACGGCCGGAGACGCCCCGGCTGCGCCCCACTCTTCCGGGCGCCAACTTCTGCATCGGATCCGCGCGAACTTCCCGAGCCGCTCCCGGCTGCGCAAGGCCGCGGGAGCCCGGGACGCCGGCTCCGGATCGGGCGGGGGTCCTGCCGCGGGGGCCCGGACCGCGGCAGGGCCTGGGCCCGCGACGCCGGGACGGGTCGCGATCGCGATGGGCCTGCCCCCCGCCCTCTCCCCCGCGGCCTCCGGCCTGGCCCCTTACCTGGCTCCCAGGCCGGGCGCGAGCAAGAGCCGGGGGCGCCGAGGCCCCGCGCGCGGCGAGGGCAGGGACGGCTACCGGGGTTCGAGGGGACGGCTGCCCGCGGCGCGGCTCCCACGCTTCCGCCCGAGTCAGGAGTTGAACATTCCGCCTCTCCGCCCCGCGCCAATGAGGAAGACAGCCACGGCAACAGCACCACCTACCTCCGAGCGCGGAACCGCCGGGCCTCCCTGCAGGCGTCCCGCACGCCCGCCCGGCTGGCCGCCCCGCAGACGCGCCAGACAGCCAGGCGGGGGAGGGCGCTCCGGCTCCCGGGCCGGCCCCCTAGGGCACCTTGCGTCCCGCGCCCTGGAACCCTGCCAGGCCGCCGCAGGCTTCACACGGCACCCCATACTGTGGGGGCGCGGGGAGAGGGGGTATATCTCTGCGCCCCTTTGTGCCTTCACATCTTTGCACTCAACTCATCCTTATCCATAAACATTTACTATGAAAAAAGCGCTGGGATACAAAGACGAGGGAGGTTGCCTCGTGCGGGCCAGAAGTTAATTATCCACTTGGGAAGAGGACCGACGTGTACAGATATTTCTAGGGAGATAGGGCTGAAAGCTGCTTCAATGAAATTATCAGTAGATAACCTGCATAATTTTGAGGAGGGGTCCTGGTCTGTTCCCCTGGTTGCTGACGTTAGCGAAGCCGATTTCAGATGAAACTAGAATGCATTCCAGGGGTGAGTAAAGGGTGGAAACCAGCACCGGGGAGAGAAGTTACGATCAGTGAGGAGGCTGGTTCTATGAAGCAAACGGGAGACGAGGTTCCAAAGATACGGGCAGCACAATCCAGGGCTCACTGAGTTTGAGTTTTATCATCTATGGACACAGGGGAACTGGGGAAAGTTAAGACTCCAAGGAATGAAATAGCTTTTGTGGGTTGTTTTTTTTTTAATGGTGATTTCGAGCAGTCCACAGTAGATGCAGGATGGGTTGCTAGGGCAAAACCAGGAAGCAGCATATGGTGACCACCTGGTTATGCGGTTATCAGGACTTGGCGCATACAGAATAGAATTAGAAAAGAAGAAACGGACTTGAGAGACATGTTTCAGGAAGAAGCCACAAGAACTGGTGATCCACTAGAAGTGAAAAGAAGAAAAAGTCAGAGATGATGCCAAGATTTCAGACCTGGGTGACTGGAAGAATGATGGTGTCATTGACAGAAATAGAGATAAGCAGACTAGGAGCTGGCTTTCTGTTGAGTTTGAGGTCATGGGAGGAAAAACCGGTAGAGATGCCACAGCTGAAACGGGAAACCGATTCAGAAAAGTGGTCGGGAGGGAAATACAAAATTTCTAAACCATTCATATAGTTAAAAATATCAAAGTGGAGATATGAGTGAAAAAAAAAAAACCCCACTTTCTAGTCTGTGATTCAGATTAATTATTTGAACTTTCCCTTTGATTAAAAACTGGAAATTTTAGCATTGATAGATTCTATTTGGGGAACTGAAAATTAGGATTAGTGAAAACTGTCACACTAAAAATGAAAAACAAAACTCTGGTATAGGTAATCAAAGAATTCCATAAACCATCTAACCATTAAAGGGAAAACTAAGGCTCTTTAGCACAGACCTAGGTATAGAGTGTGGAGAGGGCAATGGCAACCCACTCCAATACTCTTTTTTTTGTTGTTCAAATTTTATTTTATTTTTTATTTTATTTTTTTTCACTTTACGATATTGTATTGGTTTTGCCATACATCAACATGAATCCGCCACGGGTGTATAGTTCCCAACCCTGAACCCCCCTCCCACCTCCCTCCCCATACCATCTCCCTGGGTCATTCCAGTGCATCAGCCCCAAGCATCCTGCATCCCACTCCAGTACTCTTGCCTAGTGAATCCCATGGATGGAAGAGCCTGGAAGGCTGCAGTCCATGGGGTCGCTGAGGGTCGGACACGACTGAGTGACCTCACTCTCACTTTTCACTTTCTTGCATTGAAGAAGGAAATGGCACCCCACTCCAGGGCTCTTGCCTGGAGAATCCTAGGGACAGGGGAGCCTGGTGGGCTGCCATCTATGGGGTCACACAGAGTCGGACACGACTGAAGCGACTTAGCAGCAGCAGCAGCAGCAGCAGCAGGTATAGAATGATTCCGGTTATTTTACCCCACCTTCAAAGGCACTAGATTGTAATGGAAAGGACACTGGTATAGGAGCAGAGAACCTGACTTCTGGTTTTAGGCCTGCCAATTATCAGCTGGGGTATTTTGCTAGACGGGCCTCAGTTTTCTTCCCTGCAAAACAATATTGTCCATCAAATGTTAGCTGAAGTTTCCAGCTTTAAATTTCTGAATAATACTGCTTTAAATTTGGAGCATATGTCACAATATTTTTAGCCACAATCCCCTTCCTTTCCACCTGTTCTTTTCTTCATTTTATTTTTCCTCAGTTAATTAGGCTAAGAGAATAACCAGCAGGAACGGTGAATACTAAAGGGTAGTCTCATAGATATGCTGAAAGGATAACCCTGTAAGCATTCTCTTGTCTTCCCAGCTAGATTGCAAGGTCCTTGAAGTCATATATTCTATTGTATCTGTTTATAGTTGAAAGAAATATATAATAATTGTGTAATAAACTGATTTCTTCAAGTCTGATTTTTCTTGGGTCAATTTGCCTGTTTCCTTATGGCTATACTGATCTCTTTAGGTCCCAAACTTAATAAATATACTCTAGTGTTTATTCCTATGGTCAATTTTTATTCCCAAGGTCAACTCTGCTTTTTCAGACTTTCTAATCTTTTTTAAAGCATATTGGTTAATTCTTACCAGGCAGAGTATAAGTTAACAAATGTAAATAGCCATAACAAAGGAGAGCTAGTCAAACCTCTCTTATCAAGCTTTCCTATTCCTTTATTTCACATGTCTCTGAACTAAAAATAGATGTACTTTCAGCAGTGGGGTGAGTTAGAAGTCCTTAGCACCCTCTTATATCCAAGAATACCCTCCAAAATAAACAGGCAATGTCAGTAAAAAATCAGTATTTGCTATGCAAATATAGCTTAAAAGTCTCCTAGCCCCTATTCAATCAGATTGCCACTAAGTTCCTCTAAAATAGAAATTCCGGAGCTGCTATCAGTGGATCAGAGAAGTGCAGGCAGACCTTCCACTAAGAATGGAAGGAAAGGCAACTTGAAAGGCAGAAAGCATTCTGAGTATTCTTCACCCTTCTTGTAGCAATAAGACCTGCCATGCTTGTACATTGGAGCATTTTTTTCTAGCCACCTCAGGTGTCCGTCTTAGATTGTGACTGACTTGTGTTTGAATCATAACTAAGAATTGACCAACTTTAACACAAAAGTTGATGTTTTACCTCCTGCGCAATTTTGGATCCCCAGGAAAAAGGACATATAATCAAGCATGTTTTAAGATAAGTAGCCTTTACCTTAAACTCACAGATGAACCCCAGGTCATTTTCTGAGCTTAGATTTCACATCAACTTTGAGGACTAAAGGACTCACAAGAGTATTTTGGGTACCAAATTTGCTTAGGTTTTCTAGGACATGAAAGGAGCAGTAGGTCAAGAATAGAAATTGGAGACTTTTACAAAATTAATTCAAAAAGCATTTCTGAATGGCAGGCACTGTGCTGAGCTTTTTGATTGTAGCAGTGACCCAAATATGGTCCCTACTTTCAGAGTGCCATGGAAAAGCCAGTAAAGATACAAGTAGTGTGCTAAGTGAGCAAATATCCGGACCTACAGCAGGGCACCTGACACAGTTTCTGCGAGTCAATAAAGGCTTCCAAGGAAAAGAAGCCCTAAGTCCATATGAGAATGATGTTGAAAATTTGCTGGACAGAAAGGTAGGAAAGCTATTCTAGGTGAAGGAAATGGCAAGTACAAAGGCCCCAGAACATTTAACAAGTTCAAAGACTAAATCCCCTAGTAGCTGAGTAAAAGACATTGCCAAGAGGGAATAATAATCCTCATAGTGGTTGTAATAATAGTAGCCATAGCAATAATAATAACAGTGATGGCTAATATTTTCTGAGACCTCATGTCCCCTGCACTGAGCTAAGAGTTTTACACAAGCTCACACCACCTTATCTTCAAAATAACCCAACAAGGCAGTTTAAATAATCATCCTATGCTGTAGGGCAGGAAGAAGCCTTGGAAATCTTAGGCAACTTATCTTCCCTCATGGAGCAAGACACAAACTTTAGAGCTTATTCTTTTAGATTAAGGAGTTCTCCAACTATTTGGTCTTAGGATTTCTTTACATTCTTAAAAATCCTTGAGATAAAATAAATAAGCCATGCGATGTAATATATAGCATAAGATATATGGTCAATAATAGTGTATGGGTAGAAGAAAGCTGAGCGCCGAAGAATTGATGCTTTTGAACTGTGGTGTTGGAGAAGACTCTTGAGAGGCCCTTGGACTGCAAGGAGATCCAACCAGCCCATTCTGAAGGAGATCAGCCCTGGGATTTCTTTGGAAGAAATAATGCTAAAGCTGAAACTCCAGTACTTTGGCCACCTCATGCAAAGAGTTGACTCATTGGAAAAGACTCTGATGCTGGGAGGGATTGTGGGCAGGAGAAGAAGGGGACAACAGAGGATGAGATGGCTGGATGGCATCACTAACTCGATGGGCATGAGTCTGAGTGAACTCCGGGGATGGACAGGGAGGCCTGGAGTGCTGTGATTCATGGGGTTGCAAAGAGTCGGACACGACTGAGCAACTGAACTGAGGTGAACTGAATACACTAGTAATAGTGATAGTGTATGGTCAGTAATAGTGTAACTTTGTGAGGGGAAAGACTTACTGCAATGATCATTTCATATTGTATGCACATGTCAAATCACTTGATTTCGTGAAACTAACATAATATTACACATCAACTGTATTTCAAAATAAATAAATTTTAAAATACATTTTATATAAGTAAATAAGTCCTTGAGGATGTCAAATAGCTTTTGTTTATGTGAGTTATACCTGTTATAACCTGTCAATATTTATCATATAAGAAATTAAAACTGAAATCTGTTAATTTCATTTAAAAACAATAAAGCCATAGATTAATGTGAATAACATATTTTAGTGAAAAATAGCTATTATCCAAAATAAAAAAGCTAGTGAGAGAAGTGTCATTGTTTTATATTTTTTCAAATCTCTTTAATATCTGGCCTAATAGAACAGCTGGATTCTCATATCTGCTTCTGCATTAAATCTATTCCAGGATCACGTTACATTTACCCTGTGGAAGATTCTGCCATACACTCAAAAGGAGGACAGTAAAAATAACGTCTTAGTATTCTTATGAGAAGAGCTTTGACCTTACAGACAAAGGGTTTCTGGGCTGCATTTTGAGAATTGCTATCTTGGAATTTAAAGATGAACTCTTTGGGAGAGTTCATTGCTCTGTGCTTTGCCTCAAGAGGCAGCATCATGGGACAGCTGTGTTGAGCAGGATGCTAGACATTAGAAGTTCTGGAATGTGGTGCCAGTCCTGTCCCTAAGCAGCTGTGACTTAGCTGGGACAATGCTGCTTGACGGTTATGTGGGATGATAAAGGCCTAGGTACTGAATCTGGGGTTCTATTCACTGCTCACTCTTGCTATTGTTTGCTGTGCTCATCTTTAAAAATCCTAGATCTAAGACATTGAGCCTGCCATTTTTGTTTGCCCTTAGCCCTACATTATTGCAAGAAACTCATGTGCTCCTTCCCCAAAGAAATGACAGTTGGTTTTATTTTCTGGCAAGATTCTAGAGTTATTATTAAATGGCACTATTAAATGAAAGGCTGATAGTCACTTTGAAAGTGAACATTAGGAAGCCGCATAGACTCATTGAAGTTAAGATATATACGAGACAAATCTAGTTTCCTCTATTAGGATCATTGAGTACTGTGAGGACTTCTGCCAGTGGAACATGTCAAAATTTCTCATGATGACTTTATAAGTCAGAAAAGGATTTTAACTGATGACAGTATAATATAATAAATTGCTGTTAGAAACTATACCCCCAAAGTGCTGATGTCACTGAAGCTGCAGCGTTCTTTTTAGAAGGATTGTTAGACTTCCCTGGTGGTACAGTGGATAAGAATTCGCCAATGCAGGGGACATGGGTTCGATCCCTGGTATGGAAAGATTCCAGACCAGGAGAAACTGGTCATGCCATGGAGCAACTAGGCCCGTGTGCCACAACTACTGAGCCCATGTGCTGCAACTGCTGAAGCCCATGTGCCCAGAATCTGCTCTGCAATAAGAGAAGCCACTGCGATGAGAAGCCCGTGCACCGCAAAGAAGACTAGTGCCTGCTCACCACATCTACAGAAAGCCTGATCACAGCAACAAAGACCCAGAGCAATCAAAAATTAATTAATTAATTTAAAATAGAAGAAGAGATGTTGTTGGGTTCTCTCTAGCCTGCCCAGTTCAACATTTCTACAACTTGGATAAAGATGTAGGTGGCATGCCTATCTAGTTAGAGAATAACATGCATTTTGAAGGAATAATTAGCATATTATGTAAGAGAATCATATCAAAACTCAAAAACCTTTACTCACAAATCTTTATTGACACCTCACTGCCAACTAAATGAAGTCCAAGATCCTTAAGGCGTATTTAAAACCCTCTATTAGCTCACCCAAATTTTCCTCCCCAACATTATCTCCTGTCTCCACGGGCTTCATGTTGCTCCTCTCCCGCCGGCTCCTTCCCTCCCTCCTTGAAACTTTTCTCCATCAGCTCTCACTCTCATCATCACGTCTGTCCACCCAAGCATACTCTGTTCTTCCTCCATCACAGATGTGGCACTGGCAGGGTCTATTCAAAGATTATGTTACTGAAATCAAAAGGAAACATAAAATGTTACAATAGTCTGATTTCTGAAACAGATTTCTGTCTTAACAGATCCAGTAGAGATAGGTTTTCATCCACAGATAACTGTATCCGAGAGCCAGATGAGCTGGTAAAACATTATACATTATTTGGTTTTGTAGTCCCCAGAGCTTCTAGGAGACAGGTGGTGCTATTTTTCTGGATAAACCAAATTCTCAGACCAAAGCATCCAGACATTCTAGGAAGACCAATAGTATCCCATGTGATATTCAGAATATCACCAATTTCTTGGATTTAGGCACATAAGATTAGGAAGAAGGACTGTTCTATTTTTGCTATCTGGAAAAGCTAGAATTGTATTTCATAAGGTAATTATCAGCTGCAGTGAATAATTGCTCAAAGAATCAAGTGACAGCAGCCGTTTTTTATATAAAATTTTTAGTTATCTATATATTTTAAAAACTTTTGTTTTTATTTATTTATTTATGGCTGTGGTGGGTCTTTGTTGCTGTGTGAGGGCTTTCTCTAGTTGCGGCAATCAAGGCCTACTCTCTAGCTGTGGTGCACGGGCTGCTCACTGCAGCGGCTTCCACGGAGCAGAGTCTAGAGTGCAGGCTTCAGCAGTTGTGGCGCAGCAGCTTGGTTGCCCTGCAGCACATGGACTCTTCCCGAAGCAGGGGTAGAACCCATGCACCCTGCATTGGTGGACAGATTCTCAACCACTGGACCTCTAGGGAAGTCCAGATATCTGTTTATAGATTTTTCGTGGCCCCTCTTAACTGTAAACAGCATTCAGTTCACTATTACTATTACTAGTGTATTTAGTTCAGTCACTCAGTCATGTCCGACTCTTTGCGACCCCATGAATCGCAGCACGCCAGGCCTCCCTGTCCATCACCAACTCCCGGAGTTCACCCAAACCCATGTCCATTGAGTCCGTGATGCCATCCAGCCATCTCATCCTCTGTCGTCCCCGTCTCCTCCTGCCCCCAATCCCTCCCAGCATCAGAGTCTTTTCCAATGAGTCAACTCTTCGCATGAGGTGGCCAAAGTACTGGAGCTTCAGCTTTAGCATCATTCCTTCCAAAGAACACCCAGGACTGATCTCCTTTAGAATGGACTGGTTGGATCTCCTTGCAGTCCAAGGGACTCTCAAGAGTCTTCTCCAGCACCACAGTTCAAAAGCATCAATTCTTCAGCGCTCAGCTTTCTTCACAGTCCAACTCTCACATCCATACATGACCACTGCAAAAACCATAGCCTTGACTAGACGGACCACTGTTGGCAACGTAATGCCTCTGCTTTTGAATATACTATCTAGGTTGGTCATAACTTTCGTTCCAAGGAGTAAGCATCTTTTAATTTCATGGCTGCAATCACCATCTGCAGTGATTTTGGGGCCCAATAAATAAAGTCAGCCACTGTTCCCACTGTTTCCCCATCTATTTGCCATGAAGTGATGGGACCAGATGCCATGATCTTCGTTTTCTGAATGTTGAACTTTAAGCCAAACTTTTCACTCTCCTCTTTCACTTTCATCAAGAGGCTTTTTAGTTCCTCTTCACTTTCCGCCATAAGGGTGGTGTCATCTGCATATCTGAGGTTGTTGATATTTCTCCCGGCAGTCTTGATTCCAGCTTGCTCTTCTTCCCCCCAGCGTTTCTCATGCATTAGATGATGCCAATAGTCTAGTGTTTTCACTAGCCATTTTTCCTCTTCAATATGCAATTTTTAAATAACTGATATGTCTGGTCTCTATTTTCTTCATTTTGCTTGCCTGCAAAATGTCTGCAACCGGGTGATACAGTTTTTCTGGTCTACCTAGAAAGAGGCTGGAGGAAGGAATAAAGGAATGGCTACTTTCCAGCAGCTGGCCCACGACCTCTCAAGAGGGGATTCATTAGTTTATCAGAATCAGAAAATCCTGATCAAATGTCAAAGTCACATTTTTTATATTTTTATTTTGAAGTTAAAATTCTTCTACCAAATACTTTTATAAGTTCTACTTGGGTTTTTTTTTTTTTTTTTTTTTGGTCACCATTTTTTCTCACTTTTCAATGTCCACTCGTATTAAGGCCCTGTCCTAGTTGTAACACCTTCCAATTTAGTATCATCTGCAAATTTCATTAACATGCTATTTACTCCCTCTTCCAGATCATTAATAAATGCTATTTTCTTATGTATTAAATTTTGCAGCCGAATAGATTTAATTTGCTGTTGTAATTTCAGTGCATGTTTTCTAAAGATACGATGCAGTTAAGAATGGTCTTAACATAGGCTTAAATCCATACCTAGTTTATAGCTATTTTACTATTATGCAATTCATTTGTGTTCTCTAATCAGCACTGTTGTGAGCTCCATTGAAGCAATAATCTATTGATTTTCTCTTCCTTCTTTTTCAATACAGTCATCATCTTGGCTTTAAATACACAGCAATAGCAGAGTTAGCACTATTGTGTGGAGGTAATCCACCACTATTTATAAAAGCAAATTAAGTCTTTTATTCTCAGTGGATATTTTTCCACTGTTAAAGAAATATTCTAACATTAAAAATTATTTTATGACCATAATATTTGATTTAGTTAAGCATAGTATCAATTTTCTAAAAAGAAATAGATTCTAGAATTTTAAAGCAAGTAAATGTAATGTATATTACATTTATATATACTTACAACAGATATTTTATATAAATAATATATTCTATATATAGAGAGATAAAGATACGTTAGAAGTGTGTGCTAAACATTTTCTTTTATAACTAATCAGTTCACTGACTCCCTGACTCCTATAGGCTCTGGGGTGACTTTGTTCTTTATAATGGACTCAGACATGCCACCTTCAAATCACAGAATGAGATTCATTAAGCCTTTTTTTCACTTTGTGTCACACATTATCCTCCTTATTATAGCCAGTTTTCACTTTCAATGAGATGAGGCTTCTCACATGCCACTTATTTCTACTTAATGTTCACATATTCGGAGAAGGCAATGTCACCCCATTCTGGTACTCTCGCTGGAAAATCCCATGGACGGAGGAGCCTGGTAGGCTGCAGTCCATGGGGTCGCTAAGAGTCAGACATGACTGAGCGGCTTCGCTTTCACTTTTCACTTTCATGCATTGGAGAAGGAAATGACAACCCACTCCAGTGTTCTTGCCTTGAGAATCCCAGGGACGGGGAGCCTGGTGGGCTGCCGTCTATGGGGTCACACAGAGTCAGACACGACTGAAGCGACTTAGCAGCAGCAGCAGCAGTTCACGTATTGCAATTTTAAATCATTTTTTCAGGAGGTTAGCCTTCATGTTTCTGCATAATATTTCCAGGAAATAGTTTCTCTTCCCTCACTGTCAGTTTCTCTCTCTCTATTCCTCCTTATAAAGTTAACTGAGTATAAACCCACAGTAATCTTTTCGTTTCCATACTGAGAAATTTATTTAATCTCTACATCTCAATTTCCCCATCTGTGAATTTGTAATCTGTGAATTTGTAATCCTATGTGAACTTCCTGGGCCAGACCCCTCCCCTATATTCTGTGCTTTAACTCCTCTCTGAAGTACCTAGATAATTGTATCTGATGCACATTTCCTGAGTAGTTTTACAGATGCTAAAACCATCACCAAGTGGAAGAAATGAACTACTTGATCATGAGCATGTAGCTTCCAGACCTGCTAGTATCTGAGGATGAATAAACCCTGTGACACCACCCTGTAACCTCATCATCAACCAATCAGAGAATCATGCACAAGCTGATCTCAAACCCTACAAGTCCCCTCCCTCACATCGCCTTTAAAATATGTTGACTGCGACCTGCGGGTATGGCTCAGGGGTAGAGCATTTGATTACAACTTTGAAAAAAAAAAAAAGTCGACCGGAAAAAAAAAAAAGCATACCATGAAGAGTTGCGAGTTAAGTTTTATTTGGGGTAGAATGAGGACTACAGCCCAGGAGACAGCATTTCAGATAGCTCTGAGAGACTGTTCCAAAGAGGTAGGGAGAGGGTCAGTATATATGTGATTCTGGTGAAAGCGGAGTATATTCAATCAAGCACATATTTTTTGCAGCTGGCTGCTGCTATTCTCGTGAAAGTTACTGCTAGGTCATGGGGAGCAGACCTCAGCATGAAGGATGTTTTTTTCTTCTTCTTTTGGTTGTACCAGGCTGCAGGTGGGATCTTAGTTCCCCGATTAGGGATTGAACCCATGCCTGTTGCATTGGAAGCACAGTTTTAATCACCGGACTGCCAGGGAAGTCCCACCATGGATTTTTTTTTTATTTTCTAGATATGAGGAGATGCAGGAAGTGGGCTCATAAAGTCTCCTGAAAATATCTATCTGAAGGCTTATTCCGCCAGTTTTTCCCAGAGCTCCACCCACCCCAAATTTTTTTCAGGGGATATTGAAGGTTGTCTTCCCTGGTGGCTCAGTGATAAAGAATCCACCTGTCAATACAGGAGACATTTTTGGGTCAGGAAGAGCTCCCGGAGGAGGAAATGGCAACCATTCAAGTATTCTTGCCTGGGAATCCCCATGGACTATAACCCCATGGACAGAGGAGCCTGGCAGGCTACAGTCCAGGAGGTCTCATAAGAGTTGGACACAATTTACTGACAATGGAAGGTCAGCAGCTGCAGCAGTTCATGATTTAATTTTGTAGAGATAGATGGCAAGTATCAACTTGTAGTTGTCAAATGCTTTCCTGAAATCCATAGAGAGTTTTGGGCCTTTTGAACACTAGCTGTCTTGAACTCCTTGCTTGGCACCGTGCAATAAATGCTGCACCTTTCTTCACCATAACCTGATGTCAGTAGACTGGCTTTACTGTGTGAGGGCTAGGGACCCGTTTGGTTTGACAACAACTTGTCCTCTCATGGGCTTCCCTGGTGCTCAAATGGTAAAGAATCCACCTGCAGTGCAGGAGACCTGGGTTCGATTCCTGGGTTGGGAAGATTCCCTGGAGAAGGGAACATCTACCCACTCCAGTATTCTTGCCTGGAGAATTCCATGGACAGAGAAGCCTGGCAGGCTACAGTCCATGGGGTCGCAAAGTGTCTGACAGGACAGAGTGACTTTCACTTTTACTTTCTGTCCCCTCCTAATTGGCCTATTCATCTCAGAGTGTTGTTGTCAAGTTCAAATGAGATAGTTTATGCAAACATGTTTTATAAGTGGTATACAAGCAAATTAATGGTATTATGTTGTACTGAAATATAATAAAGGCAAATAGAAGACATTATTTTCATTGAGAAATTAAAGCTGCATTTCCACAGATTTTCCATGTAGAACTGTCTATTTTTATGACATGTTATCCTTTCATAATTGGCCCTAATCCTAATCCTAATTTGAATGCAATTCAGTACTAAATCTAAGATTTGAAGAGAAAAATGTCTGCATTTTAGATAACTAAACAACATGCGATTTTACATTCCAAGTTCCTAAATAGTTTCACAGTAAGCCTGTGAGTTAGAAAAGACATAAGTAAGTAAATTCTGTTTTCCTATGGGAAACTTTTTATTCTTTTTTCTTACTTTTGAAGTCTTAAAGAGTTGAATTTCAGCTGAAAACATTGAGCTAAAATTTAATTTTCTATCTAGAGCAAGTATTCTTAGGTAATATTTGAGATTCTATGAAATTCTCTTTTGTTTTCCTGCAAAAAACTTTGTTTCCCTCTGCTCCAAGGCTTAGGATAGTGCTCCAGGGTGGTTAAAAAGCTGAGTAGTGGCTGCAGTGGTAAAGAATCCTCCTGCCCATTCAGGAGATGCAAGAGACTCAGGTTTGATCCCTGGGTCAGGAAGATCCTCTGGAGAAGGAAATGGCAACACAGGCCAGTATTCTTGCCTGGGAAATCTCAGGGACAGGGAAGCCTGGCAGCTACAGTCACCGGGGGAGCGGGGTGGAGGAGGGAGGGGCGGAGGGGGGGCGGGTGTTGCAAAAGAGTCAGAGATGACTTAGCAACTAAAAAACCAAAAAGTTGCAAAGAGACTTCATGCAGAAGTGCTGACACAGGAGAAGCTCCTCAAAGGCCACTAGGAGACAAACTGGAACCTGGGGCCCGTTACTGGAGTGCTTGCACCTGAACAAATGTCTCCTCCAACGGGAGATGGTGCTGGACAGGGAGACCTGGCATGCTGCGATTCATGGGGTCACAAAGAGTCGGACACGCCTGAGTGACTGATATGATCTGATCTGAGCAGCAGAATACAAAGTAACTATAAGGCATTAAAAATAAGTGTATACATGCACAGTTGGGGGCAAATTATGAACAAGAAGATACAAAAAGGCCAAAATGCAACTGTCACTTCTGGAGGTTCAGGGAGCAAAAGCAGAGTACCATGCATGGTCCCTGCAAACAGCACCATCAAGGGGTGGGCAGACCACCTGAGCCAGCCCTCCAGCGCGACCCTCCAATCTACCCCATCCTCTCATCATTTGAGAAAATAGCTCACCCTCCTTCCCGAGGGGTTAGCAAAGGCACATGTTACTTGTTTTTGTTCCCTCTTGCTATAGCACGGATCCCAGCAAAGCCTTGCCCAAGTTTCCCGTCTGGCCTCTAATAAATTTCTGTTGATTAAAGAGTCCAAGGCCCCAGGGCTGGGCTCCAGAAGCCCCTCATCCTGCTAGAGGGTGAGTGTTTGGAGGAGAACTCGTCCCGCCCAGCCTGGGGGCCAACCAGCCTGCAGAGGGGAGCCACGTGGTCGCCATCTTCTCGGTGTGTTTCACCTGTTCCTCCAGGATGCGGCTCTCCCCCAAGGCAGAGCCCAGGGCCTGCGGAGCCAACAAGGCCTGGTTCCGGTTCTTCTTCTTGAGAATGGCAACTCCCATGGCGTCCTGGGTTTTACCCCACTCTTCTTGGGGCAGCTTCCACGCATCCTGGAAGAGAGCACAGCTGGCTGCCCCACTGGTTTTGTATTTTCAAGGGACCGCTGGGTGCCCTCATGCTTCTCTTTGGCTGATTCGTGGAAAAAGTGGCCCCTGCCCTCCAGAGCCACATCGTCCCAGTGGAAATAGAAGCCCAGAGAGAGGTAGGTGTTAGAGGACTGCAGAGACGGGTTGACTGCGGAGTGGACTGCGGCCTCCACCTCTGTGGAATAGTTCTCAAGCATCTGGGAGCTCTTGAGTAATTGGTAATAAGGAGAGAAGCTGAAAAAATGGTGTGGCTTGTCCTGGTGGCTGAGGATAGCTGAGTGGTTGGTTCTGAAAATTGTGACTAGAAAGAGGTTGGAGGGTGGTCAAGGTGTCGATGAAAATAATAGACAATCTGTAATAAGACTAGAAAAGTTTAATTTGAGCCAAGTTGAGGACTAGCCACTTTCACTTTCATCAAGAGGCTTTTTAGCTCCTCTTCACTTTCTGCCATAAGGGTGGTGTCATCTGCATATCTGAGGTTATTGATATGTCTCCCGGCAATCTTGATTCCAGCTTGTGTTTCTTCTAGTCCAGCATTTCTCATGATGTACTCTGCATAGAAGTTAAATAAGCAGGGTGACAATGTATAGCCTTGACGTACTCCTTTTCCTATTTGGAACCAGTTTGTTGTTCCATGTCCAGTTCTAACTGTTGCTTCCTGACCTGCATACAGGTTTCTCAAGAGGCAGGTCAGGTGGTCTGGTATTCCTATCTCTTTCAGAATTTTCCACAGTTTACTGTAATCCACACAGTCAAAGGCTTTGGCTTAGTCAATAAAGCAGAAATAGATGTTTTTCTGGAACTCTCTTGCTTTTTCCATGATCCAGCGGATGTTGGCAATTTGATCTCTGGTTCCTCTGCCTTTTCTAAAACCAGCTTGAACATCAGGAAGTTCACGGTTCACGTATTGCTGAAGCCTGGCTTGGAGAATTTTGAGCATTACTTTACTAGCATGTGAGATGAGTGCAATTGTGTGGTAGTTTTAGCATTCTTTGGCATTGCCTTTCTTTGGGGTTGGAATGAAAACTGACCTCTTCCAGTCCTGTGGCCACTGCTGAGTTTTCCAAATTTGCTGGCATATTGAGTGCAGCACTTTCACAGCATCATCTTTCAGGATTTGAAATAGCTCAACTGGAATTCCCATCACCTCCACTAGCTTTGTTCTTAGTGATGCTTTCTAAGGCCCACTTGACTCTTGATGAAAGTGAAAGTGGAGAGTGAAAAAGTTGGCTTAACGCTCAACATTCAGAAAATGAAGATCATGGCATCCAGTCCCATCACTTCATGGGAAATAGATGGGGAAACAGTGGAAACAGTGGCACATTTTGATTTTTGGGGCTCCAAAATCACTGCAGATGGTGATTGCAGCCGTGAAATTAAAAGACGCTTACTCCTTGGAAGAAAAGTTATGATCAACCTAGATAGCATATTTATTTATTTTATTTTATTTTTTTAGATAGAATATTTAAAAGCAGAGACGTTATTTTGCTGACTAAGGTCTGTCTAGTCAAGGCTATGGTTTTTCCAGTGGTCATGTATGGATGTGAGAGTTGAACTGTGAAGAAGGCTGAGCGCCAAAGAATTGATGCTTTAGACTGTGGTGTTGGAGAAGATTCTTGAGAGTCCCTTGGACTGCAAGGAGATCCAACCAGTCCATTCTGAAGGAGATCAGCCCTGGGATTTCTTTGGAAGGAATGATGCTAAAGCTGAAGCTCCAGTACTTTGGTCACCTCATGCGAAGAGTTGACTCATTGGAAAAGACTGATGCTGGGAGGGATTGGGGGCAGGAGGAGAAGGGGACGACAGAGGATGAGATGGCTGGATGGCATCACTGACTCGATGGACGTGAGTCTGAGTGAACTCCGGGAGTTGGTGACAGACAGGGAGGCCTGGCGTGCTGCGATTCATGGGGTCGCCAAGAGTCAGACACGCCTGAGCGACTGAACTGAACTGAACTGAACTGAGGACTAGCCCAGAATCCTGCTTCCAAGATTACTTTGAGAAACTGCTCTGGAGAAGCAAGGTTTTCAACATAGTTTTATATCGTGTGAAAACAAAGAACATTGAACAAGTCAGGGTTACGTTTCTTCAACGTTTCAAAAAAAAGAAAGCAGGGAATTCCCTGGCGGTCCAGCGGTTAGGCCTCCATGCCAAGGGCCCTGATTCAATCCCTAGTCAGGGAACTAAGATCCCACAAGCCATGTGGTGTGGTTAAAAAAACAAACAAACAGAAAAAAGACAAAACCAAAACCAGAACAGAGCAGTAGGTACCCAGTGAGTCAATGCAGTCTTGGCACCTGGGAAGGGAGGCTGATCATCAGAGGAGAGCCAATGTCAATGTCCAAGGGAAAGCGGTGTTGAACCTTAATTTTTTAACATGGACATTATTTACTTCTGGTCAGTAGGCCCTTTTCTTTAATAATTAGAGCAGTTGTACAATGTATGTTTGATAGGCCATAAGCAGGCTATTGGTTTTTTTTTTTTTTTTTTAGGCTATTGTATTTAGCATAAAATTCAAATTAACTCATGTGTAAACCAGAATGACTTCCCTGTATCTCCATATGTGAAAATTTCTTTCATCAGAGGCTGGAGGAAGGGGTGTCCCACGTCTGTTTGTCCAAACACTGTTAAGCAAGAGACAGACCCAAGGGACTGCCAAGCACACTGCTGAGAGTTGATTCTTTTCTTTTTATGTATAGACGGATTCTTTTATGTGCTCCCAATGCAGGAGTATTGGGATACATTTATATATAAGTGTATTCTTTTTTAAAAATTTATTTATTTTTAATTGAAGGATAATGGCCTTACAGTATTGTGTTGGTTTCTGCCACACATCAACATGAATCAGCCAGAGGTATACACATGCTCCCTCCCTCTTGTACCTCCCTTCTGCCTCCCACCCCTCTGGGTGGTTACAGAGCCCTGGTCTGAGTTCCCTAAAAACATGGAATGCTTCACAAATTTTCACGTCATCCTTGCACGGGGGCCATGCTAATCTACCCTGTAGGCATCCGATTTTAGTATATGTGCTGCCGAAGTGAGCACTGAGAGTTGATTCTTCACTATTTGCATCTCTCACAAACTCATCCTCCTGACACGTTCCAGTCTATTCATTACAAATCAGGTTGAATGATAAATCTCTGTATAATTTTCCCCACTTACAGTTCTTTCTTTAGAAGATCTTTTAGTTGAACTATGTAGGATCTTTATTTGCAGCATGTGGGATCTAGTTCCCTGACCAGGGATCAAACTCAGGCCCCCTCCTGCATTGGGAGCACAGAGACTTAGCCACCAGACCACCAGGGAAGTTCCCTGGATAGTAGTTTTTTTACTTCATTAATGTAAAGCAAACCTTACCAAACTTTTGTGGGGGACATTTCAAAATAATTGTAAGTCAGATGTGCAAAATCCTACTGAATTATTTCAGTTGAGTAATCAAAATTCAACCTCACTGAGCCAACCTTTGGAGAAGGAAATGGCAACCCACTCCAGTATTCTTGTCTGGAGAATCTCCATGGACAGAGGTGTCTGGCGGGCTACAGTCCATGGCATTGCAGAGTCAGATATGACTGAGCGACTAAGCGCAAGCCAGCCTTGGTCAGTGTAGACAACCAGTTTATCTGGATCATTTCACAGACCTCTCTAACAAGTTTCAGTGTTTCAGTTACATAGCTTAAGATCTATGACTAACACCCCCAGCCTCTGGAGGAATATGCTTTACGCACCTCTAGATGGTTCCGATTATTTCTGGTTCTGAAAGATCTAGATGCACAAGTTTTAGTGTTGACATCCTGTTATGAAATAAAGCTCATGGATATTCTTGAAGTCATAGGCTGATTTTAGTAGTTTTATTTCCCAAAATGTATGTAAGTGGAGGCCAAATTCAAGTTCTTACCCAGACTCTTTCTTAGACAAGTCACAGTGGACTTTGAGTGGTCTTATTCCATGAAAAGTTGGGAGATTGGTGGATCCTTTGGGACAAATGTTAATGAGGACTTTGACGTGTCAGACTCAAAGATTAAGGCTCTGACTACAATACAGCATAGGGACTAAGAACATGGGCTTTGGGTTGGATAGACCTTGACTGAGGTCTGCTTCTTACGAGCTGTGTGACCTTGAGTGTTTTGCTCAGCCTTTCTAAGCCTCATTTTCTTCACCTATAAAAATAGGATTTTTGTTTGGATTGAATAAGTCAACATATGTGCAGTGTTTAAAACAGGGCTTTGAGTTAGTGTTGCTGTTATTATTAGCCATATTTCATGCTAAATATTTTTTATTATCATTATTCAGTTATATGAATTGTTTTCTCTGGAATTAGTTTTTCTCTTTTATGGTACTAGTTTTCCTAGACATCTCTGATCAAATTAATCATTTTTAAAAATAACGTTATTTGTTTATTTTAGGCTGTGCTGGGTCTTCATTGCTATGCGGACGTTTTCTCTAGTTGTGGTGAGCGAGGGCTACCCTGCAGTTGCGGAGCACTGGCTTCTCGTGGTGCTGGCTTCTCTTGTTGCAGTTCACTGGCTGTAGGGCTCAAGAGCTTCAGTAGTTGCAGCTCGTGGGCCTAGTTGCTCAGTGGCATATGGGATCTTCCTGGATCAGGGATTGAATCTGTGTGTGTCCTGCAGTTGGCAGGCAGATTCTTTACCACTGAGTCACGAGGGAAGCCCAATCATTAGTTATTGTTTATATGTAAGAATGAAGAATTAGATTTGACTATTTTAGTTAGCTGTCATGGATTTTCTTTATTGTTGAGACATAGATTTTTTCCTGTAGGATACTTCCCTGAATAGGAAGACTGTATGGTAACCTCAAGTACATGGAGGAACTAGTGTGACAAGCAGTCCTGCTTTAGATGCAGTGAACTTGTACACATATTTTCATGGTGGACTTAGCCAGAACAGCAGAAGTAGAAATCTTGCCTTGGATTTCTTTTCTTCCTCATTTTGTGAAGTTATAACTTAAGATAGCTAATGAAAAAGTGTGCAGAAGGTGACCAAAAAGGTACTGAGGAAGAGTATCCCACTGGATGTTTAAATGAAAGTTTTGCTACAGCTTGTGAGGCCAGTTATCAAGTAGGCCAAAATCAGGAAAAATTAAAAATTGATAGAAATCCTTTGATATTAGGAAGGGCATCTAAAGTATCACTGCAGTCTTTGAGGGGTTGTCAAAAATAGCAGGGAAAAAACTGTCCCCTAAGCTTATTATAACTTAGGGGATTTTAAGAGAAAGGAAGAATGATGTCAGTGTGTATTCTGGGGATTTATCTTTACGTGAAAGGTAATGGCTTGGTTAGGCTCCCATGTCTCAGAATGCATCCCATGCTGAACGATGCCTTAGCACAGAACTGGGGAGGGCTTGAAGTTTCAGTCTTTCTTTCTCTCCTCACTAGTCTCTGAAATGAAGAGTTAGAGAAGAGAGGTTTACTTTCCCTGATATAAATTATGACACTTACCCTTATGAGGCAGAAGGAGAGGTAGCTAGTTTTGGTTTTAATTAAGACCACTTGCTGTTATCTAGTATAACTGGTTTTGGTTTTTGTTTTTGTTTTTGTTTTGTCATTTATAGTTTCCTTTCAAAGAGGATGACCCTAGTGATAGGAGGGTCTTCTGTTTGAACAATATCTTCATTCCCAGTCAGAATGGATATTTTTAGGTCTGGAGCTAAGAAGTAGCATACAATTAAGTTGATCTGCATAAAGAAGAAAGTGTGACTTAGGGTTCCTAAGGATTATCTGCAGACTGGAGGGGGTGGGGAGAACCTGGACTAGAAAGAGCAGAGCCTATGATACGCAGCAAAGAAGAAAGCTTTGGAGGACATATTATATTCAATGAGGATTTTTTTTTTTTCAAGGAAGATTTTTAAAAATGAAATACTGTGCAGTTCTGGAATGAAACCCACTTCTCCCATCTTATCTGCCAAAAAAAAAAAAAGTAAATCTGCATCGTTCAATAATGCTCTGATTTCAGTGGATTTAGTTTTTAATGAAATAAAACATAGCAAACAATGTGAAAACACACATGGGCTAACCAGACACTCAGCTTCAGGGATAAAAGCATATCGAATACAATGGAAGTCCCTCCCTGAATACGACTGGATAATTTATGGCGAAGGCTTAAAGGCTTCCAGTAACATGTATATGGTATATTGATGAAGGGACACACACATACATTTTTGTTCTAAAGAGAAAACTTCAGAGAAAAATACTCCCAAATCTCTTCCCTAAACCTCGCAATATTTTGGCAAAATTAATCTCATGATTTGGTTCCCAAACTTTTTTCGGTTATTTTTAGCTTTTTCCTCCTTGGGGACAATAAGACAGGCCGATAGTGAAGTCTCGTAGTTAATAACATAGACTTTGTAATTTTTTTTTGTTTACTTTTTATGTTGGAGTATAGTTGATAGTTTCAGATGTACAGCAAACTGAGGCTGTTATTCATATACATGTATCTGTTTTCAAATTCTTTTCCCATTTAGGTTTGTTACTTATCATTGAGCAGAGTTCCCTGTGCTATACAGTAGGTCCTTGTTGGTTATCTATTTCAAATACAGCAGTGTGTACACACTAGTCCCAGACTCCCTAACTGTCCTTCCTCCCTTCTCCTCCCCCCCCATAACCATAAGCTCATTCTCTGTTAGTCTGTTTCTGTTTTAACAGTATGCTTTGGAATCAGATACACCTGGTTTGAAATCCCACCTCTACCTTAATCGAAGCATGTCTCCTATATTGCAGATGGATTCTTTACCGCTGAGCAACCAGGGAAGCCTCTTATTTCTCTAGCCATCATTTTTTCTTGGTGCTCAATATCCATGCCCCATGTACAGATTTGATTCAGTTGCTCCAAAGCAGTTTTTTCTAATGACTAACAGAACTGTGCACAATAGACCTATAACACAACTGTGTATTTCAATTATCCCCATAACCCCTCCCCCCACAACTGTCTCAATGTTGACTTAATATTATTCATTTGCTTGTGTTGGTATTGAAAACAAACTCTTAATTAAAATGGCCCAGCATCACCTGGCTCACATAGAGTGCCACAAGCAATAATCCCTAACTTAATGTACCCTTCGGCTCATACCTCCAATTTAGTTTTTGAAACTAGGAATATAAATGGATTTCATAATGGCCTGTGAGCATCAGGTGACAGATTAGAATCACTAATGAAGAGCCACTTTCTTGGGAGGATTAACATTGTGTGATTGTTTCTAGGTTCCATGGTTCCTGTAATTGAACACCCAGGTGAGGCTAAAATCGAACTTCTTGAGTGAATTATGTATGTATGACTTGTGTTAACACTTTGGTTTGGTTCCTCATCTATTCTTGCACGGTGGTGGTTTAGTCACTAAGTTGCTAAGTCATAGACTCTTGAGACCCTATAGACTGTAGCCCGCCAGGCCCCTCCGTCCATGGAATTTTCCAGACAAGAATACTGGAGTGGGTTGCCATTTCCTTCTTCAGGAGATCTTCCCGACCCAGGGATTGAATCTGGGTCTCCTACGTTGCGGGCAGATTCTTTACCAACTGAGCCACCAGGGAAGCCCCCATGTATTCTTACATATATGACCATTTATCTGCTGATCAGAAGCATGAGGCTTTTCTTCTATTTTCACCTCCCCACTCTTTCATTCAGTAATTTGAAATGTTTTCTATTCCTCTGAAAATAACTTTTAGGTTGGGTATAGACAAGATAGTTATCCTCTGTTTCAATTATTGCAGTAATCCCTTAGTAAAACTCAAGTAACCCAAGTTTGGGGTGCAAAGGATGAGCAACACACAGGCCTCTTGAACTGCTCCTCTACCCAGGTCAAGTTCAAGAACTCAATGCCCTCGTGTAAGTTTCTCTCCTTTCCCCTCCTTTCATGATTGGTTTGACTGGAGACTCACAGGCATCCTTGAATGTTCTAAAGTTCTCTTCACTGTGGCTTCTTATAGCAGAGACGGAGAAAAGGCATTAATAGTTTTTGAGAACCAAGTACTCAGTATGCCAGACACTTCATATACCTAAACTCATTTAATCCTCCCCACAGCCCTTGTGAGGGCGGTGTTATAATTCTCATCAGCAGACATGGAAATTGAGGCTCCGAGGAGATCCACTGGCCAGTGTCCAAATGCGAGGGCTACTGCACACAGTGGGGGTTCTCTAGTAGGCAGTGCCAGTCGGAGAGAAGGGTTGCCTCTTGTCCTGCAAGTGAAGGTGTTGTTTGGACTACAGAGGGCCCTGACTGAGTCAAACCCTGATTTTAAGGCCCAGTGTATTTCTGCTATTGTGTATTCCTTCCCCCAAAGCTACTAACTTCACCCAAGAGAAGCATTTTAAGCATCTGACAGCACCAGGCCCTGAAAACTCTCCCTAAACAAGAGCAGCAACACTTTCAGACACTCGCAAAGTGTGCTACCTTCGCTTTAGTAGACGGTCAGCAAAAACGGTAGCAATATTCCTTTTCCTATATCCACAGCCTCGGCGCTGTGACCTTGCAGCTCTGCACATGGAGAGACAGAGCTACTTCTCCACCCTTTGAATCTTGTCTGGCCTCTTCACCCACGTTGGCCAGTGCAGTGCTATGGAAGTGATGGCGCATCCATTCTGAGCCCAGGCCTCAACAGCTCCCGTTCATCTACTTCTTCCTTGGCAACCCTTCCTAGTCAGCAAGTGAATAAGCCCAGGCTAGCGTGCTGGAGGATGGGAGACTGCACAGAGCAGAGATGAGGCACTCCATCGGAGGTCATCCTGGGGTTGACTGCAGGTGCTCGACGGAGCCCAGCCTATGTCTGGCTCAGGTGGCAGAATTGCCTTGTTGACCCATGGACTCATTGTTTTAAACCACTAATTTTGGAGTGGTTGATACACAGTGTTAATTAACTACATGTCTCACTGGAGGATGTTTTCAGATGAGATTAACCTTCCAATTGGTGAACTGTTTTTTAAATTGAAGACTAGTCTGTTTACAATGTTGTGTTAATTACTGCTGTACAGAGAAGTGATACAGTTATACACATATATACAGTCTTTTTTATTTCCATTATGGTTTATTATAGAATCTTGAATATAGCCCTCTGTGCTTGTTGTGTATCCATTCTATATACAAACGCTTACAGTTGCTAACCACAGCCGCCTACTCCATCCCTCCCCCAGACCCTTCCCCTTTGGCAACCACCAGTGTGTTCTCTATGTCCATGATGCTGTTTCTGTTTCATAGATAGGTTCATTAGTGCCGTATCTTAGATGTCATGTATAAGTGATATTATATGGTGTTTGTCTTTCTTTCTGATTTACTTTATTTAGTATAATAATCTTTGGTTGCACCCAAATGGCATTATATTGTTGCTTTTGTATTATATTATATTTGTTGCTGCAAATGGCATTATATTGTTGCTTTTATGGCTGAGTTGTATTGCATTGTATGCGTGTACCACATCTTCTTTATCCATTCATCTGCTTTTATTGTTTTTGTTCTGGCAACACCATGTGGCTTTCAGGATCTTAGGTCCCTGACCAGGGATTGAACCTGGGCCCCAGTGGTGAAAGGGCTGAATCCTAACCACTGGACTGCCACTCATCTGTCAGTGGACATTTGGGTGGTTTCCATGTCTTGACTATTGTGAGCAGTGCTGCTGTGAACATAGGGATGCGTGTATCTTTTTGAATTATCATTTTTTCAGGATATATGCCCAGCAGTGAGATTGCTGGATCATAGGGTAATTCTAGTTTTAGTTTTCCAAGGAACCGCTATCCTGTTTTCCATAGTGGCTGCACCAGCTTTCAATATAGTATACAATATAAACTCCCTCCAGCGATACAGGAGGATTCCCTTTTCTCCACATCCTCTCCAGCCTTTGTTATTTGTAGACTTTTTAATAACAGTTGTTCTGAATGGTGTGAGGTGCTACCTCACTGTGGTTTTTGATTTGCATTTCTCTAATAATTAGCAATGTTGAGCATCTTTTCATGTGCCTCTTGGCCTTCTGTCTGTCTTGTTTGGAGAAATGTCTATTTAGGTCTTCTGATCATTTTTTGATTGGGTTATTTTTTTGTTGTTGAGTTGCGTGAGCTGTTTATGTGTTTTGGAAACATATTCCTTGTTGGTTGCATTGTTAACAAATATTTTCTCCCATTCTGTAGGTTGTGTTTTCATTTTGTTTCCGTTTCCTTTGCTGTGCAAAAGTTTGTAAGTTCGATTAGGTCCCATTTGTTTATTTTTGCTTTTATTTCTATTGCCTTGGGAGACTGGCCTAAGAAAATGTAGGTATGGTTTATGTCAGAGAGTGCTTTGCCTATGTTCTCTTCTAAGAATTTTATGGTGTCATGTCTTATGCTTAAGTTTTCAAGCCATTTTGAGTTTATTTTTGTGTGTGGTAAGAGGGTATGTTCCAACTTCATTGATGTACATGCAGCTGTCCAACTTTTCCAACAGTACTTGCTGAAGAGGCTGTCTTTTTCCCATTGGATATTCTTGCCTCCTTTGTTGAAGATTAATTGACTGGAGGCATGCGGGTTTATTTCTGGATTCTCTGTTTGGTTCCATTGATCTGTTTGTTTTTGTGCCAGTACCATGGTGTTTTGATTACTGGAGCTTTGTGGTATTGTCTGAAGTCTGGGAAGGTTATGCCTCCTACTTTGGTCTTTTTCTTCAGACCCAATTCTGGGCCTTTTATGGTTCCATATGAATTTTAGAATTATTTGTTCTAGTTCTGTGAAAAATGGCATGGGTAATTTATAAGCCGGTAAACTTCAAGTAAGCAGATTGTCCTTCATAATTGGGTGGGACTCACCTCATTAGTTGAAGATCTGAACAGAACAAAGAGGCTGGCCTCCTCAAAGGAGGAAGGAGTTCCCTAGCACACTGATTTGGACTTAACTGCTCCATCAACTCTCCTGTGTCTGGCCCCACTGCAGCTTCCATATTGTGTGAGCCAATTCCTCATAATAGATCTCCTATGTATATACACATTTTATTGGTCCTACTTCTTGGAAGAAACTTGTTTAATACATGCAATAACTGATACACTTGGTGATGTAGTTTATCTTTCCACTGAACCACTTCCTTCTTCATCCTTCTAGAACGTCTGCATCTTGGCTGGTCCAGAACCTGTCTTCCCCCAGAGCTGCTGAGTCTTGTGTTCAGCCCTTTGTCCTGTCAAGAAGACTAGACCAGCAATGCATTTCCATTCCTTCCAGGTCCCTGTTGTTAACACACTGGAGACTCTTGCCCTCTGCCTATGGCTAAAGGAGGGGATGGAGGCCCCATGAGGGTCTTCTTGCAGTACCTGGCAATAGAAGAGGACTAGAACCTATTCTGAAAAATTTTATGCAAACTTTTGCTCCAGTTATTTCCTTATGTTTGTCCTCCTGTTGTAGGAGTCCACTCTTCTCAGCTCTCCCTGCCGAGGAAGAGTCTGAACCTTCCCCACAGGTGCCAAGTGGAGGATACTACTGCAGAAACCAGCTGTGCTTGCATGCCCTGGCCCCAGCCTCTTTCTTTCTCTAAGTCTGGAGGTTCTCCCATATCAATCAGTGCCCACAAATTCACTGTGCCTTGTGCTCACTTCCCTTTAGAGCAGGTCTTTGGACCCAATTTTTCCAACTTTAAATTGCCTCAAGAACAAAGATCCTAGCTTCCTGTAACCTTGACCTTCCCTAGCTGCTGGGAAAGCACGTGCAAAAGGAGCTAAAGTAAGGCAGGCACTTTTCCCATTCCCACGCTCTTATTCTCTGGGGTTAGTAACATTTCCTCCAGTTCTCCCATCCTTTGGTGTCAAGCAAAAGGCGATGGTAGTCTGATGACTCAGCCAACAGAGCAGTAAAGACAGACCACGGTTCTGGAGCTGCGACTGCCTCTGGGCCATCATGGCTTGAAGGAGGGCGCAGTGGCAAGTGGAGGCTTCCTCTCCGTGCTTGGAAACCCACGCACTGGGCGCTGGGTCCCCTAGCCATTGCTTCTCCTAGCAGCCGTGCCATGTGCTGTCAGCCTCCATCTCTAAGACAACATGGGAAATCATGGACTATGCCAGATATAGCCCGTAAAATGCTGAAGCCACTGTGGAGGACAGTATGGCAGTTCCTCAAGAGCTTAAGCATAGAATTACAAGTTCAGCAACTCCATTCCTAAGTAGGCATCAAAAGAATTAAAAGCTGAGAGTTGATATTTGTGCACCTATGTACACAGCAGCATTAGTCACAATGCCAAAAGATGGAAACAAATGTCCACTGATGGATGAGTGGATAAACAAAATATGGTATATACATGAAATACAGTATTTTTCAGTCTTAAAAAGGAAGGAAATTCTGATACATGGATAAACCTTGAAAACATTACCCTAAGTGAAATGAGCCAGACACAAAAGGACAATTATTGAAGTACAGCTGATTTACCTGGTTGTGCTACATATATATGTTTCTCTCATTATGGTTTATTACAAGATCCTGAATGTGGTTGCCTGTGTAATACAGTAGGACCTTGTTTATTTCCTATATAGCAGTTGGTGTCTGCTAATCCCAAACTCTTAATTTATCGCTTTGGTATCCATAAGTTTGTTTTCTGTCGGAGTCTGTTTCTGTTTTGTAAATAACTTCACTCGTGCCATCTTTTTAAATACTGCATATAAGTGACAGCGTATGATATTTGCCTTTCTCTGAGTCACTTCCCTTAGTATGATAATCTCTAGGCCCACCCATGTTGCTGCAAATGGTATTAGCTCATTCATTTTTTTATGGCTGACTAATACTGCATTGTATCCATTTAAATACCGTATCTTCTTTATCCATTCATCTGTCAGTGGACGTTTAGGTTGCTGCCATATCTTGACTAGTGTACACAGTGCGGCTGTGAACACTGGGGTACATGTCAGAATAGCGTTTTGATCTCCTTCCTCCCCTCTCCAAACCCCTTCCCAAGCTCTTCCAGAGACGAGCTTTGTACCTGTTTGCTCCCTGGAGCAAAAACATGGAACAAGTCTTCTGCTCATTTTTTGATTGGGTGTGTGTATATATGTGTGTGTGTGTGTGTATACCTGTATGAACTGTTTTTATATTTTGGAAATTAAGCCCTTACCAGTCACATTGTTTACAAATATTTTCTGCCAGTCTATAGGGTGTCTTTTGTTTTATTTACGTGCAAAAGCATTTAAGTTTAATTAGGTCCTGTTTGTTTACTACTGATTTTGCTTCCATTATGGATCCAAAAAAATAATTACTGTGATTTATGTCAGAATGTTCTGCCTATGTTTTCCTCTAGAAGTTTTATAGTATTCAGTCTTATATTTAGGTGTTTGATCCATTTTGAGTTTTGTATGCAGTGTTAAAGAATGTGCTGTTAATAATTTCATTCTTTCCCATGTAGCTGTTCAGGTTTCCCAGCACCACTTACTGAAAGGCCTGTCATTTCTCCATTAAGTAGCCTTGCTTCCTTTTTTTGTAGATTAATTGACTGTAAGTGTATGGATTTATTTCTGGGTTTTCTATCCTGATTCCATTAAGCATTGTGTTTGTTTTTGTGTCAGTACTGTGGTTTTGATTCCTGTAGTTTTGTGTATAGTGTAGACTGCAGTCAGGGAGCATAATTCCTCTACCTCTGTTCTTCCTTCTCAAGATTGTTTTGGGTATTCAGGGGTTTTTGTGTTTCCATACTTTGTTCTAGTTTTGTGGAAAATGCCACTGTAATTTGGTAGGGATTGCATAGAATCTGGATAGAATGGTCATTTTAACAATGACCTGAAGGATTGATCCTTCCAATCCAAGAATGTGGTATATCTTTCCATCTGTTTATTATTGTTGTTTTTCAGTCACTAAGTCATGTCTGACTCTTTGCGATGCTATGGACTGCAGCATGCCAGGCTTCCCTGTCCTTCACTATCTCCCCAGGCTTGCTCAAACTCATGTCCATTGAGTTGATAATGCCATCTAATCATCTCATCCTCTGTTGCTCTCTTCTCTTCCTGCCCTCAATCTTTCCCAGCATCAAGGTCTTTTCCAGTGAGCTCTTTGCATCAGGTAGCCAAGCTCCAAAGTATTGGGGCTTCAGCATCAGTCCTTCCAATGAATATTCAAGGTTGATTTCCTTTCAGATTGACTAGTTTGATCTCCTTGCTGTCCAGGGAACTCTCAAGAGACTTCTCCAGCACCACAATTTGAAAGCATCAATTCTTTCCTGTTCAACCTTCTTTATGGTCCAGCTCTCATATTCATACATGACTACTGGAAAAACCATACCTTTGACTAGATAAACATTTGTTGGCAAAGTGATGTCTCCACTTTTTCATATGCTATCTAGGTTTGTCATTGGACTTGCCTAATAGCTCAGTTGGTAAAGAATCCACCTGCAATGCATGTGACCCTGGTTCGATTCCTGGGTCGGGAAGATCAGCTGGAGAAGGGATAGGCTATCCACTCCAGTATTCTTGGGCTTCCCTTGTGGCTCAACTGGTAAAGAATCTACCTGCAGTGTGGGAGACCTGGGTTCAAACCCTGGGTTGGGAAGGTCCCCTGGAGAAGGGAAAGGCTACCCACTCCAATATTCTGACTTGGAGAATTCCATGGACTTTATATAGTCCATGGGGTCACAAAGAGTCAGATATGACTGAATGACTTGAAAAAAAAAGTTTTGTCATAGCTTCCCTTCCAAGGAGTGAGCATCTTTTAATTTTATGGCTTTAGTCACTGTCCACAGTGATTTTGGAGCCCAAGAAAATAAAATCTGTTACTGTTTTCACGTTTTCCACATCTTATTTGCCATAAAGTGATGGGACCGGATGACATGATCTTGGTTTTTAATCTAAGCCAGCTTTTTCAATCTCCCCTTTCACCCTTTTCAAGAGGCCCTTTAATTCCTCTTTGCTTTGTGCCTTTTAGAGTGGTATCATCTGCATATCTGAGGTTGTTGATATTTCTCCAGGCAATCTTTTTTTTTTTTTAATTTTAAAATCTTTAATTCTTACATGCGTTCCCAAACATGAACCCCCCTCCCACCTCCCTCCCCATAACATCTCTCTGGGTCATCCCCATGCACCAGCCCCAAGCATGCTGTATCCTGCGTCAGACATAGACTGGCGATTCGATTCTTACATGATAGTATACATGTGAGAATGCCATTCTCCCAAGTCATCCCACCCTCTCCCTCTCCCTCTGAGTCCAAAAGTCCGTTATATCCAGGCAATCTTGATTCCAGCTTGTGAGTCATCCAGCCTGGCATTTCACATGATGTACTCTGCATATATGTTAAATAAACAGAGTGACAATATACAGCCTTGATGTACTCCTTTACCAATTTTTGAACCAGTCTGTTGTTCCATGTCCAATTCTGACTGTTCCTTCTTGACCTGCATACAGGTTTTTCCTAAAATAGGTAAAATCTCTTTAAGAATTTTCCACAGTTCATTGTGATCCACAAAGTCAAAGACCTTAGTGTAGTCAACAAAGCAGAAGTAGATGTTTTTCTGGAATTCCCTCACTTTCTCTGTGATCCAACGGGTACTGGCAATTTGGTTCCTCTGCCTTTTTAAAATCCAGCTTGTATATATGGAAGTTCTCGGTCCATGTGCTGCTGAAGTCTAGCTTGAAGGATTTTGAGCATTACCTTGCTAGCATGTGTCTGTTTGTATCATCTTCAATTTCTTTTATCAGAATCTAATAGTTTTCAGAGTACAGGTCTTTGTTTCTCCTTAGGTAGATTTATTTCTATATATTCTTTTTGATGCAATGGTAAGTGGGATTGTTTATTTAATCTCTCTTTTTGATCTTTCATTGTCATTGTATAGAAATGCTAAGATTTCTATATATTTTGTATCCTGTGGTTTTACTGAATTCATTAATGAACTCTAGTGTTTAGGTTTCTGGTAGCATAAGGATTTTTTACCTGTGATACAATGTCATTTGCAAACAGTAACAATTTTATTTCTTTTTCAATTTGGATTCCTTTTGATTTTCTTCTCTTATTGCCATGGCTAGGACTTCCAAAGCTATGTTGAATGAAAGTGGTGGGAGTGGATATCCTTTTCTTGTTCCTGAGGAAATGTTTTCAGGTTTTCATCATTAAGTATGATGTCTACTCTAGGTTTGTCACATATGGCCTTTATTATGTTGAGATGTCTTCCTTTCTGGAGAGTTTTTATCATAAATTGGTGTGGAATTGTGTCAAAAGATTTTTATTTTTATTTTTTTGCATCTGTTGCAATGGATCATGTGGCTTGATGTGATGTATCACACTGATTGACTTGTGGATACTGAAAAATCCTTGCATCCCTGGGATAAATTCCACAGCATAAATTGATGATGGTGTATGATCCTTTTAATGTATTGTTGGATTCAGTTTGCTGGTATTTTGGTGAAGATTTTTGCATGTATATTCATCAGTGATCTTGGCCTCTAATTTTCTTCTTTTTTTTTGGGGGGGGTATCTTTGTCTGATTTTGGTATTAGGTTGATGGTGGTTTGGGAGTGTTCCTTCCTCTGTAATTTTTTTGAAATAGTTTCAGAAGGATGCTGCTGCTGCTAAGTCACTTCAGTCGTGTCTGACTCTGTGCGACCCCATAGATGGCAGCCCACCAGGCTCAAGAACACTGGAGTGGGTTGCCATTTCCTTCTCCAATGCATGAAAGTGAAAAGTGAAAGTGACGTCACTCAGTCGTGTCCGACCCTCAGCGACCCCATGGACTGCAGCCTTCCAGGCTCCTCTGTCCATGGGATCTTCCAGGCATGAATACTGGAGTGGAGTGCCATTGCCTTCTCTGTTCAGAAGGATAGGTTTTAACTTTTCTCTAAATGTTTGATGGAATTTGCCTGTGAAGACTTCTGGTCCTGGACTTTTGTTTGTTGGGAGTTTTTAAACCTCAGTTTCAATTTCAGTACTTGTGATTGGTGTGTTTATGTTTATATTTCTATTTCTTCCTGGTTCAGCCTTGGGAGATTGTACCTTTCTATGAATCCATTTCCTCTAGGGTCCATTTTATTGGCATATAAATGCTTGTAGTAGTCTCTTGTGATGATCCTTTGTATTTCTTCTGTGTCCAGTGTAACTTCCCCTTTCTTATTTCTGATTTTATTGATTTGAGCCCCCTCTTTTTTTTCTTGATGAGTCTGACAAAAGGTTTGTCAAATTTTTTTGTCTTTTAAAAAAAACCACTTTTAGTTTCATTGATTTTTTTTCTATCGTTAAAGTCTCTATTTCATTTATTTCTTCTCTCTTTTTAGGATTTCTTCTATTAACTGTGTTTTGTTCTTATAAGCTTAGGTTGTTTATTTGAGCTTTTTCTTGTTTCCTGAGGTAAGATGTTATTGCTATAACTTCCCACTTAGAACTTCCTTTGCTAGTTCCTATAGGTGTTGGATTGCTGTGCTTTCATTTTCGTTTGTCTGTTGGTAATTTTTGATTTCCTCTTTGGTTTATTTATTGGTCCATTGGTGGTTTTGTAGCATTATTGTTTAGACTCCATGTTTGGGGTTGTTTTTTTTTTTCTTACAGTTTTTACCTTGTAGTTGATTTCTAATCTTATAGCATTGTAGTCAGAAAAGATGATTGATTCAGTTTTCTTAAACTTACTGAGGCTTGTTTTGTCACCCAGCATGTGATCAGTTCTGAGAATGTTCCACATGCACTTGAATAATGTGTGTTTTGCTGATTTTTGATGGAGTACTCTATGAATATCAATTAAGTCTGTCTGGTCTAATGTGTCACTTAAGGCCTATGTTTCCTTATTCACTTTATGTCTGGATGATTTGTCCATTGATGAAAGTGGGGTGTTATAGTCTCCTACTATTACTGTGTTACTGTTGATTTCTCGATTTATGGGTGTTAGTTTTGCCTTATAATTTAGGGGCTTCTATCTTGGGTGCATACATATTTATAATGTTATATCTTCTTCTTGGATTGATCCCCTGATCTTTATATAGTGTCCTTCTTTGTTTCTTATAACGGTCTTTATTTTAAAGTCTGTTTTGTCTGGTACGAGTATTGCTGCTCCAGCTTTCTTTTAATTTTCAGTTGCACAGAAATCCTTTTTCCATTTCCTCACTTTCTATCTATATTTATCCCTAGATCTGAAATGGGTCTCTCATAGACAACGTATATACAGCTCTTGTTGTTGTCTCCATTCAGCCAGTCTATGTATTTTGGTTGGAGCATTTAATTTGTTTATATTTATGGTAATTATTGATTTCCCTGTGGGCTTAATGTTAAAGAATCAGCCTACCGATGCAGGACACCCAGGTTCAATCCCTGGGTTGGGAAGCTCCCCTGGAGAAGGAAATGGCAATCTACTCCAGTGTTCTTGCCTGGGAAATCCCATGGATAGAGGAGTCTGGTGGTTTACAGTCCATGGGGTGGCAAAAGAGTCAGACATGACTTAGTGACTAAACAACAGCAATGTTCCAGTTGTTGTCCTTTTGTTAATTGTTTTGGATTTGTTTTTGTAGGTGTTTTTTCCTTCCCTTCCTTCTTGTTCATGACTTGCTGATTTAATTTTAGTGTTACATTTGATTCCTTTTTCTTTTTGTGTGTGTATCTATTGTATTTTTCTGGCTGTGGTTTCTATGAAGTTTTTATATAGTAGCCTATAAAAACAAGATTGTTCTAAGTTGCTGGTCTTTTAATTTCAAATGCATCTCCAATATCCAGCATTTTTGCTCTCCTCTCCTCACAATTGCTGGTTTTCACATCATATTTGTGTGCAGATTATTTCCTATCTTTAATGTATGTTTGCTTTTACCAATGAGCTTCTCCATGAATAATTTTCTCATTTCTAGTTGTGGTTGTTTCTTTTTTGCTTAGAGAAGTTGCTTTAACATTTGTTGCAAAGCTGGTCTGGTGGTGGTAGTCTAGCTTTTGTCTGTAAAGCTTTTGATTTCTTTATCAAATTTGAATGAGAGCCTTGCTGGATAGAGTATTCTTGTTGTAGGTTACTCTCTTCCATCACTTTAAATACATGGTGTCACTCACTGCCTTCTAGCCTGCAGCTTCTGCCTAGAAATCAAAAGCTGTAGGAATTCCTAACCTTGTAGGAATTTCCTAGTATGTTATTTGTTGCTTTCTCCTTGTTGCTTTTAATATTTATTCTTTGTTTTTAATTTTTGTCAGTTGGTTACTTTGTGTCTGGACATGTATCTCCTTCGGTTTATCTTGCCTGGGATTCTCTGCACTTCCTGAACTTGGGGGTGACTGTTTCATTTCCCATGTTATGGAAGTTTTCAGCTATTATCTCTTCAAATATTTTCCCAATTCCTTTCCTTCTCTCTTCTCCCCTTCTGGAACCCCTATAATGCAAATATTGATGCATTTAGTGTTGTCCCAGAGGTCTCTTAGACTGTCTTCATTTCTTTTCATTCTTTTTTCTTTATTCCATGAAAGTGATTTCCACCATTCTGTCTTCCAGTTCACTTATATCTATTCTTCTGCCTCAGTTATTCTGCTACTTCAGTGTATTTTTCATTTCAGTTATTGTATTGTTCATCTCTGTTTATTCTTTAGTTCTTCTCGGTCTTTATTTCACATTTCTTGTATCTCAATCTGTGCCTCACTTCTTTTTCTGAGATCTTGGATCATTTTTACTATCATTACTCTGAATTCTTTTTTGGGTAGATTGCCTGGTCTCCAGTTCATTTAGTTGTTACTCTGGGGTTTTATTTTATCCTCTTCCTTCTTCTGGGTCGTGTTTCTCTGCTGTCTCATTTTGTCTAACTTGCTGTGATTGAGGCTTCTCTTCTGCAAGCTGCAGGCTTGGTTGTAATTCTTCTTGCTTCTACAGCCTGCTTCCTGGTGGATGAAATTGTCTAAGAGGCTTGTATAGGCTCCCTGGTGGGAGGCACTGCTTCCTACCCACTGGTGGGTAGAGCTGGGTCTTGTTCCTCTGGGCAGGGCCATGTCAAAGGGTATGTTTAGTGGGCAGCTGTGTCCTCAGAAAGACTTTAAGCAGCCTGTCTACTGATGGGTGGAGCTGTATTCTTGCCCTGTTTGTTGTTTGACCTGTGATGTTTCAAGCATGAACCCTACAGGCTATTGAGTGGGGCCAGATCTTGGCAGCCCTCCAGGAGAGCTCATGCTAATGAATACTCTCCAGAACTACCACTGTCCCTGTGTTTGTTCCTACAGTGAGCTGCAGCTACTTCCTCTCACTCCGCTTCTACAGGAGACTCTCCAATACCAGCAGGTAACGTGGCCCTGAATCCTGTGAAGTCACTGCTTTTTTCCCCTGGGTCCTGGTGTGCAAGAGACCTTGTGTTCACCCCCAAGAGTGGAGTTTCTGTTTCCCCCAGTCCTGTGAAATTCCTGCCATCAAACCCCTGACCCTCAAAGCCAGATTTTCTGTGGGCCTCCTCTTTCCACTGCCGGACCCCCAGGGTGAGGAGTCTAACCTGGGGCTCAGAACTTTCACTCCTGTGGGAGAGCTGCTTTGCTATAACTATTTTCTAGTTCGTGGGTTTCCCATCTGTAGGAGATGGGATTTAATCTTACTGTGACTATGTTCCTCCTGCTGCCTGGTTGTGGCTGCTTCTTCGTCTTTGGATGTAGGGTGTCATTTCTGATAGGCTCCGGTGTCTTTTGGCTGATGGTTGCCTAGCAGTCAGCTGTGATTTTGCTGTTTTCATCTGAAGCAGTGAAGTCACATCCTTCTACTCTGCCGTCTTGTTTCCACCTTTTGATGTCCTCTTTAACATTTCATGTTTATCCTTTTGCTGTTCATTGTGCTTACAATTGCTTTCACAATTTAAAAAACTTTAGAAATCTATGTACTTGCTTATTTAAATGATTCACTTTCCTATTGTGATTTTCTTTTTCCTATTTATTATTGCTTCTTTTCTATTTAGAGAATACCTTTCAGTAGTTTTTTTAAGGATAGGCTTAGTCTTACTATATTCTTTAATATTTTTGCTTGTCTAATAAATTCCCTCTTCCTCAGTTCTATATGATAATCTTGCTGATAGAGTATCCCCATTTGGTAGTTTTTCCCTTTTAGGATTTTTAATATATCTTGCCATTGCCTCCTGGCCTGTGATGTTTCTGTAGAGAAATCAGCTGATACCCTTGTGGGGGTTCCCTTGTGACTCTGTTTTTCTCTTGCTGCCTTTAGACTCTTTCTATCTTTAACTGTAACTAATAGTCATTTTAATTATACTATTCTTGGTGTGTGTCTGTTTGGGTTCATCTTGTTTGGGACTCTGTGCATCCTGTACCTGGATATCTTTTTCCTTCTTTAGGTTTGGGAAATTTTCAGCCATAATTGCTTCAAATATATTTTTTATTCCCTTGTTTCTTCTTATTCTGGATTCCAATTATGCATAGGTTGGCTCACTCTTATTATCCCAGAGGTCTTGCTTATTGCTTTCATTTTTTTTTTTCTCACTTGTCTTTCTGTCTGCAATTGTGATTGGATGATTTCCATTGTTCTAGCTTTTGGATCACTTGTTCATTCTTCTGTATTAGGTAGTTTGCTATTTATTGCCTTTAGCTCAGTTTTTGTCTTGGTAAATGAGTTTTTAAATTTTCATTGACTTCTCTTCATAGTTTCTACTTCCTTTTACAATGATCTGTATTTCTTTTTTCTTTTTTCCCTTGCTATCCCATGAGGTGTGTGGGATATCAGTTCTCTGACTAGGGTTTGAACCTGGGCCACAGCAGTAAAAAGTCATAACCACTAGACCACCAGGGAACCCCCTATTTCTACTGATAGCCCTTTCTTTCCTTCAGCATTTATATTACGTCCATTTTGAACTCAGTGTTTAGTAGACAGGAGACATCTGTTTCATTATTCTTTCAAGGAAATTCTCTTGTTCTTTTGATTGGGAGTAATTCCTCTGCTTTTTCATTTTACTTAACTTTCTCTGTTTCTCTGGACGTAGGAGAAACAGTTATCTACTTTGACCTTAAAGGGCAATTTTATGTGGGAGCATCCCAGTGTAGCGTGTGTGAGTGTAGTAATTTTACTGCGAGGGCTGTTTTTGGTATGAATGCCTGTCACCTCTTTTCTCTGTGTGTGCTGGCCATTGTCCCCTTGTTAGGGGGTGCAATTGGTGTTGTGTTGAACAGAGACTACTCTGGACACTGAGCAGGGCTTCCTCTTTGCTTTGGGGTTGTCTGTTAGGGCCAGGATCTGCTTCCAAGTTGAAATAGAAGCCCTCAGATGCATTTCTGAGCTGCAATGTGAGGTAGATATTACTGGAGTGCTCCTCCTGGGAGGCCCTTTCAGTTTCATGGGTGCTTGCACACTCCCAGAGCTCACAGATGCAGAGCCATGCCCGCTGTGAGTGTGCTAAGGGGCTGATATGGTGGGGCCCCGCCCCTCCCTTGATATGCAGATTAACAGTGGGGCTTTTATGGCAAACCTGGGCTCCATCCTGTGCACATCGCTGGTTGTGGCCTCGACTGCACTCCAGGCCCTTTGGCCTATCTCCGTGCAGCCAACCCCAGTCCTCTCCTCGGATCTGCAAAAGGACAGCTATTGTATGGTTCCAACTTAGATAAGGTAACTTCCAAATCCATAGAAGGGGGGTACAGTGAGTCCTCTACTTACGAACCTTCACGTTGACACTTTCAAAGGGATGAACGTGTCCTGTAAGCTCGTTGTTGCGCTGTTGTTGTTCAGTTGCTCAGTTGTGTCCCACTCTTTGCGACTCCATGGACTGCAGCACACCAGGCTTCCCTGTCCTTCACTGTCTCCTGGAGTTTGCGCAAACTCATGTCCAGTGAGTCGGTGATGCCATCCAGCCATCTCATGCTCTGTCCATTTTCCCCTGCCTTCAATCTTTCCTAGCATCAGGGTCTTTTCCAATGAGTCAGTTCTTTGCATCAGGGGCCAAAGTATTGGAGCTTTAGCTTCAGCATCAGTCCTTCCAGTGAATATTCAGGGTTGATTTCCTATAGGATTGACTGGTTTGATCTCCTTGCTGTCCAAGGGACTCTCGAGAGTCTCCAGCACTGCAGTTCAAAGGCATCATTTCTTTGGGGCTCAGCCTTTTTTATTGTCCAGCTCTCACATCTGTACCTGACTACTGGAAAAACCATAGCTTTGACCATATGGACCTTTGTAGGCAAAGTCAAGTCTCTCTTTTTTAATGTGCTGTCTCGGTTTGTACTGTTGTACTGTACTACTGTGATTTTCAACATACTGTACTATAAGAATAAAAATATTCTCTCTGTTTTTATCTTTTTTTGGTGTAATTTGTGTGAAAACTACTATAAACCTATTGCAGTGCAGTACTATATTGTGTTAGTTGGGTGCCTAGGCTAACTTTGTTGTACTTACATGAACAAATTGGACTGATGAATGCACTGTCAGACCGACACTTATTCATGTGTATGGGACTTACTATTGTAGCTTCTGGGGACTGGGGGTAGGGGGAAGTGGGGAGTTATTATATAATAGGGGTTTTCAGTTTAGATTGATGATGTTTTGGAGATGGATAGTGGTGATGGTAGCCCCCCCCCACCCACACACACCATGGATGGAGGATCCTGGTGGGCTGCAGTCCATGGGGTCGCTAAGAGTCAGACACGACTGAGCGACTTCACTTTCAGTTTTCACTTTCATGCATTGAAGAAGGAATTGGCAACCCAGTCCAGTGTTCTTGCCTGGAGAATCCCAGGGACGGGGGAGCCTGGTGGGCTGCCGTCTATGGGGTCGCACAGAGTCGGACACGACTGAAGCGACTTAGCAGCAGCAGCAGCAGTGGTGATGGTTGCACAGTGTGAATGGACTTCATGCCACTGAACTGCATACTCAAAAATGGTTAGAATGGTACATTTTATAATATCTATATTTTACCACAACCAAAAATTAAAAAGTAGCCCAGTATGGACCAAGTCAGGAGGAAGAAGGGTATTTGACTCTGTGTGGGCATCTAGGCCCACCACTACTCTAATATTTACCATTATGCACAATTCTCTCTGCCTTATGTTTAAGCCTGTATAATAAGTAATTAAGGAATTAGGTATAACATGCGTCATCCACAGGGAGAGATCATAAAGCAATGGCCCTGGCCTGTAAGAGCTGCTATTTGAAATGCAACCCCCTGCCTTGAGCACTTCAGGCTTCCTACTGCTCTGGGATGAAAGACAAAGCACCTCTAAAAGGCCGTGCAAGGCTTTGCCCACTCAGAGCCTGCCTTAGGTCTCCAGCACACCTTGCACCTGCTCACCCTTGCTGTCTCTGCTCTTCCACAGTGAGGTTTTCACCTTCTGTTCTTTATGCTGCTGAGGTTGTTTCCTCCTTAGACCATATTCTCTCTTCTCTCTCTGCTGAGTTAGCATTTTCACCCTTCAGAGTTCAGATCAACTGTTCCTCCACAGAAAACATTTCCTCACCTCAGATCAGCTTAAGTCCTCTTACTACATGTTCCAGCACCTCTACATCCTTCTTTGGAAGTGTCTTTATGTTTTATTGTTTATTTGGTTACTCTTCGGTTTTCATCAATAGATGATAAGCTCTAGGAGAACAGAGACCCTCTAGTTTTGCCTTATGTTGAATCCTGATTTCACTGAGGGCCTGGCACTCACTTATAAGCCCTTCAATCATTACTGGCTAATGAATGAATGAATAGAAAGATAACTAACAATATCAAACTATTAATAAGTTAAAGATTCTTCTCCAGTCTTTAAGTCATTGATGCTATGCTCTGTTCATCTAATACCACATTCTTCTCTGTGTAAGACAAGTGGAGGAAATGATTATTCCACAGCAAGAAAGGCAGTACATTTTAGATTAACAGGTAAAGGAAAACTATTTGAGGTAGGGGTTCATTTTTACAACACTACATTTTCTGCTCTGATTTTTCAAAAAAAAATTATAAGCCCAATGTGAAATCAGAATGACACTTCTTTTAATTTCCCCACACTGGTAGTCATTGATTTGCATTCATATTTCAGAGGAAATGACATTGAATTCAGGAGAAATCTATTTAACCTGCATGGCATTCAAAAATTGCTGGAAAAGCTTAGTTTCTGTACACTGTGCTAAGCAGGTATGTTAAATACTTAAATGTATAATTTTCTATGGGCGCTTTTGGTAAAAACGTTTCTTCTTTCTCACATCTTCTAGCAAACCTCATTATCCTTCTTGTGACCCTGTAGGCATCTCATTTTCCCTTGGCTTGTTTGCAAGTTTTAAAGTATTAACTGCATCTCCTGCTTCAGGAAGGGTTGCCTGGCTACTACTCTGTTTTTCCTGGGTGAATTCTTTTACTTCACCATCGCTACCTTGAATAATGGCATTTAATGCATTTTCCAAGAAGCCAGACATAATTAAACATCCCTTATCTTTATTAAGTATAGCAATAGTTATTCTCATTTGGAAGACCAAGGGGAATATAATGGGAGAGTATGTATTGATTTTGAATAATGTGGAATCCAAATTAAAATAAGGTCAAAAGGGGTCAGTCACCATGGAATTGGGAGAAAGGAAGGATGTCATGCAGGATACCAGCTTTTAAGTAAGATAGGAGTAAGGAAGAGTAAACAAGAGCAAAGATGCCCAAGGGGTAGGCTATCAGCTTCATTTTGTCAGCTTTTAAAATTATCTAGGAAAGGAAAACTATATAATGGTGGGAAAGCATTACACATTATATAAGGGAAACCGCAGCTGATACTAAGGTCTATGAGATGGTAAAATGCTGAAGAATAATAACTTCAATAAAATTTATTTGGTGACTTTTAAAATTCTCTATAAATTCTAGGCTTTCAGCTCGACTCTGGATAGAAGACATAATGTTGCATAAAACATCACCCCTGTACCTGGGGACCTTGAACTATTACATAAATGAACACAGAAAGGCATTTGGCTGAGGTGGCATTTCTCAAAGAGGCCTTTGACTGTGAATGTGAAAAGGGATTACAGCAGGACTTCTCAGAGCCTTGAATATGTTGATGAATACTGGGAATCATTTCTAAGAAGGGCGTATATTATGGTTCCCTAATTTTTTGAAGATGTCATCTTGGTTTTGTGTCTCATTCTGCAATTGTGTGTGTTTTGGAAGGAACAGTTTGTGAACTTGTGAGATTATAGCCTGAAATACACTCTGGAAAATGCTGACATTAGAAAACAGACATGGGTTGGGGAATTAAATTGTTTTGGAAATTTTTTCATCAAGTAGTATACCAATTGCTTAAATCACTAAAACAGTGGTGTAGGACCCATAATAGCTCTAAAATCCAGTGCCTCTTCATAGCAGCAGTATTCCTAACAGCTAAAAAGTGGCAACAACCCAGTGTCCGTTAATTGATAAGTAAGCAAACAACAGGTGGCATAGCCATACCATGGAATAGTACGCAGCCATAAAAAGGAGTGGTGTCCTGATACCTGCTGCAATGTGGAAGAACCCTGAAACATACTAAGTGAAAGGAACCAGACACAAAAGACTCTGCATTATATGATTCTGTTTATACAAAATGTCTAGGTAAATTCATAGACAAGGCAAGACTCAGTAAGTCCCCTACCTATGAATCTTTAAGTTGAGAACTTCCAAAGATGTGCATATGTGTTTCATCAGCATCAGGCATGAGTGAAACTGCAGCTTGCCCTCAGTCTCCTTCTGCTGACGGTCGTTCAGCTCTACCATCTCCCTCCCCCTTGCCCTCCTCCAGTCAGTACCTCTTCTTGCCTGTTCATCTGATGCCAGCCCCTGTATGCCAGTCATACTGTACTACTACGGTACTTTTCAAGGTGCTGTACTGTAAGATTAAAAATGTTGCGTTTATTTTTTGTGCTTGTTTTGTATATTATTTTTGTGAAAAATACTATAAACCTATTATAGTACCTATATACCTATTATATGTACAGTACCTATTATTAACCTCTGTAATTCATTGTTAGTTGGGTACCTAGGCTAATGTTGTTGGACTTACAAAACCTTAGACTTATAAATGCACTCTCAGACCAGAACTCATTTGTATATAGAGGGCTGACTGTAGTGGTTTCCAGGGACTGGTGAGAGAGGAAAGTGAGGACCAGCTGCTAGAGGGTATGGGGTTTACTTAAGGGATAAAGAGACTGTTCTTGAATTATATAGTGATGATGTTGAATAACCTTATGAATATACTAAAAACCAATGAATCGTATACTTTAAAAAGGTAACTTTTAGAGTATGTCAATTTTATTTCAATTAAAAAAAAATACAAGACCCCACCATACCAAGTGGTTATATCTCCTATATTATAGGAACTGAGAACAACACATCTTTTCTTGTCACAATTATATTTAATGAAGATACTAGTTATTATTTACAGAAGATATACATACATACAATTCCTGCACATTAAATGTAGCCTAATTGTGGAAACAGGAAAAAATGTACTCCAAAATTACATACTAAATAAAATAAATAAAAAGTAATTATTTGGCACAATATCTATTATATAGCAAATAAATAACTCTATACCATTGATTGAATGAACTATTTACAATCTATTTGAAAGTGCAAAACAATTGCTGAAAAATTAAGGTATCTGTAATAACATTTAAGTCCAGAAAATATGTGGGTTTTTTAAATCATTAACAATAATTAGCCAATAGTAAAGGTCTTTTAATGCCCAGGAAAATAATTTTGAAAAATGTTTTGTGCATATTGTGCTCTTCTGAAATGTCATTTTTTTTTTTAATCTTAACGCTGGCAATTTTAAGAACCTTGGAGTTTCTCAGTGGAATTCTTATATATGCAATCCTGATTTGTAAGTTTTAAAAAGTTATATTGTAAACATAAATATTATTCTATAAGTCATTCAAAAATTACAGACCAGTCTTCCCTAAAATTACATAAATAGCCAGAATGTTTTATAGTAATGTGGTCAGGTACAATTCCTTCAGAGGTAAGACTATGAAGATGGAAGAATACAGCCTCTAGTCTGGAGTTACATGGATTCCTCAACACCTTCCAAAAACCCCATGCTCAAGTCAAGATGTTGAGTTAGAAATTATGAAACTATACCACCACTGATGTAGCCAAATAAATACCATTTGTAGCACATCTCATCCTGTAAATACGCCTAGAAAAAATATCAGGAGCTTGATAGTTCTCTTGACAATGATATTTCTACCATACTCTTCATGTTGCTCTTATTTTATGTTTCAGCAAAGAAGATGGCACAACTGGAAATAAAATAAGGTGACTATGAACAGGGGATTTCTAAGTTAGAGTGTGCAAGCTGTATGCAAGTCAAAGAATTTCTTCTCTTGTCATGATGCTGGTAAGCTGAATGCAGCCCTGAGATGTCTCAGGATGGGTTTTTGCTTGTTTTATAGAATTCTCTAGTGACAGTATGGTCAGTAGTAGCATAAATGGCATTTTTGAAAGATTGTGGACGGAGGCAAACGTTGTTCTGGGCACTTGAAGTGTCTATGGTCGACGAGGCTCTAGTCTGTGTGACATCTGTGATAAAGTTCTCTGGTTGTCAATCACATTTAATTGCCGTACGTAACTCCGGACATCCTGATGGTTCTTATTAGCTTGAGCTGCATCAGGATCTATCGAAAGAGGAGAGTAGGATTGGCATTGCATAATGTTTGCATATAAGATACAGCTTTATTTTCTCCAACTTATTACATTTATCATGGATTCCTGGTTTCCATCAAGACCTTTCAACACACTATATTCATTGAACTGTTCCATCTCCTCCCTCCCACCCTTTTCTTCCTTGGAATCATGTATTTTGATCATTTTCCTTTGCATCAGATATTGTTTTAAAAAAACACCAAATAAAAATGAAAGCATCACCCAACAACCCTGGTTATATATTAAAATTGTTTCCCCTTGCCATCCCCCAGAGTGTATCACTGATCTCTACTCCCTTTGACCCAGAGGAGGACTAATGGCAAAAATACATAGGTCTCATTAGCTTCTAACAGAAGCACTTAACCCTGAGCTGACCTGAAGCAAGCCAGTGAGACTCTAAAGTCCGACTGCCCTGAATACTTGCAGACAACATACAGCATTACTCCATAGACTGTATGACGGTCCATACTCAGAAAAACAAATCAACTCAGGCTGAAGTCATGACTTCTACTAGACCTTCAACTCTCTGATGCTCTTTGTTCTGAAACCCCAGTTACCATTCTAGTTTCATCCACTCCCCAAAGCATTTGAGCACCAGAGCGATCGGAAGTCAACCGATTTCCCTAAAACCAGGCTGAAAGAAGAATAAAATGCCCAATCAGATGTCTATACAGGGAATAGACGTGCACGAGGAAGGTCATTTGACCTCTGGTGAATGGGAAAGATAATTCCCTTCAGAAGTGACTATCCAGCTCCTGCATCCTGCGTTGGCAGATCTTCCTATTTCTCTAGAGAAATGAGAAATCTGGATTTCTTCCCTGGAAATTCTTCCATCTTTGAATGATTACATTATTTCTGAATAAAAGGGGGGAAAACGCTCCATTTAGATCCAACACCTCAGCCATGGTCCAGGGGTGGCCTCTGACCCATGGATGCCAGAGTGGGACGCTAGGAGGGGCCAAGCTAGCCTGGACTCTGGACCAGCATTCTTTCTGCCATAGCACATTGCCTTCTGCAGTCCATCTGTTCTCCTTAGATCCATGCACCACTCCCAAAGACAATTAGAATGCCATCTGCATGGGGGGCGAAGGGGAGTGTTGCAGGTCTGAACACAGAAAAGCAGAGAGAAGATACAAAGGCCCCACTTGCTCTAAGAAGAAACTCATCAGTATAATTATCACATATAAACAATACCACAGTGCTTAATTTCCTTGCTTGTCACTGGCAGTGTGCTCTACATGTACAATATACTATAATTACATTGTACATATTCCCACAATGTTTATGAATCTATTCCTATAGCTTTATCTATAGATTGTTGACTTCAGAGCTGAGCAGCTGCTGTTTACTAGCAGTTACTGATAACTTCAACAAATGCAGTGGATATATATATATCCGCCCCCCACCCCCCATGTCTCTAGGAGATGTAGGAGAATGTAGGATTATACTTCCAAAGAAGCTTACAGAACAAAATATATTCTATCTTGGTTCTTGGACCTCATGGAGAACCTTCTCAAGGCTTTGAACCCTCTTAGGCATTTTGTGTTTAATTTCAGGAATTTCCTAGACCCCCCTGAAGGGCGGTGGATTCTAGGTTATGAACCCTTGTTGTAGTCATCACCTATATATTTTCATACTTGCTTGTATAACTGCTTTATGACCATGTATTTATACATATAGTACATTTCTAGATGAAGAGATATGAGACACTTTAATTTTGGCAGAATCCACATAAGAACAAGTGATGATGTGCAAGCTATTCTTGTTTTGGAAGAAAGAGGAGACATACTCATTTGGATAAAATTTTTTCTTAAGGATCTTGCTCCTTAAGACAAGACTATTTTTCCTAGACCCCCAACCCCCAGGCATTACAAAATAAATGTTTAGCAATTCTGGTATCCTGTGTTAGCAAACCCTTCGTTTGGGCCAGCCCTGTGCTAAGAGGAGCAAAGATGGCTCTGATGAATAAAATGAGAAACTTTAGTCTCTTGAGCACTAGGTTTATTGGAGGGGATGGTACTGGTAGCCTCACAGTCATGTCTATGTCAGTTTATCATGTTAAATTAATGAGCCCAATGGCTTCAAGTGACTCATACAATGACGTTGGCACAAAACTTTACAGGGGCCACCTTCTCACTCCCAGACCAGCTGGGGGGAGCCAAAGCTCCAAGCTCCACCCAAAGTCCCAGCCCTGAGGAAATAGTAGCACTGGCCCAGCACGATGATCTGGTGAGATGATGCCACTTAACTCCCAACAGTTTAAACTTGCTATTTATTATCAGTGACAGTTTCATGTTAAAGCATTTATTATACCAGCTGTTGTGCTAAATGCGCAGATTTAAGAAAAGCACCTTAATTCACTTAGAAATACTAGAAATATAATATGAATTCCTGCTAAGGGACCTTTTACAAGTGTGCCTGTACACGTTCAGGCAGTCTCTCAACACCCCAAGAGACAATAAATATTATCCTTCCCAGTTTATAAACGATGGAATGAGTCATCATGAGTTGATGTGAGTTTCTTAACATGAAGCGGTGAGTCATAAAGAGAGTTGGTTAGAGGCAGGATTAGTTGGCATTCATGCCTTAGTTGTCTCTACCCATTCTGGAAAGAACAAATGAACTTTCTGAGTTCATTCATAAAATAATATTCTTATGGTTGTTTTCTAGTTTTACAGCTAGAAAATCTTTAAACACAAGACCCTTGTCCGATGGCATTCACGATTCAAAGCGTCTCTGACACCATCAAATATTGTCCCGGCTTCCAGAATGTCTCTGTAGCCCATTAAAAAGGACTTAATCACCAAGATCCATATTGCGGCAGCATTTAACTTACTGAAGGGTTGGCTCCTGCAGTATCTCACTGTTCTGGCAGTATTTGCAATCATTCGCTAAAAAAAAAAAAAGAAAGAAAAACTGAAATGCAGGTAAGCTTAGTGTAGAATCAAAAAACAAAAACAAAAAACAAACCACACCATTATTTACTTTAGTGATACCTGGGACCATGAAAAATAGCAGGTTCTGATCTGTTGACCATCTGGAGACAACTGGTTGATATATAACCTGTTTAATTACTTGACAGAGGCACCCCCTACCACCCACATACATACACATGCAAGGTCTTTGTCAGGTGAGGAATACTACTGGCATAACTCTAGTCTAATTGCTTATTCCTTAGGATGTAAAAAGCCGGCTGTTGCTCCTGAGACTGAATCTTACTCTTCAGGACCAGTTCTTACCATCCTCTCTTGAGGTCACTGTGAATTTGCAAGAGAATTTGTAGCTATTCTAGGTTTGGAGAGGGTTTAGCTTGTCAAGTTCCTCACTGTAAACAGTAATGAGATATTCGATGATATTGGCAGAATAGTCATAGATGTTCTATCTCCATCCAGTTTTCTATACGCTAAGCATTATTAGCCTTTTTCATCTTCCAGCAAAAGTGTGTGTTTCAACACTAACCTTAATTATGTGATTCCCTCCCTCTTCCCTCCTTCATCCTTTCTGATTATAACGGTAACACATGCACATTTCAGACAAATCACAAAATCTAGAAAATGTTGAGAACTAAGTAAAAAAAATCATACAGAATATTGCTTCATAGAGTAACTTCAGCTATATTTTGGTACATTCCCTTCTAATATTTTAAAAATAAATATATAGAAGCATTTTTTTTTCAAGAAATGGAAGTCATATATATTTTTGTTTTGATTTAAATCGTTTCACATGGCATTATGACTTTTCCATGCCATCTGCACTTTAAAATCCTTTTTAAAAATAACCAGGTATTCAGTCATGTGGATGGATCATAATTTATTTAACCTTTGTTAATTTTGTCATTCAGTTCAGTTCAGTTGCTCAGTCGTGTCTGACTCTTTGTGACCCCATGAATTGCAGCACGCCAGGCCTCCCTGTCCATCACCAACTCCCGGAGTTCACTCAGACTCACGTCCATCGAGTCAGTGATGCCATCCAGCCATCTCAGCCTCTGTCGTCCCCTTCTCCTCCTGCCCCCAATCCCTCCCAGCATCAAAGTCTTTTCCAATGAGTCAACTCTTTGCCTGGAGTTTCAGCTTTAGCATCATTCCTTCCAAAGAAATCCCAGGGCTGATCTCCTTCAGGATGGACTGGTTGGATCTCCTTGCAGCCCAAGGGACTCTCAAGAGTCTTCTCCAACACCACAGTTCATTAAGTAATCTTAATTCCTAAATTTTGGCTACCATAAAAACTTATAAGGAAACCTATTGAACTGCACTCAACTGAGTTAAAAATAAAGAAAGGAGGAAAGAAATGGAGGAAAAACATGGGGCTAAGGTGCTGTTTCTGAGCCACTGTTTCTTGCCTCGGCCATTCTGAGGGTAACTGGGACCCTCAGTCTCTATGTAGCATCTCAGGGATACTTGCTCTCAAGGTTGTCCCTCAGAGATGGTGGGTTAATTCTAACATGAGCAGAAAATCGATAAGGTTAAGGCCAGGAAAAGAGACTTTCTAATCTCTGAGTAGCTGTTTAACTCCAGTCCTTGCTTTCTTCTCTCATTGACCCTCGGCTTGCCAAAATTAGAAGATGACTCTGAGAGAACTGACACAGTGTTAAAAAAATAACTTATTTGGGAGGAAATTTTTCTCATAGAAGAGTTGAAGCTTTACAAGTACACACAGGTGAACACTCATAATGCCTCACTGAATATTACTGCTTTGAGGACTCTGGCAAGCATGAAGGGACATGTGTCTGCAGTGGGTAATTTCTCATACACAAAGAAGCAATCGGAAAAGTTTGAACTTCACTTTCATAAAGGATCCTGAAAACCAGCACATTCATTGATCAGCATGAGAAATATATTACAAATACCTCCAAGAAAACGTAACATACAATGTATCATTAGCCTCTGATATATGGAGCCCTGAAATAAACAGGAACTATGATAATTTTCCTGCTAATTTACTTTAAGTTGTTTTTTCACTTCTCTAAAGGCTTTGCATCCGAAGGGCACAAGTATATTCCATGTAGAATTATTGTAATTCTTCAGATATTGAATGGAATGTAATTACTGAGAACCCTGGGAAATGCTGCCAGTATGCCCCTCTGAAGAATAATAAAACAATTAGCAGGGGTCAGAGACCTCTTCCTATACCATTTTGTAGAGAGTAATTGTTCTGCTTTTTAGTTTTGAAAGCTAAAACATTTCATTCTGACTTTGGTTTTAAGACTACTCTTTACAGCTATACTCTGAGGCTTCATAATTTTTAGCTCATTATGTAGTTTAAAATGTGAGAACAATTGTTTAAATCAGTAATTTCCAGCTCTGGAGTTCATTCTACCTTTCTAAATCTTTGATTAATTTTAACAATGGTTTTAATTTTGACGTATCTCTTTTAATTGTACTCAAAGATAACTTCAGTTTAACTTTGCAATCCAAATCTGGCTTTGCAACCAGGCCCATTCTTTTTCTTTGAGATGGCTGCACAATAATGTTAGAATAAGTAACATTAGCAGTAGCAGTGCCCGGACTCCATTAGCACTGCTGGTCAGTGCAGTTACAGAATGCTTTCTCAAGGCCAAAGAAGAGTTAACTTGATATTTTTAACCCTACCCTCGTTTGTACCCACTGACCCATGCAATGCAATGTTTAATATGCTACAGGTGCTTTCCTGGGTTTGCAGGAGAGTTCAGAAGTTCCCTTGTTTAACTATCTCCAGGGGCATAATGCGGAGAAGGCGATGGCACCCTACTCCAGTACTCTTGCCTGGAAAAGCCCATGGATGGAGGAGCCTGCTGGGCTGCCATCTATGGGGCTGCACAGAGTCGGACATGACTGAAGCGACTTAGCAAGCCAGCAAGCAAGCAAGCAAGGGGCATAATGCCTTCAAAGCTTGCCTACAGACACTGGCTCCTCACTGTTTGAACGCATCCAGCAATAAGGAACTCGTTACCTCCAAGGACAACCCCTTGCATTTTTCAGCATTTATGACTACTGGATATTTCTTTATCATTTTGAATCCAAGTGTTTGCCCCCTTGTTTTTCACCCCATTTATCCTAGCATCCTATCTCTGAAGCTCTTAAGCAACAATAAACATGTTTAGTTCTTTTAGGACAGTTCTTCAGATACTTGAAGGTAGCGATCATGGACATCTCTTCACCCCCACATCTATTCCGGTTCAGCCTAAATATCCCCATTTTCTTCTACAATTTCTCATAAGTTGCAGGTCTCTTCTAGACAGTTCTCTAGATTGAAGTCCACAATTTAAAAAAAAGCCACATTGCTGATATTTGAACTTCTAGTGAATTAATTAAACCTCTCAGCCCTCTTCACTGAACTTCCTTCTCTGTAGATGTGCAGGTGGTTTCATGGACCAATGTAGAGAATTTTGCATTATAGTCTTTCTATTCTTCTGCAGACTTAAGTCTGTGTGTCATTTTTGACAGCAGGTGACTGTTTATTCATTGCTATTCTCAGTGAAAGTTGGCAAAAACTAAGGTTAAAAGATATAGGCTTTATTATCCAACTGCCACAGCAGGGATGAAGCCAAAAATTATACCCTAGGCTTTGGGGCCCTGCTGGAGCAGGTTGGCCTGCCTGGAGCAGGCCAGGCAACTTTCCTACAATGCCAGCCGGTGAGAAAATACCTGATCACTCCAAAGCAGAGCTTCTCATCTTTTTTTGTTTATCCCATCCCAGCAAACCCGGGGTTATGACACATTCCTATTAGCAACTGGCTTTGTTAAAACAATGAAGTGTAATTCAGGGACAAAGTGAGGAGAACATGCTCCTTTAGAAGGCACCTGGATCAGAGCAGGTGGGCAGAGCAGGTCCTTCTCTACACCTGCCCTGACTCTGACACCGCCCCCACCCCCCACCCCAGGAAGGCCCCACCTTAGGGTTCACTCATCAGCCTATGCTGGTGTATGCAGACCAAGAATGCCAGGCTTCCCCGTGGGAGTCCACATTCCAAATCTCCCAGGACCACCACTTTCCTTGAGACTAATCCTAAATACGGGTCTTCAGAGCTTATTTGCAAGAATTATGTTTATACAATTCCTCACCTACAGGGATGAGAGAAGGACCCAACTGAAAGCTGATGAATCTCCCTCAGGATGTGAACTCACATGGGGAAGCTCAGGAAGGAAAAATGAGGTAGCAAGCCAAGGTCTCTGTAACTACCCTCAGGTTTTTTTTTTCTTTTTCTCAGTGTTTATTTTGAAGTAATTTCAAATTTTAAGAAAGTTTGCAAGAGTAGTCCAGAGAACTCACATATAACCTGGTGAATGTGTCTTAACAAGACCAACCCTTTTAAGGGCACCTCCCAGGCTTTGGGCCTGTCCTATTGGGCAGGTCAGTGGGACAGTTGACCCATGTGAGAGTCTGGTCTGGATAAAGGCGTAGACAGTGCATACCCAGTGACCCTGGGTCAGGTATTTATTGATTATATTAAATATATTGTTTATATAAATTATATAATATATATAAAATATAATAGTGAAAGTGAAGTGAAGTCGCTCAGTCGTGTCCGACTCTTTGCGACCCCATGGACTGTAGCCTATCAGGCTCTTCCGTCCATGGGATTTTCCAGGCAAGAGTGCTGGAGTGGATTGCCATTTCCTTCTCTAGGGGATCTTCCCGACCCAGGAATCAAACCCGGGTCTCCTGCATTGCAGGCAGACGCTTTACCGTCTGAGCCACCAGGGAAGCATACCATCAGTATTATTTCTGTATCAAACTGTAAACAGAGCAACCCAGAGGCAGATGTCCTTCCTAGGGTCTGAGCTGCAGAGTGACCAGCACAAAGATGCCATCGAGCAAGGGAGTGACCAGCTGCGGGCAGTCAAGCCCGGCCCATGTGAGAGGCCCTGAGGCTGCGGTCCCCAGGGCAAATCTCCCGCAAGCTCGGAGGCAAGTAATTCCTACCCCTTGAATCCAAGATGTCAGAGAGAGCTCTTCTCAGATGGGTCCTTGGGGTCTGGGCTTCCCTGTTTACCTTCTCTGGCACCCTCCCCTCAAGGATGGGCTGGCCACCTTACACCGTCACTCCTATCCAGATGGCCAACGGCCCACCAGGTCTCCGCAGCCACCTCCCTCTCCTGCCAGCTCTGTACTGACTTCTGTGCCGAGCTCGCCCTTCTCTCTCCTGCCCCTGGAGGGGAGCAGACTCCTGTGGCTGCCTTTCAGGTTCAGGCCAGCAGGCCCTCCAGGCGGTAGCACCTGGCGCTCTTCCTCTCCCAACCGCCTCCCCCTCATAGCACTTGCCAGAACAGCCTTCCTCTGCTCAGGCCAAGCTCCCTGCCTGCTCCCTTGATTAGGCGCTCCTGCCCTCAACAGTTTATGTCTTTCCTTCTATTGCCCCTTGAGACCTTTGCCCTCCTTGTTCTTAAAGGTCTGCCGGACTGCTCTCTCCTTTCTTCTCTCTGCCCCTTCTGATTTGACTCTGCCCCTGTCCTGTCAGATACAGGACCTCAGTGAGTTACTCCTAGCTTACCATGTGTAAAACCACATTCACACCATTCTGATTATTTCACTCAGATCCCCATATATTGGGACAATAATTTTTTTCCACATATATATGTAGAAGTATATCTGCCTGTCACCTGCTACGATTGTGCCCATGACAGCAACCAAGGGGAAATAAACGCATGGTGAGGATCAGAGATAAAAGATAGAATGGCCCAGGAGCTGAGCCAGTCTTCAGTATATGTATCCCCGAGGAAGAATCCTGGCTCCTGTCTCATCCTGCAGATCTTTAATCTAAGAGGTGAGTGGCATACAGATGCAAGCATGTAATAAGCATGAGGCTCATGGTACACTGTACATACGATGCCCATGGACGTGGCAGCGCAGGGGTCTCTGCGGGCACTTGCAGAGTACTGCGCACCTCTGTGTGCAGGCACTAGAGGACTGATCGCGCCCCACAGGGAGGAGGGTGGACAGAGCAGTGTCCACTGAGGTAATGTATTGGTAATATAAGGTGCTTGGGACGTTCTGCTTAATCAGGTTTTCTAATAAAACAGAAAAATGCATTTGGGTTAAATCGCTACATAAATTCCTTTATAAATGCCTTAGTGTATTGTCCTATCTCGCTAAGTCTAACACCGGAATAGGGTTAATTCTTTTATGCAACAAATATTTCTTTCATACTTAGGACACGCCAGACACCTTTCTTGGTGCTAGAGAAACATCAGTGAACTGAATAGATCAGATACCTGGGCTAGGACATTCCCATTCTAGTGAAGATAAGCAATGGAGAGACAATAAAAGATCATTTTAAAATGTGAAACCAGTGGTTGGAGCAAGGTTATCTGTTGAGAATCAGCTGTCTGGCAAGGTGTGGAGCGTAGAATGTTTGAAGAGTGGTCAGGGAGGACTGCTTGGAGGGAGGGACGCATGAACTGAGGCCTGAATGATGTGAAAGAGTCAGGCTGGTGAAGGCTGGACGAAGACAGTTTCAGGCAAAGGTAACAGCTAGTGCAGAAGCCCTGAGGCTGAAAGGAAGGAAAGCAGGTTTGTCTCCCTAACTTGGACTGAGTACAGAGAAGATGAAGTGTGAGATGAGGCTGAATGGGTGCTCAGGGTAACAAGTCTGGATTTGATTATATTATATCGTATTTAACACGGTTTTATTTTTCTCTGATACAAGAAGTGACCTCTCTTTGCATTTTGCTTTTTCACACCTTTTTAAAAATAGAAGTATAGTTGATTTACAATATTAGTTTCAGGTGTATCACGAAATGATTCAGTTATGCATATACATGTATAAATCTATATATTTTTCTTTTCCATTATAGTCTGTTACCAAGATATTGAATATAGTTCCCTGTGCTGTACGGTAAGTCTTTGTTGTTTATCTGTTTTATCTATATTAGTGTGCACCTGTTAATCCCAAACTCCCAGTTTATCCCCTCAACCCTGGTTCCCTATTGGTAGCCATGTTTGTTTGCTATGTCTCTGTGTCTGTTTCTGCTTTGTAAATAAGCTCATTTGCATCACTTTTGAAGATTCCACATGTAAGTGACATCATATGATATTTGTCTTTATCTGACTGACTTCATGTAGTATGATCTCTCGGCCCATCTATGTTGCTGCAAATGGTATTCTTTTTTATGCCTGAGTAGTATTCTGTTCTTAACACACACACACTTATGTATCATATCTGCTTTATCCATTCATCTGTCAATGGACATTTAGGTTGTCTCCATGTCTTGGCTATTGTAAACAGTGTTGCTATGAACACTGGGGTGTTATCTTTTCTAATGAGATCTTTCATCTTTTCTGGATATATGCCCAGAAGTGGGATTGCTAGACCATATGGTACTTCTATTTTTAGTTTTTTTAAGGAACTTCTATACTGTTTTCCATAGTGACTGTACCAATTTACATTCTCATCAACAGTGTGTGAGGGTTCTCTTTCCTCCATACCCGCTCTAGCATTTGTTATTTGTAGACTTTTGGATGATCACCATTCTGGTTGGTATGAGGTGGTCCCTCATTGTAGCTTTGATTGGCATTTCTCAAATAATTAGTGATGCTAAACATCTTTTCATGTGTCTATTGGCCATCTGTACGTCGTCTTTGGAGAAATGTCTGTTTAGGTCTTTTGCCCATTTTTTGATCAGGTTGGTTGGTTATTTTTCAGTTGTTTGAGTGATTTGTGTATTTTGGAAATTAAGCCCTTGTTAGTCGCATCATTTGCAAGTATTTTCTATTCCTTAGGTTTCATTTTGTTTATAGTTTCTTTTGCTATGCAAAAACTTATGTTTGATTATGTCTTAATTGTTTATTTTAGCTTTTTCTATTGCCTTGGGAGGCTGACTTAAGAAAACATTGCTACAGTTTATGTCAGAGAATGCTTTCCCTCCGTTCTCTTCTAGAAATTTTATGGTGTCATATCTTATATGTAAGTCTTTAAGCCATTCTGAATTTGTTTTTGTGTATAGTGTGAGGGATTGTTCTAAGTTCATTGACTTATATGTGGATGCCCAGACTTTCCAATACAACTTGCTGAAGAAACTCTTTTCTCCATTCTGACGTCTCTTTTGTTACTGTTTTGAACTAGTTTCACATCTCTTATCGATTTTTGTGTGTTATGTTTTATTTTCAACTGCATGTAATCTAAAAGCCAAGGGCTACTTTTTGGATTTCTTTATATTTCCTAGCAAAATTTTTTTGCTTAGACACTCTACACATATTTAATTGCTTTGAAACATACCCTTCAGAAAATCTACATTTAGCCCAGATCGTGTATTCTGTATAAAGAAGTAAACTTTCAAAGTCATTGGAAAGATTTCTATTGTGTTGAAAAGGTCTGGGAAATGGGTAGATTTGAACACTTCAAGTTTTACTCGGAGATTCTTTTTTCCATAGCTTGATACAAGTCCAGTGCTCTCACCATGAGTCTTATAATAATGTTATTGATGATAGAAAACAAATTGTTGCTAATAATATAATAGCATGATTAGTGATACCCAAATATAATGATTCAAAACATTTTTCTTCCTTTATGAATTAGCTTCTGTTAATGTTTCCAGAAGAATAGAGGTTTGCCTCAGGCTTCTCATTCCAAATAAAATGACTATCTTAATATTAATAAATAAATTCACCTAAATATGGGTATGTCTGAAATAGAAGCAACCTCCTAATACAGCAGCAACTGTGGCTATCAGCATGCTTCATGCAGCCTGGGGTAGTGGCAGCCGGCCAGCATATTATCCTCTGATCCATTGCTAGTCTACCTCCTAAATGTTATAAATATTCATGTATGCCATAGAAAGCTACAAAGGGCTTTATTCAAACATTTTTTTGAATACTCCTTTATGTTTCCCCCAAATGAAAGAATGTCTTTTTTTTTTTTTTTTGCATAGGATCAGAGTGTGAATTCTCTTTTGTTCATACTCATAAATCCTGAAAACCAATATGCAACAAATTCTCTAATCCTCATTTCATACCCCAAGGGTGAAGAGGTTCAAAATAAAAATACTTAGGATTGGCATGGCAGCTCACTGTGACTGTGCAATGCTGCCACCAAAAAAAGCATCTGTGTCCCCAACTACCCAGGTGACTTCTGCCCCTGGCAGGGACTCCCTCAAGGGAGACAGCCTACCAGCCCCATGAAGGCCGCCAGCTTTGCTCACCACTGTGGCCTTGCTGATGAATGAGGGGGAAGCTGCGTAGATATCAGCCTAGAAAGGGAAACACTCACGTCGTTCCCCAGGAATACAGCACTAACAGCAATCACTAGTGGGAGTTGTTAAGTGGCCGTGGTAGTGGTATGGGAGCAGGGTGGGCTAGCTTATGGGGAGAAAAGGTTAGAAAAGTTGCACCAAGTGCCAGGCTGGTCAAAGCCAGGTTTAAAAAACATAATCAAACCCTTTTTTGAAATTCCAGTTCATTTTTCAGTAATACCTAACTCACAGAAGGGCAGTTATAAAATGCAGCTTTCTCACAGTGTGATTTATCAAATGAAATAAAATATATCACTGCTGGAGCAGAGAACGGTTATAATAGTGCTCTTGCAGTGTTCTTTCTCTCCTTTTCTTTCATAGTAATTACAACCCCTTAATTTTGAGTGTTGGAGAAGACTCTTGAGAGTCCCTTGGACTGCAAGGAGATCCAACCAGTCCATTCTAAAGGAAATCAGTCCCGGTGTTCTTTGGAAGGACTGACGCTAAAGCTGAAACTCCAGTACTTTGGCCACCTCATGCAAAGAGTTGACTCATTGGAAAAGACTCTGATGCTGGGAGGGATTGGGGGCAGGAGGAGAAGGGGACGACAGAGGATGAGATGGCTGGATGGCATCACCGACCAATGGACCTGAGTTTGAGCGAACCCCGGGAGATGGTGATGGACACGGAGGCCTGGGGTGCTGTGATTCATGCAACACGACTGAGCGACTGAACTGAACTGAACTGAATTTTGAGTGGGGCATTGGATACCCAAAAAAAGGGCTGCACATTCTTTCTTTTCATGTGACTGTGTTTCTTTGTCTGATAAAAAGTGAGCCAAGTGGTTAAGTGCAATTCTGGGTCACATCCCTATAGGGAAGAAGCAGGTCTTCACCTTTTTCCTTTCCCCCTCCCTCTAGCTGGAATGAGGGTGGTGCTGGTCCACCATCTTGGCCCATATGGAAGGTGAAATGGCACAAGAGAAGGCTGGAATTGTGACTGCTTCCTGGAGCAGAACTTCCAGACCTAGACATTTAAGTGAGAAAGGAATAGACTTATCTTGCATAACCCAACATTAATTCAGGCTTCTATTTTTGCAGCTGAACTGCTATCTTAGCCCTTCAGTTGCTTTCAAGCAAAAGTGGACTCTGTCAGAGCAGGCTGTGAAGGACCTCTCTCCTCACTGCCAGGCATGTAAGAACACACTGCTGTGGGCACGAAGTACAGAGATGGGGAAGGGGAACTCCCTTAATGTTCATTAAATACGGTCTTGACTTTTCCTTCCCAGGTTACAGATGCGACACCAAGATCTAAAGATCCAAAGGAAACAAATTTCATCCTCCTTGACAGGTATTTTTGCTTTTCTTGTTTGTTCTGTTCAGTTAACATTAATGATCAAAAGTTCTAAAGCTCAATCAACTCTTTAGGAGACTGACTTCTACGCCTCTGTGCACATGTATATTTTATAGTTAAATGATTCTGTATTTCTGCCTAAGTGATCTGGAAGGTTCTTTACCTATTTGCTATATCTTTCATTTCTGGAAAACAAGTTTTCTCTTGAGAAATTAGGGAACTATGTTTAATTCTCCATACTAATAAGTGAACAAATACTGTTTTTACTTTGATCATAGAATTATTAAACTGACACAACAATAGAGATGTTCACACCCTAGCCTTGGTATGGGTGGAGGGGGAGACTGCTAAGAAATATTTGCCCTCTAGCACAGACTTTAAAGAATCTGTACCAGAGGGCAAATTCAGTTGGTAAGAATCTGTCTGCAATGCGGGAGACCTGAGTTCAATCCCTGGGTTGGAAAGATTCCCCTGGAGAAGGAAATGGCAACCCACTCCAGTATTCTTTCCCAGAGAATCCTATGAACAAGGAGCTGGTGGGCTGCAGTCCATGGGGTCGCAAGACTCAGACATGACTTAGTGACTAAACCACCCCACAGGGTGTCTTTGAGGAGTGTGGACTCAGGTGCCATTTCCTAAGAAGCTTAAGATGCAGGACCTGGTGCCCAGCACTTGCTGCTGTTCTTTACCAGGCTGAGCTTTGCAGTCAGCTCATTCTCAAACCTGAATGGTATGATCTTTACAGGTTGAGTGTGGGATGTTTTCAGTTCTCCCAGAGTCACACATATTAGCTGGATTTCAGGAAACAATTAGAACAGTTTTTCTGGTAAGAATGCTTATAACACTCTATGACTTCCAGAAATAGTTAATTACCCTGGCCCCACCAATGATTCCCCAGGGATAGCCAGGGGGTGGGGGGACACCATCCCCATTTTCTGTTGGGGAAACTGACCCATGGAGAACTTAAGGGACAGCTACAAAGTGATGAAGCTGACTCTCATGTCTCCTGAACTCTCAGCCCTGGGCTTTTCCTGTGGTGCCACGTTCACTGCTGCAAAGTATACCCCGGGCACGTGCTCATCCACACAGAGATAGTATTGCACCTTCCCATCCATGTGGGCTGCGGCCAAAGGATTTAGAAGACAATGGAGCATTCCATGAACATGCACTATGTCGCTAAAGAAAGGTTTTGGCAAGACCTGCCTTATTGCTTCACAGAAGATGAGAAAATTAGCTGCAAAGTAACGAATGCTTTTGGGGGGGTGGCGGCTGGAAAACAGTGAATATGCACCACTTCCACACAACTGTTCCTTATAAAAAAATTTTGTTTTCAGTTAAGGAAGATTTTCAAGTTCCCGCCCTGAACTCTGGAATAAGCAACACACATTCAGGTGACTACTCTATAACAAAGCTCTTCTGTAGAGCCGCCTTTTACCTACATGCACTAAAGTCAGCCTCGGCATATCAACATTTCAAAGGCATCCTGGGGCGGTCTAGCTCCACAAACAACAAAACAACATGGAAGTCACTCTGGAACATTCGTGCATTTTAGCAACAGGCAGCCAAGGCCGAGGCACACAGCTAAAAAGCTAGCTGCTGCTGAGGCCGCAGCACACACACTATTCAACCGCTGAGGCCGCAGCGCACACACTATTCAGTTTCACAAAGGTGACTGACAGACTAAACGAGGTAGCCAATTTGAACCGAGTATTTCAAAACTCCTTTATGTGTAACTAGCTTTTCAAGGTGGCAGCGTATATGGAAATTATTTCTTTTATTAGTACAAATGCAAATTTTTATTTAAAAAAAAACATCGTGGTTAAGGTTAACAATACTGTACACGTACCATTTTTTCAAAGTTTACTAGATTGTCAATGAACGTCTTGTTCCCCTCATGAGTAAATGTCATATCTGCAAAGAAATAAAAGTCACATTCTAATCACTAACAGAAATATGTCATACAAAGAAACCACAATAGCACCATTAGATTATGCGGAAGGATTTGCATAACACTGCAGCTGAAAAAAGCCGATAATAGTTCCTTTTATGTTAGGTGTTTAACTTTCTAAAAGCATTTTACCTGAGCTTAGTTAAAATTTCCAAACTAACCCTCTATTTCACTCAAGTCTTCCAAACCACACACAGATTCCCTGCTCCTGCAATAATTTTGCCAACCCTTTCAGAAAAGTCTGGGCAGAGGGGAGACGCTGAGGAAGGTGGGAAGCTCAGATCATTCTTCCCAAGGAGGTCAATCTGATTAGGCACCTGTTTCTTTTCTTCCCCGTACACTCATCACTGGCTCGTCCTGTGCATTTCCTTGGAATTACCTTTAATGAGCAAAGGCATGAAGGGGATGAGAGGAGGGTCCAGTTTGGCTACTGTCAGCCTGTAGGCCCGGTGGTTTCTTGAAGGATCCTTTAGAGAAACAGAGATGCTGGTTAAGGACTCAGGAAATGTACACCACCCCCTTCTACCTCCTAACCCAACCCAGCTTTGTCATCTCCCAATCAGGTAGTTCTGAATCAAGTGTAACTACAAAAGAAAGGTAAATTTGGTTAAACAAATGGATTTTTGTTTTAAAACAACTTCCCGTATGACAGGAAAATAAATAGATTTTTTGTTTCCTTTCTTCGTTGAAAGGAAGATACGCCTCCAGGGATCAAGGGAAGAGATCCCCTTGGAGAGCCAACACAAAATGCTAAACAACCCCCAACCACAACAGTCCCCTTCTCCTGGGAGCACGGCCTCCTTCCAGGGAATCCAGCTCACCCTCCCAGCTGCCTTGCGCTGCCAGTCTTGACTTGCCTTCTGTGAAACTCTCCTATGACTCCTGCCAAGTCCCACTCACTCCTTCTCTGTGAACACCTCCCTACCAATGGGGAAAAATAATTTGGCAAGCCAAGGAAAATGCAGCTTCCAGACCCTAGCCAACCTGTGCTGGATGGAAAGGAGCCCATTACACTGCTTTTCTTAGTTACACAAATTGACCTTATGTGGGACATAAGTCCTCTTTAAGTTAGTACCTGAGAGTGCCATTCATTAGTCAGACATGCTTGTTTTAGCAGCACTAAAATGGGGTCATAAACTTCTTAAAGTCATACAAGGACAGATAAAATTTCTGAAATGAGAACTTCAGCTAATCAGAAATTGGATTAATGCAGACAGTGAATGGAATAAAGGAGCCACTGTCACTTACCATTAAACTTTCAAACTCTGCATAGAACTTCTTGAACTTGCTTGGCAGTTTCTGTTAATGAAATGAAAATGCCACGCTTATATGTCAGATTCAATATTTAGATATGTATCGTGTGTTACCATTTCTAGGGGAAATGGACTTCTTTTGGCTCTTAATCAAACATCTCTAAGACAGGCTAGACTGTAATCTGTCTTGTCATTTGAGGATAATCTTAGGGATCTCATCTTTTTAAAAGTCCTAACCTTAGTTGAACCTAAATTAACTATGGATGCTTTTGGTCTTACTGCTTTCTATAATGTTTTCTGAAATGGATTATTCATAAAGAGGGCCGTATTCCCAGACTACAAGTGGCTCGGCATTAACCCCCGCCCCTCCGCTGTTTTAAACTCTCAAATTCCCACAGTGAAGAATTTAGACCAGAGATGATTACAATGAAAAGTTTTAGAAACTACCTAGTTCAACCCTCCGCTCCCTTTACCATGTAACCTATAAGAGAACAGGGATTTTTATCCGTTTTTTTTACGGCTGTATTCTCAGGGCCTAACAGAGTAGTAGCAGTATGTCAGGCACATAGTAAATGCTCAATACATCTTTATTTGGCTAGATTAAACCTGTGTTTTATAGACAGAAGAAATTAACCATCAGGTTAAACGACATGCCAAAGCCACACTGCTGGTGATGGTCAGAGCCTCTGTAATTCCTGGCTCCTGCCTCCTTTTCTCTTGCTTCTCTTCTAGGCGCTATGCTTTCCTACACAAGCGTTTCTCCCACAGGATTTCTCTGCCCTGCTCTAATACAAAAATTGGTCATTCTATCAATTTAGTAATTTCTCATGGTTTTATCTTGACAGATGATTCGAAACCATTGACTGTACCCATACATTTATACCAGTAGGTCAGTGAGGAATCATTTTTCAATCTGTTGGTTCTCACTTTGCTAGGTCCTGAGCCCATAGTAAAGCTGAACTTTTCTGACAGGGCCACACAAAGAGCAGCATGATGTTCCCCGTTCGAGACCACCAAAGTGCTGACCAAGTCTGCAGCCTCGAATGCCCCGCTCAGTTCTGCTTCACACAGTGACGTCCACTGGCAACAGCTGACTCACCTGTCAGGCCTCTGCAATCCCCTCGAAGCTCCTCTCTCTCTTTTTTCTCTCTTCTGTGAATGGGTTTGACCTATTCCCATTTAAACACTATTCTTGTTTAGTTGCTGAGTCATGTCTGACTCTCTGCAACCCCACGGACTGTAGCCTGCCAGGCTCCTCTGTCCATGGGATTTCCCAGGCAAGAATATTAGAGTGGGTTGCCATTTCCTTCTCCAAGGGATCTTCCTGATCCAGGGACCAAACCCACTTCTGCTGGGCAGGCAGATTCTTTGCTGATGAGGCATTGGGGAAGCCCTTAAACACTGTAGAACATCTTATTTTGTTTCTAGGAACTTGTATCCTCATAATCTCTAAACTCTTTGTCCTAGCGCCTCTTTTCAAGCTGGGTTTCAGGGAAACCTGATATCCTTGTTCAGTGGGGAAGTTCAAAGGGATGAAGGCTGGCGTGGACATCAAGGGATACAAGAGTCTCAGGCCCCATGGAGCGTTCAAATCACCATGCTCAGTGCTAACTCTCCGTGAACACAGACAGCTTATAAAATGAGGAGCTGATGGAATTTGGGGTCATGTCCGTCACTCTAGTTCCTTCTTTACTTAGCTGGCTTTGGGGTCAAAGGCAGGAGTGCACATGGGAATAAAACTTGCGTCTCCCTATACTATCATCTATGCACACCCTATGGGCTTCCCTGGCGACTCAGTAGTAAAGAGTCTGCCTGCCAGTGAGGGAGACATAGGTTCAATCCCTGGGTTGGGAAGATCCCTGGAGAAGGAAATGGCAACCCACTCCGTATTCTTGCCTGGAGGATTCTATGGACAGAGAAGCCTGGTGGGCTACAGTCCACAGGGTCAAAGAGTTGGACACGACTTAGTGATTGAACAACAGCAACAAAATCCACACTCCATGCTTCCAGAGCAGGGCTTCTCAAGTGGAGTCAACTTTTACTCACCCTCGTTTGGTAATGTCTGCAGACCTTTCCTGATGCCAAAACTGGGGTGGGTGGAGGGAGAGGTGCTCCTGGTTATATAGTAGGTTGAGGCCGTGCGTGCTGCTTAGCCTCCTCCGTGGCACAGGACGGGCCCCTCCACCCTCATGCATACAGGAAAGAATGATCCTGCCCAAAGTCATTACCACTGGGGCCGAGAACCTCGGCTCTGGGTCCTCACTCCCACTGGCTTTATCTCCGATGAGTCTTCCCCTCTCTGTGGAAGCATCCCCTGTGCCCTGTGCTTTCGCTCCATTTTCTGTTTTGTTTCACTGACTGCCTCACACCTGCTCTCTAGTTCCTGGAGGGCAGGCGCTGTCCCTCAGGCTGCTGCTGCTGCTCACTGCTGTGGTGTGGGAAGCACGTGGGAGGGGGTCGGCAAGGCCAGGAAGATGAACCCAAATCAGAGATGCTTGAGAATGAGAGCTCTCCCTGCAGAATGACCCAACTCCATTTCACCTTAACAGATAAAGGCTTATACAGGATGCGAGGGGGGCTCTCCTTTTTGCAGCAACATGCAAAGATGGGAACACAAGCTCACAGACTGAGGTGTGTCTGCCTCTCCCTGTGGAATGAAGGACTAGATGATGAAACTCCCTTTCTTGGCTGCCTGCATCCCGTTCCCCCCAACCCCAAGCGGCCTCCTGTTTTTCTCTTTAGACCACATGAAAGGGGACTCTGAGAGTGTTCCTCCATGCTACAGCCTTAAGGTCTAGCTCCTATTATGTGTACCTCGACCTGGCCTTCCCCGACCCCCATGAGCCTTCATACCTTCTTTGATTTTCCCAACCAAATCATTTGGACTCTGCAAGAGGATTAAATGCTGGAAACAGGTAAAGGAAAGCAGACTCTCTGAGAGGTTACCCTAGATTTCCAAAGATTCCAAGAGCAGAGGCTTGCACCCTGGCTTCACGGATCAGATTTCTTGGCAGCATTAACTTTCACTAGCTGGAAGATGCCCGGGATGTGTGGAACACGGGCCTCACCAATTCCCTCATTCCTATATTCGGGAGATGAGCTGCTGTGTGCTGCATCTGCCTGGAATTTTCAGAGAAACCCAAGACAGAAGGACCTGTAAGGACCTGTTCTATAAACAGCGGAAATGCAGAGGCGGGACAGAGGGAAAAAAACAGATTCAAGAGGGAAGTGGGGAGGAAAATGTTTCAAGGAAAACATTTAGAGATGCAAACAGCTGACTTTGATACTTTTTTAAAGCCTCCTTGCAAGTTAAGTCTCTCTCATGTACTCCTTGCCCTCTTTTTGTGTCCCACTTACATATACTTTTTCTATTTTTAGTAAGAGCCTATTTTTGTGTCTGTGTTCTGTAAGAGATTAGTATTTCTTTGACTATATACCACATGTAAAGAATCAGGCATATTTTGAGTACTTAGCTAATGAAGAACGAAGCTCTTCTCTAGCACGAATAACCAACTGTCAACAAAACATTCATTGTATTTGCCATAGAAATTCACCACACACCTGCTAAACTTTTGCACCAAACTGAATTCTAGCCAACTGTTGTTCCTTCCTGCCCACAGAGGTCTGCCAGGTAGTTAGGAGATACGTGGTCCTCAGCTGGGCCAAACAGTTGGCCTTCTGGCTAATTCTCCCAGGAGCAAGATGACTACTTGGATAAAAATGGACCTTCTGTCCTCACTTAATTACAGATACAGCTTATTTCAAAAGCAAGAGGCAGACACCAGAGAAGAACAGGATCTGTGAGCAAGGCCTCTGAAGTTAAGCAAGCAATGCTGTTGATTCCAGTTATACCTAGGAACTAGACTTATTATTATTTATATTGTATACAGCAAGAAGCTCAGAACCCCCCTTTTTTCCTCCCCAGTGCATTGGACAATGCCTTTTAAAATTCACTCTCTGAAAAAAAAAAAAAAATTAAAATTCACTCTCCGAGGCAAAAGGAGACAGGTCACCTCCCTCAAAGTGTCCCACCTTTTCCACTGTTATATCAGTGTGAGTGATACTTTTGTTAAAAAGAGCTCACTGGTGAGCTTGTGTTTTTGTTCTTAAGGCAAAAGTCACAGCTGGGTCTCTGCTGATGCTTACCTCCCACGTTAGTGCCAGGCGGCTCACAGCTACATTACTTAGTCCCATGACGATGGCAAAAAAGGAATTCAGATTTTTGTACTCCTTACAGCTGAAACACAAGAGGCACATGTTATAGTAAAATGCCACTTTTGAGAGAGATAATCAAATTAGAGTTCTATTTTCTGATGGTCATTTAATAGTCGTCAGGACTCCTTTACGAGAACAGGCACTGATAGATTTAATGCTTTAGGTTCCACTTGGGTGACTGTGTTCTGCTGTTTGATTTTTTTGCTGTAATATTAGAAAGGTGATAATTTTAGCCATCTAGGTTCAGGTTTTGAGAAGGAATTTCAAGACACCTACACTAGGCATTGCTATTATAATCCCAAAGCTTGCTAAAAGCCCTGTGGATCTGGAGGAAAACATCTCACAGGCTAGGAAGAGACACAGCAAAATGTCCTTGGAGAATTCCAGGTCAATGCTGGACATCTCAGGCTCTGGTAGCAAGAGAGGGAAATAAGGAAATGATGCTGATGCTGCTGCCGCCGCCAGGGCTTCTAGCTGCCATGTAATGCTTCTAATCTGTTGAACAGTATCAATTTATAAATCATGATCCCTCCAGTGCAGGAGACCTGGGTTCAATCCCTGGGTCAGGACTATACCCTGGAGAAGGAAATGGCAACCCACTCCAGTATTCTTGCCTGGAAAATTCCATGAACAGAGGAGCCTGAAAGCCTGGGATTGCAGAGTTGGACATGACTGAACACACGCACACATAGCTAATAACCTAAACAACTGACGGAAAAATAACCTTATTTTTTCTGTAATTTTTCAATGTTGATGAAGCCGATCATTTTGAATCTGTACTTACATCATTATTAGCTTTTATGAATATATATTTGTGAATAAGAATATTTTGGAACAAGACCAAAGGTTCTTATCAAAATGCAACATTTAGTCTAGGTACTTGGTTTAACTTGAGAAGAAAAAAAAAGGAATCTTCAACTTCTTCATACCCGCTCCTTGCAAAGGGAAAGAAGAATTCATTTTGCAATGGGCACAAATCCTTTACCACAAATCAGTACAGTTATCTAAGTTGACTACATCGTAATTAAATCTTGTTTGGATTAGCATTTTTGCAAGAGGCTAATTAAATTGCTGCATTTGCTCCCTGTGTTCTCCTTGCAGAGTGCTTCATAAATGGCCTGTGTGGAAATGGGAAAACAGATTTAGAGAAGCTATGGCATGTCTCTCGCAGTGCTGGGGAAGCGGTGGGGCTTTATGTGTGCAGGGGTGGTCAGGGGCTGAGAGCAGCTTCAGAGACCCCAGGCTGAAGGTGGCGAGGAGGGTCATAGACACGGCTGGCCTTTGTCCTCTCTGTGTGCGCATGAAAGGACATGCAGGACTGCTTTTGTGCTCACTGCGCTGGTCACTTGATCACCCTAGGTAAGTCACAAAATTTCTCTCTGCCTCGGTCTCCCTCACCTGGAAAAGGCAAAGATAACATTTGGACCCCCAACTTCACAAAGTTCTGGGCAGGTCAAAGAGCTTAAGCAGAATATATGGAAGTTCTCCAAAAATACCACGCGAAACATACTTCCTGCCACGAGGTTTACATCTCATGCGTGAGGATCCTGGTTTCTGAATCTAAGTCTTCTCCAGCTGGATTGTGTGAAGAGTTCTACTGTGCGGGATAGTGCTGCTTAAATAACGTTTAAATAATATAAGCCAATTTATCCTGAAGGCTAAATTCACCCATAATCAGAAGGAAGAGGGAGATAAGAAAGACAAAAACACTAAACAAACAAAAAAAAAGATAAAGTTCCCTAGTTCCTGAAAGGCTCTCCTGTGCTGCTCTGTAAAACAGCAGCATCAGGCCCCTACAGGTTTTCCATCTCCATGTCTGTGTGCAGACTTCCTCTCTCCTCCCTCGGTGCACGCGGCCCTGCCAGGCTAAGGTGAGGAGAGGAGGTGCCCTAGAGAGCAGGGAAGCGCATACTGTCACAGCTTCCACAGTCATCTCCTTCCAGATAGAGACATCTGACCCCCGCAATCAGCCGATTCAAGGCTCCTGGGAAAGTGGCTGCACTCCGAACCAGAAATTCATAAGCAACATTTTACCCAATCTTTCTTTCAAAAGGCATTTTTTTTTTTTTCCAAATTAAGAGATACCAGCATTTGAATCTAAGGGCTTTGGATATCCCGCAGAACTCCCAAATTTTTGGCAAAATAATTCAAGGCATTTGGCAAGCTGGCATGTGCGAAATGTCAAGCAGTGGTTGCTTCTTTGTTTAGCTCTGGAAATTAGACTCTGTATGGGATCTAAACTTTTTGGCTCAAGCAAACTGCCCAGCTGGGGTCACTTGTGCTCCCCACCTTCCTAGGCTAGAGCTCCCTGCTTTTAGAAAGGAAAGACGTCTCCCAGCCACAAGCTGCATTTAGCATTTTATTTTTAGCGCTGTGGTGATACCAAAAACATGGAAGTAAACAGGAGGTTGTCAGGCATATCTAAATAGCAGGAGAAGATTAAATTCATGTCAGGGAGAAATCTAACTGGCCCCTGTAGTAAATAAATTGTTTCCCACGAAGTGCTGTTAAATAGAATATTTATAAGACGCTTGCTTTTTCTGATGTTTATGGAGATGATTTTCATGGGCCAGGTTAGCTCGTCTTTATGCATTTTATGGATTTTATCTCGGCTGAGTTGGAAGCATGGTTTTACACGCATGTTCCCACTGCCCTCTACTGGCAAGAACGCGTCAAGTTAGACCTCGACTCACCCAGCTTTTAAAACAGAACTTTTGCAGCAGAACTTTGCTGACAGAGCCTTGAAACTGAAGGAGGCACGCAGTCTCAGTAGTTCAGAGCAAAAAGAGGTCATGATTTTAACCTGAGCATCAGCCCTGTAGGATGCTAATTTATATATTGGTGTCAATATTACAAAAGCTAGACAAAGCACAGTTCTCACAAGAGTTCAGTAATTCTTAAGCCCCTGTGGTTGGTGTGTTAGTTGCTCAGTCGTGTCCCCAGACTCTTTGTGACCCCATGGACTGTAGCCCACCAGACTCCTCTGTCCATGGAATTCTCTAGGTGAGAATACTGGAGTGGGTTGCCATTTCCTTCTCCAAGGGATCTTCCTGACCCAGGGATCAAACCTGGCTCTCCTGCATTGCAGACATATTCTTTACCATCTAAGTCACCTGATGCATACACAGATTTAATATCTCACTTTGCTTTTTAAGGTGTAATCTAAGGGGACAAAATGAAACCACAGCTCAAATGTTTTTCCCTCCCCGAGTGAATACTTACTGGGCTGCGATCTTAATAAATTTTTTTAAGAGCTGAACACGCTTGCTAGGCTGAGAACAAAGGCAAATCTCAGTGACAACCCAAAACTGAATTTCATTAAACCTCCTCAGGAACAAATCCAAGTTTGCTGTGGTCTTTTTAAAATGATGCCTTCCAAATGTGTGATAGATTAGCTCCAGCTAGAAGAAAGGAGAACAGTGTCACATCTTTGTTTTTAAGTCAAAACAACAGCTTGCTCCTCCATTTGACATGGCAAATTGACACTGGTCAGCAAACATGAACACAATCACTGACTGGGATTCAACGTGAACTTCAATTTGAAGACCTCAAGGGCTCAGTGAGGCTTGTCGAATACTGGAACTATAAACTAGGTGCTATTGACTTAATATACTCAGGAAAACAGAGCTTATTGCAAATTGTAAAGATTTTTCTTTACTCTCAAAGGCTTCATAACAGGCTTTATTAATATACTCAATATTTTGCAAAAAAAACAACCTCTCACAAGGCTTTAACATTGCAGCATGTATTCACATTTGCAGGCAACACCCAGAACTGCCATGCGCTCAATGGAGCACCTTACCTCATGCACACAGTTGAAGAGCTCCCAATCATAAATTGTCATCTGGTAGGCCAAATCTTTGGAGCTCATCAGTTCGAAAGTTCCCATTGTTCCAACGGTTGGGCCCTCCTGTTCAGGCAAGGGAGTCTATGAATAATAATATGAAAATATATTAGAATCTCAAAACAGACAAGCTGAATGCTGTTAGGACTTGGAGGGGAGAGGATTCTGAAGATGCTTTAAGGAATACCTTGAAACTTTGATTTTACCCAGAGGAGAAAAAAGCCTTTGCTCTTAACGCTCACTTGCCTCCATGCGTTTTTATAGTAACCATTATCACTCTAATCAATTCCACTGACTGAAAAACATGGACCATGGCAAATAAGATTCAGTGACAACTGACCTGTGGAGGTTCTCTTCTGTGTGGGCCTGGGAGCTCCCTGGAAACAATTCCTTTTCCCTGGCAAACATACAAGAAGTTCTGTTTCCCATTGAGGCTGTTCCAAAGCAGGCACTAGCATCGTGGTTTGGGTGTTTAGCTACTTCCTATGGCAGGGGTTGGTTCAGTGGCAGAGCTGCTGTATCTCCACCTCTCATAATACACCACCTGGGACTACTAGGTGAAAGAAGGCTCTGTGACTGCATGGGCTTATGTGGGATGTTCAGTTCCTCCACTTTCTGAGAGACGTAGAGCTAGCAATGATAGTCACATGGTCATGGTGTGTGGACCTAGGCATCAGAACACTAAATTCTGCTACTTTCTGGAAGACCCTTGGTCAAAATTTTCCATCCAATTTATATACTTCATTTTTACTTTATGAGAAATGAGTTAGGGTGCTTTTCCTTAATAAAATGAATGATTTGCATATACTAGAAGCTTTACTTATATTCATACCCATTGATCTACAATAACAGTTTAAAGTTCTAAAAGTCACATGAATTAAAAGATAGTTTCCCCAGCATGATACAAAACGTATTTGGATATCCAGTATTTAGGTTGGAAGTACTAATATTGTTCACACTCTATTATCATTCATCATTGTCATCATCACGCATAACCTTGACATTCTCTAAGTGCCTGCTGCTTTCTGGGCATTTGAAAGTTTGCAGTTTAACAGAGGAATCAGCTCTGACCTGTGAGTACAGCACTGCGTGTCAATAAAGAATCAGCTGTTGGCATTTGTTTGCATGTATGTATAAAGGGACAGACAGAAGCATCAACAAACACCTGACTCCCAGATATATGGAAAAACAGGTGAGGAAACATGAATGGGCTTTTAGGAGGTAGTGGGCATTTGGAATGAATATGTAGCCTTAAGAGGTTCTTAGAAAAAGAAGCTGGGCTTTAAAAGATGAAACTGGGCAGGTTTAGAAGGGCAAAGTTTTCCCTGAGTATCCGGGACGGTGGGTCGTAGGTTGGAGGAAGGCAGCAGAGGCATGAAGGTGGGGATGTGACTTGCTTGGCAGGACCAGAGAGTTCAGGGGAACAGAATGGACCATGTTAGCAAGCCTTGGAGTGCTCCCTAGGAATTAGGGTTCTGTAATAGAGCAGGTTAGTGCCCGTTTCAGGGCGCAGCAGATCCTGAATGTAAACCCCACTCTGGTTACATAGACTTGGATGATCCCCTAATCTGCTGACTGTTTTTAGCTCTTATGAGTTGGGGACCCACTACCTAGTACCTAGGTAGCACTCTAATGGCAGAAAGTGAAGAGGAACTAAAGAGTCTCTTGACAAGGGTAAAAGAGGAGAGTGAAAAAGCTGGCTTAAAACTCAACATTCAAAAAACTAGATCATGGCATCCGGTCCCATCACTTCATGGGAAACAGATGGGGAAAGAGTAGGAACAGTGACAGGTTTTACCTTCTTGGGCTCCAAAATCACTGTGGATGGTCGGCGACTACAGTCATAAAACTAAAAGATGCTTACTACTTGGAAGAAAAGCTATGACAAACCTAGACAAAAGCAGAGTCATCACTTTTCTGACAAAGGTCCATTTAGTTAAAGCTATGGTTTTTCCAGTAGTCATGTATGGATGTGAGAGCTGGACCAGAAAGAAGGTTGAGCACCAAAGAGTTGGTGCTGGAGCTTTTAAACTGTGGTGCTGGAGAAGACTCCTGAGGGTCCCCTGGGTAGCAAGGAAATCAACCCTGAATATTCATTGTAAGGATTAATGCTGAAGCTAAAGTGTCAATACTGTGGCCATCTAATGCTAAGAGCTAACTCATTGGAAAAGACCCTGATCTGGGAAAGACTGAGGGCAGGAGGACAGAGGGGACAATGGAAGATGAGATGGTTGAATGTACCACTGACTCAATGGACATGAGTCTGAGCAAACTCCAGATGATAGTGAAGGACAGGGAGGCCTGGCGTGCTGCAGTCCATGGGGCCGTTAAGAGTCAGACATGACTTAGTGACTTCACCACCACCACCACCTAGTACCTAGGCTTGTTAAGAGAACAGGATGGGGATAATTTAAGTGTGGCATGTGAGCAAGCGCCCAGCACAGAGGGGGCCCCCGCCTTCCCAGCTGTGCTGCACCAATGCAGAGGCAAGGAAGAGTGAGGAGCGCAGCACCTGTGTGCACGAGCCAAACACTGTTGTTGCTGATTCACTCTAGGGCCGGAAGAGCAGGGCACAAAACATGGAAGGAGAATCATTATTCCAAAGGTTTGAAGCTTAGGGGACTGACTTGAAGCTAATGGGCAAGTAATTTATGGAAACAAGCAGTATGGTTTCAAGCAGGTTAGGTCCCAGGTAGGAATGTCAGGAAGCTCTTACATGCTCAGCAGGGGGACTGTCTCAGGCTCTGGCTGACTGTCCACATCCTGCCTTCCCTCTTGCCTGTCTGCTCTGCTGTGGACCTGTCCTCTGTTCCTTGGGTTTGCTCTTTCCTCCGTCTGAGTCCTCATCTCTTTCCCTTGAGGCCTTATGGCTTTCACAGAGGGGATAAACTAGCCCAACTACAGGGAAGATGGCTGAGCGCCAAAGAATTGATGCCTTCAGACTGTGGTGCTGGAGAAGATTCTTGAGAGTCCCTTGGACTGCAAGGAGATCAAACCAGTCAATCCTAAAGGAAATCAATCCTGAATATTCATTGGAAGGATTGATGCTGAAGCTCCAATACTTTGGCCACCTGATTCGAAGAACTGACTTAATTGGAAAAGATCCTAATGCTGGGAAAGATTGAAGGCAGGAGGAGAAGGGGGTGACAGAGAATGAGATGATTGGATGGCAGGACCAACTCAACGGACATGAATTCGAGCAAACTCTGGGAGATGGGGAAGGACAGGGAAGCCTGGTGTGCTGCAGTCCATGGGGTTGCAAAGATTCGGACACAGCTGAGCGACTGAACAACAACACGGAAGGTACCATAGAATATTTTCAGTCATGGATGCCAGAACATCATCCTGAATCCCTTTTGAGAGAAACAGAAACCCCTGTTGAATCTCTACTTTTTATGAGTGAATAGGGCTCACCAAGCAAAGGGCAGGCTGACTGCTTCCCTCCGTGAGCCACCAGGGAGGCAATCTGAGCAGTACAGAGGGTTCCTCCATCTGAAGGGGGAATTACATGCTGGCCCCATAGGAAGCAGATTCCTGGACCATTTTCTTCTAGATATCCCTGTGGACATTTCCTACAGATGAAGCACAGAAGAACCTATGTAGGGTCTGCATTACACAGACAGATCTGAAAAGTGCCCACACAGAGGCAAAGAACTCCTATAGACTTGACTTTGCTCTTTTTCCGAGCTGATTTCTCTGTTAAGCTTGGATGGGGTGATTAGGAGAATAGCACTCTTATGCTCCCATTGTCCTGATGAGGAAACGAAGACATTAAAAGGAAGTGCTGATTGTCAGTGACAGATGGCTTAAAGCAAGCTGCCACCCCAGCGTCCTCTGTCCCCGGGCTCCCACATGCTGTACCCGGCTCTGCGATGACATCTGTCTCACCGGATGCCACCACACTCTGGTGTCCCACACTACACTATGAGCTCCCTGGGGTGCAAGGACCATGATGGATATTTTCAAGACCATGTTAGAGCCAGAATCATCCACCACACCTGGAATGATATAGGTTAGGCCCCAAAGAAAAACCTAAGGAGCTAGTGAATGGATAAAAGTAGAAGCAAATTACAGTACAATGGGGTTTTATTGTAGTTGCTCTGTACTAACATTTATGCTTAAAATGTCAAGAAAGGAAAGCTCTAGAATCTGAGCCCTTAAGCGACTAGGACGAACTGATGGCACTACCAATTCTAGACAGCACTTCGGCACTACGGCTCATTCTGTTCCAGGCTGGTTGCGTTAGTTTCATGTCCCAATTTGACCATGATTATTGTAAGGACAGAGGCTCTGGGACACTGGTGCAGTGTCACGCAGATGCTGGCACTTCATATTAAGTATGTGTTGATGGATCAAAGGTCTGACCCACATTCTGTACTGCAGTCATTCTGTGTAGGACTTTTCCTGGATGGACTGTCCTTAAATCTTTAGAAAGCTGGAAAAAGAGCTTCATGCCTACAGTTTTGTGACCACTCCTTAGAAATGATGACATAACTGGCAGGCCAGTGATGGCAGAGCACCAACAGGGAAGAAGTCAAGCATGTTCACGTCCAGATACTTGCTGCAAAGTAAGCTCCTTGCAATTACACATGACTTAAAATGGAAGACTAGGAAGGACTGAGAGCTTGTAAGGCTGCAGGACTGTGTGCAAATAAACAGAGGCTTAAAAAGTTAGTATCTTCCCCACAGAGAGCTGGAGATGGTCCACATTCTGCATCTGTACACCATGTCATCAGACACTGCGGCCAAGAACCAGCTGGCAGGAGAGGCCCAAGCCCCGAGTGGCAAATGCATCACACAGCACCTTCAGCAGCTCTGCAACTAAACTGGCTTTTGCTGGTTTTTGCTGCCAGGAGAGGGTAGTATGACTCATTCATGCCATTTCCCTCCCCAGTCTCTCAATACTGGGATGTATTTATTTTCAGAAAGCAGTGGATGTAGATAATGAAAAATCCATGAAAAGGACTGTGAACAGACTCAGATCAGACAGTGCTGGTGGGTGAGGGAGGTCAGGAGAACTCATGCCCCCTTTGCAAAGTTCCTCTCCAGGTGAATTCAAGAAGTCACAAAATCTGCTTAACCTGTGCAGCTGCACAAACTAGCTCTCCCCAGGTCAGAAGGTCAGAATCACAATGAGGCTAAGCAAGCTCTAGAAAGTCCAAGGAGGGGAATCTTGATTTACCTACAACATCTGATCTGATTAAACTGAACGTATTCATGCATCACACATGTAGTTAAATTCTCCCCCCTAAAATGCAATCCAGCTTCCTTGGTGGCTCAGTGGTAAAGAACCCATCTGCCAGTGCAGGAGTCGCAGGTTCGATCCCTGGGTTGGGAAGACCCCTAGAGAAGGAAATGGCAACCCACTCCAATATCCTTGCCTGGGAAATCCCATGGACAGAGGATCCTGGCAGGTCCATAGGGTCACAAGAGAGTCAGACATGACTTGGAAACTAAACAACAACAAAACGCAACACGCCATTGTGCTTGTGTCGCACTTTTCTTAGTAAAGAAGCCCTGCGTGTCTAACAGATGGAAAAGGCTAGTCCCCTGAGCTGGCCCCACAGGCTCTCGAAGATACTCCAGTAGCTACTCATTTCCATGCCTGACTATTGAAGGAGAAACAGAAATGAACCCCACCAGAGCATAAAGGCGAGAGGGCCACACTCGTTAACACAGTTGATGAAGCCTTTGCTCAGAGAGCTGTGTGGGGCTGTGAACAGAGTTTTGGAGACTTAGGGAAGACAGCTGGCCTCTGATATTTCCCACACAGGATGGAGAGAGCCCTTTCAGGGAATGGCATTTTCCCTGGACCATAGAGTGGCTCTGTCATAATGCATTTCTACATCCCCCTAAGGGGCAGGATAAATCGCAATGTCTTGCCTTAAAAAAAATTATTTCTATCCTGGTCTCTAAGTGTTCCTGTTTTTTAATATCAATATTTACATTGGGGACGTTTCAAGGAGGTGAATTACTACAAAGAGTTCTGAAAGCTGAATTATGCCCCAGTCATAGGGCAACTTGGTGAATTTCCACAAAGGAAAATCTAAAGCTCAGAGCGTCTCAAATGAACACCTGAGGCTTACCTAATAGACAGGAGAAAAGAAAAAGACAAGTAGCATTCAAGAATTTTTTTAGCAACTGAGTTCAATGTGACTGCAAAATTAAGCTCCAGACAAGTTTTTCTGATTGCAGACGCTGCTCCAAGGCGGCCATCCACACCTACCAGTGAATCGAATTGCTCTCGCGGGCAAGCAAACAGACGTCCATTAATGGTGAGCGTTGTAAATACTGAAACATCATTAGGTTTGAGCACCACCTTTTCTGTGAACATAAAAAGCATGAGATTGCCTATTAAATGCATCTGAGATTTGCTGTACTGCCCTAATCACACCAACAAATTGCCAGCTTGGTGAATTACTGGAACGTGCATAGTGACTGCACAAAATACTGTACTGAAGGGATCCACTGAATGAAAAAGACACAGCAATCACGCAGGCACACAGCACTCAGGATGCCATCAGAAATGACCCCAAAACAGGGATGGAAATACCCGAGGGTCCATTTACCCAGCTCTGCATACAAAAACCGCACCTGCTACTTGTCTAAAATACAAGTTCTGCTTCTAGATGGTAATTAACGCCCAGCCCTTTGGAGATGACAGTATCACTTTTAGAGAACTTAGGGGGTTTTCTGAGATCCCACATGACTTTTGATGTAAAATTTATCACTATTTTTTTTCACTCATTCCCTAATTTGGAGGACAACTGCATTATTAGATGAAGTCTCTTATATTTAAAATAGTTCATACAAAAGATATTTATTTAGCATTTACTATATGCTGGACACTGAGGATACAGAAGGGAACGATAACCAAAAAAAAAAAAAAAAAAATAGTCCCCAAAGAGCTTAGATCAGAGTGAGGGATGCAGACAGTGGCAAAGCATCAGAGAGGAAGCAGTGAGGAGGAGACAGCAACAGAGCAGGGAGGGAGGCTGGGAAGGATGGATAAGGGGGAATCAGAGACAGGAAGGAGCAGGGCCTCCATGAGACCACGTCAGGAAAACCTGAAGGCTGCGCAGGAGGCACCGGGAGAACTATGCGAGAGTGTGCCAGAGGGCTCATGGTGGACAGACAGACGTCCTGGGTCGTGTGCACCAGGAACAGAAATGGAGGGGGACATTTTGGGAAGCCAAGATATATTTTAAAATTCTGCCTCAGTGGAATAATTTGCCTTTAAATGCGGCAGAAATGGCCTCCCTCGGATCCTGAAGGATCCTCCAGTGAGTATCAAATCATTGCTGGACAAGCAAGCCTCCCACAGCCTCTCACTGCAACGCGTGCAGACCCTTCTTGTCACCTGGACAGTGACTGCTTATTCACTGCCTCCCTCCTCGCCAGCCTCTGAGCCACTTGGAGGCACAGGCTCTGCATACACCTCCCCTCCTGTCACAGCCACACGTAGTGGCCAGTAAGTTCATGATGGATGAAAGCAGGCAGTAGTCAGGTAATCCCGTGGGGGAGAACACTCCTCACTTTGTCGATGAGCTGAGTTCCTGCCCTTTCTACTGGGAAAGGAGGGAGACATCATCAGCCGAAAAGAACCAGCCTGTGACCACCTTTAACTTCAGACTCATGAAAACCTATAGCCTTTAGCCAGAAAAGCCAGGTGTCCTCTTAGGGCCCACATGTCTCAGAGCTCCAAGGCCTTGAACTTCTTTTTTGTCTTAATTGAAGTATATTTGATTTACAGTGTAGTGTTATTTTGGGGCTTCCTTTGTAGCTCAGATAGTAAAGAATCTGCCTGCAATGCGGGAGACCAGGATTTGACCCCTGGGTCAGGAAGATTCCCCTGGAGAAGGGAATGGCAACCCACTCCAGTATTCTTGCCTGGGAAATCCCATGGACAGAGGAGCCTGGTGGGCTACAGCCCATGGGGTTGCAAAGAGTCAGACATGAATGAACAACTGAGCATGTTGTGTTATTTCAGGTATATAGCAAAGTAATTCAGTTATACGTATATATGTATTTCTACAGACACACACACACACATATATATTTTTTCAATTCTTTCCTATTATAGGTTATTACAGCATTAAGCTTTTCTGTTTAGGGTTTATAGGAAAACTCCAGGCTGACATCCACACCAGAGACCTCATTCCAGCTGCCTCTTCATCTCTTTCTGCTTCAGGGTAGGCACCTACTGGATAGAGGATATTAAGACACTAGCCCAGCCCACTTCTAACCACCTTCATTTCTGTTATTTGTGGGAGCACACACAGCACTTGTCCCTTTGGATCAGCTTCAAAGGGCCCCACTAACTGCCTGCCAGGGTTCTGTTTGATGGCATAGTCCCCTCTACAGAAGGCTCTTACCTCCCCCGGAACTCATCTTGACGATGATCAGGCCTTCCCCGGAGCCCAGTTTGTCGGCAACTGCGCTGAGGACTTCCTTCACCGAGGCGGCCACTGGTACCCGGATGGTTGTGTAGGTGTGGTCCAAGCAATAGACTTTAAACAGAACTATTGGGAAGACAGCAACCATAAGATAAATTTGTCTTGGGAGTTCTTAAAAAAAACCCATAAGCTATGCAAAATGTTTGGATGTATCCTCCAAAATTTGCATCGCCTTGCCATTCTTATGACTTGTATTTATTTGTGCTCATGGATGCCTACACTTGTCGTCTTCTAAAACTTACCTTAGCGTTGGTCTAAGAACAGTCCATGACTGCCAATCCCAGTTACAAAAACCACAACAGATAGTTATGAAAAACCCACACACAGGTCATGGGAAAAGAATGAGAGGCATGTTTAGGCACGTTTTCAGGGTCTGCCCTTGGCTGTGAGTGTTTCTTTTTCACAATACAGGAGCGTTGTGTGGTAGGCAGATCACTAGATTCCCACTGCCTAGTTCAGTGGTGGCAAGTCAGCATTAACACTCTTGCAGACAGGAGTGCTTCTGCCTGGGGTCATGAACATTTGCTAAGATTCCTGCTCACTTGTCCACTGGTGTGTGTACTCTGAGGCCTGGGCACATGGCTTGGGTGGTGTTCAGTTCAGTAGATCTGCATGTGGTATCCACACGTTCAGCTCTGAACACACAAGTCCTGGAAGTGATTCCACCTCCTGGAATTCTAGAGTTTGGGGCACCCCTAAATTATAACATTCGTCTGTGGCTGAAGATGAAAATTTCAGCATGATCATTTTATTTTGGCTGTGACTCTTCGAAGAAATCTTAACCAAGCAAACAATAGCAGCTGGCATCTGGGCCTCCCTGATGGGCACTAACAAGGTAGTGGTCAGGGCCGGGGGCACTCTTCCTGGGTGGGGGCCCTGCTCGGCAGGTGAGCAGCTGACCCTGGTGCTCCACCTCTGAGCTGCTAAATCGCTTCAGTCGTGTCCGACTCTGTGCGACCCCATAGACGGCTTCCTACCAGGCTCCTCTGTCCCTGGGATTCTCCAGGCAAGAACACTGGAGTGGGTTGCCGTTTCCTTCTCCAATGCATGAAAGTGAAAAATGAAAGTGAAGTCGCTCAGTCGTGTCCGACTCCTAGCAACCCCATGGACTGCAGCCCACCAGGCCCCTCCGTCCATGGGATTTTCCAGGCAAGAGTACTGGAGTGGGGTGCCCTTGCCTTCTCTGACACCTCTGAGAGGCATCTGCAAAACACCAACCACCTTCCAGCCACCTTGACAACTGGCCCCTGAGATAATCTTTCTCTCCTTCAAGGAAAGGTGGCAGTGGGGTAGAGGTAGAATCAGAGAAGTATGGACAAGCACCTTGGCTCCAGGTACCAAGTTAAAGGACAAAAATAATTGGAATTCCAAAGGCACCTCCAAGCAAACCATCTGGAGTGCACAGAGAGCCAAGAAAAGCTATTCTGGGGGCCCAAGGGGTGATGCCCAGAGGGAAGATTTCATTCTGACTTTAAATAATCTACACATGCTGGAAAAGAAATCTCACCTTCATCAGAGCCACGGATAGGCTGGCGCTTCTGGGCTCTCTCATCGCCTGTGTTGAACTGTTGCAAAAGAACTTTGTGCTGTAAAAATAATAACAATAGTAGCTGCCATAAGGGGAGGATGACAGATGAATGTCTGCAACTCAGAGGACACATGTCTGAGAAGCAGAGTCAAGAAATAAAGAAAACATATTTTGTATTTACAGAGACATCACTGTCACATATTGCGATGTTATATTTCTGGAGAACTGTCAGTCTACAGGGCACAATTAGAGAATCCTGATCCATTGCCACTGACCTTCTTTTGTGGAGCCTTTGCATCTTCTGAACTACGAGAAACAGAGAAAGCACATTATTTAATACTGTTGGTACTATTAAATTTCTTCATTTGTATATAACTTTAATCTTGTGTTAGACATGAAATCACAGCATCCCTTCAAGAGGGAATATGAGCCTCCTTATTTTAATACCAAGAGGCCAAAGCACAGAGAGGACAGCTAAGAGATCAGCTTTTGTCCCAGGCAGATCCCTGGTCTAAGTGAGGCTAAAAGCTGGGATTGCTCACTCTCAAAGTATATCTAGTTAGCCAGTATTTAATCAGTGGCTCAAAGGACAGCATGTGCAAACCCGTGTTTCCACTTAGAGGACACAAGTATTCACCATTAACAGCTTTGGCAGCATAACGTGAATTTCCCAGGTAAGTAATTCTCTTCAAACTTTGCTTAAATACCACTGACCACTGTGGTGTTGGATTCCCTGCCTTGAACCAAAGGGACCCAGGTTTATTGAGTCAGATGTCCAAGGAGGATCTCTGGCTCCCCAGGCTTTCTCTGGGCAGCTGTCCGGTGCAGAAGGCAGCTGAGCAGAATCTCCACCCTTTTGTTCACCTGGCCTGACTGCACCCCCTCGCGTGAGGCCCACACCACTCAAATCAGCTTTCACCCTTTGTGGGGACAAAGGACTTTTTGGATGATGATGTGATTGAGAGTCAGCAGACACTTACTTGGTGAAAGCTCACCCCAAAGCCAAGCCCTTCCTTACATTTGCTTGACAATCTTCTCCAGCTCAGGCAGTTGCTCCTTGAGGGCAGCAAGCATCCGGGCATCATCTGATACAGACACATAAAACTCCTGTAATTGGCAAAGATCACAGGCTTTTAACAAGAACTGCAAAAGGTACGTAATTCTGCAAAGAGCAACAAAGACATGTCCCTATGTCATCTGCCTCACTAGCATCTCCAGACCATGGTTTCATGGACTAGGGACAAATAAGAAAATGTTATAGCATGTCTAAATTCAACATGGCAAGCAAGAAAAAAATTTTGGAAACTGGTAGTGATGCATGCGTTCCATTGTGAGTATAATTAATGCCACTGAATTGTACACTTAAGAATGATTAAAATAGCAAGTTTTATGATTGCTGTGTTCTACCACAATAAACAAATTTAAAAAATTTAAATAGCAAATGAAGTGTTTATATGATATTTATACAGAAGGCAAAGCAACGCAGTGTTCTGGAATGGGTTATTTTATAGTCTTTAAGAGCACTTCTTTCACCTCAATATTTTTTTTCAGGGGAATTTCAATATTTATTTTGAATATTATTTTAGTATTTGTTGTTTATTTAATATTTACTACTAGTCGTGGTTAACTGTTGGTGGTAAAAGTACAGCCATGGTTTTTAGCACTGCACCGCAGTTTTGTGGAGTTTATGTCACTAACTCGGGACTCTTCACTGATGTCTGGGATGGTTCCACCCACTGAGCAGCAGTATCCATGCCCTGCTTTGTGCAGGGGCAGTGGGCTCCCCAGCAGAAGCCGAGAGCTGTGGCAGCAGCAGCATCACCATCATTCTGACTCATCTGCAAAATGGTCCTTTACTCCAAGCAATGGGTAGAAGCCATAACCCAATGACCCAAGTGGCTATTGCTCCTCTACATCTTCAAAATCTTTCACTCCATAGTCTTGAGGGACTCTCATCATCCACCTTTCCTCCCAGCCTCATTTCTCTGCCTGCCAAATGATATGACTAAAAAGGAGTGAGTGGGGATGTTTCCTTTGGACAATTCATTCTTAAACAGACTGTTTGTTGCCTTTTGCCTGCACAGAAGTAAGGTCCTCATCTCAGTTTCTGAGGACAGAGTGAATCGTTAAGGATTAAATGCTCAGGTCACTGGTGTAACGTGGGCTGGAGTCATGGGAAGGAAAAGGAAGTTCAGCTTAAATCAGTGTTTACAAAGTACATCATGGCCCTTTAGAACCACTTCATGGGCCTAAGAATTCTTTAATAAAGTTATCTGCTCCACTGTACTCAAAAACATCACCATGTGATCCAGTAATCCCACTTCTAGGAATAGAACCAAAAATAGACCTGTTTGTACAAAAATGTTCATTACACTGCTCTTCTAGGAAGGTAAAAATGGAAATGATATATTCAACAATATGGGAAGAAATAAATATATCTGTGGCATAGCTACTCGAAGGCCATTAGAAAATTTTATTAGAAAGACTCTACTGACATAGAAAAATCCTTACATAAAGTAGAAAAGGCATCCTGTGAAATGATGGGTACTATGTTGATTATAACTACAGAAAATATAACAAAGAAAGCAACTAAATGAAAATACATCAGAATGCTACTACCAGTTACTGAATTAGACTGGCAGGATAATGGATGATGCTTTTCTTTATACTTTTCTGATAGTACCTTTCTGATGAATGAACATGTTAACAAAGTCTAGAATTTGTGCTTACACTCTCTCTAGGGAAGCTGCCATGCCTGTGGGTGGTCCCTGTATTGTAGGACAAAGACACACTCTTGGAAGGGATGATCCCCACATACCTCCAGGAAAGCCATGGCCACATCATCCTCTTGTAGGATGTCTCCATACATGGCAGCCCACTGCAAAACCAGGCGGATGACTCGCCTCTTGTTGTTGAGGGCATAATCCATTTTCTCTTGTTCTGTACCTTGTGAAGGCTGTGCATGGTAAGTACCATGGAGTCAAGGAAGAATATCCAGCCATTTCACTTCACTACTTTTACGAGCAAAGGTAGAATGACAGATCCCAGCTCCAGGAAGGCCTTTGGACTGATGGAAGTTCTTCCTTAGGCCCTCAAGAAAAGCCCCACCTGCCTAAAAGTTCTGGACCAAATGCATACAAACCCAGCGGACTTAGCCTTGATAGTAGCCCAAAGAATTAGACTTGCATGGCTCTACTTGGACTTGTGTGTTGATAAGAATTCTCGTCGCGCCTAGCTTTGGCTCTCATCATATTCCGTGCCTGCCCTTTGCACTGCCTTCTCTTCTGTGGGTGGTAACGCTTCCTGCTGTTGGGCCTAACCAACTCTCTTTGGCTCCCACAATTCTGGACACATCTCTATAATCCCTCATTATATGCACTTCAGTTAAACCCTTACAAGTGGGTCTCTGGTCCTTCTGGAACTGTGACTGATATAAAAAGTATACGGGAAGTTAAGCGAGGCTGAAGATGATAAACCCACTGAGGGTTAAGATGAGGAAATCTTCCTACTATATCCGTCTTCCGGTGAGGGACTCAGACACATTTTCTATGCATCCTTCTCTTGTTTAGAACCATAATTTAATTCACATTGGCTTTTCAGGCATTAATGGCTAGGCATCCTAACTATAAACTCTTTGAGGCTAGGTTAATACATTATTCTTCTTATATTCTGAACCATGCCTAGCACACTGATGCTTCCATGGAAATTTTACCCATTAATACAACAGATACTTGATAGAGTGTCTACTCTGTGTGTCTGGTGAAGGTCCTTGCTCTCAGTTGACATTCTTCTGTGGATTACAGTAGGGAGAACAGAACATGTGATCAAGAAAGATGTTAGATTAGACATACCATTCCCTTTTCAGTGATTTATAGTAGTTCATATTATAGACAACTCATTCATAAAACAGTTTCCTCTTTTTACCTGGCACTTGCACACAGAGTACCTCAGTTAAGCCCCACTTTATAGTCTTGTGATGAAAGACATTGTTCTTTTTCTACAAGTTAGCAAACTGACAGTAAAGGAGTGTGAACGACCAAGATTACATTGTGAGTTTTAAATCCAAGACTGATTTTAAATCCAAGACTCCGAATTCCAACTAGTTTAGTCCCCATTACACAATATCGCCATGCCTCATACCTGGCTGCAAGACTGAGCATGTCCTAGCTTACAACCATGACTTAAAAGACACCGTAGAAAACTGTCCCATGGCAGTGCTGTACTTGGGAGCTAAACCAGTCAAGGGCCTTTTCTAAAGGGACTATAAATAACGATCAAGGCAAATGACAGAATCTTAAAGCAAAGGTTTACTGCATGTAAATGGGTTGCAAAATGGCTTTCATAAATTGAGCACGGGATTCACAAAAAAAGAAAATTGCTCAACCTGTATTGCTACAATTCTCTTTGAGCTTACAATAAAACAGGGAAGAAAGATCACTTTATGTGAAAATTATTTCTTTTCTGATTAACCCTTTGATCTCTTGCTTGTAGGCACACATAACTCAGTTTTTCTTTCCAAAGAATTGTAATGCTGGCCATTACATTTTAAGACTTTTTAGAGTACCTTGTAGTATAGTCAGGCACGTGGTGGGTACCAAATGGGTAATTCTTGGCTGATTGAAAACCACGTATTCATTCATCTACAAGTCAGTAAGAGAGAGAGACACTCTTTCCTACTTGGATGAGGCTGAAATGTTTGAAATATCAAAATGATAGCAAGATGATATAATTCTAACTTTCTAGGTTACCTTGACTTGGATCAAGGAAGCAACACAAACACTTGTGTACTGGATCCAGAAACATCAGCTGCAAGCCTGTGGCTAACCTAGAGGGACTTAGTGTAGAATGCCTAAATTGTCATTGTCTCGGTGGGTCAGGCAAAGATTCTTCTTGTCTTCTCTCTTGCTGGGGAAATCTGTCTTTTGTCTACAGTAAAAGATAGAAGAACACAACTGGAAGGATTAACATGTTTAACACTTCAAATGTGTGTAGAGCATTACAGTTTATAAGAAATATGATCAGTGTGCTTACATGATCATGTAACGCTCTCCACAAACCTGAAGGGTAAATATTTACAGAGGAGGAGACTGAGGGTCAGAGAGGACTTCTGCCCAAGGTTGTTCAGTGAGTAAATGGCAGGGCTTACATACCCAGACAGGGCTCTTTCCATTATCGCCACCCCCATGGCCCAAACAGTGGCTATAGTGATGACACACTAGTGCTTGGGTTCATGAAATTATTAGGAGTAACTGCATCTGGGAAGCAAAAATCCTAACAGGAGAGGTTTCTTCTTCTCTTTTCCCTCTCTCTCCCTTCCTTAATTTTTTGTTGAATTCCTAGCTTTCTAGAGATGACTCAGCTGGTCCAATCCTGAAACCTGATACTAAGGCAGGCTGACTGCCTGCCACTCTTCACGTATACTCCATAGCCTCCTGGAGCTAGAATTGACTGAATCCAATCAATTGGATTGGAAGATCCAGGAAGAGGCTTTCCCTGTTTTTCTTGTGAAAGTTACATATGTTTGCCTCTGGAAATAAACAAAAGGAAGCATTGATTTGTTTCACAAAGTCTTACCTTTCCTCTTTCAGGTATTTATTTACTAAGATGGAATGGGATTTAATAGCATTTTTATAGCTGAATCCTGGTATGTGCTCAAGGATTCGGCCCCTCCACAGACAACATACTATTCTATTCACCAACAGTCTGCTGAACCAGATTCTCAGAGGACACAGATAGGACTTTACATGTAATTGATTAGATGGTTACAGGTGAGGTACTGGGGCTTCTGTTTATCCCCATGACAACCTATCCAGGTGTTTAGAACATTTATGTGACTTTTAGATTTTATTTAACTCCTACAAAAAACAAGTGGAGAGAGAAAACTATATTCCCTTCAGATAGTAATCAAAGAATAAAGAACATCTCACCAGGCCCCTTGTCTCAATATGATGTCAAAAATGCACCCTAACAACAGTAACATTTCAAATCTAGTATATTCATAAATTCACATACATCAGAAAGGCTGCAAAAACCATTACTTTTTGTGGTTAAAGCTGGAGTCATAATGTGTTAACCATTTGATGGAGAAAGTCTAATGTGGAATAAAAATCTGAGTCTTCTCTGGCACAAATAACAGTTTAAAAGGATTACTAATGCATACCACACACATTTTTAACATATGAAGGACACTATTGAAAATACATACTTAGCTAATGTCTATGTCAAGAGTAGATTAGTAAAGAATATAAAATACATGATAATCTAATGATTTATTATCAAGAAATACATGTATAGAATAAGAATAAGGTCATGACCCATAATATCATGACAGCTGGATTCTGGTAAGAAGCAATATGGCTACTCGAATTCATGGGGAAAAGAGTCACAGAAAGATAATATGGTTCTGGTATCTGATTCTCGTACCTCATAGAGTGCTAGGTTAAAGTCTGTAAGAGATTCTGGAATTATTCCCTGAATTGTTACTTTCAACACAATTAAGAAAAGGCCAGAACAGTCAAAGTGGCCAAATGCATCACTCGGATACTAAGGTGATTTCAGATGATTCACAGAATCATAGAATCTGAGTTGTAAAAGTCCTCTGATGTTTGTCTCCTTCAACTCCTCCATTTTAGAGGCAAAGAAACATGTAGAGTGAGGTGAAGTGATTGTTCTGAAACTTATCAATGGGATTCTTAGAACGAGAACTCGGTTCTTACCTCCCTTCCCAGTACTCTGTTGACTTCTCTATGTTATTGTGTGTCTAATGTTATTCTTTCTTTATCCAAACATATATTATGCAGCAGAATTAGGTGACTTAGCATTTTGTTGGATAATGGAAAAATTTATCTGAGATACAGAACCTATCCCCCAAAGCCCTCAGAGAAGGCAAAGCACATATAGAAGACCAAGATTTAATGGTTGCAGCCTTCACGATCTGAGAACCAGGAAGGCAGGACCCCTCGGGTCTGAATAGACCCTCTCTGCTATAGTTTTAACCACTTCTCTTGTTCAATGCCTGTTGCTTTAGAAAAACGCTAAAATTACTGATGATTCAGATCCTAACGACGTTTCTCATTATGGTAATAAGAACTTTCACATCCAAGAGCATTAAATCAGAATCCTTCAGCAACATGGATGGACCTACAGATTATTATATTAAGTGAAGTAAATGAGACAGAGAAAGTCAAATATTATCACTTACATGCGGAATCTAAAAAAAAGATACAAAGGATTTACATACAAAATTGAAATAGACCCACAGACATAGCAAACAATCTTATGGTTACCAAAGGGGATAGAGGAATGGGGAGAGATAAATTAGGAGTTTGGGATTAATATGTGTGTGTGTGTATATGTAGTGTGTGTGTGTGTTGGTTGCTGAGTCATGTCCGACTCTTTGTGACCCCATGGACTGTAGTTCACCAGGCTCCTCTGTCTATATATACACATATACATATACATATTCAAATATTGTTTTAGTTTCAAGTGTAGAGCAAAGTGATTCATATATATGAATCACTTTGCTCTACACTTGAAACTAAAACAATATTTAAATTAACTATACTTCAAAAATTAAAAAATGAAAACAAATACAAAAAACAGAATCCTTAAGAGCAGGAACCATGTCTTAAACTCTTTGTGAATCTCTGCATTTCCTAATAAAGGACTGGGCACATGAAACATAAAAAGCCTCGAATGTTTACCTTAAACTATTCAATGACACTGTTTGGAGTACTACATATAATACTATTTTCTTCATACTTCTCCCCGCCCCCGTTCACCCCAATCCACAGCTCTTTAAAGTGAAAGTTGCTCAGTTGTATCTGATTCTTTGTGACCCCATGGACTATACAGTCCATGGAGTTCTCCAGGCCAGAATACTGAAACGGGTAGCCTTTCCTTTCTCCAGGGGATCTTCCCAACCCAGGGACTGAACCCAGGTCTCTCACACTGCAGGTGGATTCTTTACCAGATGAGCTACAAGGGCTAGGTAGCCTATACCCTTCTCCAGCGGATCTTCCCAATCCAGGAATTGAATCAAGGTCTCTTGCATTGGAGGCAGATTCTTTACCAACTGAGCTATGAGGGAAGCCCAAGTGAAAGTCACTCAGTTGTGTCTGACTCTTTGCAACCCCATGGACTATACAGTTCATGGAATTCTCCAGGCCAGAATACTAGAGTGGGCAGCCTTTCTCTTCTCCAGGAATCTTCCCGACCCAGGAATTGAACCCAGGTATCCTGCACTGCAGGCGGATTCTTTACCAACTGAGCCATAAGGGACGCTCTTTAAAGGGAAGCTCTTTAAAACTATCTAAATTACCTTTAATTCCATTTTGTTGAGATATTGAATAAACAACTTTATATTCAATGTCACCAGGTTAAGTCTACAACAAATACCAACTTCTGGCATATTTTTTATATAGAATATTTCACTTATTGGGTACTTAGTCTACAGGCTCACAGGCTTTTAGAATGACTAAATCTTCATTGAATCAGACCAACTCCTTTGACATCACAAAATCATGGATGAGGACAAACTGGATCTGCTTTCAACAAGGTATCTGGGCTGGGATTCAGAAGAGGTGAAGGCCACAGAGCCTTTCTACCCAGCCAACAGCAGGTTTAATATTCCATTGAGTCATTTTCCTCATGCCGGCTCTGCTGTTCAAACACTATAATTATTTCATATATTTTTACCTAGTTATTATCTTACTCACCACAGGCACCTGTAATTTTTCTGTATTTTTTTTTTTTACTGCTCATTTACTTATTCTTAATTCAGCTAATAATGGTTCCACGTATTCAAATTATCATGGGGAAAGTAAGTGAAAACCTCCTAGGATGTAGAGGCAGCAGATTCATTACAGCCTACAACAGGGAATAAAATATTATGTATACTTTTTGCAGTAAGTACATGCTAATTATGCAGCTATTTATAAAACACTTATCAACATTCAAACTGATACTCTTCAATGTTGTTGTTTTTTAAAACCCTGCTTTGCATGCAAGATCTCTGCTTGAAGCTGAAAACAAACTTTGGGGGTCATCTGCCCACTGACTCAACAAAGCTTTGCTATATTCTTTACCTTATGCTATATTCGTCTCGTGGCGTACAATCACTTGTTTTTAGAGGGGCAATATTTATAAGGGGCTTTAAGGTTTATAATGTACTTTCACACACATAGCCTTATTTGATCTTCACAACCTGGTGAGGAGGGTAGGGCAGGTATAATTACCCCTATTATACAGGCAGGGTTCAGGGAGGTTAAAGATAATTGCAAATAATATAGCTTATAGGATATAGGTTTTAAACACATGTCTCCTGACTTCAGAACGCTTGTTCTTCCCACTGTATTATGGGCCCCTTTACTACCCAGCTTGCCTTTTGAAGCACCTCCCCTCCCCCATCCTGAGCACTAAGTCTGTCCCTTCCTTGATGTGACATATGCTTGGGAACTCAAGTTCTGGAATTAGACCACCTGGGTTCATCTTGCAGCTTCCCCACTTTTCTATGAGACCAGTCTCTCCATCAGTAAACTTCCTAGGATAGCCGTTGAGGAGGAGATGAGGCAATACTGGTGAACCACTTAGAGCATATCTCCGACATACCAGGTGCTCAGTTAAAGGTTAGCGATCATCAATATTATGACCGCTCTACCTCTGGAAATAATTCAGAATCTTGAAATGGGTGGTTTTGGAATTCTTCACAAGACCTGGCATTCCTGGGCTGATCTCTGTGATTAACACAGCTGCTCCTCTGTCTATGTGCACCTGTTAACTTGGAGCTCACAGAAGCTCTTCCTACTTCTTATTTTCTTGCTCAGAATTTTTTTTTTTTTTCTCACTGATTTTCAGAATTCTCTGTTTTTAGAAGTCTCTAGTTCTTGGCTATTTTTAGTTTTAGGTAGTGAAAGTGAAGTCGCTCAGTCGTGTCCGACTCTTTGCGACCCCATGGACTGCAGCCCACCAGGCTCCTCCGTCCATGGGATTCTCCAGGCGAGAATACTGGAGTGGGGTGCCATTTCGGGGGCTTATACTCAGAGCAGAGCAGTTAGGACTTGGTCTAATGCAACATATTGCTTAGGTTCAAATACTGTCCCAACCCTTGTTTTTGTTGTGGTTCAGTCGCCCAGTCGTATCCTACTCTTTGCAACCCCATGGACTGCAGCATGCCAGGCCTCCCTGCCCCTCACCGTCTCCTGGAGTTTGCCCAAGTTCATGTTCATTGCATCTGTGATGCCGTCCAGCCCTCTCATCCTCTGACACCCTCTTCTCCCTCTGCCCTAGATCTTTCCCAGCATCAGGGGCTTTTCCATTAAGTCATCTGTTCACATCAGATGACCAAAATACTGGAGTTTCAACTTCAGCATCAGTCCTTCCAGTGAGTATTCAGGGTTGATTTCCCTTAAGATTGACTGGTTTGATCTCCTTGCTGTCTTAAGGGACTTTCAGGAGTCTTCTCCAGCACCACCGTTCAAAGGCATAAATTCTTTGGTGTTCTGCCTTCTTTCTGGTCCAGCTCTCACAATCGTATGCAACCACGGGGAAGACCATAGCCTTGACTATATGGACCTTTGTCAGCAGAGTAATGTCTCTGCCTTTCAACACACTGTCTAGATTTGTCATCGCTCTCCTGCCAAGAAGCAAGTGTCTTCTGATTTCATGGTTGCAGTCACCATTTGCAGTGATTTTGGAGCCTGAGAAGAGGAAATCTACCACTGCTTCCACCTTACCCCTTCTATTTGCCATGCAGTAATAGGGCCGGATGCCATGATCTTAGGTTTTTGTTTTTTTTTTTAGTCTTAAGCTGGCTCTTTCACTCGCCTCCTTCACCCTCATCAAGAGGCTCTTTAGTTCCTCTACACTTTCTGTCATTAGAGTGGTGTCATCCACATATCTGAGGCTGTTGATGTTTCTCCTGCCAATCTTGATTCCGGCTTATACCTCATCCAGCCCGGCATTTCTCCTGATGTGCTCAGCATACACTTTAAACCAAAAGGGTGACAGCAGAGAGCCCTGCTGTACTTCTTTTCTGACCATGAACCAATCAGTTGTCCCATACAGGGTTCTAACTGTTGCTTCTTGACCCACATACAGGTTTCTCAGGAGACAGGTAAGATGGTCTGGTATTCCCATCTCTCTGAGAGTTTTGCACAGTTTGTCATGATCTACAACCCTTTCTAGTAGGTACCTTGCTGCACATTATTTATCTGCTCAGTCTCACTTCCTTAATGTAAAAAGAGTACACATCTCCCAGGGTTAATATGAGGCTGAGAAAGACACACATAAAATATTTTGTAGAACAGCTGATAATCTTTCAAAGTCATTTTCTTTGAAAGAGGATACTATGTTCATAGCATCATCAAACTAAGGCTTGTTATTTGAAATAAACTCTCAAATTGCATACTTGCAGGAGTAAATTGCTCTCATAGTGACACATAGATCAAATATTTTTTCAGAAACCAAGTAAGGGACTAAAATGATAAAATTTGGCTCCAACAGAATTTAAGCTGACAATCTTCCTTAGAAATGCAAAGAATATTCCTAAAAACATGGCGTTAAGAATCTGATGCCCTTTTGTAAATCTTGGTTTACAAATTTTGGTTAGTGTTCCTCTTAGAGAATCCAACTCAGCTTATAAAGAGAACACCCCCAGATCATATTCACAAAGAAATAAGAGATGGATACTCTGCCTTTTCAATAAGGAAACCTATTGTATTTACTCTGTGTAAGGCAATTTTAGCTAAAACTCAGTGTTCAGTAAATATTTGTGGAATTATCTGAACAAAATGATGGAGTTTTATTTGCATATATTGATTTCAAAAGATCTACAGCATATACTGGTAGATGAAAGAACACATATGTTTAAAAAGCATGTATAACATGATCTCACACACATAAAATTATACATGTATATACTTTCTGAAAGATTTTTCATAATTCAACGATGAGACACCAGGTGAACTTTGTTCTCTTTTTCTGTAAATTGAATTTTTTCACAGTAAGAATGTTCTATTTTTAACGATGACCAAGCCATCTATATTTAGAGAAATGATATGCAAAAATTAATAGTAGAAAAATGGCTGTTTGTTTAGTAACAAAACATACATAATTATTTACAGTATGACCCATCCTTATATTTCAAAGCATATATCTAAACATATAGAAAAAAGACTGAAAGGCTACATATCAAAATGTTAACCATAATAATACCTGGTAAGGTTATAAGGGGCGGGGGGTTAATTTTCTTTTTAAAGATGACCAGAAAATTGAACTGTATTTTAAGTGCAGATTTTAAAAAGATTAAAGAAACTAGAGATGAAAAGTACAGAAATTGAACAAATATAATTTAAGAAACTCATTATAAAGCACTTGTATTCATCAGGCCAAATCATGTCCCAAGCATATCTAATGAATAGAGTCTCTCTCATTAGCACATAAAAGGCCTGAAATATTAATGTTAAACAGAGTTCTACCATCATCTCCTATGCTAAAAGCAAAATTGGAGGAGACGCACAATGTGGATTAAGGACAGAAAGACGCCAGTGGCTCAGAGCTCAAGTCTTTTCTGTACTAGTAATTACCTTTCTCTGAGCAAATCATAATTTTTCATTATCCTCGTTTATTGATTTGGAAAAAGAGCAGTGAAAATACTGGCTTCTTCATAGGGCTGCTATGAAAAGTCACACATATTAATAAGTACTTTAAACACACACACCAAATCAACGCACTTAATTTAAGTGCTTTAATGGAACGCAGTTAAGTATTTTACTATCCCCAAATCCCATAACAACATGGGTATTAGCCCACTTGTTCAGTTTTACATTCTAGCTCCCTGTCACACAAGGACATGGTGCTAAACAGTTTATAAGTGTTTTTTTTTCCCTGACTGTTCATCTTCTATTTCTCCACTTTCTCTATTTTTCTTTATAGGCAGCCTCTGAAAAACTATTCAGTGAAGTGCTTTGCCTTCCTTTGACCAAGACGTCACCCACCAGTCACCCAAGCTACTCCCAGGGATGTGGGAATGAGGCAAGGGCCCAGGAAGCTGAGCTGGTAAAGAATCCGCCTGCAGGGCAGGAGACCCCGTTTGATTCCTGGGTTGGGAAGATCCCCTAGAGAAGGGATAGGCTACCCACTCCAGTATTCTTGGGCTTCCCTGGTAGCTCAGCTGGTAAAGCATCTGCCTGCAATGTGTGAGACCTGGGTTCAATCCCTGGGTTGGGAAGATCCCCCAGAGGAGAGAACAGCTACCCACTTCAGTATTCTTGCCTGGAGAATTCCGCGGACTTTAGCCACCAGATTCCTCTGTACATGGGGTTGCAAAGAGTCGGACTTGACCGAGCAACTTTCACTTTCACTTTAGTCTAGCAGCTGTTCCTTCGTTGCCGCCCGCAAGGTTCCTTTCTAAGGCCTGGGCTCTAAGGATTCCTTCCATTCTCTGAGTTACCCCATCCTTATTGCTTAAGTCAGTTACAGTTTGTTTATGTTACTTATGATTGAAAAAGAAGCTTATGTAAGGAAGCTATATAGTATCTCTCTGGAGCCAAACACACTAGAAATTGAGTCCTTAACATGGTTTAAACACACTTAACACACATGATCTTCAAAGATACAGCCCTTTCCATTTGCCTGCCTGCAGCAGGATGCCTTCCTGGCCTCCCAGGCATTACAGGACAGTAATTCTTGTTTTATTCCCAGTATCTAAGGACCGGACTTAAGCTGTCCTATATGGCACCCACTAGTTACATGTGGCTATTTACATTTAAATTAATTGAAATTAAATAAAATTAACAATACAGTTCCTCAGTCATAGAACCCAATTTCAAGGCTAGTGGCTACTGGGCTGCACAGATACAGAACATATCTATCACTATATAAAAAAAAGTTCTATCAGACACTTTATTTGGTTTCAACAAATTAGGCCCACTTTTATTTTAGCCAACTGAAGCACAAATAAACATGTATCATGCAATAAATTTCCAAGAAATGTTTTGAAACTCTAAAGGATAAGCTTTTGAAAGAGTAAGTTGTGAAGGAAAACAGTGCCACACCCCAGGCTTGGAATCCTAACACCTGGATAAATCCTAGTTCTGCCACTTGCCTTGGACATGTTTGTTTTTGAAGCTCAGAATTCTCACTTTTAAATAAAACTGACACTAACCCAATAAACTCCTATAAGGATAAAGAGGTATAATATGGGTCAGTGGTGTCTGGCACGTGAAGAGTTGTTTCAAAACAGAACAGTTAAGAGAATCTGAGTTCTCATGTGGCAGGGTGTGAAGGGGGTGGTCTGAGGACGCTAGGTAGTGCAGATGGTACCCAACCATCCTGACTCCCTCCATCTCTGAGAAAAGTTAGAACTGGACATCACAGGCCTCCCTTGAGCCTACTGTCCACTTTTCCTGCCTTTGCCCCCCCCTCCACATCGCTACCCCCCACCTCCACACCTAGGCATGGCGCAGATTTCCCTCTATGATCTACTTTCAACACAGAGGTCAATGCTGTGAATGTTCTCAATCAATTCTGAAGGAGAACAAACTAACAAGGGAAGAAATAAAAATCTGCAAAAAGACTATCAGCTTAGTATTTGGGGCTCTGAGCTGTCAAGATGATATAACTTGGCCCATTATCTTCTCTCATCCTTCGTTTGGTTTTGTTTGCCTTAAGCTTATCAACATGCTAACTGTTGGGGAGAAAAAAAGTCTACACTCAATGGTGGTTTTAATTTTTCCTTCCAAAAATCTCAAAGGTCTAATAATGATTACCATGTATGAGCTAAAAGAGCACAGAAAGATCCTGAATGTGTTAATTTTACTTGAGAAAAACTGAATATGAGCCAGAAAGAGTTTATAATATATTTAAGTCTCATTAAACTGTCATTACTTGGAAGGATAGTTTCCAGGCAAATAAACACCCAAATCTCACTCTTGCAGCATCCTCTGAATAGCATATTCAACTCCAATCTCCTATTCTCACACCTTCTGTTGACTTCAAAGAGAATTATGAACAAGGAAATGAGAATCAGGTAGGGCAATTATAATTCTGAAAAAGGAAAACATGCCAACATTGATTGGATTGCTTAGAAAAAAAGAAAGCTATTCTCCTTCCATATACTTAGCTGCTCAAAAAGGCCAAAGTGTTTGGGGGCCTGCATTTTTGCTGCTTTAAAAATAAAGCAGAATTGGAAAATACACTTTCACATTCCCCCAAAGTTGAGGGTTCCACTCATTAATGATATTCACTTCTTTTATTCAGCTTCTGTCTTCTGAATGTTCCCTCTGCCAGACACTGTGCACCAGCTGGTCAACCACTGAAATGCTGCCCCCCAAATAAGCTCAAGAGCAAGTTACCTAGAGGAACCACCATTAGAATTTCAAGTTTTGTATCCTTGACATAAGTCAATGGGATAATAATAAAAACAGCCATAAAGGGATAAACATCAGTATCTAGAGGACAGGGTTGACTAGGATAAATGTGAAAGAAAAGTGGCCCCACAATGATACCTTGTATATATCTCAGCAGGTCCGCAGTCTGATTAAACTACAGCTTAGAGGGACACAAACAAATCACGGTCCATCCTGCCAGGCGCAAAGTCTGTCTCCAAGCCTAGGATGTGATCCCTAATAATACTCCCTAATAATAGTCTTCGCCATCACCTTTGGTAGTCTACCTCCCAGGTGTGTATATTTCTCATCAGCATCAGCTTCCTTAGGTAAATTGGCTCATGTTTCTCTACACAGGTAATAAGGAGAAAATCCTTAAACACGGCACATGAAAACCATGCCGAGGAGAGATCAGAAGTCTGTGTGTGTGTGGGGGTGGTTAGGCAGGGAAACTGCTGATGTTTCAGAGTTTGACAAGTGCAGAAAGCATAATTCTGCCTCAGTCATGACTTACCTTGAGAGCATGGGATGAAATAATGGCCTTATACATGGGGGGGTGTTGTCAAGGGAACAGACTTTTCACAACAAAAGGATATTGGGCCACCAGAGCTGGGCAAAGCTGGGTATTTGGCATAAAAACACAGTGCATCATAACAAAGTCATTTAAAACAGAATCTGCAGGGGAGGAAAACAAAGCAGAGAAGGAGTTACATTCTTGTAGAAATGTTGAGGAAAGCAAGAGTATCTATTCAGTTGTTCTTGGCCAATGGTTATATGTTGGCTTGGGGTATTGTGGTTTTACTACATGAAGAAGCATGGCATATGAAAATAAAAAGATGAACAGAGCTTGAGATCAAAACTCAATTTCCTTAGGACAGTGGACAAAAAGTACAATAAGTTTAAAAAGAGACAGACTTGTAATAATGGCGCTGGTCACCTTAGCTACAATAAATGAAAAAAATACATATATAATTAAAAAAACCACACATGAGCAGTGCCATGTATGCAGAATTAAGATATGGTCACTTCTTTGTCTATTTCACACCATCTGTGTTTGGTCAATGTCTATTTTCTTTATTGCTTTTCTACCTTCTATTTCTAGAAGGATCAATAAAAGGTGAAAGGGTGATAGAATTATGGAAAAAGGACATGGTAAGAGCAGAGAACTGGTGAGGGAAACAAAAGCAGCCAAAAATAAAAAAAGAAAAAAGAAAAAACCTGTGAGCAATAACTGAAGCAAAACAAAAGCTCTCTAGTAGATTAAAGTGGTATATGTCTTATACATGAAGCTGTTTTGTAGATAGGTAAGCAGGGAGATGGCAAAAGAAATAAGGCAAGTCCCCCCAGACATGCTTCATTTTGAATCTGATGCTGGTTCTTCATTGCAAAGACAATATTATCCAGGCAACCTTAAGGGGAAAGCACATAAGGCAGCTCTAAAAGCCTTAAGAATACACGTGTTGAAGTTTTGGAATTCAAGATGCAATGGGGGTTTTCAATTAAAAAATGAACCGCCATGGCTGAGATCTGTGAAACTCACAGAATTTTTCAACTAGAAAATGGTGAGAAATGCAAAAATTTTAACTATATATACTGAATTTCCAGTGTCTGTGTTTTAAATTAACAAAATTATCAAAGTTGGAATCAGCGACTAAAGGTTTAATCATTACACTCATTTAAAAAAAAACCTAATAATTGTCATACAACATTATGTAAGTTTAAAGTACACAATGTATTGATCTGATACCCGTATATATTGCAATCTGATTACCACCTTAGCTTTAGTTAATATCTCTGTCATGCCACACAATACCAGTATACTTAAAAACAAAATGAGAAAAAAAACTACAGGAAATAAAGTTCAGTATTAAAATATGATGGGAACTTAGTTCTAATATCAAAAATGGAATGGTCAGGAGCCGCAGCCTACACGATAGCCATGCCATGCGCTGATTTCTGGGCTTCAAGTTTTTAAGAAGCAATCATCCAGTCCCCTCCCCTTTCAGAAGTGACTTTAAAAGGAAGAATATGTTTGTTCTTCACGGGTAGTAAAAGTCTTACAGATCTTTTCTTAGATACCATCGTCTCTAATGCACTAGCATGTTCCTTTTTGGTCAAAATCACTTTAGAGAAGATGCTGGTTTTTTTTATTATGCAATCACACATTCTGGGCTACAGTTAATCAGAGGGGAAAAATCTGCTGTATTTTTCCTGACCTCAGGTCCTAGAAATATGATTTATTTGAGGTTATGTTTGCTTCTTGGAAGCAAGCTATCCCCTTGTAACTGATCCCTTCAGGATTTCCTTTTTCAAGAAAAGATCTTACCACATTCTCTTTGCTCAGACATCTTCAACCGCTTCCTCATGCTTAGCTTCACATCTAACACACTTGAAGATCTGGACCCTAATTCCTAGGCCCTATCTTCTCTCCGACAGTTTGGTGTTCACGAGAGTCTAGCACAGCCAGAGCATCTGGTCCTTCTTGTTTGTTTCTGGGTCAGCACTCATGTTGCCCCTTAGGATGAAGGCTTCCATCTCCAGTCTGTAGTCACTGATTACCAGCCTTCCTTCAGGGACATTTCAAAGCTATTTCCTCTGTGACTCTCTGCCTGGTTCCTCTCAGACTTTTGATCAAGCTGTTTGCATATTCCTTTTTGTCCTCCAGGAGGTTATGAGCTTTCTGAGGACAGGAGGGTGCTTTCTTATTCACATTGCTTTGTCCATAGCATCCAGCTTAGCACCAGCCCAAGAAGATCCTCAACAAATACTGAACTGAAAATAAGTGCTCTGGAAACAGATCCTGACTTTTCTATCTGCTACGCCCCAATTAATTCACTACATTAAAAACCTCAGACAGTCTATTTACACAAAATAAGAAACTAGAATGAGAAGATAAAATAAGAAGGTAGTCAGCGGTAAATACTTTTAAAGGAATAATAATAACAACAACAATAATGCTAACTTTACCTTGAATATAGTACAAAGATGACAGAAACAGATTTTGAACCACCACTAAGAGTTTTGGACAAATATTTGAACTTTTAGTGAGAAATCTTCTATGGAGCTCAATGCACTTAAAATATTAGCCTATTATTCTGAGAGACAGGACAGTAGCAAATTATTTTTTTTTAAAGAGCTGAATGTGGGCTGATCCAAAGTCACACATAAGATGGTAACCAAAGTAGAGAAGCATATCAAGCTCTAATAGCAACAGTTCACTGGTGAGATTTATCTCATTCACCATCAAATCTCTGTGTAATAGTTAACATGGCTAGTTCATTGAACACTGGTATTATTAGTTGATTTTTTTTCCTCCCCATAAGATATGCTGAAGTCCAAATCCCCAGGACCTCAGAATGTGACCTTACGTGTAATTGGTTAAGATAATGAATATGGAACCTAATCCAAGATGATTGGTGTCCTTATAAAAAGAGGAAATTTGGACAGAGAGACAAATGCATGGAGAGAAGATGGTGTGAAGTGACACAGGGAAAATACCATGTGAAGATGAGGATGAGCGATCCCTCTACAAGCCCAGGGGTGCCAAAGAGTGCCATCAACCCACCCCTCAGCCCGAAGTCAGGCGAGAGATCTCAGACTCTCCCCACAGCCCTTGGAAGGAACCAATACTGCCGGCACCTGGATCTTAGACTTCTAGCCTCTTGGACTGAGAGACATGCAAGCCACCCCAGATAGTGTTACTTTGTCACAGCGGTCCTAGGAAACTAATATGTGTACAGTTCCACTCTGTGGCAGTCCAAGAATCTCAGAAAAAACCACTTAACTCCCAGTTGGAGCAAGATTGTGACTTTTATGAAGGCAGCTTCTAATCCTTTACGGAAGTAGACAGAATTTAAATTATAACCAAATGGTTACCTATGGAAGATGGGATTTAAATGATAACTTAAGAAATGCCATTGGAAGGCTACCCCTAACATGTATGAATGAGATTGGGCCATCTACAAAGCACAGCCAGGATGAGCAGGCAAAGTAGGGTTTGCAGGATGCTCTTCTAATGATCTCACACATGACCCGTTTCTAAAACTGCTGTTGATACAGTACTGAGAATGAATTCAGAATTTGTTCTTTTTTTTTTTTTTTTATAATGCTCTGCTCAGATTTAATGGATGTAACTCTTCTAGGTGTTTACCTGTTGCTTCATTTAAAGCTGGCTCAAGGCGTATCGTTTCTAGAAAATGCTCTAAAATTTTTTCAGGTGTTCCTGACATCACAGTATACCTGGACGAGAAATAAAACCATCATTAATTTTTCAAAAGTGGGCAAATCATTGATATATAGTTTTTTACATATCTAAAGATTTTTTGAGATCCCAGAGAACCATACTGACTCAACTCATAACCCATATGGTAAAAAAAAAAAAAAAAAAGATCATGTACGTCATCAAAATCACACAGGAAGGCAACAGAAAAATCACAATTGAAGTAGTTACTAAAACATTCTTCTTTTTTTCCATACATGAGACTAAACTTCTTGGAGAGTAGCTCCAGCAGGCTGGGAACTTCAGCCTTGCTCCACGGGGAATGAAAGCGAACATGTAAATCCCAGGGCAGCTCAGGGCTAGGGGAAGTGACAATAAACTAGGTTATCCATATATGGGTTACTTGTTGCAAAATTTCAGCCCGGTACTGGATTCCCCTGCCTATTTCTGGAATGCTGCGTATCTCCCAACTGTACACTGGAATGTACTTTGGAAATGCAGCTAAAAATAAGAGAAAACAGACCCCTAAAACACCAACAAGCAAACAACCTCCCATAACACTGAACAGGAAATAAATCAGCAGTAGAACGTCCATATAGTTTCAATGTCAAAGATAAATTATTTGGCAGGGTGGGGGATATTAGGCATTATATCAGGAGATCCAGCCACGAAATCCTTTAATCAACAAGGGAGGATGTATTTTTTTAAACGGAGTGTGGGTTATTTCAAAGTCATACTCAAGACTGTCATAGGCAAAATACTTTAGGGTGATCTGGGTGGTCCTGTTCCAAAGTTCAGACTTTGCTTCTCTGCTCGGCATTTACACTTACAGCAAAATGACAAGAAAGGAAAACAAAATTCTCTCATGTTTAGAAAGCAGTGGTAGGATTCAGTTCCAGGAGAATTCCATTTTCTTCTCCTCACCAATATCCCTTCCCTGCCTGTTTGAGACCCTGGAGGAAGGGTCTTGAGATCCCAAGAATACCTCTAATGTATGAAATCTCAGGGTCTTATCCTCTTGCCTGAGGAAGGGAGGAAGAGGCAATCCAACATAACGACCCTGTGCATATGAACATGCAGTGAGTGAAACCACTCTGGTTTTAAATGAGGTAGCAAACTCAGTCTATCTGGGAGGCAACTGTTACTTACACTTATTGGGCATGTGTTATGCGCACGTGTGTTGTGCGTGCCCACATGTATGTGTGCCTGCACTCAGGACCAAAAGGAAGCTGAAGAGTTCAATCTTTGAAAAGAATCTGGCTTTGCAGCCTATGAGAGGAGCCAGGAATAAAAAAGTCTACTTCAAACGGCTGACCCTTTTCTCAAAGTAGACAGGGTAGAAGAGGGTTTTTCCTCTTACAGGCAATGACTATTTGAGGGCTTCCCTGGTGGCTCAGACTGTAAAGAATCTGCCTGCAATGCGGGAGACCCGGGTTCAATCCCTGGGTCAGGAAGATCCCCTGGGAAAGAGAATGACTACCCACTCCAGTATTCTTGCCTAGAGATGCCCAAGGACAGAGGAGCCTGGCAGGCTATAGTCCGTGGGGTTGCAAAGAGTGGGACATGACTGAGCAACTAACACTTGCACTTTCATTTGAGGGAAGGAGAGGGCATATCTATAAATGACTTTCAATACTTCAAGGGCTACATTACATAAACCAGTTACTTTCTATTCCACATGGCTTTGGGCAGCTGTTGCTACTAAGCTTCCAGCTCTATAGCTGGCCATGTGACTCACAGATCAGTTTGAAATTGCTTCCCTTGCCAAAAGTTTAACTCTAATAGAAGGTTGGCTTCCCATCCTGGTATTCTTGGTTAGGACATCCATTAGCTAGGGTATGTTATCTGGTCAAAAAGAATAAAAGTTTCCCTGGGTGGCAGTCCTTCATGCTATTATCCCACTAGTGAGAGAAAGTGGTGTCCCTATTGTCTGCCCAGCTGTCAATCAGAGGCATTAGGGCATCCGTCTGTTTCTGCCAAAGGCTCTCTCTGGTGGTACAGCTGCCTGGCCTTATCCTTTCCCTCTCTGCAGCTCCACAGAAGGGGCTGACATTCTCTCAGAGCAGGGCACTCTGAAGCTGGGAAGCGGGCAGGGAGCTTCTGGCTTGTGATCTGGCAGGTCCAGGCTTAGCTGAAAGACATGTCTGCTTTGTTTCAGGCTGGATGCTGCCAGATGCCTATTGCTTGCCCTTTGTTTAAATGGAGGACTTGAAGACCAGATGGTACAGCTGTTTTCAGTTTACTGCATGAAGAAGCCACTCTAGTGCACGTTAGAGAGAACCCTGACAGGTCAGGCTATCCAAGCTAAGGTGAGGTTTTAAACCTGTGACAGAAAATCTCCTGACACCAAGTTTGGAAATGAGGACACTTCTGCCTGCACCTAGAACCAAAAAGGAAGTGGAGGAGGGTGCCTGACAGAGACCATCTTTCTGCAAACAGGATGGAGCTGAATGTCTGGGTGGTTGATAGTCTAAGGAAAATGTAACACGTTAACTGAAACAGGAGTAGTCATTTCAAATTCCCTCTTATTACAACCACATAACCACACAGTGGAAGATATCCAAAATGGTAATGTTTGAGGGCTTCATATAGTTTATCTATCATGAGAAGTACTGTCTTGCTATTGACATTGTAATATCACACTCAGAGTTGAGTGGTTTGAGGAGAGTCAGGTGGCTTTCAAAGTTTAAAATGCAGGGAGTGGGTTCCAGGACCTCCACAGATACAAAAATCCATGGATGCGCAAGTTCCCTAAATAAAATGGGGTAGTATTGCATATAATCTATACATATTCTCATATACTTTAAATCATCTCTATATTGCTTTTAGACCTAATACAATGTCAATGCTATGTAAATAGTAGTAGATACAATATAAGTGCTATTTAAACAGTTGCCAGCATATGACAAATTCAAGTCTTGCTTTTGGGAAATTTTAGGAAACTTTTTCCCCCAATATTTTCCATCTGCGGCTGGTTGAATCTGTGGATGTGGAAACCAAAGATACAGAGGGCCAACTGTATGCATAAACTGCTCTGGATTTCTCAGGGTAAAAGTGAATCAGAAAAATAATGTTATCAGCCCCAACATGGTGACCCTCTTTGAGCTGAAAAAGGTTAATTTCTGAGGATACAGAGGTACTAACGTACCCTAAACTTTAAAGCCACCCATAGACACGGTTGTTCCCATGTCTTCCAAGTTGTCCAGAACGTCAGTCAAAACTCACTTACACGGCCCCCACTTTCCAACTCTTGGCTTGGGAAAATTCAACCTGGAAAATGACCCCTTGGAAGAGAGGCTTTTTACTCTTCTTGATTGGCATGGTGCTCTGTTTTGTACGCCTGATATTTCCAAAACGGTGTACTGTGAATATGCACATGTCTTTGAATTATATAAGGAATGCATACAAATTGGTCTACCAGACACAAATAAGGAGGTATTCGATTGACCAAAAAGTTCATTTGGGTTAAAAATCTGAATGAAATTTTGGGCCAATCCAACTATAACAGAAATCAGATCCAGGCCTAAAATAAAATTAATATATGTGGGCTCTCTTTTTCCTTTTAGTTTGAGTTAATAAAAAAATCTATATTTGGAGAGCACTCTGAATACAGTGCTGTTATAACTTGCAAACCCTTTTGATCACTGCCCCCACCACACCATGAAGAGGTGAGGGAAGGGGGCCTTCTGAGGACATCTTTAAGGTTACAGGGAATTTTCAAGGCTTACTTTTTCAGGTAACAAAATTTTCCTGAGACATCTGAGGCATTATCAAAGAATGTAGATGATCACATAAAACGGTCTAGTTATATTTAAGAGCAACAAAGAAAATCCCTGGGGGTAGTCCCAGCCTTCACATTAAAAAAAAAAAATGTTTTCATTCTTATCCTCCTTTGTTGGCTGGAAGGACAATTGTTGAAAAACATTTGCACGAGAACATTTTTCAAGAATTTATAGTTAGTGAAAAGTAGAAAAATAAAGAATTCTGGACAGTAATTTTATAGGTTTGTAAGCGAAAAGTTTGTAATATAGTCTATTTTATGTCAGCCCTTTTGAAATATACTGCTTTGCAACATTTAGTAGATAATGTTAAAGATATATTTATATATTAGTAGTATATTTTGTTAGAGTAATTTGTGAGGCTAAAGGAACACAGACTCAGAAGTTGCTCAAGCTGGACTTGAATGCAAGCTCTATCATTACCAGTGTTGTAATCCTGGGCAACTAACTTACTTCTCTGAGCCTAAAATTTTCCACCATTCATTAAAAGAGGTTGTAATTAGGATTAGATAAAATATGCAAGATACACTATGGCTCTTCAGTAACATTCTGTTTCTTCCTCTCTTCTTTGCAGATATGTTGACTCATCCAGATGAAATGTCTGAGCCTTAGGCTTTCAGTCTAAACAATAAAAACTCATCATTTATGGTGAGTGGGCTGATTAATGGGAACAGCCCATTTACTTGGCAAACAAAGAGAAATACTTGGGATGCATTCTTTTCCAACACAGTCTTTGGCCACATGTCTTTAGCTACAGAATTGGTGTTTTTATTACTCTAAGATTAAAAATTAATCTTTATTTTTAAAATAAGATTCTGTAATTTTCTTCCATTTCTTAGAATCACATTTCCTAATTCCTCTGTCTTACTATTCAAATGTTGATACATTTGATTAAATCTCATGTAAGAAGCTGTAGCAAAAAAAAAAAAGAAGCTGCAGCAAAAGATGGAACTGAGGACACATATACTGAAAAAGAATCAGTTAAATGGGTGATCTGATGTTAAATGGGAAGCAAATACCCTTCTGAAATTTGCAGGAGTAACTACGGATGAGGTCTAATGTATGGTTCCGGCCACGGTCAATAGACTGTTTCATATATGAAGTCTGGGTTTCCATCAAAGATGCTTATGCAGATAACAAGACGAAAACACTTCTTGAGAAATCCTACATATGAAATTCAAATGCCAAAGGTTCTCCACACCCAGGGGCCTGTGTGTCCCTCAAGCTGCCTGGCATTCCTGTCCCTATTGTTCTTACCGATGCCTTCTGCTCCAAAGCTACTACAGTCGAGCATAGTATAGAGGAGGCATGCTTAGAGTAGGGGAATATTCTGTCTGGAATTAACTCCAGGCAGCACCAAGCTCGACGCAGTGCCAGAAACATTATCCTCCACAAGATGTGTGATTAGTCAATAGAGAGAAAAAAACAGTCACACAGGCTGCCGTCTTCCACAAGAAAAGGAGAACGTGCTATTGTAGAGATGATGATACCATGTGAAAAGGTTAATCATAGTCTGGCAATTGCAGTGTTGGAGGCAAACCTACTTTTGCTGAGGCTGTGAGTTTCCTTGATTAGAAGCCCTGTTCCCTGCTGGGACCTTCTCCAGCACCAAGACATCTTGGTCATGTTCTTTAAGTCTGACTGTATTCGCCTCAACGTCCTGCAAATACAAATTACACCACATACAGATGTTGCCGTTTTCTCAGACAATGACAAAAATTTCAAATGCTTCAGAAACTCATTTTCTGCTTGTGATGCTAATTGTTGCGTCTACAAATTAAGTCATTTTCAAAGTCAAGGGCTGGAACGGTCAGAGAGGACCAGATGAGGTTGGAGGCACGTGGTTTTAAAAAGCTACTTTTACCCACGATTCAGAAAATCAGCAGAGGAGAGAGGAGTGGCTGTGCTCAGAGGAACCTCTGGGAGAGGGCGGTACAGCAAAGAGAGATGACCCAAGCCACTTAGTCTCTATAAAGCTATGTGGCAAATAGCACTCCACTCCACAGAGTTGTTGCATTCTCATCATCTTCTGAGGGCATATAGTTTTCTTAGGAGTGGCATGTTTTTAAAAATCAAAAGACTTTCAAAACTATCAGTTTGAAGCTTGTTAAAAATATTGTTCAGGTACTCTGAAAAATTTTATAGAGTACATCCATGATAATGGTCCTAATCTGATTCTTTCAAAGAATTTTGTGGCTGAGTATAAATTCCATGTGTGTAAACTTTCAAAAGTGTAAAGTTCACATTTCAAAGTCATTTAAAATAATTTATTTAAAAAATTTAGTGTGCTTTTTCTCATCCTTTGGCTCCTATTTGAAGACATAGGATAACAACCAAGTCAAATTCCATATGGTGGGGTTTTTTCCTGTATTATTTAATTTTTAACTTAATTTTGCTCACATTAAGAGAATATATTCCTAAAACAAAGTTTGTTGTCAGGAATCTTGCCACGAAAGGGTAGGGATAGGTGTCCACACATAAGGAATGGGAATGAGATTGTAAATCATCATTAAATAACACCAAAGTTACCAGAAAGCACAGAAGGTGCATTTAGGATTTTAGCGGAGGACTCAGAAGGATGCTCAGGCTGGGAGGGGCAGAGGGGAAGTCTGCTCTGTGAGCTGGCAGGGATGGGATAAGAGCAAAGTGATCCTGGAGGGAACAGTCTCTTTGGGTGAGGGGGAGAGACCATGGCCACCTGAAAGGCCAGGACCGCTGGCACACTGTTAGATGCCCAGCAATCCACAGTCAGGCCTCCACCTCTTAAGCTGGATTGGCCCTCCCAAGGGACCAGGAGCTGGATGACAGCGAGAACCCAGGGACCATCTATTCTAAATGTCACCCACTCTCACTAACACTGTCACAAGCTTCCATCTACCACTCCAACTATTCTTCTCCTACTTGTCGAAGTCTGAAATTCCTTGAGGGTGAATCAATTGGATGTAACGTACTTGAAATGAAAATGCTTGGTGGAATAACCATGGTGGACATTAACTGCCGCTAAAATGTAGTTACTAAATAAATTCAGAGGGTGGGAGAGGATATAAGGTTCAGATCTGGGAAGAGATAGGAGGTTTAGGATAGAGAAACATATGGAGAAGGAGGAGAGGACAGACACAAAAGGGGAAGCCTAGGATAGCAAAGAGAAATGACTCAGACTGTGATATTTTGCCAAGGCATCTCTGTGTTTTAATGCTCATGAACTGGTTCAGGTGTGTGCAGGGTTATTTGGTCTGGAACAGTGTGACATATTTACAGCTTTACTAGAATATCACCTCTGAACCCCAGAACCCACACCAGCACACTGAACATACCAGGTCTGTAAGCAAGGCTCTTTGGCCCTAGAGCATTCATTAGTCACTGCGCTGCTCGAATAACACTACATCAACCCTTCACTTATCAGGCAAAAGTGGAAACAGGGAGCCCCTCAGCCACACTGCGCCTCAGACTCACCCTCAGGATCCGGTTGAAATCCTCCTTGTCTACTCTTAAGAAATGGCAGTTATCTTCTCTCAAGACGATGGAGGCAGCTCTCGGGGCATCATTCACTAGGGCTAACTTGCCAAAGTCATCGCCCTCATGCAGGGTACAGACCACACCCTGGAGAGAACAAATCATGCAGATGAAGGTGATCCCTGGAACAGGACACACACCCACCCGCCTCACACCACAAGCCCCCCTGCCCCGAAAATACTGAATATATATCAACAGGCTGTACCCAGAGATGTCACGGGGGAGGGGATCACAGAATCACATTATAGTGTTTCATTTTTCTTTCATTGAGTAATATGTGCTAGGATCTAACTTACATATCTACTTTATCATCCATGAGTCCCAGAAAGTTCAGTGTTACTCTGAGTATAAAAACTTGGATAATATATGATTAGAGAGGCCATAATGTCTTTTCTACATTGAGTAACAATGGTGTAGCAAGTTTAACTATAGTATTACACTGTTAATACTTAGAGCCAGTAGTAAATGCAGCATGATAAGGTTTCAAAAGAAAAAAATATATACCTTGCCATAAATGACTACATTCACTGATCCTTTTAGAATAATGTACCAGGAGGTGCCTTCTTCCCCTTGGTTAAATACTAGATACAAAAAGAAAAAAAGACTTATGACAAGAATAGAAGCACATCAATATAAATTACAGCTTATCAAATCATCATTTTAAAGGCCTCAGAATTATGCATTTAATTCCAGAAGGGGGAAAAAAAAAGCTAGCAAATACTAACTTATTCAGGTGGAACATTACTTCCTTTTCTTCAGAACATGAAATAAACAGGAACACTGTACTCCTTGCTATGTCCTACAGATATATGTTTACTATTAATTCTCCAGCAATCCATTCCTTAAAGCAATCCACTTGCCTCCACAATTCATCAAAACTTACTAAGCTATAGAACATAGTTTTTAAAAGTAATCTGACCAATAACATGAAGTTTGTTATCATTTAGTCGCTCAGTTGTATTCAATTCTTTTCTGACCCCATGGACTGTAGCCCGCCAGGCTCCTCTATCCATGGAATTTTCCAGGCAAGAATACTAGAGTGGGTTGCCATTTCCTTCTCCAGGGGATTTTCCTGACCCAGGTGTCAAACCCACGTCTCCTGTATCAGCAGGCAGATTCTTTACCATTGAGCCACCAAGAAGCCCAGTGTGAAGTCTGAAAACATGCAAATCAGCACTACATACTGTTGATGGATACATATCTACATATATTTTTTAAAAAATGGGTTGGAATGATTACCACATGATATAGGGTAGGAGTTACCTTGGAGAGGAAAAGAGAAGAATGAGATAAAAAAGGAAACAGAGACTCTTCAGATGTAGGATTTCATTTTTTAGAAAATATAAAAAATGAAAATATGAAAAAATAGAGTGTCAGGTTAGTACTTGATAAAAGTGTTTTTAAAAAAGGGTTTGTAACACTCTCCAGTGATTCATCTGAAATACTTAAATATTTCATAATAAAATGAAAACTGTCCAAAAGATTGAAGGAAAAGCACAAAAGAAGTTGTAAGTCACCAGTAATATAAACATTTTTTAAATGTTAATGTGAACATTTAAAAAATAAAGAAAAAACATTCTTATTAAAGTAACTATCGATATTAGATGTACACTTTTGAAGACTAAAAGTAAAATATTTGAAACATCGATGTTAACTCTCTTTGCTTTTACAGTTCATGGTCTCTGTTTGTTTGACTAACACAACTCAATCTGAAGAAAGAGCAAGATTTTCCAAAGACGGTCTCTTCGAAAAGTTAACAGGTATCCATTAAAAATGTTTTCTATGTTTCATTAGGTTAAGGTAGTATCAGTTTAAGTGGTGTGAAATTTTTCCTTATTGTAGAACTCCCGAGAAACAGAGCATGCTGGTTTCCAAGAAAAATTAGAGGAGGCGTTTTGTGTCTTGAATACCCCACTCACCATGTTTTCCAAGAATGGTTTTGTAGGAGGAGTGGGAAATGCTAGTCGAAATAATTCTGCTCACATTTATTAATATGAAATTTCAGTTTCTTAAGAGGCCCTCTGGCTTCCCTGGTGGGCTCACACAGTAAAGAATCCACCTGCAATGTGGGAGACCTGGGTTCCATCCCAGGGTGAGGAAGATCCCCTAGAGGAGGGCATGGCAACCCACTCCAGTATTCTTGCCTGGAGAATCCCATGGACAGAGGAGCCTGGCGGGCTACAGTCCATGTCTGAAAGAGTCAGACACAACGGAATGACTTAACACTTTCACTTTTAATTTCTTGCTCCCAAATATGATCATAGAACTAAACACGACATACTTACTGGAGAGATACTACACAGTGAAAGTGAAGTGAAGTTGCTCAGTCGTGTCCGACTCTGCAACCCCATGGACTGTAGCCTACCAGGCTTCTCAGTCCATGGAACTTTCCAGGCAAGAGTACTGGAGTGGGTCGCCATTTCCTTCTCCACTACATAGTAGTACTACATAAATCTCTGGGCAAAGAAATTCTCTCAGGCTTGGAGTTGATAGTGGACGCGTGAGAAGCAAGCAGGAGAGTACGCTATTCTAAGTAGCCTCTCAAGAGACAGATTAGGTCTTCCCAAGCCACAAAACTGAAGTGAGGTCACTGTGTGAAGGTTTTGCTTGCACTCTGCTCTGAAGACAGTGTGACTTCATCCCACCCTCTTTAAACACGACCTTGAGCCAGCAGGGGAGGGAACAAGTGGAGATGCTGGCTGGTAAGCCCTCCCGTGCTGGTACCTGACACCCACCAGCCACAGCCATGCTGGGAATAATCACGGGTCCAGAAAAACAAACGCGCCATGTGACATCCTGGCAAGTCTGTCTCAGGCCTAAGAAAAGGGAGCATTTACAGTCAGGCTCCAGGGGCACACGCTCAGGAGGGGGCACGCCAGGCACCGCGCACCATTACAGCCTTCACTTACACACAGTCCCTCCTTTGGCATGAGACTCAAAAATGAGAACCGCTGCCAACTCCCGTTTCACCTAGAAGAAAAAGAGAAAGGGTGCAGGGAAGAGCCGGATTTCGGGGTGTGGGAAGGGACTTGCTCTCTTTCAGCGCAAATTCCCACCCAGCCGCCTCCCACTCGGCCTGGCTGCTCCTCCCACCTAGAACTTCCACTACATGGGCCACTAGGTTTTGGTTCTTTAACTGGAGTATAGTTGATTTACAATATTTCAGTAAAGTCATTCAGTTATACACATATCTACTCTTTTTCTGATTTTCCATTTTATTTTATTATAAAATACTGAATACAACTCCTCATGCTATACAGTAGGACCTTGTTATTTATCTGTTTTATATGTAGTAGTTGCATCTGTTGGGCTTCCCTGGTGGCTCAGACGGTAAAGCGTCTGCCTGCAGCGCGGGAGACCCGGGTTTGATTCCTGGGTCGGGAAGATCCCCAGGAGAAGGAAATGGCAATCCACTCCAGCACTCTTGCCTGGAAAATCCCATGGATGGAGGAGCCTGATAGGCTACAGTCCATGGGGTCGCAAAGAGTCGACACGACTGTATCTGTTAATCTCAGATTCCACATAGATTCCTCCTTCCCTTCCCCATTTGTAACCATAAGTTTATTTTCTACATCTGTGTGTCTGTTTTATAAGTAAGTTCCTCTGATTCCCTTTTTAGGTTTCACATATAAGTAATATATGATCCGTTTGTCTTTCTTTGTCTGACTTCGCTTGGCACGATAATCTAGGTTCATCCGTGTTGCTGCAAACGGCGCGACTTTGTTCTTTTTTATGGCCGAGCAGCAGGCCACCGCACGTGTATCCCACGTCTTCTTTAGTCATACATCTGTCGATGGACAGTTGGGCTGCTTCCGTGTCTTGTGCCCCTAGATTCTTGACACTTTTACAAAAGCTATTTTATATGCTCATTCATACAAGATCAGCATCCCAGAGACTGTTTACCACATGGTTGCACGTGCACGAGAGCTAGGCAACTTCTCTGCCTATCTTTTGTCTTGGTGAGAAGGTGAGAGTATCCACAGTATCATGGAACTCTTGCTCCCGGAGGTTGTTGCTTGCATCACACGTCATGCATGAGTGCAAACATGTTGGAAAACTCAGTGTCTTGAAGTTGAATGATTAAGCTTAAATGTGGGAAGAGATTTTTAATAGAATATTTATTTACTTATTTGGCTCTGCTGGGTCTTAGTTGTGGCACATGGCGCCTTCAGTTGTGGCCTATGAGATTTAGTTGCCTGACCAGGAGTCGAATGCATGCCCCCTGCGTTGGGAGCAAGGAGTCTTAGATAACAAGAGGGAAGTCCCTGTGTGGAGATTTTGATAGCTGTTTCTTTTTAAATTCCAAATTATGGTCCCAAATTATGGCTCTGTCTCCCTAAGAACCAAATAACCTGAGAACTTCCACAGTGCCTGGGGACCTAGAGTTTGAGCTATAAGCCTTCCCCTCCCCTCTCCTACCCCTGATTCTTCCAAGGTTGCGGAAGAATCATGCAGGGTGGAGACCCAGGCAGCAGGTAGGGCACGGGGGTCTCCCGCACTCCCCTCTCCAGCATGAGCTTGCGGGGCCTCGGCTGCTTCCCCTACAGATGCGGGAGCCCCCTGGGTGAGGCCCCTGGGCGCTGGACGTATCCCACCATGGAGAGAGTGAGGTGACAGGGTGGTGGTGGGAGGGTGGGCTGGACCAGACCCCTGGATACCCCGTGTAGGTGAGCGAGCTTCCCGACCTGAGGAATGCAGGCGGGGTGGGGGGGGGCATGTGGAGGCAGCCCTGTCTGGGTTAAAGGGGGAAGGTCTGTAGCACTCCACTTGGGGTTGTGGTGAATGCCTCACTGCTCTCAGCAGAGACCTGGGCTTTACAGCCCAGAGCGGGGACTGCAGACGCTGCCACCGAGTGGCACTGACAGCATGGTATCACCTCGTGAGCTGGGAACGAAAGACCCACGAGGCGGCCAGACACCGCGGAGGAGCCTGGCATGTCATTTGCGAACATGGCATATAATCTGTAGATGTTGGAACAACTTTTTATTATCATCATCCTCATTATTCTTAATTAGTAGCATATAGGAGACTTACGTTGCCTGGAACTCAGGTTTCTGTGCTCCCCCTACGGCAGGAGGCATTTCTGCCCACTGCTTTTCTATAATGTCCTAATCATGGAAACGTTCAGAGTCAGATACAGGCATTGGGCCATTTTCCATCAGCAAGTGTTGCTCTTATGCCCTAAAATATCTGAACTAATGTGCTTTGGCACCTTCTGCTTCTTTTCTCAATTTGGCAGCAAACCTGGGTGGAGCTGGGCCCCCTGGGCCAGGCCAGGTCATCTTGATTTCTCTCGCTGCTGCCCCATATGGCTCTTTATTTCATGGAAGGGACTGAAAACCTATCTTAAGGCCTGGCTCTGTGTTGAATTATGGCAGGTTCCAAGGCTTGGGAAATTTGAACTATATGCTCCAATTCCACTCACATCAGGCTGCTCTAATATTTAGGGCAACTCCTAATAACATGGTAATACTTGATCCTTCTTTGGTGATTGTATGTAGGTATAACTTCCTTAGCATCTCAGGAGAGCGAGAAGGGGTGATTTATGAGGTAGAATTTAGGCATCCTGTTCCTCCCTCAGACTATAATCCTCTCCCCCAGTCCTCACTGTGCATTTAATTCAAAGTGCCCCCAACCATGCTCAGCTAAGAGACAACTTACTGTGGTAGAAAGATGGGATAAGGCTTTAATGTGAAGGAGTTCTTCATAGATAATTTCTAGGTCATCCATGGTCCTCTGTCCAGGTCTACAAAGAAAAAAGTAACAAGGAAATAATGAGATAAAAGTCATTACTAAAGTTTGAAATACAGAAGGGGCTTCAGGGGTCAGTAAAGCATGAAATCAGGGAATTCTTAGGAGAAATCCTGATAAAAAGACCCTGGCAGGAGGAGAGATGATGCTATGATAATTCCTAAAGGGAATTTTGACATGAACCTGTTCCTTAATAGAAGCACGTGGGAGAAATCAAAACTGCACCTAATCCTCTTCCCTTCCAACCTCAGAGGGAAGAACATCTCTGCTCACATTGTAGTTGGCTAACTTAGGTCTCTTACTTTGTAGATGATGATTCTACAAAATTACCTTTCATTACTACCTTAATTAACATCAACAAAGTTATCTTTTAACATCACCAGGAACTGCTGGTTCAATCAGTTTGATGACTGACACACATTTCTTGGGATCCTATGTGATATCTTAGCCTAGAAGAATAATGCTGCTATCGCTTTTGTTCTGGGTTATGTAATATGCTTCTACCGCAGGACTTAGAGGATTTATATAAACCATGTTTTCTCACCTCCCTGTGGAAGTGAGGACATGAGATGAGCAGAAGGCAGATAGGAGTGTGTGGAATTATTACGAAAGGGAAAGTAGGGAAGAATACATCACATTCCCCAAACTCTGTCCCATGGTCTACCACTCTTCCATGAGATGTTAATCAGTATACTATGCACAGTTTTTCTTTTCCTATAATTTATTCTAAAACTACTATCATATACCTTGCCTTTAAGAATGAGGTTTGGACACATTATGGACATCTTGGCATGGGAGGACTGAGAGGATTTCTTGTCATCTTTCATGTCAGTAGTTATTCTGAAATCAGTTCACTTCAGTCGCTCAGTTGTGTCCGACTCTTTGCAATCCCATGAACCGCAGCACGCCAGGCCTCCCTGTCCATCACCAACTCCCGGAGTCCACCCAAACCCATGTCCATTGAGTCGGTGATGCCATCCAACCATCTCATCCTCTGTCGTCCCCTTCTCCTCCTGCCCTCAATCTTTCCCACCATCAGGGTCTTTTCAAATGAGTCAGCTCTTCGCATCAGGTGGCCAAAGTTTCAGCTTCAACATCAGACCTTCCAATGAACAACCAGGACTGATCTCCTTTAGGATGGACTGGTTGGATCTCCTTGCAGTGCAAGGGACTCTCAGGAGTCTTCTCCAACACCACAGTTCAAAAGCATCAATTCCTTGGTGCTCAGTTTTCTTTATAGTCCAACTCTCACATCCATACATGACCACTGGAAAAACCATAGCCTTGACTAGACGGACCTTTGTCTGAAATCACAACTCGTGTTTAATTTTACATCAACGGGAAAAGGGATGATTGGTCAGTAATCTGGATCTTCTATTGCTCTCTGCAATATAAGGAACCCTAATTTTTTGAAACTAAACAAACAAACAAACAAATGTGTTATTAATTCTGAGAGCTCTAGGAAGTCACTCTCCACATTGGTGGTCAGGGGGCATTTACTCTCAGCTGACTATTGTAGTCATGAGTGTTACTTATTACATAATCCTCACGTGTGTTATGCACTGTCCTAAAATTTCAGTAACTTATGGTATTATTCAATGTTACAATATACAAAACCTTTAAACCTCAATGAGCTACCAGCGGTGTTCCATTATTCTACTGTCTAAAGAATGTTCTCTGGGAATTCCCTGGTAGTCCAGTGGTTGGGTCTCCATGCTTTCCTTTCATTGATGTGGCCTGGGCTTAGTCCCAGGTCAGGTAACTAAGATCCACAAGCTGTGTGGCATGGCAATTAAAAAAAAGAAAAAGAGTAAATCTTTCCTTGATCAAGTAAATTCAGGAAGTCTTGCTGCTGTACTGAGCAGAGCACTGAATTTAGAGGTTGAAGATCAGGTTTTAACCGTCGTGCAACCCCTGACCAGTCACGTGACGTCAGAGACTCAGTTTCTTCTGTAAACTGGGGGCAATATCTTTGTGAGAGTAATGTGAGAGCTAAAGGAAGCAGCACATAGGAAGGTATCTGCATATTCATTTGTGTAAGTGAAAAAAAAGCAGCAGCGTGATATCCAAAACTCAAGCCCTTGCATAAGAAAAATGAACTTAAAAATTAACTATGACATTTGGTTCAGCAAATTATATCTAGAACTTAGTCAATTGTTAGATAAGTTCTTTGAGCTATTGAAACTGAATTATAAATCTTCTAAAGTAGTTGCGTTAGATAATCTGTAACCATATCTTGGATCAAAGGGGGCTAATTGGAAGAAAACTCTTTGTATACCTTGGGCATTACCTTCTCAAGGACAGCTTTAATATGAACCAAAGAATATGATAGCCTTCTCTTACAGAAACAAAGAGGACTGTTTCTACATTTCCTAATCCTGCCTGTACAAAGACAGGTACTAAATCCACGAACCAGGGAGATGCCAGCCAAGTTCACCTCCTGCCAAGGATTATCACTTAAGGACACATGCGGAACGCAGAAAGTATGGGACCCACAGACACCGAAGGAAAAGCTACGGCCACAGGGATTCTGAGGGAGCCAGGCCTTCTTAGTAAGGGGCCTAATCTACTACTTGACTCAGACATGGGGATTTTGAAACTGGGACCATTGGAGATTTAAAAGTCAATTGAGTCACCCCAGTCCATCGACTGCTGTTGAGGCAGCTAACGTGAAAGCCTCAAGGTGGGCATAATAGGATTATGGCTCCTCAGCACGAGGAGCAGCCCTGCTGTTCCTGCTTCTTGACATCAGCTGCAAATGGCATGGACCCTCCTAGAAGCTTGGCTAAAGGAGAAAACAGTCACCGAGTCTCATTCTCACCTCCACGGGGGCGGGAGTAGGGGGGCCTATTACAGAGGGAGACGAAAAACCTATCTGGGAAAAGAAAGGTCAGAATTTAGCTCTAAAATCTATATCTGAATTTAGATTCAGAGTTGAAATTTGGGGAGCAGATGTCTACAAGTTTAGGAAGAGGGTTCACACAGTATCAACATGAAATCCACACTGATCAAGTCTTACAGATTGAAAAATTAAGTGCTGCCTTTAAGATCTACAAATCCCATTATGTTGAAAATCACCAAATTTCATCCAAGAGTTAAAATATGATGATGAACAATGTGCCCTGCGGGCTCTTCCTGTCTGCCAGGCATCTCTCCTCAGTGTCTCTTAGGGTCTGTTGTTTCTCTGCTCACCTCATGAATTGCGCTGTGCCCCTAGGCTGCCTTCAGCTCTGTTCTCACTTCCTTCTACCTTGTCTCCCTGGGAAAAGTCCCCACTTTTCATCTATGTGATGCCGAGACCTAAATCTTAATCTCCAAACAGATTTCTTTCTTGAGCTCCAATAGCTTTCTGACCATCAGTTCCCAGACAACCCACAAACTCAGTCCGTCCAGAAGTGCTCACTCATCATCACACGAAACTTTTTAAGCTGGTCCCAGTGGACCTTTCTAGACTCATCTCTCCTCTTCACACCTTTCCTCCTGGCTAATGTGCTCTGTGCTTGAGGCATAACCGGACATGTCTCCAGTTCTAAAACATGAAGTGCTCTTTCACACCTCTCAGACTCTTCACGTGTTCTTCTCCTTGCCTGGGATATGTGTTTTCTGCTACAAGCCCAGCTCAGATGTCCCCTCTCTGAGGCAAAACTGGTTCTCCAAAATTTATTCTTTCAAGGCACATGGTCCAACTGCTGTCGCAGTTGAAGCATACTATGCAGAATGTTATTTGCTTAGAAATCCATGACTCTACACTGCTCTTCTCAAGAGAAGCAGCATCTGGTAGCACAAAGGGCACTGTGTTAATATCAGAAACAGGATTTGAGATCTAAAATAGGAGCTTCCTAGGTACCCAATTGGTCTAATGCTTGGTTCCTACATCTGTAAAAATAGGGATAATAAATAGGATTGTTGTAAAGATCAAATGAGCTAATATACACAAATCACTGATACACTGGAAATATGGTGCCCATGCAGGATGACATGATAAAGTGGGAGGTGTTCAATACATCTCATTGGATGAACGCACGAGTTCTCGTGATTTCTGCTGAATTCAGGGTTTGCCCTGGGGAGGTGGCAGCAGTACCAAGGACCAGTTCTTGTTCTGTATCCTGAAGGCCTTATGCTGTTATCCTCCGCACTGAAGGTCCAGTAAGACAAGAAGCCCATGACCCAATTCTCTTTAACAATAGTACACATATGTGACGTGGTAGGCAGTTAATTATTAATGGAGGGAGGAGACAGGATGAAAATGTTGGACCTGAACTCTTACTCCAAATCCCATTCGAAGATAGAAAAGACAGATTTTTTTTTTTTTTGGTAGGATTATAAATTTACTCATCCAGTTTTAAGAAATTATCAGCTAAAGCTACCCCGTCTAAGTCAAGTTCAGTGGGGGCCTGAACAGAGATGACTCAAAAACCAAGCAGCACCTGCTGGATTGGCTCCTTGTTTTGGTCAGAATTTTGCCTGCCATGCTAAACATATAACAGGAAAGATGTTTTAAAATCCAAAACAGCACTGAAATTAAGTCACGCCACCGTGACAAACCACAAAATAGTACTATCGGCAAGATCGGAGTGTTTCGGGAATTCTTGGCTGATAGGAAGCAGATGGGGACAGGATGGCTGAGAGAGGCCTGGAGGCAGACACAGCTCTGCACTCACAGAAGGAAACCGGCACAGGAGGAAGACAGCACTGCTGATAAGACAAGGGCAGGAGGAGGTCCCAGGGGTTCATCACATCACCCCCTCCCCCTCCACACGCAGGGCAGGGGCCGGCGAGCAGCAGGCTGCCCAGGCTCCAACTTGAGACCTGCCAAGACAAATGTCCAGGAGGGGCCTGGAAGGAAGCGGAGCCCTGGGCCCTCCTGCCAGACACAGAGGAGGGGGAGAAGTGGGAGCTCTCCCAGGAGGGACTTCCTGGGAAGGGCCCCATTCCTGGGAGAGCCTCCTGAGTTTGGCAACTGGTGGGAGGACAGGAGGGAGGGGTTCAGCCTGCCTGCTCCCCAGGTGCCTCTCATAGAAGGCAAGGCCTGTCCCGAAGCACAGCCCCCACTGCCTTCAGGGGTGGGGGAGCTATTGGCCAATCTGAGGAGACCCACGTGGAACTCATTCTACCCCTGGTCCTCCATTCATCAGCAACCAAAACCAAGAAATAAAGACATCCATGGGGCTTGCTGGATGCCCCGGAGAAACCCATGCCAGCCGTGTGAAACCAAATGGAACAAAGCCTAGAGACAGTTTAGTCTCTGAGTCCTAAATACCATTCTGAATGAAAGGGGGGACAACAACAACAACAAGCCTGTGGTCTACAGCGGTCAGTGTCATCACAGGGCAGGCCACTGTCGCTGGGCGGTCTGCCCAGACAGCAGCCGTCCTTTTGGTCCTGTTCACAGCACATGTTTTAACGAGGTGAGAGAAGTCAGGACGGCAAGGTGAGCAGAGACTGGCGTTAGAAAATGAATATCTTCACAGCTGACAAAGCAACAAAAGCGTTCATGAGAGGGGTGCCGGGAGGGGCTTCCATCAACATGTTGCTAGGGTTGAAGGCTGAGGGAGGTCCCGGGGAGGAGGCCAGATGGAGCCGAAGTCGGCGTGACCTTCCTGTGTCCGTGAGTGGGAGTCAGATGGGAGCCCCTCCCCCAGCCCAGCGGCCCTAGAGCTTGTGGCTGCAGCAACGGAACAGGCCAAGCCTTGGCCGGGACGCCAGCTCAGGGCTGCTGTGCCATCTGGTGTCTCAGAAAAGGCCTCTCTGCTCTGGCCTCAGACAAAGCTTCTCCCCTCCATGTGCGCCACCTACTTCCCCACCATCATCACTGAACAAAGTCGCATTTTACAAGCAGGTTTCTGGTGGCAGACAGGGGCATTGAGTACCTCTGATGCTTTGGTCTTTGTAGGGGCAGACAGGAAAGAAAAATGGAGAAGGGATCCCACAAATCAGCTCCCAGCCTGTTCAAAGAGTCATGAAAGGGTCCCCAGGGCTGAAGGCAATCTGGCTTTCAAGAGCCAAGGGAACACCGTGCCCCGATCGAGCAGGAGGAGGGACCTCGCGTGTTACCTTCACAGAGGACCTGCGAGGCCAGGGAAGTGAATTGGCTCTCCGGCTGCTCTGAGCGGCAGCACGTGAATGTACCTGGTCTTTACTCGTCCTTCTCTAGATGTCACCGGGAGAGGCATTAGGCATCCCTGCTTCTTTACAAACCTGCGTGGTGCCACATTGATGGGGATTTGCAGGATCCTGCTGGGGAAAGGCCTAGTTTCTGCAGGGGACGCATTCTGGCGGCAATGTCTAGTTACAGACAAGATAATAAATGGGGATGGAGGGAGAGGCATTTTCTACATTAAAGGATGGAAGGGCTCAGGTGATATTGGAAGCTGCTGGTAAATACAATTTTATCAAGGAATTTATCAAGGTCAGAGACAGAGCTCTTTGGTTATTGGAACGTGGATAAAATGAGGGATTCACCCAGGCACCAAGCAGGCACGCTGGCATGGCCAGTGGTAACCTGGGCAGGTGAAAGACCAATAACCCAGTTCTTCTAGACTTGTGACCCAGTAGACCTATTCCCTGGTGCGTGGGAAAAATACCCAGAAAAGTCAGTGTTATAAATATGTAAGACCTGGTCAAGCACCAAAATAAAGGAAATGCTTACTATTTTTTTCTTGGGGCTGGAATGCTTTATTTTGGTGCTAACACTCCACCTCAGTCCATCTGATTCTCCTGCTTTCATTTCTCAAGCATGGGGCACTTTCCAGTGCTCTTAAAAGATTTTCTCGAGATTCAACTCTTCCACTTCCCTTAAAGGAAAGTTTGGTGTGGTTTCCCACCCCCTTGTCTAACAAACCAGCACGATGTGTTTGTTTCTTTTCTTCACCTCCCAGGACACTTGCTTCTTAAGAGTTAGCTCTTAAGTATTTGAGACATTCCCAGAGCCTGGTGATGGGCCATTTAAGGCATCCTCCCCAATTCTGTCGGCTCATTTCCCTGCCACACCACAACCCTCTCACCTTACCCTCAACCCAGAAAAGGACATTTTAAGCTTATCAGATACATTTTCTCCATTCTGTTCTCAAAGTTTTTGATCATCTTTACTATCATTATTCTGAATTCTTTTTCAGGTAGTTTGCCTATTTCCCCTTCATTTATTTGGACTTCTGTGTTTCTAGTCTGTGCCTTCTTTTGTGCAGTATTTCTCTGCCTTTTCATCATTTTTTAAAAAACTTATTGCGTTTGACGTCTCCTCTTCCCAGGTTTCAAGGCTGAATTCTTTCTTCCTTTTGGTTTCTGCCCACTGGTTGGTCCAGTGGTTTGTGTAAGTTTCGTATAGGGTGAGGTTTGTGCTGAGTTTTTTTTCCCCTCTGATGGGCAGGGCTGAGTGAAGTGATAATCCTGTCTGCTGATGACTGAGTTTGTATTTTTGTTTGTATTTTGCTTGTTGTTTGGACGAGGCATCCTGCAGAGCGCTTCTGGTGGTTGGGTGATGCCTGGTCTTATATTCAAGTGGTTTCCTTCGTGGAAGTTCTTACCATTTGATCCTTCCTAGGGTTAGTTCTCTGGTAGTCTAGGGTCTTGGAGTCAGTGCTCCCACTCCAAAGGCTCAGGGCCTGCTCTCGAGTTTTGCGTGGTTCTGCATATTCTTTTCCAGTGGTCAGGTACTCTGGTCTGCTCTCAGCTGGAGTTCTGCAAGCATCTCTGTATCTGAAGGTGTATTCCTGCCATATCCATGGAAAGAGATGTTCTCCACATCCACCTACTCCTCTGCCATCTTGTTTTTCCCTTTTAAGCTTATCAGATACGATTAGACATTCTCTAGTTCTGACTGCAAACCCTGTGTACATGGGGATTCTTCCCTTCTTTGTGAAGTCAGAAATGAATGCAGTTTAGAACTGCTGTTAAGGGTAAAAGCCTCGAGAATATTTGGGAGAAATGAGGTCATCCCCATCAGGACATGGGGTAAAGGTTCCATAATTCGGTGCCTCTGAGGCCTAAGTGTTTGGGGACATTTGTGATTTGAGGTTTTTCCAGTTCAGAAGCTAAATATGCCAGAAATTCTCCCAGCAAAAGCATTTACTATCAGAGCACAATAGAAGTGTACCATTAAACCTTTTCAAAGGTACAGCCACAAATATTTTCCTTTAAAATACCTAAGCAGCAAGTTGAGAAAAACAAATTTGGATGGAAGCAGATAGTTATAGCTACCTGCATTTGTGTATGAGACATATATATCAGATAGAAAATGCAAACGTTTTTTGAGGAAATGTTATGTGGCTATATTATTTTTCCTTTATAAAAATTAATTTTTCATGAATCAGGGACAGAAAGATATTTCTTTGCATTCCACTGCTTGTTCAGTAAATCCACCAGAAAAGAATTTGAGGCTATCTGCTAGAGATGAAATACTATTACTCATGAAAAAAAAAGAATAAAATTGGATTTGGAGTAAGCAGACTTGGGCTCTGTCCCTGGTTTAGCTACATATACTACTGCGTGATGAAGAAGACACTCAGAATCCACTAAGCTCAGTTTCCCCATCTGTAAATTGTGGGTAATAACATTAGCACTACTCTGTTCTCACAGTTAGTCTGAGGTTCCAAGAGGGGATGTAAATGCAGTCACTATATATAAAAGGTATAGTGCAAATCATATTTAACTATTATGTTTTGTCTGTGATCCTGACGTGTGTTGACATGAATTTTTTCTACAGTAGATGATATATCTGAACTTCAGGTCTATCTGGGCTTCCCTGGTGGCTTAGATGGTAAAGAGTCCGCCTGCAGTGCAAGAGACCTGGGTTTGATCCCTGGGTTGGGAAGATTTCCTGGAGGAGGGCATGGCAACCCACTAAAGTATTCTGGCCTGGAGAAACCCATGGACAGAGGAGCCTGGTGGATTACAGTCCATGGGTTCACAAAGAGTTGGGCTGAGCAACTAAGGACAGCACAGCATAGATCTATATAGTCATCATTTAATGAACTGAGACTAGTCTGTAGTAACGATTTTAAAATCAGATTTCCATGACATGTTTCCTCAACAATGCTCAAAGAACAAAGCCAAGAGACCGTTTTGAAGCCTTTTTGGCCTGGGACAGGTGGTAGACCGCAGAAGAGAACACAGACTCGAGTCAGAAAGACCTGGACCAAATCCGAGTCCCCCTCTTTCAGGATAAACAAGTGATTTAACATAAGCCTCATTTTCTTATTCATAAAATGGGGATAATATTGACAACTACCTCAAAGAGCTGTTGAAAGAATAGAATCAGACAATTGTTGAGCACAGTGCCTAGCACACATGTGCTCAATAAACGTTGGCTGTAATTAAATACTATTGTATTTGTTTTTCCGTTTACAATCCCTTGTGAAACTGGGAAAGAGTAAGAAAGATAGCGCTAGGTCATGTCCGACTCTTACGATCCCACAAACTGTAGTGTGCCAGGCTCCCCTGTCCATGGGATTCTCCAGGCAAGAATACTGCAATGGGTTGCCATTTCCTTCTCCAGGGGATGAGAGTAAGCAGGTATTAAACTCATGTTAGAGTTTAAGAGACTTGTAATCTGAAGATGTTGGGGGACTTACTGCTAACTTGGTAAGACCAAAATCCAAGGCTTTTGTGCTTAGTGTAACTTTCACTTTATTTAGCAGACTCTTAGGTCAAATGCATGTATCTCAAAAGTTGTCATTAAATTCTCAAAATGCCATTAATTCTCCTCTCAAAAAGCTCAGTATCCGGCATTCTATCTTTAGTCTCGGGCCCTCCAATCCATTCTCTACAGATAGCAGAGAAACCTACATACTGCAAAGCTGGCCATGCCACACCTCCCTTTAAGCTAGTCAACGGTGCTCCAAATGGCTATAAAATAACACTCAAGACACACAGCGAAGCAGACGCCCTTCAACCTGACCTCGGCCTAACCCTCCAGCCACATTTACCCACATGCCTGCTCTGGGGCACACCTTTGGTTCCTTACTGGAACTTTCCTGACATTTTTCTGGCCCCACCCACCCCTGCACCCCTGCTAGGCTAGGAATTCTTTCTTTGTTCTAGGAAGAAGGGCACTTCTTATTTTCTGCTGTGGTTAAAAAGAAAGGGTTTGAGAATCAACCTAAACACCCAACAGTGACAAACTGATCGCACTAAGGAGTATTCAAAGGATAGACTACTAGGCACCTATTAAAAGCCCCACCTTTATAGCACGGAGAATGCCATGCTATATTATTAAGTGTAAAACGTTAGGAACTGAAGAATAATCAAGGGATAGGTACCAACGTGTTAATGATAATAATCTCTGGAAGATGTGATTGGCAGGTGTTATTTATTCTTCTTTGACTCTTTTGAGTACTTTCCAAATTTTCTATGCAATGAACAGATCAACTTGAACATTAAAAAGGCATAACAATCTTGAGGCAATCTAATAATGATGCCTAAACTGTAAACGGCAGCTATATCCATCTTTTTCTCTCCCAAATCTGGGTCCTAATAGCATCAATCCATAGGTTGGTTCTTGGGCATGTAAACATGAGGTACAAGGAGTAAACTGCTTTCATGGGAGGAAGGCAAATCTAAACTCTAGAAACAGCCTACTTAATGCAGTCATTTATTCTGGTAAATTCCACAAACTTACACTTAGGGCACAGCCGTCTTTTCAGGAAAAACAAAAGCAAAGTTCATCATGCGGTGAAGGAAAAGGCTCCATAGTGAATTTTTTTATTTCCTAAAGATCAGCTTTTAGTCATGCTTCTGTTTTCATTTGATTTGCATCTAAGGATGGAATTTTTTTCACTCTAAACATTCTCTTGGCATATCCCAGCAGAAATCACAAGCCTAAGCACTAATGGTTTTAGGCTTGCTAATCTGGGTCCCACTGAAGAAACAAATTGTCCTATAACTATCAGGATTTTAAATATCACACCCTCCAAAAACAGGTTGGGCAGGTAAAGACTATTAAAACAGGCTCTGCTAATGAAGAGAAAACTCACAATCTCTCGCGTGCCCTCTAGAGCACATGTGTGGAACAGCAGGTGGTGGCTGTCTAAACAACTCTTTCTTCTTTCTGGTATTTTCTCATATCATTTGATTATCTTAAATTGTTTCCTTTCAATCTTATGCCCCACAGTATATGTTAGAAAATATTACTCAAGCACATGAAATAAATGAACTTAAGATTATGAGTTTCTGACCATTTGGTGGACTCCAGAACCTGCCAGCAATTCAAATATACATATATAATTTATATAAATATATATGTATTTGTATATATTTCCTGGTGATTGCAGCCATGAAATTAAAAGATGCTTGCTCCTTGGAAGAAAAGCTATGACAAACCTAGACAGCATATTATAAAGCAGAGACATTACTCTGCCAACAAAGGTCCATACAGACAAAGCTATAGTTTTCCCCGTAGTTATGTATGGATGTGAGAGTTGGATCATAAAGAAGGCTGAATGCTGAAGAACTGATGTTTTTTGGAAGAAAAGTTATGACAAACCTAGATGGCATATTATAAAGCAGAGACATTACTCTGCCGACAAAGGTCAGTATAGACAAAGCTACAGTTTTCCCAGTAGTCGTGTATGGATGTGAAAGTTGGATCATAAAGAAGGGTGAGGGCTGAAGAACTGATGTTTTTGAACTGTGGTGTTGGAGAAGACTCTTGAGTCCCTTGGACTGCTAGGAGATCAAACCAGTCAATCATAAAGGAAATAAATCCTGAATATTCACTGGAAGGACTGATGTTGAAGCTGAAGCTCCAATACTTTGGTCACCTGATATGAAGAGCCAACTCATTAGAAAAGACCCCAGTGCTGGGAAAGATTGAAGGTAGGAGGAGATGGAGACGACAGAGGACAAGACGATATGGCATCACTGACTCAATGAACCTGGGTTTGGGCGAGCTCCAGGAGATGGTGAAGGGCAGGGAAGCCTGGTGTGCTGCAGTCAGTGGGACTGCAAAGAGTCAGACACAACTGAGCGTCTGAACAAAAAGCAACAAATATAAATTTACATGGGCTTCCCTAGTGGCTCAGCGGTAAAGAATCTGCCTGGCAACGCAGGAGACTTAAGAGACACAGGTTTGATCCCTGGGTCAGGAAGATCCCCTGGAGGAGGGCATGGCAACCCACTCCAGTATTCTTGCCTGGAGAATCCCGGGGACAGAGGAGCCTGACAGGCCACAGTCCCTAGGATTGCAAAGAGTTGGACATGACTGAAGTGACTGACTACATATAAATTTATATATAATTTATAAAATACATATAAAATTTAAATATATATACATATATATAATTTCATTTTTTCCCCCTTCTTCTCAGGCCCAATTGACAAGCTTCTAGGCTTTTAGGGAATTTCAAAATTTCAGACAGACCTAGAATTAGATTCAGGAAATGGCATCCACTTCTTTTGCCTCCTGCCGGTAGGCTGTTTTCTGATAGACAGTTTCTAAACAGTGGAGAACTAGGTCTCACTTTACTCGGAAGAGGAAGTTGGGAGCCTTGTATGGCAAGAGCCTTCTTTGTCTCCTGAAGCCTCTCTTCGTCCAGCTGGCCTCAAGCTTGTAACATTCTGTTTACCTGCTCACTCCACACCTCTTTGTCCAGTCCCTTCTCCAAAGTACTTGCTCAAAGGTAGCCAGAATGTATGCTTCTGCTGGTAAGGGTCTCTACTGTATCTATTTGCTGTAGGGTACCCTCTTGTTTATAGACTTATAAACAAAGCAAAATCAAAACAATAAGCTCCAGAAGCTCATTTCAGGTTTGTTGGCCCTGTCTGGAAGCTGCAACAACAGCGCCATCAAACTGTCACTGTAGTACAGCACTTGCCCCCAAAAGCCACCCAGGTCTGCACCTGTGAGGCCGGGTGGGCATTGTGAGTCACTCTGCCTGCCACCACATAAAAAGCTAATTTCGCATTCAGAATATATGTTTTTTTTTTCAATACCAATAGCAACAAGAGTGTGCCAAAAATTCCCCCTGAAGCTCTATTCTGTTTTTTAAACTACAGAACATTCTTTCATAGTTTGACAGTTAAAATGCCGCAGTTAATGTAATAAACAGAGAATTTTTCTAAGTAGCCTGTCAAAACAAGTGACACTTTTTTTTTTTTTTGCTAGCGAGTCTCAGATTCAGAACAATAGGAAGTACCTTTCAAAGCAACATCTTCATTATACAATCAAATTCTCAAAGTAATCTTCTCATCAAAGAATATTGTGTTATTTCTTTCCCAGTAATTATCAGAGTTCTGCAACCTCCCGGGCAGTGGTGACTATTATAAAATGCAGCTGTGCTGAGCTACAATATTGGGGGGTCCTGAAGGCAATGGCACCCCACTCCAGTGCTCTTGCCTGGAAAATCTCATGGACGGAGGAGCCTGGTAGGCTGCAGTCCATGGGGCTGCCAGGAGTCAGACACGACTGAGCAACTTCCCTTTCACTTTTCACTTTCATGCATTGGAGAAGGAAATGGCAACCCACTCCAGTGTTCTTGCCTGGAGAATCCCAGGGACGGGGGAGCCTGATGGGCTGCCATCTATGGGGTTGCACAGAGTCGGACATGACTGAAGCAACTTAGCAGCAGCAGCAGCACCAGTCAATATGGAACCAATACAGCTCATGCCTCCACATTTCCTAGTGACTTGGCAGTTTGGGCAGTCAAAAGTCAACATTTTCAGGACCAGCGGGTATACCATCAAGTTCCTAGGAGCAAAGGGCTCAGCTGTTCTCTGTAAGGACAGCAGAGACAGCAGTAATTCTTGATGAACTCAGCTTATTTTCTTTCCACTTAAAGTACAGTAGAAGTTTCAAAGGTTATTATCTGATAAAAAATGGTGTGTGTATCTGTGTGTAGAGTCAGAAGTCTGTCTCATAAAATTAGATTCCTTCTTCACTCTTCCATCTATTAGGGACAGTCATTCGCAAAGAAATAAAAGCTAAGAATACTGAGGCACAAGAAGAACCAGCAGTTTAATTCCAACCTTCGAAGTTTCATAAAGCCTAAAAAGATGGGACAATCCTAAGGGCACCCAAGATGATGTATCTTGGGATACTGGTGAAACCTGTACTCTACAGCCAGAGATGGGCTGGAAAAGTCCAAACTTTGTAATGTAACTTTCTCTGAAGGATCTCTGAGTTAGTGCTGTATGGAAGGAAAAGAAATACAGGCTACTCTTTCTAAGGGACACTCATGACATCAGCCCTCAGGCTCTTGCAAGGGTGTATCAAACAATTGGCACAAATATCCCTAGCATGCTGTCTTCCACACAGCCGGCGCTCAGTATGTTTGTGGCATCCAAATCTAATTTGGGAGTGCCTAATCCCCACCAGGTGGCGCTAGTGGCAAAGACCCCACCCCCACCCCCTCTTCTGCCAATACTGGAGGCAGAAGAAACATGGGTTCAGTCCCTGGGTCAGCAAGATCCCTTGGAGAAGTGTATGGCAACCTACTCCAGTGTTCTTGTCTGGAGAATCCCATGGATAGAGGAGCCTGGGGGGCTACAGTCCATGGGGCCGCAGAGTCAGACGCAACGCAAGCGACTTACCAGGCTGTTAGCACGCACATTCCACGGGATTACAAACTCTCCAAGGGCAGGAACCATTTCACTACTTTCAAAAAACCTCTTTGGCAGATGCTCAAAAATATACATGAATTGAATGGCATCTCTGTCTCCCTTGAAGCAACTGAGAGCTGAGGGAACATCAGAGCTGGGGCTTTATGTTCATTTGTTCATTCAATCACTCAGCAAAGGTTTGCTGATAGTCCGCTTGGTGTAAGGCGGAGAGCTTGGGATATGCCCTTTTCTAACTTCCACATCAAATTCAGTTTCCCTCTTCAGGTCATGTTCTATTGATGTACACTACATTTTCCTTTGTAGCATGCAATGCAACTGTTATTAAATGATTATTTGCAAAGCTAGTTGTTAATGGTCTGGCTCCTGCCCTAGACAGAAAGCTTCAGGCTGGGGGTGAGACCCTCTAGTTTAATGCTGCAGCCTTTGCAATTAACATGGTATCTAGGATAAAACAGATGTTCAATAAATATTGGTTAAACGACTAAATGAATGAAGTAAAATGAGCTATGCCTTCACCTTTAAGAAACTCAGTTCACAATAATGTTTCTCAACAGAGGCTTTCTGTTCAGGGCAGCTTCTTATTTTGTAGGGTTCTAGGTAGTGGAGTGTGTTCAACATCCCTAGGTCCTGCTACTGCCCAGCAAATACCAGCACTGTGGCAACAAAACCCCCTCCCATGATTTCTGATGCCTGCCCCTCGGGGCTGGCCTGCATCTGTTTCAGAACCACTGTGTGATATGGGCTTGAATGAAGGTGGCAGCAAGAAGGGTTGGAGCCAGGACATGAAGCGGAGGTAAACAAGGGACGGTGAGACACGGACCACAGGGAAGAGGGAAGAGAAGCGTCTAAGGGCAAGAGCACAGTGTAGCGTGAGGGCCGTCATCTGAGTTCCCCAAATCCAGGGTATTCTCCCGTCTCTCCACCCCCCACCCCCACTGCCCCACCTCATGGTCCTTCAGAGCTCAGAGAACATCAGTTGCTGGGCAGGTTTCTTGAGTACCACTCATGATGAGATCAGCGAAGCTCTGGCTTTTCTGTTTGGTAATTTTGGATTTTCCAGCAAAATTTTTGTTTGAAGAGAGGGTTTTGAAGCTAAAGGAACTGAGAACCATGGTTGTGGAGTTAAGGATGATGATGCTAATTGGGTCGAGGGAAGGCCTCTGAAATACATGGTGTGCAACTAAAAGAAAGCTGTGACAAAAAATGAGCTATGCTGAGGAGCCTCCTTGCAGCTCAAAGTAAGGGCAAGGGAAAGGGAAGAATCCTGGCGAAAGGGAAGGAGCGTGCAGTGAGAGGCTGTTTGGAGGTGGGGCCCACACCAGGAAGCTGGTCTGAAGGACACGGGAGATATGTTAAAGTGCAATGCTTCTGTCGAGACCCACTGATAAATGGAGGCTGGCCAAGCCAGTGACTCAGAGTTGACACCCACAGCTGGCTGGCACCAGTTGCCGGGTGGAGTGGGATTTCATTTCCAGCAGAAAAACATAAACCCTGTGTGCAGTGGTTGCAGGACCATGTGCCAAGCCACCCTTTAGTGAGAAGGTTTCCCTGAGGCTAGAACTGAGGCACATGCTTCTTCGTGCGCCCCACAGGGATCGTGGAGTGTCCCAAAGAGCTGAGCCTCGAAGAACTGATGCTTTTGAACTGTGGTGCTGGAGAAGACTCTTGTGAGTCCCTTGCCCTGCAAGGAGACCCAAGCAGTCCATCCTAAAGGAAATCAGTCCTGAATATTCATTGGAAGGACTGATGCTGAAGCTCCAATACTTTGGCCACCTGATACAAAGAATTGACTCATTGGAAAAGACCCTGATGCTGGGAAAGATTGAAGGCAGGAGGAAAAGTGGATGACAGAGGATGAGATGGTTGGATGGTATCACTGACTCGATGGACCCGAGATTGAGCAAGGTCCAGGAGTTGGTGATGGACAGGGAAGCCTGGTGTGCTACAGCCCGTAGGGTCACAAAGAATCAGACACGACTGAGTAACTGACTGAAACAGAGAAAAGGCTAAACAGAGTCTTTCTGGATTGATCTGATTAAACACTTGAGGGTCCTCAACTTTAGCGAGCAGGTTGCTACTGATGCTCAGGTAGGTTTCCACTGAGCTGGATGGGAGGCAGCACCTCACCGAGCGAATGGAGGCCCTGAAGAGTTAAGAGAGCAGTGGTGTCCTCTTGTGTCTTTAAGATGAAAACCCTGATTCTAAAAGATATGTATACCCCTATGTGCATCACAGCACTATGTACAATAGCCAAGACATGCAGGCAACCTAAAAGCCCATCACCAGATAAATGGATAAAGAGGTGGTATATATATATTGATACAACGGACTATCACTCAGCCATAAAAAGAATGAAACACAGATGGACCTAGAGATTTTCATACTAAGTGAAGTAAGGCAGGCAGAGACAAATGTTATACGGTGTCACTTATATGCTGAATCTAAAAAGTAATACAAATGAATCTATATATAAAACAGAAAGACTCACAGACATAGAAAGCAAATTTATGATTACCAAAGGGGAAAGCGAGGGGGGAGGATAAATTAGGAGTTTGGGATTAATAGATGGCAACTGCTATACATAAAATAGATAAACAACAGAATTAACTCTATAGCACGGGGAACTATAGCCAATATCTTGCAATAATCTATAATGAAAATAATCTGAAAAAATATATAGAACTGCATCACTTTGTTGTGTGCCAGAAACTGACACAATATTGTAAATCAACTGTACTTCCATTTTTTAAAAAAGAACATGTCTTCAAGCTAAGGAGAGAAGGCTCTGCATGGGGCAGAAGAATGTGCTGAATGAATGAATGTGGCCTAGGAGAACTGGCATGAAGCCTGCAGTCCTGACGTCCTCTGTCCTGCTGCATTAGAAAGAAGGGGGCTGCCCCAGTCTGGCACAGAAGCAGAGCAGTTTCTGTTTGTTATGGACCAAAGGTGGTTTAATACGTGGACTCCGTTTTGACATCCTGAGCCAACTGCTAACAGTCTCCAGAGTTTTAACTCATGCAATAAGGGAAATGGAACTATCTGGCTCAAACATAGCAGAATGTAACAGGAGGCAAACACCGCTGCGTCGCCCCTCTGTAGCCTCTCCTTTGGCCCTGGGTGAAGTCAGGCCAGGACTTTTGAAGTCAGCCGCATTTCCCTCCGCGCAGGGGCGAGCCTCGCACAGGGCGGCCCCAACGACCAGCTAGGGGCTCTCACTCACGGTTTGCGGAGGACCATCCTCATGTGGGCGTCCGGGCCCATCTGCGACAGCAGCAACATGGTGTCCTGCAGCTCCTCATCACACTCCTTCTTTTCCTCCTCCGTAGGCAAAGGGGCGTCCTCGTGCTCATCATCCAGAAATCGATAAAATAAATACTTGTCTTGGAAGTGATGCTCCTGATCCACTACGGGAAACATGGGGGCAAGCGTCAGCTGTGGGCACCTCTGCCTCCCAGCCCGTTTACCAGAAACGAATGATGGTGTCGGGCAAGACGGCCAAGTGGCAGCAAGGCGGTGGGACTCCTCACCCTTTCCCCGTGGCCTCGCCCAGGGCGGTGCAGCTGGAAGAGGGGACCTCCGGGTTGCAGTCATGTACCTCACAGCTCTCTCTGACTCGCCCATCTCCTGAGCTGCCCTGGAACTCTCCTATGAGAACCAGCCAACTTCCCGGAGATGAGCCCTCTGACCAGTGAAATTGCCTTGATGACATTTTCTAGTGTGTGGGTTACACATCCCAAAGAGGAAAATGACCAACTGCCAGATCATGCTCTATAGCGGTTTTGTCAAAGTACAGACTTAAAAAAACCTGACTTTATCAGCATCATGATTTTTTTTTCTTTTTATATGTACTGTTTATAACCATGTCTGTCTGCACTTTAAAAATTAAAATAAAATTGTCTGAGCAAAGCTGACAAGACCAACCATCTAGGTCATATACCCCGAGTATCTAATAATAATTTCCTTCTAGTTCAAGTTTTAAAGAGTTTTTTTTTTAAATCATATTGCCTTTAAACCAGAAGATTTAGATCTCTGAAAGCCAAAGGCATGAACTTGGTTTATAATCTGTCATCTATGTATCTTAAAGTTTTAAGCCCCTTTTCAGGAGGGAGCATCAACACCATCCAAAGATAAGGAGTGATAGATCCTTGCTGCTCAAAAATATGAATCAGCATCATCTGGGAGCTTGTTGGAAATGCAGACGCTCTGAATCAGAGTCTGCATTTTAACAAGAGTGCCAGGTGTTCTGCATACACAGTAAAGTCTGTGAAACACTGGCAAGACCATCATTACATTCCCAGGTATTAAAGGAAAGATTTTAGTAGTTTGTCTGTTTGGAAAAGTGATCTTTAAACAAATGGCATGAAGAGTTAAACCACAGTCCCACTCCTGTCCTGCTTAGATATCAGGGGCTACAACCACAGAGCTACGGTCATTGTGTGGGTACACAAATTGGCTCTCCCAGAAAACGCAGGTTCTGAATTCATTACTCTCATGTCATCAGCCGGGCCACACACTTCATTGCTCTCATTTGGCCGCTGCATCAGGATTGCTGTGCGATGCTCAGAGTATAATCACGCTGTCAATGAACCGTGAATGCAAACTAATAAACATAATTGGAACTGATGCACTCGGGTTGCAATTTCATTTTCCCTTCATACGTTCTCCCAAGTTAGGAAGGTACAGTGGTGGAACGCTGCAATCAACGGCATCCATTCGCTGCATTCATATTGCTAAATGAAGACGCCAGCTCTGTGGGTCCCTAAAGAGATCATAATTCTTTCTGGCCCATGTGGGAGTGCGGCCACAACCAGCCCAGGGAAACACGCTGAGCGTTTCTTGAGGGTTTTCCTGGGACCGCGTGGCATCTTACCATGGTTGAGAACGCTGTCTTCCACCAGGACTTGCCACATGCCCACAGCCTGCGTTCGGGAGTGAACACACGGAGTCTGCTGCAGCATCCAGTCCACTAGCTCGGTCCCCACACAGCACTGTCTGAAGAGTGGCGGGACACAAAGGAGGGGAGGTCACCCACTCGCAGATGAAGGATGGGAGACAGCTTCTGAGAGGAGCCCCTCCTGAAGGGCATGGTGCCCTTCTACCCTTTGGCAAACAAAGCCCCACATGATATGGCCACAGGTTCTCAAACTATTGTACAAACCAATAAGACCACTCAACTCACAGGCAACCGTCTAGGCAAGGCGGGTTAAACATCGAGAGCATCATAAGTTGCAGCCCCAGGGGAGACAGAAGGGTTGCTAGGCAAGAAGCATGATCTGGCAAGTGAATCCCAGGGCCAGAAACTCTAAAGCTGGGCCCAGAAAATTTCAGGGTCAAATGAAGTGTTAGTCTCTCTGTCGTGTCTAACTCTTTTCGACCCTATGAGCTGTACCTTGCCGGGCTCCTCTGAGGATGGAATTCTCCAGGGAAGAATACTGGAGTGGGTAGTCATTCCCTCCTTCAGGGGATGGTCCCGACCCAGGGACTGAACTTGGGTCTATTGCACTGCAGGCAGATTCTTTACCATCTGAGCTACCAGGGAAGTCAAATGAAGGCAGAGCATAATTCTGACTTCTTTCCCCTGAGCTTTGTGAGGAATGAGTTAAGGTTTCTGAGGCCCTAGGAGGTGCTCTGTGACAGGCTCTGGATAAGTGCAAAATTATATACCACTTTCTATTTTCAAGTAATACTACTGAGCTTCCTCAGAGGGGTGTTGGGAGAAACAAGCAATTAGTGATGCAAATCTCTTTGAAAAAAAAGTTCAATGTAATGAACATCAGCACTTCGACAGAGCCTGTCATCTGAAGAGCTCCAAATGCTTTCTGTACAGGCACATACTCATCACTATGACGCCCCTCAGGGGTCAGGTGGTCAGGATGGGCAAACTATTAATATGTGCATTAGTTAGGAAGTACAGAACCACACACATGTTTGGAAAACTTCTGTGGGGAGAGGAGTGTTTGTGGCATGACTATTCAGTGGAGGAAATGGGATGACGTCGTCTGAGGGAGGAACCCTAAGGGACAGAAGCAGCTGGCTGCCCACAGCTGGATCTAGGTCACTGGTGGCCTCACCTCCTGTGCGGAGGATGCCACCATCTCTGAGGCACTGAGGCTGGTTGCAGCCCAGGGAGTTCCTCTCTAGTTGAACCGGAGGGGATTCCTGGTGCTGGTCCATTCTAGGAAGAGCGTAGCCTGGGAGGAGTCATGAGATCCAGCACCAGGTCTGCTACGTATTAGCTGCATGACTGTCTATATCATTTCAAATTTCTGGTTTTTAGTTTTTTTTTTCATCTATAAAAGAAAAGAGGAGGAAAAGATGGCCTCAAAGGCCATGTCCATTTTGAAGATTCTAGGAACTCTGAAATCTATCAGAGATCCTGGGATGTTCTAATCTGGATCTGACCCACCACCCAAGGAAGGTGTCCTGTGAAGGCTATTAGATTTCCAGGATTTACAGACTATTACACATCAGAGCCTCAATGGGCAAAGAGGCACCTAGTTACTCTTCGTCCTGAACTAAATGTATGATCTGTCATGTTCCTCTTCTAATTTGAGAATTTATTAATGGGAAAAGTCATGTAAAAGTATAAAAAAAATCAATTTAATGTGGCTTTTAAGTCAATGATTACTTTTACTAAAAAAAGCACACGGAATTGAGATGATCCCAGGGCTTTGGGGCCCTGGGACAGAGTATAAGGATCTTGTAGTCAGAACAGAGACACACGGTTGTGCCACTTGTAGCTGAGGAATCATGGGTTTCCTCTCGATTAATGACATTTAGTTATTTTAAGCTTCACAGCTGACCTCTGGTGTGGTGATCACTGGGGGTGACACTGCATCTGGGGAGACTTCGACCCCTAACGCTGCTGTGATGCTAGAAGGGGGGAGAAGCAGGAGTGGGGGAGGGGACGAAACTGGAACCAAGATCTGGGGCCAGGCACTCAAAATGTCCTGCAGGAAAAAGAAACCATGCCTCATGGGTCATTATCAACAGATCATTAATTTTCGTCATAGGGTGTGGAATAGACTTAACACCTATGTTTCAGGGGTTTAAAATCTTACTACTATGCAGCAAGAAAGAGATTACGGTTTCTGACTTCTAGTTTCCAATATTTGTCACCAAAGATGACATCTTTAATGGAATTTCCCTAGCGCAAGTCAACACTTGGGAAACCATAATCACATTTTAAATTAAGGAAAATAAATTAAAAAGTAAAAGGTCCTTCAGCTGTATGAGACTTTGAGAGTCACTTGATTAGTTAAAGAGGTTGAGCTCTCTCCCTGAGGCTACAGATAGGTGTTTTAACCTCTACTTCCCTCAAAATTATAGTGGTGTGTAGAAACTATAGACTTAAAAAAAAAAAGCATGAACTTCCAGAGTTGAAGGGAAAGGCTTCCAAATGTAATCATCCAAAATGGTAGCGGGTAAATATTCATATTATAAGGGCAAGAGGAGCAATCTGTCCTTAGAGACAGAACATGTCCCAAGAGGAACATGCTACTGATTAAAATGTTTCTCAAATCCCATCAAATAGAATTCCAGAATTCTATTAAGAAGAGGCCATTCTAAATGTAACAAATAGGGCTTTCCCTAGTGGTCCAGCAGGGAAGACTCTGCGCTTCCAATGGAGTGGGCGTGCGTTCAATCCCTGGTCGGGGAACTAAGATGCTACATGCCCGGCAGCACGGCCAACAAATTAAAAAAAAAAATAAATGTAACAAATCATTTTGGTCTTATAAACATATTCATGACAAATGCAAGCAGAAGAGTGTTAGTTTGCATGGAAAGCAGAAAAAGTGATCCTAAGAGGAAGAATTTGCAATTCATTTCCAGCTTTCCTTTGCAATAGACTAGATTTGAGGCAATATACTCACTGTAGGGTGAGTCAGGAATAATTTTATAGGTTCTAGCATGGTTGACAACCGCTAGAAAGATATATATCCTTTGTGGTAACTTTAAAATTTGTATTCTAGCTTTCCACTGTCTTATGAATTTGGTTCATGTGAATCAAATAGGTTTTGACTCACGCTAAGTCTAATGGGTTCTGAGATCATGTCTAGGCTAAATGAGAAAGAGGGCCCTACAATTGCTGAAAGAGGACTGTGAGTCTGAATCATAGGTGCAGGGAGAGAGAGTGAAGGCTTATGTGCCATAAACAGGCCATTCTAGTTCCTGAATCCTTTTTGAATTGATAAAATCAAGTTCAAGGTGAGACATGAATCCTTCATTGACGCACTATGGTTCAGCCATCTCAGAAGGTCAACTAAATCACGTGGCCCCAGTCTTTATCATTTCTTAACTCCAGTGGCAGCCATAATGAGTCTTTACTCTGTACGATTAGAGGTGTGAAAGAGTTGACTGTCTTACTATATCCATACTACAATGAAATCCTACATTAGAAAGTAAATTACGTATAAGGGCATTTTGTATTATTTTCCCTCCTGTATCCTTAGGGTTTGAAACACAATAATGCTTGATGCCCAGTAGGTACTTAACAAATGTGTAGAATGAATGAAAGAAACTTAGAAGTCAATCAACCTTGGTTTAAATCCTGGCTCTGCCACTCACTGGATTTGTGACTTGATCAAGGAAAACTATTTAATCTCTCTGAGTCTCAGATTCATCATCTGAAAAATGGCCCAGTATCTACCCTATAGGTTGTGATGAGGATGAAATGAGATAATGTATGGAGAGTGGTCTTTCTTGTTCAGGGCTTCAAGTATAAACGAACACTCAGTAAATGTTAGTTGAATCTCATCTAAATCTAGTAGTTTTCCTAAATATACTGGCAAACAGAAATAAAAGTTTTCTTTTTGTTGTTCACATTTAAACCAATGTCTAAGCAAATTAGTTTAGGAGTAATTCCTGGGAATATCAAGGCTAATTAGAGTTAAGTGAGGATCCAAGGTAAGCTCAGAAATTCTAAAACCTGGAGGATTATAAAACGTGCTGCCTGTCGATGGAAAACAGGGAAACGTGAGTTTGTTGTAATTTCACTATTCATATCACACATACCTGTATGTCTTTAGGTGGTATTTTCTGTCTCTTATCATGTGAGGTGCTCGAGAGAGAATGGCGTTTCGTAAAATTTTTCCAGCCCTGAGGATCTTCTCTGAAGGAACCTGAATTTTCATCAAGTGAGAGGAGGGGGAAAAAAAAGGAGGAGAGATTATAGATGGAAAACAAACGAGATAAATCTTTAAATCACTTTTCAATCTGACTCTGTGCTTGAAAAATACAATTCATTCACACATATGCATTGTTCACTTGTGTGACATGTCACTGTTTTATACTGAGAACCGAGACACACTGATATGTATTGTTTCTAGAAAGTGTATTTGCAGTTTCCTGATGTGCTGCTCTGATATATGAACCACTTCTCATAGTTACTTAAGAAACTAGCTCTGATGGCTCATCAACCCACCTACATCCCATTACCTTGGTAATGGTGTTAGCAGGACGAAGAGGAACGTGAGGTTCAATGAGAGGTGTCTGAAAAATAAAATGTTAAGGCAAAAGAAAATTAAACAAAAGTTCACTAAAGAAAATTATGGGTTGGGGATAATAAGAAACATCTATTTTTATAAAACTCAAAATAGAATTAAAAAAACAAGAGATAAAATCTGCCTAGAGAACTTGAATGCACAGGCATTCAAAGGGCAAGGTTAGACCACTCTATTTGCCAAAATTTAAATATAAATTATTAAAAATAAAAAAAACCAAACAGGAATGATTAGATGTTTGTAGGCTTAATGAGAAGGGAATCAAGATCTACTCAAAGCATAACAAACATCAGGGCAGAAGAAAAAGCAAAACAAGATAAACATGAAAAGAGATTAAAATGATCTATCTCAGAGGACAGGGAGATAGGATTGTTTAAGAATGGAAATGAATGATTTCATCCTCTCTCACGCAGTTAAGATTCTTTTCCTGAAATCTGTATTTTTAGAAAGTTTTAATTTTTAAATGATGCTTCTTGATGGTTTAACACACTCACATTCCTTGAACCCACTGGGGCAGCTAGACTACCATCTCTTCCATTTGCAAAATGGTATACAAAGTTTTCAAGGTTCTGTGACTGTCAGAACAGCTCTAGGATTTAGAGAAAGCGCTTATAATTATTCACATTCTTCAGATGAAGGTGCTGAATTGAAATTTCAGGGAAACGACTTGCTATACAGCTACACAGCTGAGTCCCCTAGTCCTGCTTAATCTTCTTTGCTCTCTTTTTCTGAAATATCTGGTAATGGTGTTTCCCAAACAGAGGAGAAAGACACATTCCATCAAAGACTGTTAGAACCATCAATACAATGCTATTTATGCTACTTCCAAAAGGTAAGAAGATTTACGTACAAGATTATTGTGGGCAGAATAATAGCCCTCAATGATGTTCATGTCCTTATCCTCAGAACCTATGAATATATTAGATTACATGGCAAAAGGGACTCTGTGGATGTGATTAAGTTAAGGCTCAAAATAAGATTATCCTGATGTTTCTAGGTAGGTCCAATGTAATTGTAAGGTCCTTAGAAGATGGACAAGGGAGGCAGAAGAGTTAGAACTGGAGAGATAATAGGGAGAGTAGGCTCAGCCTGATTTTGCTGGCTCTGCTGGTGGAGGTGGCCATGTGCCAAGGAACAAGGGCAACCTCTGGAACATGGAAAAGGCAAAACAATGTATAATCATGAGCTTCCTCTGGATGCTGCAGAAGGAATGGGCCTGGTTTTAGCCCAGAGACTAATTTCAGACTTCTAAACTATAGCACCATAAGGTTACTCATTTCTGTTTTTTTAAGCTTGTGGCAATTTGTTACAGCAGCCACAGAAAAATAACAGATTATTATACTTTACACTAATCACCCTTACTTTTTGCAAATAGAAGCCATGACACTGAAAATAAATTAGTAGGTTTTTCCTTTGTCCCAATTAAAAAATATAATCAATGGGGAAAATAAAAATCAATATTAATTTTAAATATGTACATAAACATATTCATGTCATGCATGTATAAACATACACCTTTTTTATCAACAGTAAATTCCAAATGAGCTGCTGCTTTTAATATTACAACAGAATTAGGAAAAAAAGGGAAAAGAATCCTATGTTTTAAGAAAACCACAGATGAGAAAGAAAGATTTGCTTACAATGAAATTACTCTGAATTTAAACATTTTCATCACCTTGCTGGCATCTAGTAGACATTTTTTCCCTCTTGAAATCACTAGAGAACAAATGTCAAACAATGTTATAGTATTTTAGCAGCATTCTGTGTGCAACCAGCATAGACCAAGGAATGTCAATCTGGTCCAATTCAACAGCAGCTTTGAACAGAGCCGACTTTGTTCTGACATAGCCCACAGTCTTTTATGGAAGACCTTTCATAGGAAAGGGATCATGAGCTCAGAGTCCCGTGTTTGTACCACCTCCTCAAAAAAGACAGGAGAGAATTCTGTGATGCCAAATCACCTGGAAACATGTTCAAAAGTGGGAGACCAGCATGTATGAGGGCCCTGGAAATGTGTGCAATCAAAACTCTTGATTATTTCTGAGCTGTGAGTTTCCAGTATTCCTGTATCTTGTCTCTTTACATTACATAGGTTGGTATATGTCTAGGTTATACATGCCTGGTTATATACCCAGACTGTAGAAGCCTCTGGTTTTTCTTGAAAATAATAGCAGAAACCCATTTCTTCTTCCTGTCTTGAAAGAGAAGTGCAGGTATATGTGGTCTAGAGTAGACAGGTATAGGATAAGCTTCTTTTCTATGGGGGAAAAAAAACCCTATTTTTTCTTTGCAGTGGTCTTTGAGAGGCTGGCTGAGCCAGAGGTCAAGAAGATGCCCATGCTCGAGAGTTAATGATGAGTGTTTATTCTTTGGTAGGCACTATGAAACATTATTTGAAGACTGCATCTTTTTGTTTCTATAGAAATGACTACATATAAACAAAATGCTAGCAAGTAGTCCCTAGGTAATCTATTTGGTTGGACAGTTCCCTTTTTGCTTTCCTGGAACACTGAAAAGAAACTACTACCAAAGCTGGGGAAACATCGGACTTCAACCAATATTGTTCCTTTGATTTGCAACTTCTAACAGGGCAAAACATACACAAGATTTCCTTTTAGCAAGCTAATCTTAGTGCCAGTTCCAGGACCAAGAGGCTGTTTAATCTGTTGAAAGGCAGCTTTCTCAGAACCTTCCCTGGCTCAGAGGTTTCAGGTTTGGAGGCAACATAATGAATAGATGCTTTGAGAAGGGGAATAGTCTCTTTATTTGAATTAAACCTCCAAGGAACAAATGCAGCATGAAAGCAGAGAAAGTTTTATTTGGGTGGTAGGGGGAGATAAAAACTCGTTTTTGAAAGGGACTCTGTATTCACTTAGGCAAGCCTCTAGGTCCTAAGAGCTATGTTGGTGCCTAGCAGCTGTGTGCTGTGAGGTAGGGGGCATTTGTGACAGGTAGGCTGGGTCCCTGGGGCACAAGGTCACTGCCAATGCCTGTTCAGGAGTCCCTTACACAGTGACTGTGACTTTATTGCTTTTGTATCTGCGTACTCTGTTTCCTTGTTAGTTTCCCTTCACTTTCAAGTAAAGTTTTTATTTTTGAGAATTTCATTTTTGTGTGCATGCTAAGTCTCTTCAGTCATGTCCGACTTTGTGACCCTACGGACTGTAGCCCGCCAGGCTCCTCTGTCCATGGGATTCTTCAGGCACGAATGCTGGAGTGGGCTGCCATGCCCTCCTCTAGGGGATATCCCTGACCCAGGGATGGAACCTGGAATCTCTTACATCTACTTGAATTGGCAGGTGGGTTCTATAGCACTGGGAAGCCCTCACTTTAGCTGAGCTTTAGCAAAATGAGGACAGGAATTTCAGTTTATAAATGATGAAGGACAACAGGAGAGGGAATGAAGTAGGAATGTGGAGATTAGTGAGAGTCCAAACAAGAAAAGCAGCCCCAAAAGCAGGATCAAGGATTTCCCGTGTCAGCCTTTTACACGGGTTATCTTCTTATTACACCCATATTTTATTGACAGAATGAAGGCCAGCAACATAATGGGCCTGAGCTCACACAGCTAACACCTGGAAGAGCTGGGAGGTGAATCCATGTCAGTTTTATCACAGTGTCTACGCTGCAGGAATCCACGCCACCTGCTCTTTCCTCCTACAGACATCATGGCTCACACTGTGGGAGAGATAATATTCTGTTGAATTAAAGTTCACTGAGAAAAATGCTTCTACGCCCTTCTTGGTTGTCAGGAATCAGACTCAATCTTATGTATTTCCAGAAATGAGTGTTCACAACGTCCCACTGAGATGACACGTTAGCATCATGTACCATGCTTGGTCTGAACTGACTTTTTAAAAAGCAACTTTGTGAAAATGAAACATTTGGCATCTAGGAACTGCCCTTCTAGGGCTGAGACAAATATATAAGGAACACAGGTAGCAGTCAAAGTCCAAGCAGGTAAACAGAGAGCAGTCTATTTCTGTGGAGGGAATTTAACCCTAGGAACTAGCTTCACAGGTGGTGGAAGAGCTAAGAAGCTAAAGAGACGATGAGGAAGTCACCTGGATGCTAGCCAAGCAGGTAGCCCTCAGGAGTGGGGACAGAAGGAGGAGGAAGCATTACTAGAGCCAAAGTCAGATGTCTGGTGGGAGCTGGATCTCCGAGGGTCGTCCCTTCCTAGAGGACCCGGCACACGAGCGCAAGACTGTCCCGCATTCAATCTCCCTCTAACCATAAACCAGAGAAATAAGGGAAAGAATTTCATTTTATAAATGATTAAACAGAAGACAGAAAGGAGGAGCCTGTTGAGATGATAAAAGCTAGAGAACCAAGCCTAAAGGCAAAACCAAGGACCTGTAGAGGTCAGCCTCCCTGTGATGCACAATGGAGCATAGAGAGGGCAAAGTATTGCTTAAAGGACAAACAGCCCAGGACCCCCACAGAGGGTGTTTGCTGTGACCACAGAGTGGGCTTAGGGCTGCCCCCTGTTCCACTCCAGCTCTCTCACCCTCTCTTACCCCATATATTCCCAGCCACACTTCCTGTTGGGCTCCGGCAAGGAAGTTGGACAGTGGGTAGCACAGAGTGGACCTTCACTGATGCTTCCTGGGCTGGTTCCCAGGACTGCTCTATAGTTTGATTTAAAGCCAGAAAATGTATATCACAAATGAACCCTAGAAGAAACAGACCCCCTCTCCCATTAAATGTCATACATTTTAATACATCAATCATGTTCTGAGGACAAAAATTCTTCCTCCCTACCTGAGTATGAAAGAATCCGAATTGGGCTGTGAAAACATGATCCTCAAAAGCTAGGCAGAGAGGACAGATAAAGGCAGAGGTATTCAGCTTTCTCTCTGTTTTTCTTGGCTTTCTCCCCTGAAGACTTCCCTCAGGAGTGACCGTAATTGGTTTTCGTTTGTTTCTGGAGAGGAGATGCATTCTAGTGCTTTTTATTATGTTTATATTACTACTGAAAAGGAGAGGCAGTAAGGGAAAATATTCCTTTTGGCACCAGAGCCAATTCAGAAATACTAATCAGGTGATGAAAATACGAATTTAGCCTCTATTACAAGATGCACAATAACTCCCCAGTAGATCATAATGAGGTATAAGGCACTGTAATAGGCCTCATGAAAAACCACATTCAGGCCCTTTTCAAAGGGTGTAATTCTTTTTACTCCAGTATTTGCTCATAGAAGCCTTTTGCAAGGCACAGCATTTTAAGCCAAGAGATAAGAATAACAAGGTAGATTGGGACACAAAGCTCATGGCAGAAGTCTGGCAACCCAGTGTAATAAAAAGTCATATAAGCCCACATCCAATTCACGTATTTAATGAAGGCATATTGTGTGCAGAGCAATGTGCTCGGCTAAAGGACAGACTCTGATAAAGTACCTGGTCTAAATGTGCCCTAGATCTTTGGGGGAAAGTAGAACTTTTTATGAGTTAAACAATTATTGAGAATCTGAGTCAATGAATAAATGGATTTTAAATTCATCTCTTCTCAGTTCAGGTGAGAAAATCTTTAGGAAGTAAGAAGAAACATATTTAATTTTTTTTAGTGAAAATGATATGCTTTTTAGGAGTTACATTCCTTTATTTTGGCATTATGGGAAAATACAACTGAAGTCTTAGAAATGTAGGTCTCTAAATTGCAGCAAGATACTCTATGACCCACCTCCTAGATTAATGGAAATAAAAACAAAAATAAACAAGTGGGACCTAATAAAACTTAAAAGTTTTTGCACAGCAAAGGAAATTATAAACAAGATGAAAAGACAACCCTCAGAATGGTCTCCCATTTTCTCAGTTATTTTCTCAAATAATTGCAAACGAAGCAACTGACAAAGGGTTAATCTCCAAAATATATAAGACACTCATATAGCTCAATATCAGAAAAAAATCTAATCAAAATAGGCAGAAGACCTAAACAGACTTTTCTCCAAAGAAAACATACAGATGGCCAATAGACATATGAAAAGATGCTCAACACGTTCACTATCAGAGAAATGGAAATCAAAACTACAATGAGGTATCACCTCACACCAATCAGAACTACCATCATCAAAAAAATCATAAAAAATAATAAAAGCTGGAGGGGACATAGAGAAAAAGGAACCCTCCTGCTCTGTTGGTGGGAAAGTAAATGGTAATAGCCATTATGGAAAACAGTGTGGAGATTCCTTACAAACCTAGGAATAAATATATCACATGAGCCAGCAATCCCATTACTGGGCATATACCCTGAGAAAATCACAGCTCTAAAAGGGACATGTACCATAATAGTCATCGCAGCAATATTTACAATAGCCAAGACATGGAAGCAACCTAGAGATCCATTGACAGATGAATGCATAGAAAAGTTGCGGTACGTTTATACAATGGAATATTACTCAGCCATAAAAAGGAACAAATTTGAGTCAGTTGTCGTGAGGCAGATGAACCTACAGCCTCTTGTACAGAGTAAAGTAAGTCAGAAAGGGAAAAACAAGTATCGTATATTACTGCATACATATGGAATCTAGAAAAGTGGTACTCATGAACCTAGTAAAGAATGGACTTGGAGACAGAGTAGGGGAAGGTGAGGATGGGACAAACTGAGAAAGTTGCACCAACATATATACACTCTCATGTGTAAAATCAGGCTTCCCTAGTAGCTCAGAAGGTAAAGAGTCATCTGAGTTTGATCCCTGGGTCAGAAGATCCCCTGGAGAACAGAAGAGCTACCCACTCCAGTATTCTTGCCTGGAGAATCCCATGGACAGAGGAGCCTAGCAGGCTACAGTCTATGGGGTCACAAAGAGTTGGGTACAACTGAGCGATGAACACTTTCACATGTGTTAAATAGAAGGAAGATGCTAAATAACACAGCAGCCCAGCCTGGTGCTCTCTGATGACCTAGAGCTGGGGGATGTGGAGAGGAGAGGGAGGCTCAGGAAAGAAGGGATATATATAATTATGACTAAATATAATTGTCGTATGGCAGAAACTAACACAAAATTGTAAAGCAATTTTTGACCAATTAAAAATAAATAAAAAAGAAATGTATGTCTCACAATAATTATGATGAGTACCATTTTTTGGTTGACCAGATGAAATTAAAAGAACTAAATCAGACTCATACCGATGTCATCACTTTGAAATAACTCTGTAAGTTTCCCATTTGTTAAACAAGGGAAAATTCATCTGTAGACCTCTTTGGCATCTATCAATGGGTTTTGTTGTTTTTTGATTGTTGTCGTTTTTAAGTTTTTCCTAATTCAAAATTGACTTGTAGATTTCCAGTTTCAGCTTCAACTTGTAAAAACGGTCACTTCTGCTGTTACAAGAAAAAGCTGAACAAGTAAAAATAACAACTTCTTTCAGGTTCATCAGAGAACTGACTGTCAAGAAAACTGTCACCCTGAAATCTGGCAAAATAGGAGAATCCAGTCATGGCTGACATTCGTCTGCCTGGATTGGGAGCCACATACAAGTAGGAATACTTAAACAGTGTTAAATTAATTAAACCAGGAGGCTACTAGATTGACGTGGTTCTAATGCTTAGAGGCCTGTGTAAGCAACCCAAAATCTCAGCGTGTACGCCTCAGGGTTCTAAGGTTGAAACTCAAGGACAACCAACCATAGCCAAGCAGGCTTTACACTTGGCCAATCAGTAATTTCCTAATTTTGGCTTCCTTTTCTCTATAAAATTACTCCTCAAGCTTCCACTGGTGGCGTCCTCCTAACCATTTCCAGTTTGGTGATGCCAGATTTGAATCAATTTTTGCTCAAATAAACTCTTAACATTTTTATTATGCCTCAGTTTATCTTTTAATTATGGTAATTTTAATGAAACTTGATGGAGGTTGAATGGGGAGTAGCTTGAGACTGAGAAACTTCTGGGGGGTGATCTTAGGTGGGGCCCACAAGTTTGTGGGTTTTACCCTTAAGAACACCACAAGGGTCTTATGGTGACAATTCTCATGACTCTGGCAGGGGGAGGAGAAGAGTGAGCATTATGATATATATCCAAATAAATAGAACATAGCCAAGCCTACTCTCCAAGGACTTTGAGAGTTTATCCTACCTGGGGATAGGGCATTTCTTTGTCTCTAGCCTCCTCCAGCCTTTCTGTCTCACCTAAGGGAAGAAAAAGCAGCTAAGAAACAGTTGTGAAAGTCCCATTGCAGGGACACAGGCCTACCAAATGACTGAGATTTAACCATAAGATTATAGGACTGCCCTTCCCACAAATGCCCCTCACCATGCCAATATCACACAGTGGATTATAGCTGAAAGAGATTTCTATCCAGACTCTATCTCAGGAGGAGATCTTAGGGAAGCCCGAACACAGCAGAGAACACTGAAACAAGGACATTAGAGGAATCAGAAGACTCTGGAATCTATATGGCTATAGCAGATATTAAACACAGCCCAACTCCCAGCCAGATTAACATAAAACCTCACTCTGAAGCTTATTTATCTCAGTTTCTATTACCCAATACATCATGCCTGGCTTTCAACCAAAAATTACAAGGCATGCTAGAAGTCAAGGAAAAAGAATCTGAAGAGAGAAAATAAACATCAGAGCCAGACTCAGACATGACACAAATTCTGGGATTGTAAGAGGGGAAATTCAAATGAACTGTGGTTAACATGTTAACTATGGAGCAGTATTCCATTAATAATACTAATAAAAAGTAGGCAATATGCAAAAATACATTGTGTAACATAAGCAGAGAAAGCAAAACTTAAAGAAACATCTTCCTTCCTTCTCCTTCCTCCATAGACCAGCCTCAGAGAAGGAAGAGCAGAAGGCAGATGGGAATTGGAGAAGGCAGGCCATACACCTAACAGTGCTGGAGCCACCAGCCCAGCCTCTTTAGAGATTCAACCCCACCAAAATCTAAGAGTTCAAAAAACTGGACCTAGCAAGGTACCGTGGAGATTCACAAACCTATTCTACAGTTGATATAGACAAGCAAAACACTCAGAATAGCCAACACATTTTTGAAGGAGCAGAACAAAGTTGCACTGATGCTACTCCACTGTAAGACTTACTATAAAGCTGCTGGAGCCAAACAGCATGCTATCAGCAGAAGACAGATATTGAGTTGGCCAAAAAGTTCATTCAGGTTTTTCTGTACAATGTTATGGAAAAACCCAAACTTTTTTGCCAGCCCTATAGATCAACAGAACAGAAAGCCTAGAAATACACCTACATAAATACAGTCAATTGATCTTTGACAAAGGAGCAAAGACAAAACAATGGAGCAAAGATAGTCTTTTCAATAATGGTGCCAGGACCACTGATGTCCACATGTTAAAACAAATGAATCTGGACACAGATATTATATTTTTCACAAAAAGTAACTCAAAATAAACATAAATTAACATAAAATACAAAGCTAAAATAAAACTCCTAGAAGGTAACATAGGAGAACACCTACATGGCCTTGGATATGGCAATGACCCTTTTTGTTGAGGTTGGGTCAGCCAATCTAGAGTGTCTATCATCTATTGATTATTTTCTATATACTAGACAGATCACCCAAGGATCCTACAATGGAGGACAGTGAGAGAGTAAGTGGGTGCCTCAGTGCTGTGAACAGGGGGACAGGATTGAAGCCCAAGACTGTCTGCTCTCAGAGCACCTGTCTTCCCACCATGCCCTGGGATCTCTAGGTTACCAGTTTATCATGAAAGGAGATAACTCAGGAATAGCCAGGCAAAAAAGATACATAGCGCAAGGTATGAGGGAAGTGGCAAAGAGTTTCCATACCCTCTCTGGGTGCAGCACTGTCCTGGAATCTCTATGCGTTCACTAACCTGGAAGTCTGGCAATGACTTTTTAGATACAATACCAAACGCATATAAGCCATGAAAGAAATAACTGATAAACTGAACTTTCATTAAAACAAAAATCTTCTGCTCTGTGAAAGACAATGTCAAGAGAATCAGAAAGCAAGCCACAGACTGGGAGAAAATATTTTCCAAAAACACCTATCATAAAAGACTGTCACCCAAATTATATAAAGAACTCTCAACCCTGAAATAGAAAACAAGCTGTTTAAAAAAGTAGACTACAGGCCTTAACACACACCTCACCAAAGAAGGTATACAGATGGTCACCAAAGAAGGTATACAGATGGCAAATGAAAAGATGCTCCCCATCACATGTTACTAGGGAAATGTAAATTAAAACAAAAAGATACCACGCTTCCCTGGTAGCTCAGATGGTAAAGCGTCTGCTTACAGTGCGGGAAATCTGGGTTCAGTCCCTGGATCGGGAAGATCCCCTGGAGAAGGGAATGGCAACCCACTCCAGTATTCATGCCTGGAAAATCCCATGGACCAAGGAGCCTGGTGGGCTACAGTCCATGGGGTCTCAAAGAGTCAGACATGACTGAGTGACTTCACTTCACTTCACACACCTATTAGAATGGCCAAAATCTGGAACACTGACAAGCCCAAATGCTGACAAGTTTGTACAGCAACAGGGACCCTCATTCACTGTTGATGGGAATGCAAAATTCTGTAGCCACTTTGGAAGACAGTTTGGCAGTTCCTTACAAAACTAAATATGCTCTTATCACATACGATTTAGCTATCAAACTCCTTGGTATTCACCCAAATAAGTTGAAAGCATATGTCCACATAAAACCCTGCATGCAGTATGGATAGCAGTTTTATTCATAACTGCCGAAACTTAGAAGCAACCAAGATGTCCTTCAGTAGGTGAATGTATCAATAAACTGTGGTGCATCTTTATTCAACACAAAAGGAAATAAATTACCCAGCCATGAAAAGACAGGAGGAGTGCATATTTCTAAGTGAAAGAGGTCAATCTGAAAAGGCTACAAAATATGAGTCCATTAGATTGGACAAAACAGGAAAAACTTAGGCAACACTAAGGAAGCAATGAAAAGATGAGTAGCTGTTAGGGGTTGGGTGCACGGATGAATAGGCAGAGCACAGAGGATTTTTAGAGCAGTGAAAATACGCCGTATGATATCACGGTGACGAATGTATGTCATTATATATTCGTCCAAAGCCAGGGTGAATATTAATGTGAGCTGTGGACTTCGGGTGATAATGATGTGTCAGTGTAGGTTCATCAGTTGTAACAAAAGCGTCCTCTGGTGGGAAATGCTAATAGGGGCTGATATGCATGTGCAGGGGCAGAGGGTATAGGGACACCTCCGTGCCTTCCCCGCAATTTTGCTGTGAATCTCAAGCTGCTCTAAAAAAAAGCCTTAATTTAAAAATGGACATGACTAATCCTTAATAAATGAAGTAATATTTTTTAGGGCCTAAAGTGACAAAAAATTTATGGATTAAGACTGAATGTTGTTATGGTTGCTAAGTACCAATGGGAAAGAACATATTCAACTCAACACAGTTAAGAGTGATTACTTAGGAGATGGGATTATTTCAACCATAATTTTCATGTGTATATATCACTGAGTTGAGACTCCTCAGTCTAGCCAAATAAATAAACATGTTCATATTTTTTTTAATTGTGGTAACTGAAGTCTCTTGAGAGTCCCTTGGACTGCAAAGGAGATCCAACCAGTCCATTCTAAAGGAGATCAGTCCTGGGTGTTCTTTGGAAGGACTGATGCTGAGGCTGAAACTCCAGTACTTTGGCCACCTGATGCGAAGAGCTGACTCACTGGAAAAGAGTCAGCTGATGCTGGCATGGTTTGGGGGCAGGAGGAGAAGGGGACAACAGAGGATGAGATGGCTAGATGGGATCACTGACTCAATGGACATGAGTTTGGGTGAACTCTGGGAGTTGGTGATGGACAGGGAGGCCTGGTGTGCTGCAATTCATGGGGTCACAAAGAGTCGGACACGACTGAGCGACTGAACTGAACTGAACTGAAGTCTGTAGTTTAGTCTCACTATAGTTTAGTCTCTGAGTCTGACTATTTGGCCAGGCTTACAGAGCAGAAGAAACTTCAGTGTACTAAAGGCTGCTTGGTGAGTCCATAACCCTGGAACAAAGAGGTCACGACAAGAAAAGTGCTGCCCAGATGCTTCGGCTGAGTGGGCCGGCAGGACTATTCTTTAGCAGGTGCTAGCAAATGGTTCGAGTTCCTCCCCAGCATTTCCTAATGCGATGCTGGAAGATGGTATGTTTGTAGGATGAGCAAGCCTTATTCTACAGTAAAGATTGCCTCTGATTTCATCTGGTGGATAAAATCCTGTTAGATACTAATCTTTCTTCTAATATATGGATCTTCTGAGCATTCACTTCCTAGGAGGCATGTCTACATATCTACTAGACATGCCTAAAAGCCAGATATTTGGTGGCAAAAACTAAAACTTTAATTTTTTGGAGAGGCACTCATTCTTAACAGTTGGAATATTTTCTTTAAGTTCTTACACAAAGTGGTTCATTTTTTCCTTATAAATTGGCCGGATTAGGCACAGATTTTCTCTTCATGGTCATATAAACATATTACTATTAAATTTTCATTTCAGTTATAGGAGCTAAAAGATGCAAAATAAGCCAACCATATTATTCCACACAGGCCGCTGTCCACTGTGGTATATCTACCCTCACTAACCATAATTTTCATGGAAATACAAACTCTGTGATAGATAAGTAAACCCCCTTTTCCTCCTCTGCTTACAAATCTAAGCCTTGGCCTCATCATTCATCCCTTCTTCCATTACAAGAAATTCTGTCCACAAAGTCCAGAGTTGGACCAACAGCTCGTATAACTCAACACCAAAAAAAACCAACCCAATTGAAAAATGAGCAGAAGTACTATATAGACATTCTTCAGAGAAGATATACAGATGGCTGGTAAGCACATGAAAAGATGCTCAACATCACTAATTACTAGAGAAATGCAAATTAAAACTACATTGAGGTATCACCTCATACCAGTCAGAATGGCCATCATTAAAAAGTCTACAAATAATGAATGTTGGAGAGGGTACTGGAGAAAGCAATGGCAACCCACTCCAGTGTTCTTGCCTGGAGAATCCCAGGGATGGGGAGCCTGGTGGGCTGCCATCTATAGGGTCACACAGAGAGAGGGTATAGAGAAAAGGGAGCCCTCCTACACTGCTGGTGAGAATGTAAGTTGACGCCGTCACTATGGAAAAACAGTATGGTGGTTCCTCAAAAAACTAAAAATAGAATTACCATATGATCCAGCAATCCTACTCCTGGGAATATACCTGATGAAACCATAATTTAAAAAGATAATGCACCTGTATGTCCATAGCAGCACTGTTCATAATAGCCAAAACACGGAAGCAACCTAAGTGCCCCTGGATAGATGAATGGATGGATAAGGTGTTGTGTATATGTGCATACACACATACTCACAGCGGAATACTTCTCAGCCACAAAAAAGAACAAAACAATGCCATTTGTAGCAACATGATCAAACTAGAGAGTATCATACTAAGCGAAGGAAGTCAGAAAGAGAAAGACAAACATCATGTAACTTATACGTGGAATTTAAAATATGGCACAAATGAACCTATCTGAACAGAAACAGAGATCAGATTTGTGGTTGCCAGGGGGTCAGGTGAGGGATAGGCTGGGAATCTGGGGTTGACAGATGCCAATTATTACATTTAGAATGGATAAACAGCAAGGTCCTACTGTATGGCACAGGGAACAACATCCAACCTCCTGGGATAAACCATATTGGAAAAGAATATCAAAAAAGTATATATGTGTTAAACTGTAGCAGAGATTGGCACACCATTGTAAATCAATCATACTTGAATAAAAACGCAAAGCCCAGAATTAAGCACTGCCTCTTTTCCCATTCCAAATTTGGGAACAGTGTGTTGAGCACTTTTGGGAAACAGTGAATTTAAGATTCAGAGACACGGTTCAAGTCTTGAAACTTTAGTGAATTGGTGCTTATTAATATACAAATCTAATAAAAACCATCACATTTCCTTTTAGAACCTCCAATTTCAATTTGGGCATGGTGGATTCTGGAAGATAACATTTATTTAATACTTAAAAATAGGATGAATATAGAAAAGCTATGGTTGAAACTCCACTTTCCTGGAAGCCAGGGAACAAGGCTCCTGCTGGGTCCACTCCAAAAGCAGATAAGTGGTTTACATAACGTGCTTCAGAAAAAGCTTTTGTACTGAAGATGCTAATTGGCATATACAAGCCAATATCAATACATGTCCTGTCCCTTACTCCTCCCCCCTTCACAAATGGTATGTACGTACATTGGCTTGACCATGCTTCTCTTACTTAATATCTCTTAGAGAGCTTTTCATATTAGAACATAAAAAACTACCTCATTCGTTTTTTTTGTTGCTACAGGCACTCCTGCGTAACTGCATGGTATGCTATTGTATGGTTATGCTATAATTTGCTTCACAATAATTTGTTGATACACATGTAGTCTTGTTCATCTGAGTCTACTGTATGTGTGTGCAGGCTAAGTCACTTCAGTCGTGTCTGACTCTTTGTGACCCCATGGACTGTAGCCCGCCCAGCATCTCTGTCCATGGGATTCTCCAGGCAAAGATACTGGAGTAGGTTGCCATTTCCTCCTCCAGGGGATCTTCCCAACCCAAGGATGGAACCCATGTCTCTTACATCTACCTGCATTGGTAGGTGGGTTATTTACCATTAGCGCCACCTGGGAAGCCCAGGTGAGAAATTATGGGATACCCTATCCCTGGTGGCTCAGACGGTAAAGCGTCTGCCTACAATGTGGGAGACCCGGGTTCAATCCCTGGGTTGGGAAGATCCTCTGGAGAAGGAAATGGCAACCCACTCCAGTACTCTTGCCTGGAAAATCCCATGGACGGAGGAGCCTGGTAGGCTACAGTCTATGGGGTCGCAAAGAGTCAGACACGACTGAGTGACTTCACCTCATTTCTATCATTTCTATGTTCTTAAAAACCCAGGATTCTCATCGTGGAAGGAAAAAAGACATAGCTTTGAAATAATGACCAACCAGTAGCAATGAACATCTTGAATTTTGGAATCAAGTCTTCTTAAGAAAAATGGCTGATTCCAGGGATAAGAAATGTATAAGATGAGCCTGGACTATCTTGTTATGAAAGCTAGGAAGAAAGCTATCAAAAATTACAAGCATTGTGTCAAAAATGACCCAGAGCTACCTTGGGTACACAGAATCATAGATATTTTAAGGCAAAAAGGGCAGAGAAATGATCTCATCATTAATCCACCTATTAAGCACTACCTATCTGCCCAACACAGTGCTAATTTTGCTGAGGAAATAAAAGACACAACGGTATTATTTATTATTTCTCTGCCTATGCTCTCCAATATATTAGTCACTAGTCACATGCAGTCACTTCCATTTCAATTAATTAAAATAAAAAATATTTATTTCTCAGTCTCATTAGCGATGTTTCAAGTACTCAACAGCATACACGCCTTGTCTCAGCCACGGTCAGCTGCTGTCTAGGACCATGAGCGTGTCCTAAGAGGTCTATAAGCTTCCATCTCTACCATTCTCAATTTCATGGTCCAGAATGACCCCACAGCTAATATGGGTCAGAGGTCACTCTGCCTAAACCCCTACAATGGCTTCTCCGGCCACTCGGAGTGAAAGCCGAATTCCATACAATATGCAGTCAGCTCGGCTCTTCGTCACCTCTCTGATCTTACGCCACTCTCTCCTCCTCTGCTCAGTCCACTCCCACTCTACTTCCTGCTTGGATACGTCCTTCCCTGTACCCCCACGGCTCACACCCTCACCTCCTCCAGGTCTCTACACCTTCTTAGGGAGGCCTGTTCCGCCCATCCCAGAGTATTAAGGATCACTGCCCCAAATCTGGTATTCTCTATCCCTCTTCCTCTAGTGCTTATCATACTCGACATTTTATGTATTTGTTTCTTATCTGTTTTCTCCACTGAAATGTCATCTCTATGAAGGCAAGAGCTTGGTTTTGCTCACTGTTCTACCCCCTCGCATGACACGCAGCTGCTACTCAAATGTTTACTGAATGAACGAAGGAATTTCTTCATGGGTTCATTTGCTCTAGCAGGCCATCAGTGTTTGAGCGAAGAGAAAACTCTCTGAGAGCTGGTGAGGGGTAACTTATATGAAGGGATATTGAGAAGGAAATGACTGTTGGTTTCCACTGCCATGAAGAAATGATTTCAAGGGCTTGCAACTGAGTATAAGCTTTTTAAGAGAGAGGACCATTAAATAATGCCTCGCTTCCTGCCTTTTTTTAAAAAAAAGGACTGGCGTTTGTGTTTGATAAAATGAGGAATATAATGAGTGCTTCTGAAATTTTAATATCTGTATGAATGACATGGGAATCTCATTAAAATGCAGATTCTTACTCCATTGGTCTAGACTGTGACCTGAGATTCTCCATTCCTGTCTAGTAATGTTGATGCTACTGGTCTGTGAACCACACTTTGAGCATCAGGGAATTAGATAACTATGAGTAGCATCCTTTGGATCTGTAATTTCATAACTCCTTCCTTACTAATGGAAGAAAAACGAAAGAAAAATGTCGGTGTTTCCTAAAAAATGAGTCTAGTTGATACAATGATAAGGTCATCACCTAACAAGATTAACATTACCCCAATAAACCAGTATGTTTTCTGGTTAAATGAATCATTTTCCAACCACTTTTATTTTTATTTTCTGAATACTCAAGTATTTCACAGGAAAATGAAATATTTATGATTTATTAAAGAAAATTAATTTGGCCTGTAAGAGTTATTTGAATGCTATACTTAATATTCACAAAAACATACTTCACAATTTCTAAATTACAAATAACTTATTTCAACCAAATTCATTATATAAATATTTAATAAAGCCTCTCAAGCATAGGTATAACACAACATAATCCTTTTATTACTTTCCTCAGGGAATAAGCGGAAAAAGTCACATTCAATATTTATGACATTGGTATTCGAAAATGAAGGAGTGTTTAAAATGAGAATCTGAATATCAGTAGCGTAAAGTATTTTCAGAATTTGCTGGGTATCTCAATCTGCATTCTTATTCTAGCTAGTGGAGGCAGAATAGGGATTTCCTAATAAAGAAAACAGTCTGGAAGAGCCATAGAGACAGGAGAAGGGATGACTCAGCTGGGGGACAAGGCTCAAAGCACACTGCAGGTTCCCTCAAGCCAAGCCTCATGGCCTCTGCCACAGTGCATCCCTGCTGCTCACAAAGTACACAGGGTGGATCCCAGAAACTCTGCCACTGCTCACCCCCAAACCCAACCTCTCCCCTGCTACCCTCACCAAAAGATGGATTCTGCAAAGAGAGGCAGTTTGGGTCACATACTTGGGTTTTAATTGTAGGACTGGACTTCTAAAAACCAGACTTTGAAAAACCCTGAAGTTCACATTCCCACCCTATCCCCAAAAAAGGGAGAAATGGCTACCAACCAGGGTTGTTAAAATCTAAGTGTAGGGAACAGATTTGTAAATATAAACATGCATACTTATATAACATATAATCAAGATTACAGTTATCTTATATATTCTGAAAGAAAGGCAAAGTTCCCATCTCTTAAAATTTGGAAGTATTTTCAAAAATAACTCTTTGCAAGCCCATTTGGTAGAGATTAATCCTCAAAATTATGTAACATAATCACACACTTTTAATAACATACATATACACAGCAACCTATAATATAATGAACTATCATGTTATACAATTCTAGTTTGAATAAAAACATGTATAAATCTCAACTTATTCCACAGACATTTGAGAATGTCCTCTGTACTGTGCTAAGCTGATTCATTAGAATTCAAAGGGGATTATTCTGGTAAATGATGCTCAGTGTGGATAAGTGTGTTAGGTTTGGGCTACAAAATGTTTAAAACTGAGATTGACCCAATTAGAGAGACACCCTCTGATACAATCTGGGAAGTTATAAAGACTATTTGAATCAATCCACTACAGTTGATTTTTCTCATCCTGGTGCTTTAAAGATTCATAATCAGGACATTAAATGATTTCAAGAACCATTAGGACACTTTCCTGGTGGCACAGTGGATAAGAATCCGCCTTCCAATGCAGGTGACGTGGGTTCAACCCCTGATCTGGGAAGATTCCACATGCTGTGGAGTAACTAAGCTTGTGTGCTACAACTACTGCCCCCGTGCTCTGCAACAAGAGAAGCCCCCCTTCCCCATTCCCCTCAGCCAGACTGTGAGCAGCAATGAAGACCCAGTGCAGCTAAAAATAAATAAGTAAAAAAGAATCATTTAGGGTTCTGAATTTCTTGATTTGAGAGATCTATGGATCACATTCCCTACAGACATCAATTATGTTCTGAGTTGACCTTTGGGCCCCTCTGCATCTCCTAAATTCCCATTACTGAAAACTTTTCAATGCTTGTACCACAGTTATTTACATTATTTTTCCCCAAGTGCAAGACAAGCTCCTTAAAACAAAAAATTGTGTTCTTGTTATCTCAGAATCCCCATAGTGCTTTGTTCACAGAGATTATGCATTACATATTTATTTATTATGTGGAGAAATCTCTGAGGTGCTTTTACTTGGCTATGACATGAAAAGAATGGGGAGAATTTTCCCCTTTTCCTTTCTGAAATTTCAGTTTTACTCTTCATGGTGAGATACAGAAGGGCTAGGTTTATTGGATGTTAGCTGATAATCTGTGGACTACTTTACTTTTCCTTCTTCCTTCCCAAGAATAACAATTCTTTTCCGTTCATATCTGTAAAACTGTATTTTAAGACCGGAAGGGAGAAACATTAATTTAAACTTGACACCTTTGTATTTCCTCTAGATCAAGGAAGTTCTTGAAAGCAGATTGTCCTAGACACATGAAACCATCCTTCTTTGTCATCTTGGCTTCCTCTTGTTTTTCTCTTGATAGACGCAAGATCAGTTTTGAGTTTTCCCTGTATTGTTAAGTATTTCTGAATCTTTTTAGGCACTTATGACAATTTCATACAAGTGATGGAACCTCCAAGATCCACATACATACATTCAAAATTCTACATATAGTTAACAGGCTTTTAGAAGTCCACTCACATATCCTAAATATAAAAATGTGAATTCCTAATACTCCAGAAATCCACTGCGAGACAAAAGCCCAAAAGAAATATGTACATATATTCACCAAGAGGCATACACTAAATGTTCAGAGCACAGCCATTCACAATAGCTTACCAACCACAGAAGAGACAATAGGTTGTAGTACATTCCCAAAATGGAATGAGAAGAAACAATTTACAACTGCATACAATAATGTGGATAAACATCCCAAAGAAAAGAAGGTGGAGTTGCTCAGTTGTGTCTGACTCTTTGCGACCCCGTTGACTGTAGCCTGCCAGGCTCCTCCATCCATGGGATTTTCCAGGCAAGAGTACTGGAGTAGGTGGTCACTTCCTCCTCCAGGGGATATTCCCAATGCAGGGACTGAACCCGGGTCTCCCACACTGCAGGTGGACAAACCTCCCAGACACAACATTAAACGAAAGAAGCTGGATATGGAAGGTATTACTAGGTGATCTCATCTACTTAAAGTATAAAGACAGATTATCTTTAGTTGGAGGAGTGGCTAGAAGGAAACAGGAGCTTCCATCTGCGATGGTGGTGATGTTCTGTTTCTTGATTTGAGTTCTGCTTACTTGAGTGTGTTTGCGAAAATGTATTGAATTAAATGACATGCATTAAAAAAATGTATATGCTAATTTTCAAAAAAGAGTTAGAAGAAAACACCTGTTTTAGAGTAAGAAAATAACTTCATTAAAAAAAAAAAAATAGGGGCTTCCCTGGTGGCTCACTGGTAAAGAATCCACCTGCCAGTACAGAAGACACAGGTTCGACCCACGGTCCGGGAAGATCCCACATGCTGCGGGGCAACTGAGCCACGCGCCACAACTATTGAACCTGTGCTCCAGCGCCATAAACCGCAACTACTGAATGCCACTCACTCGAGAGCCCACGCTCCGCCACAGGAGAAGCCACCACAGTGAGAAGCCCGCACACCACCACCAGAGAAGAGCCCCCGCTCATCACAACTGGAGAGAAGCCTGCACAGCAACTCGGCACAGCCGAAAGATAAATAAAAATAAAGTTATAGAAAAAATCCAGAAAATATTTACCAACCTTCCATTATACACAGAAAAGAAGTAAAGGAGACCTTGGAATCCTGAAACAGCATTTCAGCGGCATCTAGTCCTTTATGATCCTGACACAGAGCAGTCTGTAACCCTTAAATCTCCTATGAGGCTGACTCAAAGGAAAAAAGAGAATGTTTGTACGCATGGAAAGCACCTGGCAAAAACGTTAGCACCAGCAACCTCTAGAGAGGGCGGCCTTCAAGACTTGGCTAAAGAGTGAGCCTAGACCACCTAGCACCTTTAGACATATTCATTCATTTAGTGATTCTGAAACAGTCTGGAATACTGACTGCAAATGTCAAGTCTCTACTACTTAAGACACCATTATTGCCTCAAAGGTATGTAAAAACACGAAAAATCAAAACAAAGAGAGTATTACAGTAAGTCAGCATAAAACTAATGTTTTCACAGCTATTTGATTTAAATACTAGCTCTATCAGGCAAAGCATACCTTTTTCTGGGAGATCACTCTAAGTAGTAATAAAGTGTTAGTGTTTTATTTATTCATATATTCAATAATAAACAGAAAATGATCTCATTCTTCTCAGCTATGACACTTAAGATGTCCAACAAGTAAACTCTTAAGAGAATGACAAGTGGTTATTGACAACCAAATATAGGTTTCTGAAAGTATCAGTTGATTCTGTCAAAAGTCTCAGAAAAATTCTCACAAATTTTTTGAGGTAATGTATTAAATTCGAAGTGACACACATTTAATGTTACATGTTGTAGAAACTACGATGTATGTTTTTCTAGCTTTTTTTAATTGAAGTATAGGTGATATACAATATTATATAAGCTATAGATGTACAATACAGTGATTCACATTTTTTAAAGGTTATATTCCATTCATAGTTAAAAATATTGGGTATATTCCTGGTGTCATACAATACATCCTTGTAGCTTATTTTATACATAGTAGCTTGTACCTCCAAATCCCCTCCCCTATATTGTCCCTCCCACCATCCCTTTCTCCATTGGTAACCACCAGTTTGGTCTCTATATCAGTGAGTCTGGTTTTGTTGTGATTATAGTCACTAGTGAGCTGTATTCTTTAGATTCCACATATAACTGATATCATACAAAGTTAGTCTTTCTCTCTGACCTATGTCACTTAGCATAATGCCTTCCAAGTCCATCCCGTTGTTGTAAATGGCAAAACTGCATTCTTTTCATGGTTGAGTAGCATTCCATTGTATACATATACCACACCTTTTATCCATTTATCTGTTGAGGGACACTTAGGTTGCCTTCCATATCTTGGTAATTGTAAATAGTGATGCTATGGACATAAGCATACATGTTTCTTTTGGAATTAGTATTTTGTTTTTTGGATATATACGCAGGAATGGAATTGCTGGGTCATATGGTAGTTCTATTTTTAGCTTTTTGAGATATCTCCATAGTGTTTTCCACAGTTGTTGCACTAATTTACATTCCTACTGGCAGTGTACACAAGGGTTCTCTTTTCTCTACACCCTTGCCTATAGGCTATTTGTGTTCTTTTTGATGATAGCCATTTTGACAGGTGTGAGGTTATACTTCATAGTGGTTTTGATTTGCATTCTTTGGATGGTTAGCGATGTTGAGTATCTTTTTATGTGCCTCCTGGCCATCTGTATCTGAGAAACCTGTACACGGGTCAAGAAGCAACAGTTTGAACAAGACATGGAACAACAGACTGGCTCCAAATAGGGAAAGGAGTACATCAAGGCTGTATATTGTGACCCTGCTTATTTAACTTATACGCTGAGTACATCATGAGAAATGCCAGGCTGGATGAAGCACGGGCTGGATGAAGCACAAGCTGGAATCAAGATTGCTTGGAGAAATATCAGTAACCTCAGATATGCAGATGACACTGCCCTTATGGCAGAAAGTGAAGAGGAACTAAAGAGTCTCTTGAGATGAAAGTGAAAAAGGAGACTGAAAAAGTTGGCTTAAAGCTCAATATTCAGAAAACTAAGATCATGGCATCCAGTCCCATCGCTTCATGCCAAATCGATGGGGAAACAAGGAAACAGTGTCAGACTATATTTTGGGGGGCACCAAAATCATTGCAGATGGTGACTGCAGCCATGAAATTAAAAGATGCTTGCTCCCTTGGAAGCAAAGTTATGACCAACCTAGATAGCATATTAAAAAGCAGAGACATTACATTGCCAACAAAGATTGTCTAGTCAAAGCTATGTTTTTCCAGTAGTTGTGTATGGGTGTGACAGTTGGATCATAAAGAAAACTCAGTGTCGAAGAATTGATGCTTTTGAACTGTGGTGTTGGAGAAGACTCTTGAGAATCCCTTGGACTGCAAGGAGATCCAACCAGTCCATGCTAAAGGAAATCAGTCCTGAATATTCATTGGAAGGACTGATGTTGAAGTTGAAACTCCAATACTTTGGCCACCTGATGCGAAGAATGGACTCATTGGAAAAGACCCTGATGCTGGGAAAGATTGAAGGCAGAAGGAGAAGGGGATGACAGAGGATGAGATGGCTGGATGGCATCACCTACTTGATGGACTAAGCTCTGAGAGTTGGTGATGGACAGGGAAGCCTGGTGTGCTGCAGCCCATGGGGTCACAAAGAGTCGGACACAACTGAGTGACTGAACTGAACTAACTGAACTGAACTTGACCATCTGCATGTCTTCTTTGCAAAAAACATCCATTCAGGTCTTCTGCTCATTTTTTAATTGGGTTGTTTCCTTTTTGATAGTGAGTTATATGAGTTACCTATACATACTGGATATTAACCCCTTATTGGTCATATCATATTTTGTCCCATTCAGTAGGTTGTCTTTTCATTTTGTCAAGGAAACCTTTGCTGTGCAAAAGCTTCTAAGTTTAACTAGGCCCCATTTGTACAATGGATTTTCCTTAACAGTCAGGAAATGCATATACTTTTCCAGGTCTTCCTTATGCTCGTGTCACCAGCCAGCGTCAGCACTAAGAAATTAGCAGGTGGGATTCACAAAGTCAGAGGGATGCCTGGTGCAATCCTCAAGGGGCACAAATGGATGAAAGTCAGTTAGCTGAACCCCATTTGCATAGGTATTTTATAGAGACAGAGGGCCACAGCTGCCCTGGGTGACTCAGGGAAGCCTCTCCAAAGGCAGCAGGATTTGAATGAAGTGTTTAGGAGGATTTGATGGGTGGAGAGGGAGCAGAATGGCACTGTAAGCTGAAGCCAAAAATCATAGAGCAGAATTCAAGGTATTCTTGAATGCTTGAGTGCCCTAACCAGGCTGCAGCAGAAAACTGGAGTTGGAGAAGCTGGAAGAAAAGTGCAGCAAGACGCTTCATGTGAAGATGCTATAGATTTAGGTAAAGACATTGAATTGTCAGATTATCAACTGCAGTAAAATCATACACTGAGTTAATGGTTTTTACCTCTTTCATCTTTTTCTAAATTACAAAATAACACAAGTTCACTGGACTGTATAAAAATGTTAATTATACAAACCACTACTCAAAGATAACTATGAGTAGCATTTTAGAATATTCATATTAATCTCTTTTGTTTAAGTGTGGGTTTGCTTTTATTTTTAACTCAAGTACAATCATACTCTAGATAAAATTCTATATTTTCTAACATAATATTAAAGCATAAACAACTTCACATCTTACTGCAAACTCTTTGTAACTATTATGGAAACATTCCTTTAAATGTATACAGCATAATTTAATGGTTCTCGTGTCATTTCATCTTTATATTGTTTTTAGTAAGATTCTAATATAAATATGCTATGAATTTAGGTAAAAAGTTCCCCTCACTCATATTTATTTTCTCAGAATCAACTCCCAAAAGTAGAATACCTAGGTCACAGATTCTGGTTCTGCCACAAACTGATAAATTATGAAGCCTGCATTGAAGGTAACTTTGGATAGGACATTTCTTCTGGATAAACTTTAGAAAAGTGATCTATCTTTGGCCTCTTGAATGTAGCTGTTGGCTTCTGTCTTAAGATTAATAAATATTAATGTAGAACAAATTAATCAGTTAAGACAAAGAATTTCCAACAGGAAAACACAAATACATTTTCCCAGTTTCAAAATATGTGCTTTGCAAAATGCCTTAAGCCATTATTTTAATAACATAGCAACTCCCAGTTGGGAAAGGTAAGATAATTACCTTGAGAAAAAGCGTTCTTTGTCCTACTCCTTGAAATGGAAATTGTGCACTCAATTGACTTTTATACAGTCTTCTGTGTGTAGGTGTATTTATCTATATTGATTGGAAATTTTAAAAGTTGTTTGTTTTTTTTTAAACCTGAAACAACCTCGTACGCTAAAGCTACAAAATACACAATCTTAGTACCAGTACAGGGCAAGAGCATAGAGTGGCAATACAGTTAGTCTTTGTTATGCAAAACTCCTATATCAGCAAACACCTTTTAATGTTTTCCACAAGTCTGTTAAGCCTTTACAAAGTTCATCAAAACAAAAATAATCAAAGGCCTAAAAGGCATATCATATAAAATATGAAAACAAGGCAGAAAAGTAACATACTACATAACATACCCAGCTCGTTTCACATCTGACTCATAAACCAGGTTCCCCAAACACGGCTTTTTTTAAAAATCAAGTTGCTCTAATGCAGATGATGTTTTTAATTAGATATGCAAACTGTGTATCTTAAAAGGTCAAAGAAATAAATAGCCTGATCTATTAAGCTTTAAAAAATTTGATTGCACTTATATTTTTCTTTCTTTCCCTCTCTGTATTTTTCTAATTTTCTAGAGTGTGCATAAGAAGAGAAAAAAAAAAAACCTCAAATTTTAAAACCTTACTATTACTGGAGGTGTACGAGGCCGATGGAGGCTTAAGCATACTTTAGAAACTTGGCATTGCTACCTCAGGGTTATGGTTTTTTATTCAAAGTAATTTGAAAGGCTTTAGAAATACTTGAAACATCTGCAAATACAAGGAGAAGGAATCAAATGTTACTGTGTTCTTTTATTGACTAGAAACTTAAACTGAGGACATAATTTTTTGGGGGGGAGGTATAAGATGAGGATTACTGCCCACCCTCAGGACAGATTTTCACAATTTCTCTTCAAGAAAGCAGAAATGTTTGGCTGAGTATCACAAAGCTTCAACAGCCCCTTGATTAAAGCTTTCAGCTGGACTGGGGTTAATCATTATAAGATTTAGTGATTAACTGGCTGTTTTCAGAGAAAGCACCAAGTATCTTGTTCCCATCTGCTTCAATTACATGAGGTTCCAGATTCTAGAGGGGTTGGGTTTGCAGCCATGAAATAGCCTAAGGGTGGGCAGGTAGCCACGACCTGATATAGTGGTGACACAGACTGCTTTGGGCACCCACCCAAGACAAACTCCACTGCTTCCCTCTTTTCTTGTCTCTACATCTATCTGGCCTTGGAAACACTACAAACCTCTGTCTTGTGCAGCTGAAAAACTAAAGAAACGATAAGCTGCATTTTAAAGTAAATCGCCTTTCCAAATAGAGTAATATGTTAGTGCCTTACAGTTTAAAATCCGAAAGAGATTTTAAGAACCAAAAGTTTTATCCTTTTTACACAACGGGGTTCCCTGCAGGGTGCAGATGACGGTTTCAGACTCTTTGTGACCCCGTGCACAGCAGCCCACCAGGCTCCTCTGTCCGTGGGATTCTTCAGGCAAGAATACTGGAGTGGATTGCCGTTTCCTCCTCCAGGGGATCTTCCCCACCCAGAGACCAAACCCCCATCTCATATGTCTCCTGCATTGGCAAGCGGATTCTTTCTCACCAGCACCTCCTGTGAAGCCCCATATGCGGGTGAAGCACCAGAAACAGACAAGAGGAAGGAGGGGACAGCTTCAGATGTTCATATGTTTGGGCCAAAAGTGAGGGAAGTACTTCTCCATGCGATTTATTCTTTGTATTAAATTATCTTACTTCAAAACTTCGCAAGTAAAATGCTCTGAATGATTCACTGTGCCTGAAAACACCATAGATAAATGGTCTGTTACCAACTGGTAACATCATTGCTTTTTCTGATTTAAGTAGCCACTTTGAGAACTATTATATCATTAGGAGTTTAAACCTCGGAAATCTTAGCGTGTTTTTAAAGAAGGAGCACATGGGAATCTTTATGAAGATAAAAAGCACAGAAAACCTTGAGACTACATAGTTCATATAAAAACTGTTCTCAGGATATACAGGCACACACATGCTGGAGTGAAGGACAAGGCAGTGAAAGTGGTTTTCCTGTCTTGGGTTGCTGGATGGGAGACGCTGTTCGCTTCTTTCCTCATCTCATAGGTTAAAGGTGTTTCAGAATAGGATTCCAGAAAAGAGGACGAAGGAAGCTTTGCAGAATCACCCTATAAGGGACTATTTTGGGCTCAGGAGAAGATAAGAACAAATATTTATTAAGTAAGATATGACTTCCTTGGTGGCTCAGATGGTAAAGAATCTGCCTGTAATGCAGGAGACCCAGGTTTAATCCCTGGGTTGGAAAGACTCCTTGGAGAAGGAAATGGCAACCCCCTTCAGTATTTTTGCCTGAAAAGTTCCATGGACAGAGGAGCTAGGTGGGCTACAGTCCATGTGGTCACAAAGAGTTGGACATGACTGAGCAACTAACACATATGCTAAGTGGTAGAAATGGCAACCCACTCCAGTGTTTTTGCCTGGAGAACCCCATGCACAGAGGAGCCTGGTGGGTTACAGTCCATGAGGTCGTGAAGAGTTGGACATGACTGAGAGAACACTCACTCACTCACTCACTCACTCACATGGATTATCTTACCAAAGTTGTATTTGATGAGGATAAGATGTTACTGCTTTGATGAGGCACTTGTATTATTCCCATTATTATATTGTCACCCTGCTTATTTAACTTCTATGCAGAGTACATCATGAGAAACGCTGGGCTGGATGAAGCACAAGCTGGAATCAAGACTGCCGGGAGAAATATCAATGACCTCAGATATGTAGATGACACCACCCTTATGGCAGAAAGTGAAGAAGAACTAAAGAGTCTCTTGATGAAAGTGAAAGAGGAGAGTGAAAAAGTTGGCTTAAAACTCAACATTCAGAAAACTAAGATCATGGCATCGGTTCCATCACTTCATGGCAAATAGATGGGGAAACAGTGGCAGACTTTATTTTTTGGGGCACCAAAATCACTGCAGATGGTGACTGCAGCCACGAAATTAAAAGACACTTGCTCCTTGGAAGGAAAGTTATGACCAACCTAGACAGCATATTAAAAAGCAGAGACATTACGTTGCCAACAAAGATTGTCTAGTCAAAGCTATAGTTTTTTCCAGTGGTCATGTATGGGTGTGACAGTTGGACCATAAAGAAAACTCAGTGTCAAAAAATTGATGCTTTTGAACTGTGGTGTTGGAGAAGACTCTTGAGAATCCTTGGACTGCAAGGAGATCCAACCAGTCCATGCTAAAGGAAATCAGTCCTGAATATTCATTGGAAGGACTGATGTTGATGCTGAGACTCCAATACTTTGGCCACCTGATGTGAAGAATGGACTCATTGGAAAAGACCCTGATGCTGGGAAAGATTGAAGGCAGGAAGAGAAGGGGACGACAGAGGATGAGATGGTTGGATGGCGTCACCGACTCAATGGACATGAGTTTGAGTAAACTCCGGGAGTTGGTGATGGACAGGGAGGCCTGGCTTGCTGCAGTCCATGGGGTCGCAAAGAGTCAAATACAACTGAGCGACTAAACTGAACTGAACTGATTATTTCCATTTCACAGGTGAGGAAATTGAGGCTTCCAGAAGGTTAAGCCTCTTATCTTGGGTCACATGGCTGGCAGGTGGCAGCTTTGGAACAGGAATCCTCTAGGTAACCACCATTCTATCCTGCCTTCTATGGATAAGGTCCTTGTCCTTCTTCCCTCTGAAGTAAGACTGATTTTTTTTACAGAGTCAATCTGATCATGTTGCCTTTCTATGTAAAACCCTCCAACAGTTTCCCATTCTTCCTGGAATGAACCCAAACTTCTTAACATTATTCTAACGGCTCTTCATAATTTCCCCCTGCCTACCTCTCCAGCCTCATTTTCCATTCTTCCTCTTGCTCCAATTGCTCAGAATGTTCGCCCCTCAAAAATGTCAAAATCTTGTGTTTCGCAAGTTTTGCTGCATCTATTCCTTCTTCTTATAACATGTATTCCTCTCCCTTTTCCTGACTTCCTCATCCTTCAAGTCCCAGCAGAATGTACCAGGCCCTCCATCATCTGCTGCTAGAGGTATGATGTCCAACACGGTAGCCCCTAGCCAGGTGTGATCATGGAGCACTTGCAATGTGGCTAATCTGAGACGAGATGTAGGAAATACATCCTGGAGTCTGAAAACGAAGTACCAGGACAAAAAGTAAACTATATTAGTAATGGTTTCCCTGGTAGCTCATTGATAAAGAATCTGCCTGCCAATGCAGGAGACACAGTTCCAGTCCCTTGATTGGGACAATCTCCTAGAGAAGGAAATGGCAACCTGCTCCAGTATTCTTTCCTGGAGAATTCCATGGACAGAGGAGCCTGGCAGGCTACAGTCCATGGGGTCACAAGAGTCAGACACGACTGAGTGACTAAACAACAATGACAACTAATGGTGAAATGTTGAAATGAGAATATTTTAGATATACTGGGCTATATAAAATGCATTATTAAAAGTAATCTTACTTTTTCCTTTTTGAAATGCAGAGAATTTGAGGATTACATACGTGACTCATGTGTCTACGGGACAATGCTGCTTTAGGGCATCCAGCACTTTCTTTAGTAACAACACATGGCACAGTTGTAATTATTTGTTTACTATTTGACATTTTTACCAGACCATGAGGTCTAAGAGGGTGGGCTGTGTCTGTTTTGTTCCCCCTGGTGCTCCAGTGCTGACCACAGCAGCTGGCATAGTGTACTTAAACTGAACTGTTGAAATAGCAAAGGCTAAGAAAAGGAAATGGCCATCCACACCAGTATTCTTGCTTGGGAAATCCCATGGACAGAAAAGCCTGAAGGGCTACAGTCCAGTGAGGTTGCAAAAGAGCCAGAAACAATTTAGCAACTAAATAACAACAACAAAACAATGATTGAGGAGGTTAGGGATTCCAGGATGGAATGCAGACCTTGAGCAAAGAATCTGACTTTATTACAAACGTATGAAATAAAGGGATAGAGTGAGGGAGGTGGGGCAGGTGCTACTTAGATAATTTAAGAAATGAGTAGAGTTTGTAAGACTAAAAGCAAAAACACTATACATTAACACTCTATTCCAGCTGATAAAGTTTGCTTCTCATAGGGGTACAGGTAAGCAAAACCACTACCCATGTATGCTGGAATTAGAAAATTACATAGATGGCAAATGGTACAGCGCTTTCCTGACAGCTCAGTTAGTAAAGAATCTGCCTGCAATGCAGGAGACCCTGGTTCGATTCCTGGGTCAGGAAGACCCACCCGAAATGGGATAGGCTACCCACTCCAGTATTCTTGGGCTTCCCTTGTGGCTCAGCTGGTAAAGAATCTGCCTGCAATGTGGATAAACCTGGGTTCAATCACTGGGTTGGGAAGATCCACCAGAGAAGGGAATTTCTACGCACTCTATTATTATGGCCTGGAGAATTCCATGGACTACAGTCCATGGGGTCACAAATAGTCAGACATAACTGAACGACTTTCACTTTCAGATGGTACAAGTCAAATTTATCACTATTAGAGTGGGATCTTTCAGCCAAGCAAGGAGAAAAGGCTAGAATGACCCATTTAGTAATGGATTAACAATTAGATAAATCAGTATGAATTCATACTTAGCTAAGTATAGATACAGATAGGGGTGTGTGTATGTATATATATACATGTATATTTATAGATATGGATTATGCATGGGCTGGGACACTCACATATATTTCCTTGCTGTTTCACCTGAGAAGGCTTAGAAGCAATGTGTGGGTGCTCAGGAGCTCAGCTGTGTCCAACTCCTTGTGACCCCATGGACTGTAGCCTGCCAGGCTCCTCTGTCCATGGAATCTTCCAGGCAAGAATACTGGAGTGGGCTGCCATTTCCTCCTCCAGGGGGTCTTCCTGACCCAGGGATTAAACCTTAGTCCCTGAATCTCATGCACTGGCAGGCAGATTCTTTGCCACTATGTCGGTTGGGAAGCCCGCCTTAGAAGCAGTAACACCCCAATAATCCTAGGAGTAACAAGGACATCTACCACCCAAATCTGGGCTTCTAATACTAGTCTTCAATAAAAGGAACCAAGGATCCTTTGCAAAACAACTCTTGCCAAGATGGGGACAGGAAATATAAAAGCATCTAGTTGTGTCGAAAAGTGTCCAAAAACATAAAACAAAACACAATGATAGAATATGTCAAAGAAACACAGGAGCCAACTTAAAGAGCTACTAGTGGTCAATGCTGGAACAATTTGACCAATAAAATAAATATAGTGATACTGGGTTATAATCCAAAATATAAATACCCATGAGTTCATGCTGATATGAAAAATAACTGAATAAATAAATAAATGTGGTAGACGAGAGAATACTTCACATGGAGGAATTCCAAATGATGTACGCTGATACCTGCTATCAGGGAGGCAGAGCATGACTCCCTTCGCAAGTCTGGTCTGTGCATAGCGACTTTCTCCCAAAGAGTTCAGTATGGAAAAGGGATGACTTTATAGTGGAGAAACGTGGAAAATACTACTGTAACCAGATAATCCAAGTCAACATTAACAATGGTAAATTGCCTTAATAGTATGTATTCTTGATATGGTGTGATAAAAATGATCTATCTCTGGTCTTTTCCCTGAAAAGCTATGATCTGAGCTTGATTTTGATAAAAAAAGTATCAGACAAATCACAACTGAGGAATGTCCTTCTAAATAATGGACGAGTTTGCTTTAAACCTGCCAGTACTTCAGTGACTTTTCTGAGAAACTGGAACAGCCAAGGAGCCAAAGGAAGCAGGACCACTAAAGATGAAGTGATAGCCTTGAAGGGATGGATGTAGGAACAGAAAAGGGTACTGTAAAAACAAAGGGAGTTTGAATAAACAGTGGACTTTCATTAATGATAATGAATCAATACTGGTTCATAAAAAATGCTAAAAGAAGCTGTCAAGTCATAATTCTCTATCCTTTAAAATATCCTTTAGGAATGAAGGTAATGGAAAGACATTCTCAAATGAAGAAACATGTTAGCAAATTTGTAGCCAGCAGACCTGTTTTACAAGAATTTCTAGAGGAAGTTCTTCAGTCAGAAAGGAAATGATACCAGTCAGAAACTTAGAACATCAGAAATGAAGAACAGCAATGTAACCAAAAATAATTCCCCAAAATGGGAAGGGTATGACGTGAATACTAACTTTTACAAGATATAGATAGCTGTTTGAAAAAACAATATTGCAGAGGAAATTCATTCTTTAATATTGTTGAGACAATATTAAAGTCCTTTAAAAAACTTCACTGAAAAAAGTAAGACATGAAACTATATATACAGTGTAAACAAAATTTTGCTACTATGTATTAAATATAGAAACAAAGCTCTGGGTGGTGGCATTTACAGATTTTAAAAACCAGTTTTATGTTTCCAAATATTCAAAATAAGCACTATTACATTCATGATCAGGGGAAGATAACCATGATTTTAAAAATTCACTGTCTTGCTAGACTTCATCTAAGACTCTTGGCATAAACATTTCCTTTTAGGCACACAATATAAGCTTCAATGACTCATCTGAATGTAAATTTGGCTCACAGACTCTAAAGACAGAATGAAACAGATAAAAAAGAATTTCTGTAATATCCTAGGACAAATAGGATTGCCGCTATCATCTACTGGCTCAGAACCCACACCCAAGTATCTCAAAAGACTTAACAAGATCAAATCCTGTTAATTTCCACATCATACATGTTAAGAAGACAGTGAAAAAGAAATTACGACTCTGACTGAATGGAATGCATGGAATTTCTAAAGCACAATGCTTCCTGCAATCAAAGCTATTGCAAAATGTAATGTCAACATTATTCTCATAACTGCTTCTGTCCTATTTATTTCTTCATAAACAAGGGATGAAGACTAACCCTCAAATGAGATATTGACTGCATTATGATGTTATCTGAGTACACCAGAGGAAGGGGGCTGATTTTTTTCTAGCGGTCAGCTGAGTGTGCTCACTTGGGTGGGATAGCGAACAGCTACTATTTCCTGTCCCCCGTTCTTCCACGCACAGACACCCCCATGGTCAGAGCTGAGCCCACAGTGGTATCTCACCCACACTGACTCAATATTGGGGTAGAGGGATCACATGTCCGTGTCCTTCCCCAAGGTTTTTGAACAGCAACTGCTGGGGAAAAGCCAGGACTTCTTGGTGGCCATGTTTCCAGGCTGGAGAAGTGGAAGCAGTCTCTGGCTTCTGTTATCCTGAGGTCAGAGCCACACCTGCTATTCCCGTGGACTTCACTTTTAAAGTGGCTTAAAAAGGGTTTCTACCACCTGTATCCTCCATAGTCTCAAGTTATACGGTAACTTAGTAACTGTATTCTATTAGGAAGGAAAACATTCACAGAAATCCTTCGGGTTCAAGTGACATGGTTCTTACAACCCGTGCATTATTTTGGCACTTGACTCCAATCTCTCTCAGTACTACATTCTGATATAATTATTCTTTTACTCATCTGTGTCCTAGGCAGTTTAAGCTGTTAGGCTGTTTGCTCTTTGAAGTCAAGAATTGGTTTTATTGGACTTTATCTCCAGAATCAAAGTATGTATCTGCATGGCACATAGTAGGCACTTAGTAAGTGTTAGTTGATTTTAAAAGAATTAAATATGATCATGTTGCCCCTACTATAGAATTACTTCACTCCCTCAAACTTAATTGGAAATTTGTGGCTAGGCTGGAAAAATTAATTAGGAAAAGGGGGGCTGTTAACCCATTTAGTAATATAAGAAACTATAAAGAGAATAATTAAACTAATTAACAAATTGTTTCAAGCAGGTCACAGCCATTTAAATCATATAGAAATAATTTGCGGGCTAAGTTACAAATAATATCCCTCTACCTATTCATTAAAGTGGGTCCCTGAGGACGTCAATTAAGTCACACTTTGTTAGCTTGACTCATTTTCTATTTTTACTTGAAAATATTCCATAAATCAATCTGTTATTAACCTTCTGTTTGAAAGGTGATACCTGCAGTTATACACAAAATTTGCTCACAAACACAAACTCTCTTAAGAGTCTACAAAATATAACAGGGGTGGGAAGAGCCAAACCTAATAAAATTCTTGCTTATATTTGTCTTATTTTTCGTTCTTCAGATACATTCTAACTTTATTCATGCCCTAGGCGTATGCTACTCACTATAAATATCCCAAATCAAATCTGATCACCACTCTCTAATATTTATTATCATTAACTGTTGACTGGATAGGGGTAGAGTACAAAAAGCCTAATCACACCTCATTCCTGCACACTGTCTAATATAATGACCTTCAAACTAGGTCTCCAAATTCACTTCATCTTCAGTCTTCCCTTTCTTAGTTGTCTGAGCTGTATTCTTCTGCGAGGTGGGGCCAAGAACCCTGAAGTCATCCCTGACTTCTCCCCTCCTCTCTCACCTCACTTTTAACTCATTAGAAAATCTGACTCCATTTTCAAAACCTACCGAGAATCCCACACTTCCCACAACCTCCAGTGTAACCACAATATCTCTCTTTCTCCATGAGGTACCACGCCAGCTGCCTAGGAGTCAAAGAATTTAGTGACGTTGCTATTTAAAACTATTTCCATCCCCTCTGCTTATTTATGTCTACAAATCTAAAAGCCACTGTTTACATATCTAAAAACCAAGAAGTGGGGTAGAATTGATGTTAACCCCTTGCTGCATCTAGATAACAAATTCATTTTTAAAAAGCACCCATCATTCATTGATGCATTTCCAGTTACTATAATTTACTTTAATATTTAATAATGATTTCTAAAAATATATAAAATATTTATTTTGTTTTAGCAACTGTATACTACTATTAGCACTAAATTGAAAAGAAAAAATTTCAAAGGAGACTAATGGTCATTACAAATTTTAAAACACTAAGATTTAAACTTATATACTTATTTTTGATACATAACGTATAGAGGATGATCAATAGGGACTTTCAGTCACAAAAGTACATTAGAACATGCAGGTGCAACATGAATCCTGGACAGCTCACATTTTGACACTTAACAAGAAGGAAAATTACCTTCTATTTTAGACACTGTTATGTTTGGGTCTCTGTTAGTATAGCTAAATCTGTTTATTGACTAATATATTGGCATAATTAAAAGTAAACAGGCCTGGACAAAGATTCATTAGAATAGGATAAAAGTCTATGGGGTAAATAGAATGGATATATGACTGAAAGGAGGGAAAGAAATAGTACGACATGACAACTGGTAAAGAAGAGTTTATTCATATATTTTAAAGTAAGCAACAAAATCCTTCTCACAATACTCAACCCTGAGTTAAAAGACAGCTATCATTCTATAAAAACATGCTAGTCAATACAATCACTTCTGGGGAAACTGACTTACAGAAATGGAACTCAGTATCTTTCTATGGACTTGCAGACAGATACCCCTTCATTTAGAAACGTGAAACTATCAACAACATATTAGACTGGAAGACATGAGTGAATGAATGATGAATGAATGAGTTGGATATTTTGGCTAACTGGAGGTTCCCAAGTTCCGAGTCATCTTACAAAAGAAAATAACATTTACTATTAATATTTCCACTTTCATCCAAACATTTTGTGCCAAGTTAACGAAAACTTCAGCTGTCGAGTTAAACATGTAGAAACATTGGAATGGCCACCAGAGGGAGCCCAAGTGTTTTTCTGAATGTGTCAGAGAGCAAAGAGAAAAAGACAGAAAACACACAAAATATAAACCTGGGGGAGCCCGGGACAGGTGCATATGCTGGGAGGGATCATTACCTGTTTCAGTAAAAAGAATATCTTGTTGAATGATGATAGTGCCATTGTTGCAATATGTTATGAATTCCTTTTCTAGGTGGTTGTACATTGTTATGTTTTGACAATTTAGATAGAAGAATTGGCTAAACATAATATTTAAAAAGCTCACATACCCTAAAACTGGAAGGTGCTGGGTAGACTGCCATGATGACATCCATAATTCTCTCTGGGGCCCAAAACAATCCAGGTGCCTTCTTCAGCTTACCGTCTTACTCTCTGCTCTCTTATAGTGCTTACTCTCTGCCCTATTCATCTTTGTAGTCAACTTCGGGTGTGGTTTCCTCACTTTGTTTGGGATTGGGCTATCAAATTACAGCACTAAATCGGTGCTTGGTGTGACTTGGGAATTGTTCCTTCTCTTGGCTGAGCCAAGTTACACGGACATTAAGATGAACGACTTTTCATTTGGCGTCCTGCTGTCTTCCCAGAATTAAGCACTGGACCAAGTCCTACCAGGATGCAAGAGCACCTTCATAAGGCTTCCCAGACCCAGTCTCCTCCCAAACTAGAACCCACTGGACAACCTCAGTGATCCCCATGCTAGGATAATGTCCCTGGGCTGAGGTTACAAAAAAGGCTATCATCTCATTTAGAATGAAGTTCCAGGAAACCGTAATGTAATGTTTTATATTTGCAGGCAGTGGCCAAGTTTGGGAATTCTCCCCTGAGTTATCTTATTTGATCTCCCAACAACCCTTTTGCTGTGGGTGTCAGGGAATCACCATTTTATCAATGAGGAAACTGAGGGTCATGGACCTAAGACTTGTTCAGTGTTACTGGTTATTAAGCGTCAGGGACAGAAGTCAGTATACCTCTGAAGGCACAGATTATAACAATGAACAAGTATTGAATCTGGTCATACTAGTGTCTTCTGAGACACAAATAAAATTCTCCCCTTCCTTTTCTGTCAAACTACAAGTAAGCAGAAAGCAAGACACAAGCAAATTTAATGACCTCACACCTGTTTTACTAGTTATTTTCATGGTATGCTTTCTTAAGTTTCTTTTTCATGTTCCGATGGGGTAATTTTTTAATGTATGCAAATAAATTAGCAGAAACCAAATTAAATTTCACAAGGATAGGTCCTCTGTTGAATGCTGCTAGATTTAACATGTTGATTAATGCCTTGAATATGGAATCAAAAGCATTCTTATTAAACTTAACAATGATACCCAATCGGGTGGGGGTGGCTGGCACTTAGGAGAACTGGAATGAAATTTAAAGTGACCTTGACAATCGGAAAAGGAAAAGAGGTCAAAATTCAATAGAAAGCTTTGTAGAGTGATTCATTCAAGAGAAGAGGGGGGGAAAAAAAAACAAAGGAGAACCACAGAAATCAGAGAGCACCGACTGGGCAATTATAGCAAAAATGGAGCTGGAGATCAGAGTGAACAATAGGCTTCAAAGGCATCAGCTCTAGATCTGTCATTTTTAAAAGTAAGGCATGATATTGGGAGGGACAAATAGGGGGGAATTCAAGCTGATTCCCCAACTACATTTAAAAGAGATCAACCTTTACGGGAAAAACTATGGTGCTTTGTTGGAACCCTGAAATGCCTGAAGCTTAGAAGCCAGATACTGACAACTTTGCAAGGTCTCCTAGCAAATGAGAGTCTGAGATAATGATAAGTTTTTTATTTTAAAAGATTCTGAAAAGTTCTGGTACTCTCTTCCTTTGTTCATGCAACGTTCTTCTTTCCCTTCTACCGGGGCAACATCTACTTTCCATCAAGAGGGCATGAAGGCTTTTCCTCCTCCTCCAGGAGGCCTGCCCTGAGCCCTCCCCTCTGGGAACCCCACTGACCCCTCGTGTCTCCGAGAGAACTTACTGGGGGAGTGCTGCGCTTGTGTCATTTCACTGGTCTTCCAGGAAGCCCCTTGCCTCCCACCTCTATGCTACTACTCCTACGTTGCTATAACTCCTACTCTGCAAATGGGGAAACCGAGGAGTAAAAGCTTAGGAACTGACTTAGCCACCTTCACTTGATTAGTAAGCAGCAGAGCTGGACTTGACTCACGCCTCTGAGGCCGTGCCCTCACGCCACACCCGCCCAACCACGTGTGCTCACAGCACGGCACTGCTTGCTGTGCTCACATGCCGTCTCCGTCCATCTGCAGCTCACTGAGGTGCCACGCTTTATTTTCAGAGCCCCACGTGGGGCTTGGGATGGACCAATCCATATGCATTCAATGAAAGGCTTTCAAACAATTAGATGGCATTCTGTGGGAATTTCTGAATCATTCTTTGACTGAAGGAAAACAGAAAATAAAACAAAGTTGAAGAGAATCTACACATTTATAGAAACTGGAAATAAGAATTCTGAACAAAGCCAGATCATACTACTAAAAGTGGTGTTACAATTTTCTATTTAAGGAATTCTAAAGAATGCAAATTGTTAAACATAAATTTATAATACCTCTGTGTGTGTCTGTAAATGTACATGTGTGTATATGTACATCTATCTATATTGTAATTGTATCTAAAGATAAGGAGAACTATGACCCTCAGAACATGACCCTCAGTTTCTTCATAAATGATGATAAAATGGTGATTCCCAGACACCCAGAGCAAAAGGATTGTTGGGAGATCAAAGAAATAGAGGAAAACAATACAAAGGGAAAGACTAGAGATCTCTTGAAGAAAATTAGAGATACCAAGGGAACATTTCATGCAAAGATGGGCACAATAAAGGACAGAAACGGTATGGACTGAACAGAAGCAGAAGATATTAAGAAGAGGTGGCAAGAATACACAGAAGAGCTATACAAAAAAGATCTTCATGACCCAGATAACCACGATGGTGTGATCACTCACCTAGAGCCAGATGTCCTGGAATGCAAAGTCAAGTGGGCTCTAGGAAGTATCACTACGAACAAAGCTAGTGGAGGTGATGGAATTCCAGTTGAGCTATTTCAAATCCTAAAGGGTGATGCTGTGAAAGTGCTGCACTCAATATGCCAGCGAACCTGGAAAACTCAGCAGTGGCCACAGGACTGGAAAAGGTCAGTTTTCATTCCAATCCCAAAGAAAGGCAATGCCAAAGAATGCTCAAACTACCACATGATTGCACTCATCTCACATGCCAGCAAAGTAATGCTCAAAATTCTCCAATCCAGGCTTCAATAGTATGTGAACCATGAACTTCCAGATGTTCAAGATGGATTTAGAAAAGGCAGAGGAACCAGAGATCAAACTGCCAACATCCACTGGATCACAGAAAAAGTGAGCGAGTTCCAGAAAAACACCTACTTCTGCTTTATTGATTATGCTAAAGCCTTTGACTGTGTGGATCACAACAAATGGTGGGAAATTCTTCAAGAGATAGGAATACCAGACCACCTGTCCTGCCTTCTGAGAAATCTGTATGCAGGTCAAGAAACAACAGTTAGAACCGGACATGGAACAACAGACTGGTTCCAAATTGGGAAAGGAGTATGTCAAGGCTGTATATTGTCACCCTGCTTATTTAACTTGTATGCAGAGTACATCATGAGAAATTCCAGGCTGGATGAAGCACAAGCTGGAATCAAGATTGCCGGGACAAATATCAATAATTTCAGATATGCAGATGACACCACCCTTATGGCAGAAAGCAAAGAAGAACTAAAGAGCCTCTTGATGAAAGTGAAAGAGGAGAGTGAAAAAGTTGGCTTAAAACTCAACATTCAGAAAACTAAGATCATGGCATCTGGCCCCATCACTCCATAGCAAATAGATGGAGAAACAATGGAAACAGAAACAGACTTTATTTTCTTGGGCTCCAAAATCAATGCAGATGGTGATTGCAGCCATGAAATTAAAAGACACTTACTTCTTGGAGGAAAAGTTATGACCAACCTAGACAGTATATTAAAAAGCAGAGACACTACTTTGCCAACAAAGGTCCGTCTACTCAAGGCTATAGTTTTTCCAGTGGTCATGTTTGGATGTGAGAGTTGGACTATAAAGAAAGCTGAACACAGTAGAATTGATGCTTTTGAACTGTGGTTTTGAAGAAGACTCTTGAGAGTCTTTTGGACAGCAAGGAGATCCAACCAGTCCATCCTAAAGGAAATCAGTCCTGAATATTCATTGGAAGGACTGATGCTGATGCTGAAACTCCAATACTTTGGCCACCTGATGTGAAGAACTGACTCATGTGAAAAGACCCTGATTCTGGGAAAGATTGAAGGCAGGAGGAGAAGGGGACAACAGAGGATGGCATCACCAACCCGATGGACATGAGTTTGAGTGACCTCTGGGAGTTGGTGATGGACAGGGAGGCCTGGTGTGCTGCAGTCCATGGGGTCTCAAAGAGTCAGACATGACTGAGAAACTAAACTAACTGAAAGAGAACTATAAAGTATTTTAATATTATCAACTCAGGGGAACATGTTTGACACCAAATTACTATTAGAAAAGAATCCAAATTCTAAATGACCTGTAATCATTAGATTACTTTATCCAATCTGATAACACTACAATTTTCTCTCCTAAACCTAAGACATACTTTGCAAATAATTTGAATTCAGTTTGTAAAAGCAAGGATAATAAAAGTTCAAGTACACCAAACAAACAATACTATATATATTTTAGTCTCACAGTCAATTGAGATAACACGCTATTAGCACCCAGTTACTAGGGTAAAGCATCTGCCTACAATGCGGGAGACCCGACTTCGATCCCTGGGTCAGGAAGATCCCCTGGAGAAGGAAATGGCAACCCACTCCGGTACTCTTGCCTGGAAAATCCCATGGATGGGCAGAAGCCTGGTAGGCTACAGTCCATGGGGTCGCAAAGAGTTGGATACGACTGATCGATTTCACTTCACTTCACTGGTGATGAATATAATCGCTTGCAGCGCAGGATAAAATATTTCTGAAGACAGCGATGTAGTCACCCATAACTCTAGAATCAGCAGTGTAATGTCTTACTGTCAACATGACATCATGTTCCTTGCGTGGTAGAGAGTGGAACTAATTCTCAGCAGCACAGCCAATACCAAGCACCCTCCCCTCAAGGCCATGCCATCTGTTAAAGGGAGAGCAGGCAGGGGCTGGCGGCTGGAGAGATTGGTGAATATCATCTCTTTTATGATATTTATTTATTCTTTAATGATTATCACTTTCAACCATTAAACACATCTCAGGTTCTCTGTGATATCTTGCTCAAGTCAAATTCTGATTACAGAAAAGACTGAGAACATATTCAAAGCAGGGCTACATGGTGTAAGAAACCATTGACATGACTTCAGCATTCAAAAGTTCTGCTCTATAAAAATGCAGACACCCTACCATGAGAGCACCGAATCAGTCACCAAACATCATTCATAATATTATAAAAGAGAGTCTAAAATATATTAAGGAATCATAACCTCAATACACCCTGAAAGATACCCTTTTATCAAGCAATCTCACAGCAAGCCCATCCTGTGAACACTGGCAAGAACATTCAGAGGTTACCAACACATGGCTTAACTGACAGCAGAAGATCAGATCATCAGAATTCCCTGCATTAACTATTTACTCTGCAGAGGAAGGACAACTATATATCATCTTTAAAATTCAATCAGAAATAGAAACAGACTTATAGATATCAAAAACAAACTTATGTTTAGCAATAGGGAAACAAACATGGTGGGGGAGGGATAAACCAGGAGCTAGGGATGAACACACACACAACTACTGGAAATAAGATAGATAACCAACAAGGACCTACTCTACAGCACACTGCATAGTTCCCTGTATACAGAGAACTCTACATTCTGTGATAACCTCTATGAGAAAGAATCTGAGAAGAATGAATATATGTATAACTGAATCACTTGGATGTACACAGGAAACGAACGCAGCATTGTAAATCGGCTCTATTCCAATAAAATTAAAAACGAGAAAAAAATTTCAATCAGAACACCACTGCAGAAGCTAGACAGAGAGAGAGAGAAAAGCATGGACCAGCTTTTATATGAGGAGAGGAAGAGATGGAATAAAGAGCAGAAAGAAATTGAGCAATGGCCTCCTGCCCCATAAAATACATAACTCACAAACACAAAGACAAACATTTCTTCAGAGACCAAGAGCTGAAGTTGTCCTTGGCACCTTGGACATTAAGAGGCTGTTTCTCCCAGGAGGTGGTACAAAGTCAGTCTTTGCTCACTGAGCTGGGCTTTCTAATAGGCTAGCTAAGGAATGAGTATTTACACACTGCACAATGCATAGTTTGGGGCCCGCAACACTGCTAAGTCTAGTCTTCACTTTGGTGATAAGCAACTTGTCCTTCAGAATGAAAACGAGCAGCTTGGGAGTTCCTGCTTTCAGCATCTGGTTGCTTTGCTGTCCTGTATAGAGCGTCGCACACTCAGCTAGTCACACGTGTATTGCTTCAGTGTGTGACAGTGCTGGTTAAACCATTCTCAACCTAGAACAGAAGGACATGGCTCCTGGGACAAAGCTGTGAACTCTGGCCAAGGTATCCTGATAAGTTCTGGATGCCTACTAGTCATGTTTTAAAGTAGGATTTTAAAATGGTGCTTCACCATTTACCATTGGTTTGAATTCAGTTTCAAAGCTGGAGTTGAAAGGTCTTGGACAATAAGGAGATCAAACCAATCAATCCTAAAAAAAATCAACCCTGAATATTCATTGGAAGGACTGGTGCTGAAGACAAGGAGATCAAACCAATCAATCCTAAAGAAAATCAACCCTGAATATTTATTGGAAGGACTGGTGCTGAAGCTGAAACTCCAATACTTTGGTCTCCTAATGTGAAGAACTGACTCACTGGAAAAGACCCTGATGCTGGGAAAGACTGAAGGCAGGAGGAGAAGGGAACTGAGGGTGAGACGGTTGGATGGCATCACCGACTCAATGGACATGAGTTTGAGCAAGCTCTGGGAGATGGTGAAGGACAGGGAAGCCTGCCGTGCTGCAGTCCATGGGATCACAGAGAGTCAGACATGACTTAGCGACTGAATAACAACAACAACATGGGATATTCTTTATTTTTTAAAGGTTTTTTTTTTTAATGTGGACCATTTTAAAAGTCTTTATTGAATTTGTTACAATAATGTCCATTTTATGTTTTGATTTTTGGCTGTAAGGCATGTGGGATCTTAGTTCTCTGAACAGGGACCTAACCTATACCCCTGCATTGGAACATGAAGTCTTAACCACTGGACCACCAGCGAATTCTCTATGGAGTTTAAATTTTTTTTTTAATGTTTTAAGTTTGTATAAGAATACACAGTTTCCGTTCTCTTCATCTGGCCTAGAATCACAGCCAATCTAAAATAAGATGCTGTCATTTAATTGGTAGAAAACACTGATTTGCTTTCTCTAACCTTGAAGAAGAGCAACAATAGAGATGTTATTATAGTTCCTAAAAATTCCTAAACTTGCTAACCTATTGACCCTAATAGTTACTTGCTATTTATTCTTCTACTGTGCTCTCCTTAATGAGAATTTTCACAAATCACGTAAACTATGTCCTTACCATTTGCCATTTAAAAGCTTACGTCTTTATAATAATTTCCAAAATTATTCCTCATATAAATAACCCATGATCTTTTTTTAAGTTTGGGAAGCTTAAGTAATCTACTTAAAAAGAGACCTACCAAATAGTTTTGCAAGACCCCCAGGCTTGCTTCTTATTAACTGCTGGCATCATTTCTTCCAGGGCTTGGGAAATCCTTGGGCTCTGAGTTGATAGTGCTTTGTATTGGGAAAGTATCCTTGCATACTTCACAAGAAGCTTGCTAATCACACTGTCAATGCCTAAAACATGAAGATCTCAAATGATCCTTTTAGAAACAAGATGTTTGTAAATCAGAAAATGGAATTTTTTTCTTAATAGCCTCCTGAGTCTATTTTCTGGTTCCTTCCATACTGAGGAAGAAATGTATAACTTTCTAAAACTACAAAACTCCTTAGCAGTTGCCTCTCAAAAGAGTGGAACACAATAAGCAACAAAGTCTATCTAAGCAGAAACTATTATAGACAAGCTCATTTCTTCAAAGGGCAGCCTTAACATTCAACTAGAAAGCTTTCTTTTCATTGTGAGTATTTTTACCTTCTGTGTTAAACACGGTCAGCCAGGTATGGCACTCACAGGAGACGCACGAAAAGAAAACTTAAGCAGATCAAAGAGAAAAATCTATAAAACCAAAGGCCACAAGCAACTGCAACCACGCCAAAATGGTTTCCTTGCTTTATTAGTTCAATGGTCATTTTTCTAACACTGTTATCAATTATTTTGCAGGTTCCAGAATCCGGTGTGATCTAAAGTTGAATGATGTTCCTACCAACTACAGTAAGTAGTAAACAAAAGAATCCAGCAAGTTAGCTGTCAGCCTATTTGTTTCTATGAAAAGTGCAACTTGTGAAAAGAAAGTTCCGTTTATGAAAGGTAAGCCTGGGTCTGAAAATAAAATATAGCTGGCGAGGCAGCTAAAACACCACTTACTGATGTCTGATATTGGATTAAAAGTTAAACATGGTGATTAACAAAATCAAGAGTAGGAGCTAAAAAAAAGAATATATTCTTTATACAAAGAATCTGTTTGGACCCTGAGACAATAGCCTAAGTGCTTTTGTTTCAGTCTGCAGGCATATTATTGCTATTAGAGAAACATAAAGGGTCTATAATATTGCCCCACATGTAAAGAAGGTAAAGGATGAAAGAAATCATCCAAACACAACTTGTCTCTTAGAAAGGAAGTAATTCAATTAACACCACTTTAAGGCTCTTAGGCTTCCTTTTATCTTTCTAGAGCTTCAACCCTACTCATGAATGTTTTTCATCTTATTTGCTTTATTTTGACTGATGGCATTGGAGAGCTTTCTGAATAACAAGCAGTGACATTCTATCCACTCCACTTACTGATAGAGAAAAGTATGCTTCCTTTTCCTAGAGAATTTGTCATAGAATGACCCAAACAAATACAAATAAGCATGCATGATGACTAGTTACTGGGCAGATAGCCTGGCCAGCCCCTTAAATCTTTGAGGGCAAGATGCTGTTAAAGTCCTTGCATCTGACTTTCTATGAACTTCAAATTCTTCTTTTGTTATGAAGCGAGCTACGTGACAGCTGGTAGGCTCTCTACTTAGAACGCTGTGTCTGTTGTTCCACTGCAGGGAGGTCCAACCTAAAGGTCACCGGGTGTCTAAGAGAGACTGAGCTTCCTTTTGAAGTTTAGAATATGTGAGACCTCCTAGGGCCTGGCCATTCTGGGTGTGCTCTCCACACCACTGAACGTTCCTTGATGAGGAAGCACCAGGCCCTTTTAGCGTCTTTATTTAGCTCATGATCCACGTATTATTTGTTACAGTGTGCTTTGGAATATCCATGTCCAAAATGATGCCAAGTTCGATTACTTTAGAGTCTAAGAGCTATTTTTCAGACTCTCCATGAACCTAGAGCTTTACTCAACACACACAGATATATTTTTAATAGCAAAATACCATTACAAAGGTTCATTGAACAAAGGTATTTTAAGAAGGGGTAGGAGACATTTGTTTATGTCAAAAATGTCCTTTGGACACTTGGTCCACATCAAAAGGTCCTTGAAATTTGGTTATATCCAAAAAAGCACATAAGCATATTTGGTCCATGGCAAGTGATTTTGGAAAGGACAAATAACAAAGTCTTTTTGGCATGGACCAAATGTCTCCATGGATGTTTTCAACAGGACCAGATGTCTTTCAAGGTTAAGGAGAGCCATAAGATGTAAAAGGATAATTACTTTATAAAGGGTAGGATATTTTTCAGAGGAGAAAAAATAGGTAGTAAATGATATAAGACTTGATAAAATAATTATTATAACAGTCTTCACATTTACTGAGCTCTACTGTATGAATCTCTATACTTGCCACAGATGATCATATTTAATATTCATGATGGCCTCTTAAGAAAGTTACAACCAACATCCACATTTTAAAGACGAGGCAAGGATATCTATAGAAGTCAAGAGGCTTGCACAAAGCCCCGCAACCAGGAACTGAAGTCCTCTGCTGAACCCAACCGATGAGGATTTGATGTGACATTTGAAGTGATATTGCTAGGTCTTGAACCCAAGTTTGTGGTGGTACAGCAGTGGGTCAGAATTCACCACCAGCCCTGTAAAACCAGCATTATGAAAACAGGAAGACCTAAAGAAATCTAGAGGCAGACCTTTGAAAAGCAGTACGAAATAGTCTGAAATTACCACAGACACAGGACCAAAAGCGGGGGAAAAAATAGAAAAGGGTGATAGTTCTGTAACACTGCCACCAGGGACAGCAACGGAGGCACGCAGTAAGTTGATCCATCCCAGAACCACCAAGCACCACTTCAGGTTAATCCTTACACACTTCCACATTAACCCTCCCATGCTGTTGTCTCAATTTAGATCCCAGTCAATATCATTCATATTATTATGTGCATGCAAACACTACCAGCCTTAGAAGGAGTACTCGGCGCTGGTTCTTGATAAAAGGTTCATCCTAAACTGCCGAGGCTCTTACCTGTTTGCCCTAACCAATTAGATAATTCATTATTTTCGACTTCCAAAGAGAAACATTAACTCTAATGTATTTGGGTGCACTTATAAAATCAACTGGCCTCAAATTTCATATTTTATATTTCTATTATGGAAAAACAGTTTATTTCCTATGTGCCATTAAACTAATGATTTGCTCTACTGCCAGTATGCATCATGGGAGAAAGAAAACACTTAGCAACGTTTGCCTCTAGGATAACCTTTCTTCGTACTAGTTAATATCAAGGACATGCGATGACCACGTCAAAGCCATTGCCCTTCTCCCCTTCATATTTCACAGTGACTCACCCACAGATGCCAGAGTAAGATTAGAAAAATATTTATGACTCTGTTGAATATGGATAAAGAGCTCTCTTTGTTGATAGGGTTACCACAATTATTTTTTTTTCCTTATGACGGTTTTTAGAAATTAGGCAGAGAAAGAGAGAGTAGTTACTCACGTTCTCCTTGTCAGGAATCCCTAGAAGGGGAAAGAGAGAAAGAACATGAGTTAGAAGATCAGCTTGGAAAATGGAAATGAAATCCCTTGCTGAAGCAAACCAAGTAAAAATTTGATGTTTCCAATTTGTCTTTCCATAAAAATGTACATAATGCTACTTGGGAAAATAGCAGCACCTACCACAATCTGTAACATAAACAAATCAGTGAGTCAGAGCAGGGCTATGTGCCAGACAACAAGATTTCATGCTTGTTCTGCTTTTCCACCAGATGCTTTACTCTCCTAGAGGTAAAAATCCATCCCTGCTTATTTTATACCAAGTGAGCAACTAATTCCTCTGTCTTGAGCACCAGAACACTCAGACTTTTAGAAAAACATGTCAGACTCTTAAGTTGCAATTGTTATAGTTTTACAAGGCAAACCACCTCACACCATTCCAGGGATCTGAACTTGGCGGCAAGTTGCACATAAAAACAGCACCAATTACCAATTACCAGCACACAATTTTTATTTTGGGCACAGCCAACTCTTGCTACTTTCAAATCAGGTGTGAGCACAGCAATGGCTGTTTCCAGGGATGTCTCAATCTTCTTTGCAAATAAGTTATTCATCCATTCACTCATTTACAAACATTGGCTCAGATGGTAAAGAATCTGCCTGCAAGGTGGAAGACCTGGGTTCGATCCCTGGGTAGGGAAGATCCCCTGCAGAAGGGAACAGCTACCCACTCCAGTATTCTGGCCTGGAGAATTCCATGGACAGAGGAGTCTGGCGGGCTACAGTCTACGGGGTCATAAAGAGTTGGACAGAACGGAGCAACACACTCACTCACTCACTCAATGTTTTTAATAAGAAGCCACACAGGACTTAAAATATTGGCATTAAAAGCACCAAGCACCCATCCTGATAGGCAGCAGTGAGCAGGAGAGGGAAGAAAGGAATAGACTGCTAGGAAACATACCCTAATTAAACTTTGACCCCCATAGTATCAGGACATTAAAGCTCTGACAGAAAACAAGGGGATGGAGAGGGCTGTTCTCTCAAGCAGAGTATTAATGAACATGTTTGCCATCACTTCCCAGATGGCTCAGAAAGAGTAAGGGTATCTCAAGGTCAGCACTCAGAAATTCATCTCGAATCCATCTAGCCATTTATCCTTCCACCCATCCAACAACCACTTATAAGGACTAGATTTGACTGAATGAGGAGATACAGGGTTGTAACAGAAGCTTACTTTCTGGGAGGTTTAATAAGACAAACGCAGTTGTACAAATCCTCATACTGGAGTGGATAGAAGTTAGGGTATCTGTAGAGAAATAATATTGAAAAGGTAATCTCAGGACATGTAGGAACCTGAAAGTTGGGCTAAGGCATTAGCAGTCTTGGAATTTCACTTTCTATGGCTGGCAGCGGACCATCATTAAAGGTTCGGAGCAACAGAGTGATTTGAACAAGAAAAAGAAAGGAAGGGACTTTTCAAAATTAAAAGACATTTAATATATAGAAACCGGAGACAATGACATGGGTCCTTGATTGAAGTCCAGAGACATTCAGCTGGGGAAATCTGGACTTGGATTCGGGGGGGCTGTTATTAAGGAAAATCATACTAGCAATCGGGTGTGATAATGGTGTGGCTTTTGCATGGAAAGGTCTACATTTTCAAAAATGTCTGCTGAAATGTATATATATGACTAGAAGAAGAAAATATGGCAAAATGATTGTATGAAAATACCTATCAAGTTAATAATAATCACATTCAAGTATTAGAGTTTAATATTAATTAAATCAAAGTGATGAAAATACAGGTGTTAACTGTATCATCCTGTATGTTTGTAATTTGTCATAATAAAAAGTAAATTGGAAAAGTTCTATGTAAGTCAGGTGTAGGGTAAACCAAGGGTGAAATAATGAAGATTCACAGCCATTGAGCCATCTTTGCTCTCGGGTCAAGGGTGATGAGGCCCTCAGCCAGGGGGCTGCAGCAGGGAGAGAAAGGCAAGAGTATGAGCACTACAGAGGAAGGAGCAAGGGGCGGACCAGTGATTAACCTCAGTGGGTGGAGGTGAGAGAAAAGAGGGCTCCAAACAGCGGAGGCCTAGCACCTCGTATGGGAGGACAGTGAAGTTATGAACGGAAATGGGCTTTTAGCAGAAGGATGGTTTGTGGGAATCACCATGTGCTCCATTATCGACACTGTGAGTGCATGAGGCCAGCAGGACGAGCTGGTGGAAGGAAAACCAGCAGTCATTCGGAAAGTTAGGCTGCCTTTTGTAAGACTCAAATGGAGGTACTGGTTTCAGGAAGGATCTGTATCAGCTGCAAGAAAGGATGCAGTGATTGAGAGGAGAGTATAGAGAAAAAAAGAAAAACAGCCAAGGCTGGACTCGAGCAGTGACTGAGCTTCCAGATGAGGGGAAGAAGTACCCATGAAAGAGACAAGAAAACAAGTGGCCAGAGAGACCGAGAAAACCAGGATAATCCGGTGGAGCATGGGACCCAAGGGAGAATGGAGACAACATGGAAACGCTTACTCAGTCACAGAGAATGGGGAATAGTAATGACTGAATCTGGCTATTGGTTGGTCACTGGAGAATTTAGATGGCTCGAGTTGGAAGTCAGACTTTGAGGGGTTAAAGAGTCACTGGTGTTGAGAAAATAGTAGCTCACATCATTTGGGTTCTTATTATACACCCAGTGCCCTTCTAAACGGAGAGGCCCAGGTGGGGCGGTGTTAAAAACCTGCCTGCTGAAACAGGAGATGTGGGTTTGATCCCTGGGTCAGGAAGATCCCCTGGAGGAGGAAATAGCAACCCACTCCTGGATTCTTGCTGGGAAAATCCCCCAGATAGCGGAGCCTGGTGGGCTACAAACCATGGGGTTGCAAAGACTTGGAAGTGACTGAGCACCACGCAGGCACCCTTCTAGACATTCGACGCATGCGCTTCTTTCAGTCTCCCAAGAAATCCTATGAGGAAACTAAGGCGCAGAGACATTAGTGTCTTGCCAGCAGCCACACAGCTAGGAAACAGCACAACTGGGATTTCCAACTTGGTTACCGATCATCCCTAGACCAGCCAGAAGAGAAAAATCAAGAACAGGAGAAGAAATGAAAGGAAAGAAAGACCTCTCCTCCATCATCCGCCTCTCCAAGGACAGAAGAGAAGCTGAGAAGGAGAATGCACAGGCTGCCCAGAAGCATGAAACAGAGGGAAAGGGAGCTCGCTTCAGATCCGGATCAAGCGAGGAGAAGGGTCACCTGTAGGGAGTGATCAGTTTGAATGAAAGAGTGAGAATTCAGGTATTCAAGAAGACATGAAGGGTGGCTCTGGCTCTGAGATGCTTGGAGTGGAAGCGCTGCTTGATCCACCAGTGTGTCAGCGTTGAACTGCTACAGCATCGGAAACCCCAAGGCTTGCTGCTTTATCACACACACATGGACAAGAGCCAAGTTAAGGGACCCAGAGCCTCAACAAGCAACTCTCAGGGATAGTACTGAGTGCTAAAAAGATGCTTCCAACATGCATGAACAGATAGACTCAGACACAAAATTACTTTGAGTCTAGTGGGCACCCATTAGGAAAGAGTATCACAGAGAAAAACTTCCTTTCTTTTATGAGCAGACAGAGACCGGTCTCCTACAAAAGGCTCCGAATTTGAAGAGAGCATGATTTAAGAAGAATAAAGAATGATTCATGCTGCTTCTTCCCTTAAGAGCATCAAAATAAGCAAGAGGTGGGGCACTCAGGTGTCTACATGTGACTGAGATAAACACAGTTCATGAGTCCCATTTTAAAAGAGCCCCCAAACCATACTTTAAGATGAAGGTCCTTTGAGAAACATGCTGAAGTTCCAACTAGCCCCAGAGCATACTTCCCTCTATCAGCTAAGGCCACATAATTATATTGTAGGAACAATTTTTTAAAAGAACCCAAGAATGGGCTGGCGGATCTGTTTATCCACAAGAGTCTGGAGATTTATTCTGTCAAGCTGGCGTTAGACATATTTCTTTTTGTCACATGAAAACACATACCGCACAACAAATTTTTAGATACAAGTGTTCACATTTTTCACTTACTATCATTGTTAGAGCCCGTTTCCATAACACCATAAGGAGGAGCCAGAAGTCCCGCCATGTACTGCCGATATTTCTGAAAGACAAGGTTGTAAACTTAGTGCACAGATATTTACTCACTTTGCGCATTCATGTGTTTACATGTTAAAAAGAAGAAAAGCTGGATGTCAGTAAGCATCCGAGTCTTGTATTTATAGAGCCATGAAGCGTGCTGTCTGGGCTCTGTGGCCTAAAATAAAAATGCTGTGTTCTAAAGAGGTCTTCCCGGATGAGACTGAAAGTGCCCCTGCCTGGGCAGGGGGTTCTATTGCAGCCCACTCCTTCACGTGTTTGTGATTGATTAACCAAACAGTGTGGGCTTTTACCCTCCCCTCCACCTTCTGGCTGGCTTCTCATGCTCTCAAACACGTGCTTAGGTTTTTGTGAAGGAAAAAGACATTTGGTTTTTATAGATGCAGATACAAATAAAAGTGCCACCTTCCTAACAGGTGAATGGCACTCAATCGGCTGTCTTTCAAAGCAAAAAGAAATGCATCTCTAGAAAGTGTCTGATGTGAAAGAAGCTGATTCACTACCATTTGCCAGCTTCCTTTTACACTGTACACCTGCCCGTTATGTGACCTCCAAAGAACCTGTGGTATGTTGTCAAATAGAATAGTTTGGCTTCATTTAGAACTATTTAGATCCTTCTGAATTTTCTCCCTCTGACTTTTGGTCCAGACGTGCTTTAAAACCTGAGGCTCAGTGATATATATTAGCGCCGGGAGTCTGTGCTGTTTTGAAGGAATAAGGCTTGGTGAGCATACAACAAGCAGATCAAGCTCCCAGTGAGAGAGAAGTGACATTTACGAAGAATGGAATATGAGTGCGAGACATCCTCTCTTCTCAGGTAATAAATACAGCCTCCTCCCCTTGCAGAATGAAAGCTGGGCAACTTTATTTGTTGTGTGGTGTCATGTATATTTATGGTTTATAATTATGATGGCACATAAATGTTAAACAGCATAAAAAGAATCAACACTTCATAATGTGCTTGTGGGTTACACAAACGTCAGCAGAAAAGACTTCATCTGTAGCAATGGGCAGCTGGCAACACGCAGTATTTGAGCAGCCATCTGGCCCATTTGGTAGATTTGAATGGTGTTTGTAATGTAACATTGATGAGCTCTTAAAAGAGCCTTCTTCTAGTCAAGATGTGACTAGCTTTTTTTTTTAAATCCTTTTTTCTTCTCCTTCTGAGGCAACTATACTAACACCTGCATGCAGACATTCAAAATCATGATTTCTCTCTGCCTCTGAGTTAACTAATCACTCAAACATACCCATGGGACCAATCCATCACCCTGAATTCCTGACATTTCCTTTTGATAATTTCCTCGTTCTGCTTTTCCTTTTTCTTATGATACCATCTACTCGTCTTCCTCATGAGAAAGCACCGGGCAAAGCACATTTCTGGGCATAATGTTATGCTGGACTCTGAAAATACAGGCTCAGAGAGAGCAGATGGGGGCTAGGTTACGTTCTAAGAAGGTTCTATGACCCCCTACAACCTTTTGAGGTATTCCTCTCACTGTTAGCAACTCCATTAACAGGCTCCTGAAACAAATAATTCATGTTAAATTAAAGGAACAATTTTGCTTTGCTTAGAAATGTTTTGGATGCAGCAAACGCACTTGTCTCGGGCACCTTGAAATCAATTTCCATGAACTCCATGGAAGCACCTTCCTGACTCCTAAGTGAACAGGACTCTGCCTTCCTTCAGCTCCATAGCAGGGGGTCTAGGGTTTGCTCACAGAGCGTGTTACTAGAGCAGTCACTCCTGGGAAGGGAAAACAGAGTAACCATTCAGGGAGCAGAGTGCGGGCTGCGTTCTGGCACGCAGATGCACTGAGCACCTACTGTGTTCTCACTGTGCCCTAGACACTGGGCTCCCTGCAGAGGCGGGCAGGCACGGCCCTGTGCACTTAGAAAGCATCACTCTCCTGCAACAGCACAGGAGGACGGCTGCACTCAGTACTGGGTACTCTGTCTTGCACATAATAGAAAGTTAATATATATCTGTTGGCTTTTGGAATGTGAATGGAAATTTTCATACATACATAAAAATAGAATATCATACCATATACTTAACATACAGCCTCAATAACTGTTAACTCTTGACTAATGTTATTTCATCTACAATCCTATCCACTTGCCCCTTCCAGAGTTATTTTGAAGCAATTCCAGAGATATCATTTAATCCACATACATTTCAATAGGAATCTCTAAAAGGTAACGATTCTTTCCCCCCCCTCAAAACAAAACCATAGTACCACTATCTCAACTTAGAAATGTAACATCTCCATAATATTCGGTCAGGTTCAAATGTCTAATTGCTTCATATATGTCATTGCTGAATTTATAAATAACTTATTAGATACATAGATGAATGGAACAGAAAAGAGTGCCCCAAAATAAACCCAGGCACACATACATGGCCACTTAATCTACAACAAAGAAGCCAAGAATATACAGTGGGGGAAAGGACAGACTCCTCAATAAATGGTGTTGGGCAAATTGGACAGCCACTTGCAAAAGAATGAAACTGGACCACAGTTCAGTTCAGTTCAGTTGCTCAGTCATGTCCGACTCTTTGTGACCCCATGAACAGCAGCATGCCAAGCCTCCCTGTCCATCACCAACTCCTGGAGTCCACCCAAACCGATGTCCATTGATTCGGTGATGCCATCCAATCATCTCATCCTCTGTCGTCCCCTTCTTCTCCTGCCATCAATCTTTCCCAGCATCAGGGTCTTTTAAAATGAGTCCATTCTTCACATCCGGTGGCCAAAGTATTGGAGTTTCAGCTTCAGCATCAGTCCTTCCAATGAATATTCAGGACTGATCTCCTTTAGGACGTACTGGTTGGATCTCCTTGCAGTCCAAGGGACTCTCAAGAGTCTTCTCCAACACCACAGTTCAAAAGCATCAATTCTTTGGCGCTCAGCTTTCTCTACAGTCCAACTCTTGCATCCATACATGACCAGTGGAAAAAACGTAGCCTTGACCAGAAGGACCTTTGTTGACAAAGTAATGTCTCTGCTTTTCAGTATGCTATCTAGGTTGGTCATAACTTTCCTTCCAAGGAGTAAGTGTCTGCAATCACCATCTGCAGTGATTTCGGAGCCCAGAAAAATAAAGTCAGCTACTGTTTCCTCATCTATATGCCATGAAGTGATGGGACCAGATACCATGATCTTAGTTTTCTGAATGTTGAGCTTTAAGCCAACTTTTTCACTCTCTTCTTTCACTTTCATCAACTGGACCACAATCTTACACAAAAATTAACTCCAAGTGGATGAAAGTCTCAAACACAAGTCCTGAAACCATAAAACTCCTGGAAGAAATCATAGGCTGTAGGCTCCTTGACATTGGTCTTGGTAATGTGTTTTTTGGATTTAACACCAAATGTAAAGGCAACCAGTGCAAAAATCAGTAAGTGGGACTACACCAAACTGAAAAGTATTTGCATGGCAAAGGAAACAATCAACAAATGAAAAGGCAAGGTATTAAATGGCAGAAAATGTTTACAAATCATATATCTGATAAGGGGTTAGTATCCAAAATAAATGAATATAAAAAATGCAAACTCATAGATACAGAGACTAGACTGGTGACTGCCAGAGGTGGAGGGTGAAACATCGGTGAAATGGGGTTTAAAACCTATTTCTGCAGAACCCTGAGCTCCTGGAGGACCCTCAGGCCCGGCAGTAAATAAGCAGAGCCTTCAGCTCCTATGGCAACTTGAGTGTCTTCACTTTTAGCTGATACAGAATTTAGAGTTCCAAGAGTAATTTCATTTGAAAGATGACTTTTGCTTCTGAAAAGTAAAAGTCTACAAACAACAAGATTAAATAATGTTTAAACTCCTAGCAAAAAGATGCTATTCAGAGGAGGCATTTCTTCTTCCATGAAGAAATCAACAAAGACCAAATTAGGATTTGCCCCTGTGAAGTGCTAGGGGGGAGAGGAATAAATTGGGAGATTAGGGACTGACACATATGTACCACTATATATAAAACAGATCACTAGTAAGGACTTACTGTGGAGCACAGGGAATGCTACTCAATACTCCATAATGGCTGCCGCTGCTAAGTCGCTTCAGTCATGTCCGACTCTGTGCGACCCCATCGACAGCAGCCCACCAGGCTCCCCCATCCCTGGGATTCTCCAGGCAAGAACACTGGAGTGGGTTGCCATTTCCTTCTCCAATGCATGAAAGTGAAAAGTGAAAGTGAAGTCACTCAGTCGTGTCTGACTCTTTGCGACCCCATGGACTGCAGCCCACCAGGCTCCTCCATCCATGGGACTTTCCAGGCAAGAGTACTGGAGTGAGGTGCCATCGCCTTCTCCAATAATGGCCCATATGGGATAAGAATTTTAAAAAGAATGGATATATGTATACGTATAATGGATTCAGTTTTCCGCACAGCATAAACTAATACAACACTGTAAATCAACTATAATCCAAATTTTAAAAAAAGAAAAAGGGTTAGACATCTATGGTTGTAGACTGGCCAGATGACAAGTTACCAACAGAACCGGAAAAACTAAGAATTTAACTAAGATGCATCATAGTGCAATGCTGACCTTCTCCAAGTGAGGTGTACAGACCCCCAGGGTACCACCCAGCAGGACAAGAGGGGGTGTGACAGGGGTTAACAAGCTCTTCCTAGAGCTTAAATTTTATTCTATGTCAAGTAGTTGAAAGGAGTACTTTTATACTTTCATATTATGGAGCAGAAAACTAAATTTGCATACATTTTAAAGATTAAAGCATGCAACTTCAAAGAAATTTGAGCTTGCTGCTGGCTGCTTCTAGCTACAAAGGGTCTAGACCCCGGGCATTATGTATTGATTTCCTCTGCATTCAGAGAACTTCAGTGGAAAAACCCAAGTGCTTCTAATGTAATGGAAAGCGTGCAGATGCTGGATTCACACAAGAACAGAGTCAATTCTGATTCTGCCATATGCTATCTACGTGAACTTAAGTTACCTCAGTTTCCTGGGTAAGGAACTTGGGATAATATCAGCTATCTTTCAGGGCCACTGGGAGGATGAGAAATAAACTCTAAAGAAGTGCTCAGCATACACTAGGGACTTAATAAATGATTGCTGATGATAATAAAAATAATAATGAGGAGGAGGAGAAGAAACAATAAACAATCAAGAATTGATCAAACAAATCCCAATATATTTGATGATATATCCCAGGCAGAGTCTCCAGCTTTAGGGAAAAATACTCTCTAGGTGACTTTTTATTACTGAGGCCACTGATACACACAACATAAAGATCCACAATACATCCACTGAACTGTCTAGTAAAAGGAGTTGTAAAAATAACATCTTAAAGAGTAGATGTTCTTAAGTCATTTTATAATATACTGCCTATTTTCATACCCACATGGGAAAATAGTCCAAGGAGAAAGGAAAAGCACAAGAGAGTAAACCCAGAAATAACTGAACAAAAATCAGTAAAACCTTGTAGCCATCAGAACAGTTTTTGGTTTACAAAATCTTAAAAAAAAATTTCTCTAAATTATAATTGGCCAGTTTATAAGGCAGTCAGTGAATGGAAGAAGTCCTCAGGCCAGAGAGGCTAGAAGCCTGTCCTAGAAGGAGGGGAGAGATGTGCCACTGGCTATCTTAATGTTTTCTGAGAAAGCTGAGAAAAGACAAAGTATGACAGTCTTCAGTTCAGTTGAGTCGCTCAGTCGTGTCCGACTCTTTGTGACCCCATGAATCGCAGCACGCCAGGCCTCCCTGTCCATCACCAACTCCCAGAGTTCACTCAGACTCACGTCCATCGAGTCAGTGATGCCATCCAGCCATCTCATCCTCTGTCGTCCCCTTCTCCTCCTGCCCCCAATCCCTCCCAGCATCAGAGTCTTTGCTAATGAGTCAACAAACCTCGTCCATCTCTCAACTCCTTCACTACCCCGTCAAGGCCACTGAGCAAAGCTGGCTGGAAGGCTGTCAGAGCAGCCACCAGGCCAAGGGAGGCTGGGGGTAACCCAACTCTGCTCCAAAGTCTGGAGCCCCAGCCTGGGCCACTCCCTCCCAGAGCACGGAACACTTCTCTACACAGTGGCTCCACGTGGCCCAGCTGTAGCCCAGCAGCCAGATACAAAAGTTGGGCGGCATGTGCTGGAGGAGCAGGCATAGTAGAGATACGTCACATTCTAAAGGCCAGTCTCAATTTGCCAAGCAGGGGACTTCCCTGGAGATCAGTGGTTAAGACTTCACCTTCCAATGCAAGGGGTACAGGTTGCAATCCAGGTCAGGGAGTTAAGATCCTACAGGCCTCGTGGCCAAAAGAACAAAAACATAAAACAGAAGCAATATTGTCACAAATTCTATAAAGCCTTTAAAAATGGTTCACATTTTTAAAAAATCTTAAAAAAAAAAAAATTTGCCAAACAGGACTCACAGAGAATAAAGGAAGGCGGGCAGCTTGAACCCTGGCTGAATCCTCTGTGACAAGAGAAGAAGGGGGCCCTGTAGGGCAGAACTCCCCACCCTGGAGGTCGAGACCTTCCTAACACACAGGCCTTTCCTAGATGTTCTCCGAGCTGCTGCCCGCTGCCAAGGTGTCTAGGCTGCCAGCGTGCCACGGTCACCACGCTCCCAGCAGCCAGGCAGAGACCTTGGCTTCTAGTACTGGCCTTCCCAGCAACTCCCCCCTTTCACCACCAACTCCATCCACCTAGGAGGTCACCAAGTTGTAGGAAAAGCGTAAATACCATCCTTAGGTTGGGATATCAGCACCAGAACATGACAAACAGGAAGTCATGAGGACTATGGACAGGCCTTGCTGTAAACACCTGAGGGCAGGAGGGAGGCACGTGCGCTCAGACCAGGGACACACTCACGACAGCCCGTGGTGGGCAGTGTCCAGGGTTGGGCAAGAACAGAGGGGACTGCACCAGTGGGGTGGGGATATGTCCTGTCTTCATGTACCAGTCATTACATCTGTACTAGATTCCCCCAAAGTATTGAAGCTGAGTTCATGAAATGTAATGACAAACAAGTCACCTGGACTTTCTCTGAAAATATCCTGAATATACGGTAGAAGAACGTAGAACAGGGATATAAAATTCAGGCTCCCCTCTTTTTGTTCGTTTCTTGGCAATAGTTATTTCTTTACAACTTCCATATGCTATGTAAGGTATGGTGGGGAAATGGACGTAGCACACTGCTCTAAAGTCCCAGAGATCTGGAGAATTTTTAAATGTGTGAAGCATAGATGAGAGGGGAGAAACACAAAGCGGTTGTAAAGGGAAATCTCCCAGGAGAATTTTCCTGTTTACCCTGTTAGAGCCGTATGGACTGCTTCTCTCACAGCAGGTCACTGGCTGGACCAGTTCACCTCTTATGCCAACTTCTTTTGCATCCTTGTTTCTTGATTTCTATAGCATTGACCTCACAGGGCACAAAGAACTTTCATCGCCTCTTCTTCAGTGATGTTTAATTCATCCTTTGGCTCTACTACAGCTATTTCTAAATGGAGGCAGAATTCTGCTTGCCAACTCCTGGCCATTTTAAATTCATGAGCAACCTGCAAGAGCTGTAGTTTGGAGGGTGATAATGACAACAATAGCTCTAATGGAGGAAGTTTTCCAAACCTGAATCACTTAGGAATCCTAGAGTAAAGCCTGAGTAAGATGATACTGCAAGTGAGCAAATACAGTCTCCCTCCAAAATCTGTTTGAAACTCTCTCCTACTGGCCTGTAAAGGTGCAGAGATCCCAACCAAAAGGTGGAGGGACCCTCGAGTACTCTCAGGTGAGATCAGGGCTGCAGAGAATATCGTTAGGCAGCCCTCACTCAATCACAGAGATGAAGTCAGATTAGACCTGAAGGAAAGGAAGGGGAAAATGCATTATCAGTCAAGGAGATGCGAGAGGCACAGTGGGGTCCTCATAGAGGTGTCCTTATGGGCTTTGCATCTAGTGAGGGGACAGCCATTCTCATCTGATCATACAGTCATCTCAGTGCAGGAGCTAGAAGGAAAAGAGTACACTGAACATGTGGCCGGGTGGTGGAGCGTGGGCCAAGTTCAGATATGGGGCTCAGGGCAAGGACATGGAATATGAGACTGAGGAGGCTTGCAGGTAAGAACCAGGGGGCTTCCAGGTAGAGGGAACAGGGGTGGTGTGGAGACGAAAGTGTGTCTGGCAAGAGAGGGGAAGTCACTACGAACAGAGCAGTGCTCGGGCCAAACGGCGAGGCTTGGAGGCCATGATGGAGGTTTGGAACATTATCCTCGTACAACTGGAAGCGGTTTAAGTGGAGAAGTGACAAGGACAGATGAGTGTTTTTAACAGATCATTCTGGCTGCTGTGTGGAGAACGGTTTTGATGGGAAAACAAGAAAGGCATTAAGCCCTTAAGGGGAGGACAGGCCTGGATGTGGCCCCTCAAAGGGGCCTGAGTCTGGGAGAGAAGGAAGAGAGAGGAACATGGACAGAGGGTGGTAAAGACCCTTTGTTCCTCAAGGCCAAACAATCTCCAACCACCTTAGACTTACTGATAACAAAGACTCAGATTTCTAGCTGAAGCACATTCAACACACGTGCACTTTTAATATGACTAAAAGGTTGAGGGATTTCAGGGCGCTCACTGCAATGACTGTGTTAATCATCTTAAGTTAGTGCACACCCTGCATCTTTGAGTATGATTTAGTTAGCCATGTGATTCAGTTAGCCACTCAACTTTGACTGAGTTAGCCATGAGCTTCTCTTAGAAACATTCAAATTGAGAGGAAGACACACACAGTAGGTCAATGCTACTTAATTTAGTCATAAAATAAATGGCTCTGGAGCTGTTACTGCACAGGAAATCCTCCTCACCTCTCTTTTTGCTAAGCCTGAACTTACCACAGTCCATCTAATGTATAAATGAGATTATGAGCACCGTCTCTACATAGCTGCTGCCTCCTTGTTTATAGAAAAACCTACTGATTGACATTTTATTTAACCATATTTGTCTTCAAAGTGATGGATATATAGTCATTCTCAATTAAAATGATCAAGCCCAGTGCTTATGAAACTAACAAGAATATTGTAAAACATATCATGGGAACAAGCAAATTTCAAGTGTTTCAATGCTGACACAGAATTAGGATGCATCAGTCATTTAAAAACCTAAAATGAAGGATCATTTCACAGAAAGTAATAGCCTGAGACTGTCATAAGAACACAGAAGAAGCTACCAACATTTTGGTTTTGCTTTCTTGCTCTACAATGTACTTTATAAAGGGCAGCAGGCCGAGCAGGAGGCGGATGGTGAGGAGTGATTCGGGAGGTTCTGTGATCTGGACGCATCCCGTCAAATTCATATGTTGAAATTCTAACACCCAACGTAATGTTGTTAGGAGGCAGGACCTGTGGGAGGTGTTTAAGTGTGAGAATGAAGGATCAGCACTCTCCGAAGAGCTCCCTAGCCCCTCCTGCCAGGCGGGGACACAAGGGGGAGTGTGCATCCCGAGAGGGCCCTCAGCAGAGGGCTGGCACCCTGACCTCAGACTGCCAGTCTCCACAACCAGGAAGAATCTTTTTCTGTTGTTTAGAAGCCACCCCGTCTGTGCTATTTTGCTATAGCAGCCTGAACAGACTAAGACAGTGGGGTAGGAGGACTTTCCTGGCCCAAACACATACCTGAACTTCCCAACTGAGAGGCACTTCTTTAGTTTTTTACTTTGCCCCTCAAAACTTGAAACCACTGGGTCACAGGTACTATGCATTTCTGTGCTTATTTCCTCTAGAAGCATCCACCAGCTTCCCAGCTGTCCTATCTCCTTAATCCCAATCCTACCCTGAAAGCCCAGGGGGCATGCAGGATTCCAGCTTTTGCCGCATTCATGAATACACAACAGCGGTCCTTTTTCCTCTCTAGGATGTTGACAGAGCTCCACAGCCTGGAGTTGGCCACTTCCCAGCTTCAAATATGCTAGACCTTTGGAGCCTTTGTACTTGAATTTACTAACTCCTGCAGCGTTCTGCTCATACACATGGTGCCTTACTTTCTCCATGTCCCTTCACAGGTAACATTTCTATTCTGCTCCAGGTTGTGGTAAACAACCTTGAGACATCCTTGTCAATCCAACACACACACTGCCTGCCTATGTCCAGGGAATCATGGTAATACAGCCCTGTGCGGTTCTGGAAGCTTCTGTCTATTATGGAATACTGTACCCCTTGAATCCCTTGAGTGGTTCCTGGTTCCTGTCATCTCTCCATGTTAGATCATCCTGAACTTTTTGCTTCGAAAGAAGGGACAGGAGAAGCATGAAGATCAGTTGATGCTGATAAAACAAGACCTAAACTCAACTCATCAAAGATCTCTAAATACTAATCAATTTTGTTATTTAAAAGAACGTACAGTGGGATAGAGCAGCCGGTCTGCTCTACCAGAATTAGCACCAAAATGCACTCGTTAGTGAAAATTTCGTTTTAAGAGACCCATGTATGAATCTAGCTGGAAAAAACTGGCAGCCATGTATAAATAGATGATGGTAGAAAATGATTCATTTTATATATTCCAACTTATTTTTTTGCATATTTCTGCCTATTGCTATTGCTTTCTAAGCCACATTTTAAAATAAGTTTGCCTGTTGATTTTGTTTTAACTACCCTCTCTATCTCCCACTCTTCCTCTCTAGTATAAAAATTGTCATTACTATAAAATTTACAAAAGCACGTGCTAAAAAATTTAAACTACATGGTTTGTAAAATGAAAAGAATGATTCTCCCCTGTCACTCCCCTCCACCTACTGACCTACCCCCCTACTGCTGAGTTAACCACTGCTGATACTCATTTCTTCTGTGGATCATATGGTACATTTCAGTTTGTCCTTTTTTTCTCTCCAATAATATATGTTGGATAGCTTTTGCTATCAGAACACATTTTACTCTTGCTTTCCTGTTAGACACCTCATTTTGGGGGCTATACTCCCATTTAGCCCAACTGGGGGAAATCTGGAAAATAATATTGAGTCTGCATTAGCAACAGATCTTCTCTGAGTTGCAGGCAAAAAGATAAAGATCATATACACAGCTCTTATCAAGTGGTGATTTCAGTTGTATTCTTGACAATGAGATAGAACTGTAAAAATTTAATTCCAAGGCCAACAAATATGCAAGCATATCACTCAGAAAATGTCTTTGATCTTTCTGACGGCTTTATCTAATTGGTGTCATTATGTTGTAACTCCATCGACTGCCAACTGCATTTTTTTGTAAACTTGGCAAAGGCTTCCCATGTCATACATTTGAAGAAAAAACATTGCCTGTGCTCTCTCCCCCAAGACTGTCAGAAGAAAAAAAGAAATTTAATTAAATTTCAATCTCTGACAGTTTAAAATAATAGAACAGAAATTATAAAACATTATGGATGGTGGCTGAATATGATTAGTGTTAAAAGGAACCAGATTTACTGATTTTGATAACAGTGTTATGGGTTATATAAGAAAATGTCCTTGTTCTATTGGAACATACCCTGAAATATTTAATATTTAGGAATAAAGGGAGTACAATGTCTCAACTTATAAATGATTCAGAAAAAAATTTAAAAAGAGACAAAGAATGATAAAGCAAATGGGGCAAAATGTAAATAATTGGCAGAAATGAAACAAAAGGCTTAGGGGAATACTTTATATTATTCTGAGTGTATTTAAAATAATAATAAAATTCAAAGTTTCCAAGAAATGACAAGAAATCAGAGTTGAAACTTATAAATGATTACTCTCAGGGCATTTGGGGGCTTCCGTGGTGACTCAGATGGTAAAGAATCTGCCTGCAAGGCGGGAGACTTGGGTTCAATCCCTGGGTCTGGACGATCCCCTGGAGCAGGGAATGGCTACCCACTCCACTCTTCTTGTCTGGAGAATGCCATGGACAGAGGAATCTGGCAGGCTACAGTCCCGGGAGCCACGCAGTCAGACACGCCTGAGCGGACACACTGGCTGAGTTTATTCTGTCAACATCAGCCTTCCCCAACTCAGCTCAGTTTGTTACAGGCTCCACCCCCAATTTGTAGGTCCAGCGGCCTCTGTCTCTCCCGCGGATGGTTACCGAAGTGGAAGCCCTGTCCCTACCAGCTGGGAAGATCCAGGGCGGTCCCTGGGTGTCTAGGTATCTAGCATGTGGGGTGGAGGGGTGCGGGGGTGGAAAGGGCTACAGAGTCACAGCCTCCCCCAAATCCCACCCGGTGTGCTTGGTCCCATTGCTGGGCTTTGATCCTGACTTCGTATGTGTCCATTCCTTTGCTGGGACTCAAGTCCGACTCTCAGTGAAGTCCACAGCCCGCTGGTCCTTGTCTGTCCCTTCCCTAGAAGGTATTTCTTGTCCCTTGTATCTCTCATTCTAGGCTGGAAAGCTGCCCAACCTTGACCGACGACCCCAAACTGCAATGCAGTCACTTGGTCCAGCGTTCGTTCGTTTGTTCTTCCTCTGCCGGCAAACTTTTCTCTAGGCCCCAGCCACCAGACCAGAGGACCCTCTTGGTCTCAATGCCATCCTGGATCAAAGGGGACTTTTCTGGGCTCTTCGAGTAGTCATTTTGATTGCTGGCCACAGCCCTCAGGGGTCAGCCTTACAGCATCTGTGCCCAGGTTTTCCGGGAAGTCCCTTCTGTTTTCCTTGTATTCTCCACTCTGGGCTGTCTTGAGGCCTGAGGACAGCAGCTGTTCCATCTCCAGTGCAGGCAGAGCTGAGGAGTCCAACTGTCCCACAAAGAGTAACCTCTGATCACACACAAACACAGGCTGATTTCTGCTGCAATCTAGAAACTCAACTTCAAATGTCAACTCTCAGAAAATAGCTAAGCTACACTGGGCTTTCCTATAAATTCTCTCTCTAGCACTACAAGGAAAGAAACAACCTTTCCACCAATCAACACAGAATCTAAACAAAGATACAAGTGTGCTGTGCTTATGAAAACCCAAAGTATAAAACATGAATTTGTGTTTTTCAACACTTGTAATATGTAAGTATTCTTGATTTTACTACAGGTTTAAATAAAATTCCTGATGACTTAAAAATATCATATTTTGCCCTAATCTATATGGGGCTTCCCTGGTGGCTCAGATAAGTAAAGGTTCTGCCTGCAATGCAGGAGACCTGGGTTCGATCCCTGGGTCAGGAAGATCCTCTGGAGGGGAGCATGGCAATCCACTCCAGTATTCTTGCTTGGAGAATCCCCACGGACAGAGGAGCCTGGTAGGCTACAGTCCATGGGGTAGCAGAGTCAGGCACAACTGAGCTACTAAGCACAGCACATATGGACATGGGTTTTGGCTCAGACAGTAAAGCCTCTGCATGCAATGCAGGAAACCCCAGGTCTGATTCCTGGGTCAGGTAGATCCCTTGGAGAAGGGAATGTCTACCCACTCCAGTATTCTTGCCTGGAGAATTCCATGGACAGAGGAGCCTGGTGAGCTACAGTCCATGGGGCTACAAAGAGTCAGACATGACTGGGTAACTAATACTTTCACACTACTTTCATTGAATACACTGAGGTATATTTAGGCTGGGAGAAAAAAATTAAAGCACATTGCATTAGAGACTTAGAACAATTTGGAAAGAAACCTTCAGGGGGTGGAGGGGCACATTATTAAATATTCCTTATAAGCCTCACTGGGAGAGGAGATACTGCCAACTACTTTTACACACAGCACAAAGCTGATGTGGACAAAAAAGGATTCTTCCTGTAGTGAAAATGTCAAGCTGAAAATGGCATCTTTAAGGAGAGATGTGGGGATAGCCCATGAGGAGGGCAGCCAAGTGAGGGACCCTGAATCTGGACTCCGAGACCCATAAAGAGTCTTGTCTGAACCTTCTCTGCCCACCCTCAACCCCCTACCAAATGATGACATTCTGGTTCATCTTTGTTCTTTCCTCCAAGCAGAGATGGGTCAGTCCAGCCTGTCTACATCCCAAAGAGCTGGGACTCCTGCCCAAGTGCCTCTTCACTGCATGTATGGGTGTAGGGAGCTGGTCAAAGGGAAGGAAATTAATCTAGAAGAAAATGCTGACTGGAGGGGGCCTGTCCAAATGGGCCCACAGAGTGATGGGGTCCTGGAGAAAGGTATGGAGTTGTGAGGGAGGGTGGAGAGAAGAAAGCACCAACAGAGTCACTCAGAGCCAGGTGATGTGGAGTGTGTGTGGGGGGGTGCTGGGTGGCTGGTGGGGTGCTCTCAGAGGTACAGGACTTGGCAATCATGCTGGACTTCCTGGCTTTCCTACGCTGACCCCAGCTCCTTCCCTTCTCAAGTGTGGCCCTCCTTGCCATCTGGTTATCTATGGTGATCTCCACCTCCCTTTCAGATCTTTGTCATGATCTTGTTTTGACAATCTTCCATCCTGATGTTTGACCTCTAAACCTCCGATCTCCTATATGGAAATCCTCTTGGTACCTACATCCCTATTCTCAGCTTGGATCCACTTCTGGCCACTGGTTCTCCTGCTATCTCCATCCCAAACCAGACTCCACACAGTTGGGCTCAGGTTGCTCCAATGCCCAGCTTCCAGCCTGCTGGCCCACCCCTCTGATGCTACCAAATAACATGGTTCCTCCAAACATCTCAGCCCCAAACTTGTCACGCTGCCATTTATGCTTCTCAGCTGCAGTTGACAAGAGAGTTGTCTGCACACTGTAAAGTGCCATCAGATGCTATTTCTGAGTATTACATACAGATACAAACTGGAGAAGGCAACTCCAAAGATGAGAATTTCTGTTTAAAAGCATCCTAGAGAATGTCCACCTCCATTTCATTAGTTTACCCAAAGCTGAGTCTGCAGAGAACACTAACTGTGGTGTAGTTTGTCTTTCAGGGGTGACAAAAATGTTCTAAAATTGATTGTGGTAATGGTACTACTACATACTAAAAGCTATTGAATCGTACACTATAAGTGGACACATGGTATGGTATGTGTATTGTGTCACAATAATGCTGCTTAAAAGAAAGAAAACCGTAAATGGTCTACAGGGTGTGACCCTAACTTACCCACTGTATCCACCTGGCTGTCGGAGAGAGGGATCAGACAAAGATGTCATTTTCCAGAAATCCTGGGTGGGCTCTGCTGAAGCATATACCCTGATTTTACCTGCATGAAGCCCCAGGCTGACCATCCCTCCTGCAGGCAGCTCCCCATGCAGGAACAGTGCACACCAAGAGGATTGGCATGTGTAGGTTTCTTGATGCCTATAGCATGCAGAGCTACGCCCACTTTTTTCAGCATTTGATTTTTCCAAACAAAGGGAGAAACCAAGCACATAAAACCCAACAGTGAATTGATGAGCAACTTTGCATATATATAGAATTTCCAGGCAATAAAGCATGCTCTCCAACAAGCTTGTCTTTGTTTAGAGGAAAATTATGCTTTGCTTTCACACAATGCCCTCTGCCAAGCCCAGTGTGCCCTCCTAATTTAAATTAGTCTTTCAATTGTATGATCGTTCCAAAAGAAACTAATTTTCACTACACTCATTCAGGGAACTTAACCAAAACTTGCATTTTTGTTGGGGGAGGTGGCAAACCCACACAGTGAGGTTTTCTGCTTTGCCACAGTTTTAAGATTAATCATTTTCTGAATATCTATAAATATTATTTTGATTATGTGAATGGCTTTAAATAGCTGTTTATGAAAAACTCACAATACTGTAAGTCTGCAAAGAAATAAGCCTAATATAAAATGTGAGCAAGAGAATGATACCCAAATTGCACAATTATATTCTAATTTGTAGATTATAATTCAGTGTGCCATAATAATTTATCCTGAAAATTATGTTATCTCAAAAAGAAAGATTAAAAAACTGATTAAGATAACTTTTCTCACAAATCCAAAAACACTTCATTCCCTGGGTAATTTCATTCTGTCCTACCTCAATAAGGACATTTCAAATCAAAGACCACAGACGGAAGGTTAATAAATCTTGACGGCTTCAATAGGCTGTTTTCTTATTTATGTTAAATTCTGTGTGAAGTTCAGCACTTCATATAATCTGGCATGAAATGGAGGGTTTAAAAAAAAGTTTAGAACTTGGCTATTCAAAAAATGTCTTAATGGTATCTATTCCTCACTACTGGGATATTTCCCAGAAAGGGCACCATTTCACTATAATTTTTTCTAAACAGAGCTATGATAGAAGGGAATACCATGACCTTGGGGAGCATGAGAAATCTGATCAACAGTGGCTTAATTTTTTTTAATTGTCATAAATATACAGCTCATTCTATAAATTCAAAATCTGGACAAGTTAATCATTCTAAATGGCTTTGGGGCAAATTCTGTTAGTTTGGTTTTTTTGGAGAAAGTGTTATTTTTATCCTTCGCCTTTCTAACTCCCTCCTTCCCTATACAAAACAAGATATTCATCTCTGAATGCCCTTGGTAACCTAAGCATATATATCTTGGGGACAAATTACGTCAGCATAAAATTCAGAATTGGCAGTCTCAGAGAACAGAGTCAGAAGTAGGTTTGCTATTCAGAAAATTAAACCATTTTAGTGATAATTAAAATCACAGAAAATTATGAATGGAACTCAGGAAATACATCTTTTTTGGCAGGTTCATATACGTCACAAATCAATACATACGGTTTAATCTCAGGTAGAGCAGGCATTGTAAAGTTTCACCAAAAGCAAGGAGTAATTGAACACTCAACTCTTGGGTAGGGGAGGCTGCAAAGGTGGAAAAAGGGTCTCAGATGCCTTAAAAAATATTCCCTGGCTCTGTTCTCTAGCAGTTGCCTGTGACAAGTTCCAAAGAGCCGAAGTTTTAATTAAATACTATGGAAAAGTAGGATGCCACATCCCTTAAAAAAAATCAGAGTGGCTCACAACAGGACAGGGAATCAAGAGTAAGTACTAAAAGCAGAATCCAGCTGCTGTCTCAAAAAGATTAAAAACAAAGAAGAATTGAAAACATTAAAGGAAAATGGTCGCAGGGATGCTGCCAAGGGAGCATTTAAAACAGACCCGGAAAGTAACAACAAATCGCTCCCCTCTCTGCCACCTTCCCTCACATACCAGAAGCCATAGGGAGAGCTCGAAAGGAAATTCAAAACACACTTCTTCTGTTTGGTATACTTTGAAGATGCTCAGAGGACAAAGCAGCAATCAGTCAATGAACACATAGAAAGTTTAAGACAGTTCAAGTCCAGTTTTGTGATGATTATTATATAATGTTCAGTGCCCACTTTAGAGGCCAAAATAGTGTGTGCAAATGCCTAAGTAAGTAGGAGCTTTTTTCCAAAGGTTGGCACACGCTGGTATAAGAAAACAGATGGCAAGACATCTATGCCATTATTTTGGGCTTCTCTGAAATGCCCCCTTGGAGCAAAGATTTCAGCACCCACCTCTCACAATGTCACAGATGAGCTTTCTCTTCTCATTAAAATTTTATTCTTGCAGTCAGTCTCAAAGCTCATGGCAGACTCAATTCCTATTCAGACCGAAATGAATGTATCATTTTTTCCCCTGCTTCTCCAGAGTCACTTATCTGCACTTCCAAAATAAATCTTTGGCTTTTTACAAAGTGACTCTTCTACTCTCTCTCACTGAATCCTTTCCCCTAGAAGGAAGGGAAGTGGGAGGGGGTGCGGAAGGAAAGGAAGAAAAACATAAGAACCAGAATTATAACCAGGATAAAGCTTAGCCCTGATTTTCTACTGTAAGCCTTACAGTGAAAGGCAATTTAAAATTCGGATTCAATACCAGCAAGTTAACTGATGTAATACACCACATTAACAAAATGAAGGCTGAAAATCATATTCTCATCTCAACAAATATAGAAAGAACATTTGATAAAACTCATCATCCTTTCAAAATAAAAAACTCTCAACAAAGTGGATATAGACGGAACACATCTCAATAAAAAGGCCATACACAACAAGCCCACAGCTAATATCATATTCAACATAAAAAGCTGAAATCTTTTCCTCTATGATCAGAATGCCCATTCTCACCACTTCTATTAAACATGGTATTGGAAGTCCTAGTCAAAGCAATTATGCAAGAAAAAAAAATAAAAGAAGCATTCATACCCTAAAAGAGAAGTAAAACTGTTATTATTTACATATGATATACTACATTTATATACATATATAACCTTAAAGATGCCACCAAAAAACTGTTAGAATAAACACATTCAGTAAAGTTGCAGGATACAAAATCAATACACAGAAATCTGTGGCATTTCTATACACTAACAATGAACTATCAGAAAGAAAAACTAAGAAAACAATCATATTTACAATTGCAGCTAAAATATCTAGCAATAAATTTAACCAAGAGTTGAAAGATCTGTATATTGAAAACTACTAGAAAATAATGAAAGAAATTGAAGAAGACACAAATAAATGGAAAGACAGTCCAAGCTCATGAATTGGGAGAATTAATATTGTTAAAATGTTCATACTACTCTAAGTAATATACAGATTCAATGCAATCCCTACCAAAATTCCAATGGCTTTTTTTGCAGAAATAGAACAAACCTAAAATATATCTGAAACCATAGAGACTGTGAATAGCCAAAGCAATCTTGAGAAAGAACAAAGCTGTAGGTATCATACTCCCTCAAACTATATTAAAAAGCTATGGTAATTTAAACAGTATGGTATTGGCATAAAAACAGACCCAAAGATCAATGGAGCAAAACAGAGAACCCAGAAATAAACCCACATGTATATGGTCAATTAATTTATGATGCAGGAACCAAGAATATACAATGGAGAAAGGATAGTCTTCTCAGAAAAATGGTGTTGGGAAAACTGGGCAGCCTCATGCAAAAGAATGAAACTATATCACTATCTTATACCATTCACAAAAATTAACTCAAAATGGATTAAAGTCTTGAATGTAAAACGTGAAACCACAGAACTCTTAGAAGAAAAGATAAGCAGTAAGCTCCTTGACACTGGTCATGGTGATAATTTTTGGAATTAATATCAAAAGCAAAAATCAAAGCAAAGGCAAAGCAAAAATCAACACGTGGTACTATAGCAAGCTGAAAAGCTTCTGCACAGCAAAGGAAATTATTAACAAAATGAAAAGGCCACCTACAGACTGGGAGAAAATATCCACAAACACTATATCTGATAAGGAGTTAGCACCCCAAATTTATAAAGAACTCATGCAACTCAATAGAAAGCAACCAAACAACTCAATTAAATCCTGGGCAGAGGGTTTGGACATTTTTCAAAAGAAGACATCTGGGTGCCAACAGGTACATGAAAAAGCACTCAACATCACTGAGGATGTGGGGGAAAGGGAACCCTTGTGCACTGCCACTCTTGGTGGGAATGTAAGTTGAGGCAGTCACTATGGAAAACAGCACAGAGTTTCCGCAAAAAAATTAAAAGTAGAATTATTATATGATCCAGCAATTCTACTTTTTGTATTTATCCAAAAGAGATAAAAAATCTAACTCAAAAAGTTACCTGCATGCCCATGTTCATTGCAGCATTATTTACATTAGCCAAGTTGTGGAAACAACGTGTCCATCAATGAGTGAATGCATCATGAAAATGCGGTGTGTGTGTGCACACTTGTATACATATGGTTGTATGTCAAGTATATCGCAATTACATAAAGAATCTGGAAGTCAGTTTAATAGGAAAGCAATGTTACACAGTGCAGAATGCCTAAAATCTCTATCAGAGATGTGCTATTGTCAAGTGTTTCATCCATGAGGAAGTTATGAATGAAATTAAAAGGTCTCCCCACAGACCCATTGATAGCATTCATCAGACTCTAATGTTCTCTGTAGATCACTCTACACCAAACAGGCAGTAAGCATGTTCCCTGAATGATGGAAGAAGAAGCAAGAAGGTAGCATAGTAGTTTATGGGGACAAGGCTATGGATCACCCTAGAAACGATGTACAACTGACAATTGTGACAAGTCTTGCCCATGAGAGGTCCTATGGATGCACAGATATAAAGCTCAATATTCAGAAAACAAAGATCATGGCATCCGGTCCCACCACTTCATGGGAAATAGACAGGGAAATAGTGGAAACAGTGTCAGACTTTATTTTTTGGGGCTCCAAAATCACTGCAGATGGTGATTGCAGCCATGAAATTAAAAGACGCTTACTCCTTGGAAGAAAAGTTATGACCAACCTAGATAGCATATTCAAAAGCAGAGACATTACTTTGCCGACTAAGGTCCGTCTAGTCAAGGCTATGGTTTTTCCAGTGGTGATGTATGGATGTGAGAGTTGGACTGTGAAGAAAGCTGAGTGCCGAAGAATTGATGCTTTTGAACTGTGGTGTTGGAGAAGACTCTTGAGAGTCCCTTGGACTGCAAGGAGATCCAACCAGTCCATTCTGAAGGAGATCAGCCCTGGGATTTCTTTGGAAGGAATGATGCTGAAGCTGAAACTCCAGTACTTTGGCCACCTCATGCGAAGAGTTGACTCATTGGAAAAGACTCTGATGCTGGGAGGGATTGGGGGCAGGAGGAGAAGGGGACGACAGAGGATGAGATGGCTGGATGGCATCACTGACTCAATGGACATGAGTCTGAGTGAACTCTGAGAGTTGGTGATGGACAGGGAGGCCTGGCGTGCTGCGATTCATGGGGTCGCAAAAAGTGGGACATGACTGAGCAACTGAACTGAACTGAACTACCAAGCATTTCAGCAGAATTTTCTCTGCCTTGGACCTCAAGGATTGGACTGTAGCATTGTGAACGCAATATTCCAGTGAGGAAGGTGAAGGTTGGAGGTGCACTTGGAAGTGAAAACTATACTGGTGGTAGCAGGGTGTCCAGCCACGATGAAAGGAATCAGGTTTCAATAAAGGTACTTTAGAGGCATATTTCTTCAAGTCTTTGAGGCATTCTTGGAACGCTTTCTTCTGAAGAAGACAAGGATGTTAAGATTTGCCCCTAAGAAGTGCATTATATTGAATATGACAGTGGCTAATACGCCCCTGAGACCCTAGCTAAATAAAAAGATATTTTTAAAAAATAGAAATAAAGTTGTCTTAACATTAAAAAGAGTCTAGAATCTTGAGTCAAGACTCCTGTGCTAACCTCCCGTGGTTTGGGGCAGCAATCTATGAGTCTGCTTTGTAAGATGCAGAGGGCAGCAGGAATGCAGGTGCTCTTGTTACAAGGTTTCAGGAATGTTTTTTAAGCCCCACACCAGCTTCCACTGTCTTTAAAAGGGGCATCAGGGAAGTGCTCTCATCTTCTGATACTGCACCCCAAAGCCTTGCAGTTCTCCTCCATGGCTGAGCTCTTGGTACCTGTGCTTGCGCTTTCTCCTGCCGGGCCACTCCCTTGCTTGGGTCTCCTGCTGGGTCTCACCCATTTATCTGTCACAGCTTCTAATCACAGAAGTATGATCAACCATCACCAATGGGTCCTATTATACTCTGGGCAGATTTCTAGCATCATCTCTGAGAGGTCATACGTTCCCATTAAGCAGCAAAGTGCCTGATTTCTCTTTCTGACACCACCCTGCAGCATAGTACCCAACAAAAGTTGGGACCTCAGGAAAGCTGATTACGTAAAGTGTTGGTCAGCTCAGTCGTGTCCGACTCTTTGTGACCCCACGGACTGTAGCCAACCAGGCTCCTTTGTCCATGGGGTTTTCCAGTGCTGGAATGGGTTGCCATTCCCTTCTCCAGGGAATCTTCCTGAACCAGGGATCGAACCCCAGTCTCTTGCATTGCAGGCAGATCTTTACCATCTGAGTCACCAGTTGTATAGATGAATCTATAATGAATTGTCATCCATACATGGGAAAATGTTCGTCATGAGAATATTTTTAATTTTCCAATTTTCTCTTTTAGTTATCAGTTCACAGTTGTACTCCAAAGAATGCCACAGCTGAACCAAGCCATATGGATGTTGGCATACATGCATGCTAGCCTGGCCAACACCACATCCTACTCATTCATTCTATGCACCTCTTTAATTTGTATTCCTTTGAAAGCAGAGCCTGAAATGAGGACTTGGATGCAGCTCATTTGGGAAGTGATCCCAGGAAGCAGGAGGAAAGAGCAGGAAAACAGACCAGGAAGGAGGGAAAGACAATACAGGCTGTGTAACTGGGTTGGTTAACCCCCTGGGGACCCATGTAGAATGCATCTCAGAATTCTGCCTCCAAAAGACAGGTCTGGGGAATTTATCTGCAGATTCCCATCCCCATTAATTGAGGGCTACTTCCAGAAGCACTCTGTGCCCCCAAACTTCCAAACTATCCAGAGGTTAGGTTGTACAAACTCTTGTGGTTTAGAAAGAAACGGCGAGGCAGGGAATAGTTGAGGTGGGGCATGGATGTGCACAGGAACTGTCCATCCAGCTGCAGCTGACATGGAAGGCAGGCCACAGCACACAGTTAACCATGGCTAGGGGAAGGGCAGCATAAGTAAATAGTTAGGGTCTTATATCATGTATTTCTGGATGGTGAAACTAAATTACAAACTTGACTCCAAAATACAATTCATTAACTCCCTGGTGGCTCAGCTGGTAAAGAATCCTCCAGCAATGTGAGAGACCTGGGTTCGATCCCTGGATTGGGAAGATCGCTTGGAGAATGGATGGCTACCCACTCCACTATTGTGGCCTGGAGAATTCCATGGACAGAGGAGCCTGGTGGGCTACAGTCCATGGGGTTGCAGAGTTGGACCCAACTGAGCAACTTTAACTGATAAAAAGAAAATGCTTAATGAGGCTATGAAGATGTCCCAGCTGGGCCTTGGGGACAGAGTTCCCAGGAAAACAGATACTCTTCCAGCTGATGCTTAATAATATCCAAGATTTCTAATCTCCCCCCCAACCCCAACTAGCCCTGACTCTTACCATCCACATTTCCTTTCATCCCCAGTCATTCATGGGGTCAAGGGCTGAGAATTGCCCTACATTCTTCTCACTGTGATTTCTTTTCACCTTGTAAATTGGTCTCCATGACCATTTTATAAAAACAAGTGAAGGTAGCAGCAAAGGAGAGAGGAGGAGGGGCTTGCAGATTGGACTGAATTCAATCATTTAAAGATCGCTTCCCCTTTCCTCTCTTGGGCTCTGATAATTGATTAGAAAGAATTCCCATCTACCTTATACGCTGCCTTATATGTGCAAACGACAGTAAACGTATACTGCTTAGCTTTCTGTAAGTATGTCTGATAAAGCTCCTTGTAGTCACCGTCATCAGAATTTTCTATGCCAATTAGAAAAAGGACAGACCAACTGCAGTGCCTTTGTTATTTTTTACCTGAACCTCTGAGCACGCTGTTTCTTTATTTGGTAAAGGTGACGTCAGGCACCCACCCACCCCTCCCCAGCGCACGTGCACCCTCCATTGATGCAGCCCATCTGCTTCTGCTCCCACCACACGGAACAACTGTCAATGAATTTGGCCCTTTTGTTTCTTGCAATCAGTCTCACTTTTCCAACATGAGCCTCTTAGCTTAATACTGGCCCAGAATTTTGAGATAAACAGATGTCATGGCAGTGAGATGAGGAAAAGGGATATAAAACCAGAAATTGAAGCTGGCTTCTAAAGAAAATGTCTTCTAAGCAGCAGCAGCAGCACAGAGAGGGCTTGGGGCAGTGAAAAATACTGTATCTATCGTAATGTATACATGTTGATACATTTGTCCAAGTTTATGGGATGGACAACACCAAGAGAGAACCATAATGTGCTGACCCATGGACTCTGAGGGATTATGAAATGTCCCTGAAGGTTTGTCAGCTAAAACAAATGTAACAAACACTCTGGTGCAGATGTTGATAATGGGGATGCCACGCCTGTGGGAGCTTTCCTAGTGGCTCAGTTGGTAAAGAATCTGCCTGCAGTACAGGAGACCTGGGTTCGATTCTCAGGGAAGGAAGATCCCCTGGAGAAGGAAATGGCAACCCACTCCAGTACTCTTGCCTGGAGAATTCCATGGACAGAGAAGCCGGATAGGCTGCAGTCCGTGGAATTGCAAGGAGTCAGACATGACTGTGTGGCTAACTTTAACTTTCATGCATGTGGGGAGGGCAGAGGGTATACAGGAAATCTCTGCACCTTCTGTTCAATTTTGCTGTAGAGCTACTAAAACTGTTCTAAAAAAAAAATCTATTTTACAAAAATAAATAAATAGAAAAAAAGAGGAAGGGAGGAAATAGGGAAAAAAAAAAAAAGGAGGAAAGTATAAACCAAGATTGAGAGAAATCAGAAAAGACCAGGGACACATGCCTGAAATTTAATATCTATCAGATGTCACAGGGCAGTATTTGTTGAGGTCATGGAAGATGTTAGGTAAAGAAGGTAACAAAGGACAGAAAATCAGGGCTGATTTCTTGGAAGTCCTACCAGTGTTGTCACACAGGGCCCAGTGTTGAGAAAGGCTCTGTCCTTGGTTTAATGCTCTGCTGTTTCCATCCTGGAATTCTTAATTTTTAAACAAAGGCCCCACATTTTCCCTTTATACTGGATCCCCACAAATTATGTATCTAGTCCTGAGTAAAATAATAGGAATTGTGAGATTTCAAAGTCTTTCCTTCGTAGGCTAAAGCCCAGCACGAAAATACTTGCAGGATCATTCTCAAAGCACTCCCTCCTTTCCTATGGATCCACATTAAGCTGTCTTGGTTTAAAGGCAGGAGGAACTTCAGGCCTCCGTGCTCCTTGTCGCATGCATGCAGCGGACTGGTGCAGAGCTGCAGGAGCGAATGGGCACTCTGGTGGATTCGTGCTGAGAGCAGGAAGGCTTAGTGGACAGAGTTCTAAATGGGTGAGATTCTAAACCCCTTCCCTGGCTTCCTTATTTGCAGAAGTGGGAAAATAATACTCTCCCAAATAACTGATGCTTACCCTTCAAAATGAGATTTACTCACCTACAGCCTAACTTCACCTTGAGGAAAATGCCTTAAAAGTCATCTGTAGTACTGCCTGATTAAAAATCTACTTTCCTTAAAAAAAAAAAAAAAAAAGAGCAAAAGAGGCAACAAAGCTCCCACTGGTCCCCAGGGACCACTGTGGAAATGGCTGTCGCCAGGCTTCCAATTCCTGACTCTGAGCCTTGACTCTTATCAGTCATCAAACTTCCTCTCCTTAAATAGAGCCACCACAAATGTCACCACCAGCTTTCCTCGGATAAATCCAGGAGTCTGGCGTCAGAACTCCAGCTGCCAAAATAAAAACTCTCTAAATGACTGTCGGTTCACGCTAGATCTTCCTTCCTCCCTCCTGTGGTTCTCAGGTCACTGTTTGCCACCAGGATGCGTCTTCCAGTCTTGCTTTCAGTCCTCAGGAGTTCACCCTAGTGGCTTTTTAACTTGACAGCTGTAAAACACTAAGACATAATTCCTTTTTTTCTCCTAGGGCTAAAGAAAAATACCAGTGCCCCTTGGGGGGCATTCCCCCCAAACTGCACAGATGCACAGTCCAACTGAAATGGTTTTGCACACTGTAGGATGTTTTCCTTCTCAAAATCTGCTAAGAGAAGACACATTATCTACAAGTTTAAATAAATGGCTTAGTTCTGAATCTTACAAAATGTCTATCCATACATTTTAATTTTTCCTTGCTGATTAACATTAAAAAGTAAGGCAGATACAAACAGAGATACACTGGTTAGCCTGAATATATGTATATTCATGTCCATTTGATTAAAGCTCATCCTTGTGTATAGACGTGTCCTCTCGTGAAACCTTGTTCTGTCAGTGGAAATTGCAAGTGGAAATGACCTCCATGGGAGAAGAGGCACTTGTTATTTGGACGTGATCCTAATTACAAAGTAGCTGGATGAGCAGAGACCAAATACTGCCCATGTTTCTAGCAACAGGACACAATTTGGTCTCTCAACAATTGAAAGCTGTTTGTAAGCAAACAAGACCTCTTTACTGACATTATTACTATGCATAAGTATTATTGCCAAAGCCTGAACAATGGAAGTCCAGTACAAATGGACTTCTTTCGTTATAAAACATGCTCAAAAGATGTTAAAAGCCCATTAACTTGAAAGTAGACAGTGTTATATGATCTCTTCTAGCTAAGTAGTAAGGCAAAAAAAAAAAAAAAAAAAAAACACGAGTGCCACAACCCTTAAAACGTTAACTTTATAAATATTAAAGGAGAAATTCTAGTTTGTGAGTTCTCATTCAAATAGACCTTTGACAAGATACATATGATTTTCCTGGTATTTAAAACTAGGTCCAAATTGCCTATCAATCTCAGAAACTGCTCGTCAGCACTGACTCTCTCTTTTCCTCCTCTCTCCTTCCCCTCAGTGAGGAGGTATCTAGGAAGTGGATGAATGCTCATCCTTATTACCCCATAAGTGGTTACCAGCCCCAGGAAGATGGACAGCTAGGCTCTTCGCCAGATCAAATTTCCCCCATCAGGCAGCTGGAGAATATGAAGCAGCTAGCAGTTAGCTGCTCTAGCAACATGAAATCACTATCACTCAGATAAACATGGGAAACTCTTGAAAAAGGCTGTTTTCCATTTTTAATTTGCTCTTTCGTAGAAAAGGGGGAAAATATCAAGCTGGTCATAACAAGTCAGATCATTAAATTGATATTGCAAAGGCCATTATGGATTCAGAATAGCTGTAACAACATTCACATCTTATAGATAAGATAGAGACAACATTAAAGACTGAGAATTATCCTTATTTTCCAAAAGGAAAAATTGAAGAGAGAATCAACTTATTTGTGTGCAAATGAAAGGTGGAGCTAATATTAAAATTCTCTATTCTGCTCCCTCCTGCTGGATGCCACTTCACCAAACAAACACCCTCCTTGTTTCACCATGGAAATAAATGTTAATGATTTTTACTAAGTATTTAACTCTCTGATTTACACATGGTGTCTAGTTAGCCTACCCTGGAGGGTCTCTGTAAGAGGTAGTGCTGCACAGTTGAAGAATCAGTGCACTGAGATGTGGGAGAACTCAGTTAACTTGGAAACATCCCCTCTTTGAGCCTCAGCTTTTTTGCCCATTTGTAAGGGCATGACTGGGGAAAAGTGGGACAAAGTAATTCCCAGTTGTACAGATGTGAGAGTTCGACCATAAATAAGATTTCAGTTCAGTTCAGTCACTCAGTCGTGTCGCTAAAGAATTGATGCTTTTGAACTGTGGTGCTGGAGAAGACTCTTGAGAGTCCCTTGGACTGCAAGGAGATCTAACCAGTCAATCCTAAAGGAAATCAACCCTGAATATTCACTGGACGGACTGATACTGAAGCTGAAGCTCCAATACCAAAGTATTAAAGCCACCTGATGCCAAGAACTGACTCATTGGAAAAAACCCTGATGCTAGGAAATACTGAGGGCAGGAAGAGAATGGGATGACAGAAGATGAGATGGTTGGATGGCATCACTGACTCACTAGACACGAGTTTGAGCAAGCTCCAGGAGATAGTGGAGGACAGGGAAACCTGGCGTGCTGCAGTCCATGCGGTCATAAAGAGTTGGACACAACTGAGCGACCGAACAACTTTACAGATAAAAGTCTATAATTCTTCCAACTGCTGAACATGTTTCTGATTAACCCCACACCTTTCCTGTGCATGGGTTTTAACACACAACACTTTAATATTAGCCAGTCACTTCTTGAGCAACTACTTAGGGTCAGGCCCCTGGGTGATGCACTGAACAAAGATACAGAATCCCATCCTCTACAGCTCATACTCCAGCAGGAGATTAACATGAAGCTAGGAATTATGATACATGTAGCAATAATAAGCGCTTTAAGGCATATCTCTACAAAGTGCCCTGGGAGCTCAGAAAAGCAAAAAATGGGGGAAAATTTAGAAGCTTTACAAAGGAGATAAAAACCACATGGGGCTTAATAGCTTGTATGAGTTTCCTAAGCAGGAAAGAGGAGAGTGGCCTCCCAGGCAGAGGGAAAGGCATGTGCAAAGGCTCAGAGGCGTGACAAAATCTGGTAAGCAGAAGAAATGATGAGAGCAGATGGTCATGGTTAATATAAGAGTTTTCAAGAACAAAGATCAGCAGAAAAAAATTTTTTTCCATGAAGAGATAGAGAAAAAATATCTTAGGCTCTGCAGCCCATACGGTGTCCTTTGCAATTACTTCTCTACCACTATAACACAAAATCAGCCATAAACAATATGTGAAAAAATGAATGTGGCTATGTTCCAATAAAACTTTATAAAAACTGGCAGCAGCATGGCTTTGGCCCAGAGGCCATAGTTTTATAACCCCTATCATAGAGCATAACAGGCGATATGAACACAAAGGCAAGTTGGAAACCAGACTGAAGAAGTTCCAATGGGCATTACAGAGATGCTTGAGAAATAGCATTTTTACTTTTATTTTTAGTAAAAGAATGAGGTAACAACATCTGTATGCTAAAAACGATAATAGCATCGTGGTGTATGGACATTTTCATATCTTGTATTATTAAAATAAAACCTATTAGCTTTCTTTACTTCACTATACTTTGACATCCTCAAATTAAATTTAGCTGTGTGCTTAGTTGCTCAGTTGTGTATGACTCTTGCCACCCCATAGACTGTAGCCCTGTCAGGCTCCTCTGTCCATGGGATTCTCCAGGCAAGAGTACTGGAGTGGGTTGCCAGTTCCTTCTTCAAGGGATCTTCCCAACCCAGGAACTGAACCCAGCTCCCCTGTATTGCAGGCAGACTCAACTGACCGAGCTACGAGGAAGCCGTAAATCTAGCTGGGACATGCTTTCCCAAGAATATATAGAAATCGGACTCTTTTCAACCAAGCAAGCATCTGGAAACACTTACAAAGCACATCATGTCCCACTTGGTCTGAAACACCTGGCCAAAAGAATAGTAACAGCTTTACCTCTTTAGTAAAAGCATTGCCTATAAAACTAGTAAATCTGACTTCTGTCTGATATAGAGCTATAGGAAAGTGGTACTATATACCTACACAGGAAATGTTTTATTTAGTATGCAAAGCACTGCCCACCCGCCCCCCCACCCCGACCGCCAATTCATAAGGGCAAATAATAAGGAAGTAAGAAAGGCAACATTTGCAGAAACTTTGTTTCAAGTCATACAGTAAAAAAAAAAAAGGACACATCTATTATTGTGGCTTTTTCTGTCAGAGACTGCTGGGCGCCAGGTCACAGAAGTGAAAGAGAGACTTTGCTGTCAGAGAGTTCACAGTCTAGAAGAGAGGTCAGCAAAGGTTTTGTCAAGGTCTAGATAGTAAATATATTACACTGTGAGCCTTATGGTCTCTGTGGCAAACACTTAACTCTCTGGTTGTACCAGGAAAGAAGCCACAGATAACATGTAAACAAATGGGTGTGGCTGTTCCAATAAAGCTGTAATTGTTTACATATCCATAGTTTAGAAAAAGGGAGAAGGCAATGGCAACCCACTCCAATACTCTTGCATGGAAAATCCCATGGATGGAGGAGCCTGGTTAGGCTGCAGTCCATGGCGTCGCTAAGAGTCGGGCAGACTGACCAACTTCACTTTCACTTTTCACTTTAATGCACTGGCGAAGGAAATGGCAACCCACTCCAGTGTTCTTGCCTGGAGAATCCTAGGGATGGGGGAAGCCTGGTGGGCTGCTGTCTATGGGGCTGCACAGAGTTGAACACAACTGAAGTTACTTAGCAGCAGCAGCAGCAGTTTAGAAAAAGAGGCATCATTAAAAATATGTTCAGTTCAGTTGCTCAGTCATTTCCGACTCTTTGCGACCCCATGAATTGCAGCACCCCAGGCCTCCCTGTCCATCAGCTCCCAGAGTTCGCTCAAACTCATGTCCATCGAGTCGATGACGCCATCCAGCCATCTCATCCTCTGTCGCCCTCTTTTCCTCCTGCCCCCAATTCCTCCCAGCATCAGAGTCTTTTCCAGTGAGTCAACTCTTTGCATGAGGTAGCCAAAGTACTGGAGTTTTTCAAATATGCAAAGCCCTACAAAGGAAAGGCACAGGGTTCTCTAAAAACGCAGGTTAGATGGACAGGTCCAAGAAGGCTCCTATGAGGAGGAGTGGGTAAACAAGAGAACACACGCTAAGTCACTTCAGTGGTATCCGACTCTCTGCGACCCTGTGGACTGTAGCCCACCAGGTTCCTCTGTCCATGGGATTCTCCAGGCAAGAATACTGGAGTGGGTTCCCATTTCCTCCTCCAGGAGATCTTTTCTCCCCACCCAGGGATTGAACTCATGTCTCTTATGTCTCCTGCATTGGCAGGCAGGTTCTTTAGCACTAGAGCCACCTGGGAAGCCCAGACAAGACAGAGGAATAGCAAGCAGTGCAGAGAGGTAGAGATGAGTGGGAAATAACTGATACAGAGAAGCCCCGGGTCAGGGGTGGGGAACATCTGGAAAATGCTTTACAAGGTACATCTCAGATGCAGCTTAAGTGCAAAAGCAGCCAGGCTGTCAGGGATCTTGGATTCTATTCTAAGACAAGAGGAAACCACCAAAGGTTTGGAACTTAGGAAGAACTTGATCAGTCTGCATTTCTAACAGATTCAGAGGTGTTGGTGGCAAGAGGCCATGCCTGGAGACCAGCTGGGAGCCTCAGTCACTAGGTCAGGCTTAGTTTGGCTTCCACCAAAAACAGACCCTGAGAAAGGTGTTCTCTTCCAGGAATGTATCTGGGAGGTGATCTCAGGAAGCACATGTCAGAGAGTGGGGAAAGTGAGCCAGGGAGGGGGGTGGGGCAGAAAAGCCAATAGTGGGTGTATTGGTGAGTGAATTACTGCTGGGGGCCCGTTGAGGAAGTGAGCTGAACACAGGTCAACACTGTCCCATGGAGGATTGTAGAAGCTGGGGTATTTGTCACCGGTACTTGCCCCTGGGAGCATCAGATCCCTGTCACTTTTGAGCTGGCTCGTCAGCTGTGAAGATTCCTCAGCAGTCTGGGTGGGGTTTGAGCGTGGGGGAGAGGGTAGGGAGCGGGGAAGGCAGGCCACTGCAGCTGAAGATGAATTCAGAAATGGGCCAAGGGTATAGGGAGTGAGCTGTCAATTACCTTTGCTACAAGTAAGTTTTCCGTTTCATCAGAGTAGGTAAGAAAAATACACATGATTTTCAAATTCTGTCAACATTTCTTAGATAAATCTCTCCCTTTCTATCAAAGACTGAAGGGTGCTAAACTGAAGTATGTTTCATATGTATTTTACCTTCATGCTACAGGGGCCATATTCAGAATATTTAACAACTGAAGAGCAAAGGCTCTGACCGTTTAGAACGGACCTTGACCTTAAAAACACACACAGGTGCGGACTAGCTGAATACCAGTCCTGCCACATTTCCTAAAGATGCTTCTGTTGGTAGGAACAGAGCAGGCACAGCTCAAAGGCAAGTGCAGAATTTCCATGTAAGGGGGAAAGCTTCTGGGCCTCCAGTTAGATAATGGATAAGAAATGTATGAATAAGAAAATGCTGCCTGACAGGGTGGCATGAGGAAGTCAGAGGTGATCTTGGGTGAATGCCTTGAAGAAAAAGCATATCTGATGCACACTGACATTGCACATGTGACCCCCAGACAGGTATGTGGGTTCTGCATCTGAACACGATCTACTGACTGCAAACACAGGTTTTCTAACCAATCTACCTCCCCACTGTAGATGGGGAATAAAAATACTGGTTATCCAAATTACAGTCCAAGGTCAACCTGAGATAAGGTAAAATATTTCAAACCGTTTTCACGGCTTGCAACTCGGAGACACTGCTGTCGGCCTGTCATCCCAGCAAGCCACGGCCTCATACATTTTAACAGCTCACTGCTGGCTCCCTGGGCCTGGGGTAGAGTTACACGGGTAGAGGAGAATTTAAACACTGTGATCACAGGTCACTGTTGAAGCAAAATTGCTGTGGCGGCAGTTTAGTTACTAGAAGAAGCCTAATCGATGAAGACAAAATTGGTCTGGTACCACAGCTCCTGTCCGACTCCATGAGGCCAATTATTTCACGGCCTATATATATATCATTCCCCTTCTAGACTCAGAAATGACTCTCACACATGGTGTGTTCTTTTTTACTATCCTAAATACAAGTTAAGGAAGCACTCAATACTCCTGCCTTCTTCCACACTATATTTTGCATCTCATTTCACACTACCTGAAGTAAGAGCTGGGTTGGGTTTTCCACGGTCCCGAGAACCAAGCGTGAGTTGAAGCAGAGATTGCTAATGGGAGCAGGCTTCCAATCAACCCCACCTTTTCTTAAGGAGGATTCAAATATCTTTTGGTTAAAAGTTTCACCAGGTATGTACCTGGTAGACGTTTTCTTTTTTAAAAATGTATTTATTTTTCAATTGAAGGATAATTGCTTTACAGAAGTTTGCTGTTTTCTTGGCAGAATTTTTCTTAATGTCTAGTCCAATTTTCCTTCTATTATATGTTTGACCAATGACCTGGTCTTTCAAGAGTCTTCATCCATCTCTGATATGAATGTTTTGGGCCTCTTGGCAGAGAAAATATATCTTTAAGATTGTGTTAATTTCTTTATATACATATTGAACATATTATTTACACATATTAAACACACTGCTTTTAAAACTGGCCTCCTCCATGTGCTTGGTCATCTGCTACCCTGCCCCAACTCCATCCTTCCAAGTCATCAAATAATTAGCAGCTAATAAATTCAAGATTTAATGAGATAACATGAGTAAGTACAACAATTTGACACAGAGCAACTAAAGGCAGGAAAACAGTCTGGTGCTCCAAGCAGGCAGCACTTCAGAACTCTTGGATCTAGTTTATGGCTCCTAACAACAGTTACCATGACGATGATGGATGATAGTGGTGACGATAATGAGGTTAATGTTTGCTGCTGCTGCTGCTAAGTTACTTCAGTCGTGCCCGACTCTGTGCGACCCCATAGACGGCAGCCCACCAGGCTCCCCCACCCCTGGGATTCTCCAGGCAAGAACACTGGAGTGGGTTGCCATTTCCTTCTCCAATGCATGAAAGTGAAAAGTGAAGGTGAAGTTGCTCAGTCGTGTCCGACTCTTTGCAATCCCATGGACTGCAGTCTACCAGGCTCCTCTATCCATGGGATTTTCCATGCAAGAGTACTGGAGTGGGGTGCCATTGCCTTCTCCGTAATGTTTGCTAGAACCTTACAGTCTGTAGAGCACTTTCACAGGTTACCTCATTTAAACTTTACCCAACCTTACAATACAGTTATTAACAGAACAGATATCCTTATTTTTGCCAATGAAAAATGCATCCAGAGAGGAAGGGACCTGCACATTGTTAAGTGACTCACACGGTTATAAACCAGAGGATGAAGATATAAGCACAGACCTTGAGATTCTAGAATCTTCCCTCACATCACGTGGCCTCCTACTTCCTCCTCCTCTGGCAACTTCTCATAGTGCACTTATTAATTTCCTTCTGGTTGAAATTAAACCTTGTCTTTCAGATACATGAATTTTAGCCTTAGAATCACTCCAAACTCCTGCACGCCATCAAATAGCAGTTAGAGAGGCCCTGAGCCAGGCTCATTAACTATATAAAGAAGGCAAAACTGGATCCATACTCAAGGCATCCACGGATTTAGCTAGTCCCAGAGGACACAGGGGGCTTCCCAGGTGGCACTTGTGGTAAAGAACACACCTGCCAACTCAGGAGACATAAAAGATGCAGGTTCAACCCCCAGGTCGGGAAGATCCCCTGGAGGAGGGCATGGCAACCCACTCCAGTACTCTGGCCTGGAGAATGCCATGGACAGAGGAGCCTGGCAGGATACAGGTCAAAGGTTGAAAGCGTTGCACACGACTGAAGTGGCTTAGCACACATGCAGAGGACACAGGAATGCAAAGAGAAATTCATTTCAGGTGGATACCCATAAAGGTTAAGAAGAAAATATGAGAGAGAGGAGAAAAATGTCAGCTAAAACCAGTCTGAAATAGAGGAAAAAAAGAATATTAGCTAAATATTCTCTAAGCATTTCACACTGCGCACACCATGGCAGAAATCAATCCAATAAATCTAATTTGAGAAATTTAATATACATTTAGAAGAAAAATACTAGATTTACTTAATTATCAACAGCCCCTTATTGAAACCCATGAATACACCACAAACATATTTTTAACACTTTCCCATCTGTCTATACCAAAAAGCTTATCATCCAAATCTACTGGAATAAGGAATTTCTCCCCCTCTTCTCAGTTCATTGAACACCACAGGGTGGCTATTTTCATTACCTTTTGCCCACCGTTTTCCGTGATCCATTAGACAGCAGCTTCACAAAGTTTCATAAAATATTTTAAATGAAGGTACTTCACTGAGAGGCCACTGATGAATTTCTCTGATAAGGCACGCACAGTATTCTCTCTCAATCCAGATCCACAGAAGTACAATTAAAAAAAAATAAACCGCAAATGTGTTGGAGTAATAGCAATGCTAGCTATAAAATTTCAGCACTTTATAACAACAAAGCCCTTTCACTTATATTAACACATAGTATCTCATGTAAACCCTGCTGACAACTGAGAGCAAGTCTTATGCTCCTCGTTAGAAAAGGAGAAACTGAGTGGCTGGTTCAGGACATGAACCCAGCAGCACAGGCTGCTTCCTTCTGTTTGGAGAAGTGCTACAAGCTCCAGTCCAGTGCAAGGGCCTTATCTTGCAGTCCAGCTAAAACTGTATAATAGGATAGAGAATGAAACATTTTCATGGATGGCAAGGACTTCATCTGTCTTAAATCTATTGCTTATTGATGCCAAACGGGAGATAACCAGAGAACAGAAGTTACAAAAGTCACTCGATTTAGTCAGTAAAGAGCTCAATAAGCCTCATCGAGTCGCTCTTATACAATTAAAAAATGCTTGGTTGTCTGATTCCCCAAAACATATCATATTAGAGAAGAAAATTATAAAGGTGAGAGAAATGGCTAAAAGCAGGCCATTGCGAGTAGTAAGAATTGACAGCTGACCATTTAGGAAGGTCAGACAGAAGCAAAGAGCAGAGCAGCTGGGAGCCATGAGACCCACACACCCGTCCTCAAGCTCCCAGTACTTCTGTGCTGCACACCGGACAATAATGCCTGCCGAGGATCACGCTCTCCAGGTAAACATCAAGATGCTCATCACTGTGTTTCAGGAAATAGAATCCACTTTTTAAATGTATATTTAAAAATTAGTAACATAAGAAGCACCTGAGTGTTTAAAAGGGGTATTCGGACAACGTGACCAACTAGAATGACTCATGTCTCAAAGGTTCTGGATAATATTGATTGCTACAGATGAACAATGCATGAACCTGTCTGTGTGCCCAGGCTTTGCTGTTGAAGTTCTGCATTAATTGTCTCACTGAATCCTAACAACCAGAGCACAAGGTAGATTATTTTGGTCTCTTGACTTCACCGATGAGAAAACTGAGACACGGGGAATTTGAGAAACTTGCCCAAGTCGCAAGCTTGTTAGGGGTGGTTTCAGGATTCGAACATAGGCTGTTCAGCCCAAAGTCAACACGTGGAGCCAAGGGGCCATTTGGCTAAGAGTCCACTGTGCCAGTTTCTAACTGTTGGCCTCGTACAGCCAACCAGAGGAAACCTCACTTTTCCAAAGTTTACTTATCAATTAGTCATTTGGAATTCAGGCTTTCCATCATTCATTCCACCAACATTTCTTGAGCATCAGCTGTGTGTCAAGACACTGTACAGCGTGCTGAGGACACAAAGATGAACAAACACAACTCCTGCACTGAAGAAGCTAACGGGGGAGAAGGAAGACAGACTTGTAACGGTGAATTACTGCACAACGTGCACTTCTGGAAGGAAACTCTGGTGTCAAGGAAGACGCAGTGTCATGCCTGGTAGTTAGCAGCCTAGAACCGCACTTTTTAAAGAGTGTGAGCACTATTGAAACTAACAATAGCCCTGACCCCTGAGCCTCCCTAAGCTTCCCTGAGCCCTAAGTCCAGCAGAGTTCTGGGGCGGAAGGCAGGGCGATAGACAGTACAGCGTGAGTGACCCTTAGGTCTCCCATCTTTAATGATGGGAGCCTCTCATTCTGGTCAGCAAGGGAATATGAGATTCGCACTCTCTCTTCCATATGCTGGTATGTAGCTGCCTTGACCAGCTGTGTATAATGCCCTCCCCCAACTGCAGGCTATGCAGGTGTTTTCCAAAAAAGTATATGGAAAAAAATAACCTCTCTCACTTCATTATATAAATAAACCAACCACTACCAAAATAAAAAGGGAAAAACTTCCACTACACCCACCTTTGGTTTCCTGAATAGCCTCTTTGGGAAGCAATTCAGTGTACTTTTCCCAGAAAACTTGGTTGCAACCTCCCTATTTTTATGTACGTTTGATGAGTTATACAAATAATACATTCTCATTATTTAAAAAATCAAATGATCAGAAAAAGTGATAGTTTCACTTTACCCCCTCACCCAACCCCTCTGGCCAGCTCCACTGTTAGTAGTCTAGTATATATTATTCCAGAACTTTGTGCATTTGCTTACATATCTAAGTATGCATACCAATCCACAGCTTTAGGCTCATTTTTAAAGTACATGGAATCACATCAGTATGTACTGTCCTGCAGCTCCCTGTTTTTAAATTAACAATATGGCCTGAAGACCCTTCTATACCACTACATACAGATCTTTAGCTTCTGAAACTGCTCCACAGTATTTCAAGTTGTAAATAATTTTAATTTAGTTAACCAATCCTCTACTGCTGGACATGTAGGGCTTTCCCAGTGATGCACTATTACAAACAATACTGAAAAAAAGACTCAACAAATAAATATCTTTGTGAATATGTGTAAGTAAAGTTTTTTTTGCTTTGTTTTTCTTTTCCTGAATTATATTTAACCTACAATACTATTTTAGCTTCATGTTTAGAACACAGTGATTCAATATTTTATTTTTATTCGTATACACTTGATAGAAAGTTACTGTAAAATATTGGTTATATTCCCTGTACTGTACATTATATCCTTGTATCTTATTTTATACCTAGTAGCTTGAACTTCTTAATCCCCTACCTTTGTCTCACACCTCTTCACTTGTAACCACTGGTGTGTTCTCTGTATCTGTGGGTCTGTTTCTGTTATATTCATTCATCTTTTATTTTTAGATTCCACGTGTAAGTGAAAACATACAGCATTTGCCTTTCTCTGATTTACTTCACAAATCATAACACCCTCCACGTCCATCCCTGTTGTTATAAATGACAAAATTTCATCTTTTTTAATGGCTGAGTATCCATCATGTGAAAGTATTTTTGGATGAAAGTATCTAGACCTGGAAACAGTTCTCCCAAATGGTTTTATTTCAAATTTTATAGATACTGCCAACTCAGCCACAAATTTTGATTCACACTTGTAACCCTGCCAACAGAGTACGAGAATACCTGCTTTCCCACAACCTCCTCAACCCTCGATATTTATCAATTATTTCCGTTTTGTTTTTTGTTGTTTTTAACAAATCTGTTGGGTAAAGAAAGCATATTTAATTGCTGTTTTATGTTTTTCTAATTGTGCTCTGCTGTGTGCTGTGCTAAGTCGCTTCAGTCGTGTCTGACTCTTTGCAACCCCATGGACTGTAGCCTGCCAGGCCTCTCTGTCCCTGGGGATTCTCCAGGCAAGCATACTGGAGCGGGTTGCCATTCCCTTCTCCAGGGGCTCTTTCAAACCCAGAGATCAAACCCCTGTGACATGTATCTCCTGCATCGCAGGCGGGTTCTTTACCTCTAGTGCCACCTGACTACTAGCGGTATTTACATATTTGCAGGCATGTGTGCTGAGTCATGTGCAACTCTTCGCAACCTTATGAACTGCAGCCCATCAGGCTGCTCTGTCCATGGGATTTTCCAAGCAAGAATACTAGAGTCAGTTGCTATTTCCTCCTCCAGGGGATCTTCCTGACCCAGGGATCAAACACACATCTCCTGTGGCTCCTGCAACGGCAGGTAGATTCTTTCACCCCTAGGCCATCTGGGAAACCCTTTACATATTTATTGGCCATTTACATTTCTTCTTTTTTTTTGAACTACCTGTATATTTTGGTTACCTATTTTTCTAGCTAGTGGCCTTTCCTTGTTGACTGATAAGATACTTGATTTCTTTATTTTAGAGGGGAAGGTAATTGTGTAAGCCTTCTCATCTAGGTGATGCAAACTTGAATGTCAACCACAGAAACAATCAAACTGCAATCTGGAAAGTTACCATATTCACCAGCTGTAATTCTAGTCCTTCCTAGAAATGAACAGACTAAAAATAGATTCCCTGCAGTCAGCACACACAGAATCTTTCTGGATACAACCTCACGTGGACATTAGAATGCCCTGAAGTAAGGGAACAGGTGAGAACGTGAATGGGTCTGACAGCACCACTCAGCATCACTTTGTGAGTGAGTGGGACCAGGGAAAAGATGATGATTAGGGGAGAAAACATTGCTGATAAACTTTGTGCTTGTGCTCAGTTCTGTCCAACTCTTTGCTAACCCATGAACTAAAGCCCGCCAGGCTCCTTTGTCCATGGAATTCTCCAGCGAAGAATACTGGACTGGGTTGCCCTTTCCTCCTCCAGGGGATCTTCCCGACCCAAGGATCAAACCTGCATCTCCTGTGTCTCCTGCATTGGCAGGCAGATTCTTTACCACTCTGGCACTAAGAGGTTGGGCAAAAAGGACCCAGACAAATATGATGGAGGCAAAATCACCACAGTCACTTTTCTGCCTCTAGTTGTGTGACCACCTCTCTAACCTTACACTTTGCTTTTCACATGAGGTGGTGCATAATTAATTCACTGGAAGTGCAGATTCTAATGCAAAGAGTACCAACTTCAGTAATTTGTTCTAACAGATTCAAAGCCTAACTCCCACAGCAAATTAGTAATGCTGGCTGAGTCACGGAGGGGTCACAGACAAAGTTTCTTCAAATCTATCTGCCTCTATTCTTAGTAATCATCTTAGAGTGAGAGAACAATAAATAACAAAGATCCATTCATATCTCAGACTTCTACTATGTTTGGAGTCACATAGCACCAACTTTGCAACAGGTCAAAGATTCACTGCTCTCAAATCAAAGTGGAAGGTCCCTCAGAGCTAATGCTCTCCGGGGCTGAAAAGTAGAAATGAAGACAAGGCTGCAGACCAGTGCTGGGTGGGGTGTTTCCCAGGGGGGAGGTAGCCAGGAAAGAGGGAGAAGTCTTCGACCTGAGAGGTCCGTCCCAGGAGGGGGAACAAGTTGTGTCTGGATGTGCTATAGCCCATCAGGGTGAACAATGAAGCCTGGAAGAGCAAGGCTCACCAGGAGTAAAGAGCAGCTCATAGTCCAGGTCTTGAATCATTTTCTTTAAACTCAATGGTGGCGATAAAGAAGACTTTAAACCATTGCATCTGTACATATCTTTACTCCGTGCTGAATGACTGCATGTTACGGGTGGATTCGTAAAGAGAAGGTAAGCAGCTCAAGGGCCAAGGGGAAAGACTTGTAGGTACTCTGACAGTTTCTACAAAGTACAGTCTCAAAATTCTGCCAAGGTTGTAACAAATGGATGACAGTGGAAATGTCTTGGCTTCCTAAGTATCCTCTAATAAATTATCTCATATTTTACTTGTAACCTTAAATGTAATTTTAAATATACTTGTATGCACTCACATAGCAACATCCCTCTGAATTCAAAGTTATAGCAGAAAACATGAGACTGTTTCAAGGCAAGATGAAAAACAGGATCATTCTTTGAGTTCTGAGGAATCTCCCAAAGCCTACTCATGAATATCAGCCATCTATCTCTCTGTTGTCTGGCTGCACTGAGGATTCAGTCATAGACACGTTGTATTTACTGTGAAAAAATTATTGGACTTTGTATTCAATGATTTACACTCTGTCCTCTAAAGTAGCATCTTCAATTAAAGAGCCCAATTACCTTGCCTGAGCTGGTGGTGTATTAGAACAATCAATTGCATTTGACTAATGCACCCAAGTAATGGCCATTCAATAAATGTGCTCCAGTCAGTCTGAACTGTTGTTAGACAAAGAGAGCCTGGGTGAGAGGGTTTACATCACTGTTGCTTGTGAAGCTGGAAGGAGAAGCAACAATAGCCTTAGTGCTCATGCCCTCAGACAAGATTTCAAAAATGTGACATCCAACTCACAACAACGGGAGGGCATATTTCGTGATCTAATACTTTGTGGGGGACAATATAACTGCAACAGAACCCCCATTAAGTATTGAATAATATATCGTAAGTATATGCAACCAGGGCTTGGCAACTAGAAGGCCATCCAGCTGGCTTGAAATACTCCTTCACCTAAAAGTTGTAAATTATTAAAACAGGCATAACAAAGATTACTCACTAGAAGTCAGGCAGTCACATATTTTAAAAAAGAATAAAAATATTGTCCACATAAGTCCCTGAAGAGTTTTGTTAACAGATGCTTAAAAGTACCAGTAAAAACTCTTAACAATTAACAAATGCATTTGATAGAAACAATAAGGTTGAAGCAATATGATAATCTACACATTGAAGAATAGCTGCCTTCAGCAGAGAATGAAGCAAATTTGGAAGCAGATACCATTTAGAGACTAAATACAGGTAATTCAGTTATTTTTTTTCTCAGAAATGGGATTTCTTTTAGATAGAGAAATTCTATTATCTTTTAATACTACATCAAAGACAGGGTATGTACAGGAGAAGGATGCTGGACCCAACACGGGGAAACTTGAACCTGGGTTCTGCTACTTTCCAGTTGTGTGACTCAGAACAAACAGATTCACATCTCTGAGCCTCAGCTTCTTTATTCATAAAAATTGCAAACAGGACAATAACCAACTGCCATCCAGCACTATTGGGAGGATTAAGCAACCAGGTAAGAGTAAACTGCAAAGTGTCTGGAAGACAGAATTTTCTCAGTGAAAGCTTTTTGGATCTGAAGGATTTATCTAGTTTTAATACACACTTGCCTTGGGTGTCCATTTTCTGATTTCAGTAATATGGTTCTTTCAAAAGTTTGTTGCAGCTCTCCGTTACAATTGCCTTCAGTGCCAAAAGCAGTTAGTTTCTTCCTTTTGTCAAAATGTATAATATCCATTTTTGTGGTCTTTGAAATGGGAAAATTATTGCCATTTTACAATTGAAACCAGAGGCGCAGGGGGATTAAATGATTGGGTGAAGGGTATGGAACAGGTCAGAAGCTGAGATAAATCACCTAGATATTCTGCCCTGCCCTCCACTACACCCCACCTAACTCTGGACTCTGTGAGGCATTTCTCCAGGTTCTGAAAATAAATTTCCTATGACTGCCACATCTCCCTTGAGTCAGCTCTCTCCCCAGCAGACAGGATGCCAATACCCATCAAAATGCTCTGCTGATAGCCTTGACACCTCAAAAATCAGGGGAAATGGGAGGCAGGTGAATTCACAGGTCTCTCTTTTGAGCAACATTCTGAGTCCATTCAGAAGTCACCGAAGTAAGAGAGTCTCATTCATGCCTCTCATTCCTTTTCTGATTAGGAGGTTTTCAGATAGCATACAGGCTGGTTTGAACATGATGGAGCCCTACAGAGAGCAGTAACTGTCTCTTTTTCTCTCCTAGGAAATATGTGATTCTCTGTGAATTAAAAGCAGGGAGCCACTAGTAAAGTCACATATAAGTAGGTTACCTGAATCTTAAGTAAGCAAGTAATATATATTTTCCTTAATTCTAATAGAAGTTTGCTTAATTTGAAAAATATAGAAGTTTTATACCAAATTTTAAAATTGAGTTAACGGTGCTATAGCTCTTTTCACAACATTTCAAAAGTTCTGATCAAAACCTAAATATTTCTAAGCTGCTGATTCTGCTAGCACAATCCCTAGGCTACATTCAATTAGATGGTTTTCCATAGGATTTTTGATAAACTTAAATTTCAGCTTATAGAGAAGACAAAACTCATAAAGTCATTTTAGGAATAAGAAACAGGCATAAAGAGAAATAACCTCACCCAGCTATATCCATGCGTGCAGCAGCAGATTGCTGGTGATATCTGTGGTTATTCTATAACATTCCATAGCAACTGAAATGAGCCATTACCACCTAGAATTAATTATATGGTTTCAGAATTTCGTTACTGAAGCCATAGCCCCATCTTGGGGCTCATTTGCTAGGCTGTAGCCACTCCAGAACAGGAACAAGAAAACAAATCCTGACATAAACCAATACAGACCACACAGCTGCTTAAGATGGATAAAAAGCTTAAAGATTGAGTTGGCATTTTTTTTCCTCTCTCCCACGAGGCACAAAAGTCTTCACAAGTTTAACTGGATCCTCATTTCAAAAAGGACATGATGGATAGCTTCTCAAAGCTGGGAACTGGCTTGGCAGTATATGTATATGAAACATATATCTATATAGATAGATACAGAATATATAATAGATTATAGCATACAGTGTCATGAACTACATTCCTATTATGGGTTATCATATCATGGAATATGATTTTTAAAAGTCTGGAAAAGCAGTGTAGGAAGATATCCTAAATTCCTCTAATTAAGTAGCTCAGTTCAGTGGCTCAGTTGTGTCTGACTCTTTGCAACCCCATGGACTGCACCATGCCAGGCTTCCCTCATCCCTATCCATCACCAGCTCCTGGAGCTTGCTCAAACTCATCTCCATCGAGTTGGTAATACCATCCAACCATCTCATCCTCTGTCGTCCCCTTCTCCTCCTGCCCTTAATCTTTCCCAGCATCAGGGTCTTTTCCAATGAGTCAGTTTTTTGCATCAGGTGGCCAAAGTATTGGAGCGTCAGCATCAGTCCTTCCAATGAATATTAAGGATTGATTTCCTTTAGGATTGACTGGTTTGATCTCCTGGAAGTCCAAGGGACTCTCAAGAGTCTTCTCCAACACCACAGTTCAAAAGCATCAATTATTTGGTGCTCAGCTCTTTTTATGGTCCAACTCTCACATCTATACATGACTACTGGAAAAACCATAGCTTTGACTAGATGGACTTTTGTTGACAAAGTAATGTCTCTGCTCTTTAATATGCCATCTAGGTTTGTCATAGCTTTCCTTCCAATGAGCAAGTATCGTTTAATTTCATGGCTGCAGTCACCATCTGCAGTGATTTTGGAGCCCAAGAAAATAAAATCTGTCACTGTTTCCATTGTTTCCCCATCTATTTGCCATGAAGTGATGGGACAGGATGCCATGATCTTAGTTTTTTGTTAATGTTTTAAGCCAGCTTTGTCTACTCTCCTCTTTCACTTTCATCAAGAGGCTCTTTAGTTCCTCTTCACTTTCTGCCATAAGGATGGTGTCATCTGCATATCTGAGGTTTTGATATTTCTCCTGTCAATCTTGATTCCAGCTTGCGCTTCCAGCCCAGCATTTCTCATGATGTACTCTGCATATAAGTTAAATAAGCAGGGTGACAATATACAGCCAAATTAAGTAAGCTGCGGGCAAAATCATCAGTTACTGCACAGCGCTGACAACAGCAGAGGAAAGTGAGGCCACAGGAAAGGAAGTGGAGTGAGGAAGGAGGTGCCCTGAGGGTGATGCAACACACCCAGGGCACTGCAGTCCCTGGGACTCCTCTTAATTTGAGTTGAACACCCTCCTGGGAGGGAAGAGTTCACCCTTGGGGATCCCCAACTATTAAGCACCTAGGATTTCCTCTGTACTATCTCCATGAAGGGTGTCAGTGATGGCATCTGCAGCTCACTTGTCATGGAAAGACACCTCACTTGTACATTTCATATCATACACTATCTGAGCTTAGACTTCCCTTTAGGTATCAGATACAATCTCTGCCTTCCAGATGCCTGCGTCAGACTGAGTGGATAAACAAGTGAGCGCCCATTCAATAACAGCAATAAAATTATATTAGGCTGGACATGCGAAATTACCATGTTTGGAAATCGGAAGTGGTTGAACATCAGCCATTTGGTATGGTTTAACTTAATATAAATCACCAAAATGCAGTGAGGGGCCAAATAGCTTAGAGACTGGGCTGAGAAAACCTGGAGATTGAGGCAAATTGTTTCAAATACATTCCCTAACCCCATATTCCACCCACAACAACATGGGTGCTAAGTTGCTTCAGTCGTGTCTGACTCTTTGCAACCCCATAGACTGTAGCCTGCCATGCTCCTCTGTCCATGGGGTTCTCCAGGCAAAAATACTGGAGTGGGTTGCCATGCCCTCCTCCAGGGGATCTTCCCGACCCAGGGACCAAACCTGAATCTCTTATGTCTCCTGCATTGGCAGGCAGCTTCTCTACCACAAGTGTCACCTAGTAAAGATGGGTGAAGATATTTAAACATTAGAAATCAATTTTTCATGATTTTCAAACCAAAATCCAACATTAAGTTTGTTCAAGAGTTTGGACTTCCTTTGCTTTCTACTATTTTCCTCAAAATAATCAAGTATAAAATTAGCCAGAGGGAAAGAAATTTTAACAAAAAGGTTTCCAATATGGTGATTTTGAGGGGTTCAAAATAGTACCTACTAGTGTTTATTTTTAAACTCATCACTTTTCGACAAGACACAATATAGAAGAATTTATCGAGGCCTCCAGCTCATCTTCTTTTTCACGATAAACTTTCTATGTGATGAGAACGTGACTGCTTCTGAAGAACTTTCCTGCATTATCTTATTTAGGCTTCTAAAAACATCATGAGGTGAGAATTAGCATTCATACTTTACCGAAAAGGAAATGAATTGTTCTAGAAGTTTGCTTAGTGGGGAGGAAACCCAGTTCTGTTTTTCAACCTAACCTTTGGCTTCTGATAGAGACTCTGATTGGCTTCAGATTCTGATGTGCAAGCACCTAATTAAGCACGTACAAGATGCCAGGCCCTTGATTAGGGGATTTTCCTAATCAGGGTACTGTTCATCTTCTGGCAAACACTTGAGCAGGAAGTCAACCCTTTCTTTAAGTGTGCAAAAACTCAGGAGTCACGATATTCAGTTGTGTCAAAAGAATACAGCTCAGCTTTTAGAGAACATTCTCTGGAGAGACGGTCTTCTCCATGTAGGCTCCTTCAATTGTTCATATTAAAGAAGGAGAAACAAGAATGAGACCTGGACTGTGTCACTTAAGTGTCCTTGTGTAGCCTCAAGTTGAAGAAACATTTCTGGGATTTTTTTTTTTTTTAAACAAAGGACCCCAACCTCCTGGTTCCCTCTATGCTATGTGACTCAGATGAAGAAAAATTTCCTTGTCCACAAAAGCTAAGGACAATATAAAGTGGTGATATAGAGTTATTTGTTAATAAAAGTGCCTTTTGAAGAGGCTTTTCCAGGTGGACACTTCACCATCATCACAAATCTGTCTCACCCGCTGCTCTAAAGATATGCCTAGGATGAGGCCTGCCAAACAGTAGGAGTTAATGGATAAATGGAAAAAAGCAAAGGAATAGCTCACAGAGACATGGGGTAACCAAGGCCAGTCCCTCCAAGACTGAGGAGTATCTCAAAGAACAAAGATGCCATAGCCTCTCCTCACACCTGAAAGAAGTTAGTTGGCTAATGCTAATTAGCAGAGGAATGCTGCGCTTATTATGCTCGAAAATTAAAGATCTTTGCTTTATGCTATGAACTGTGGTTGATAATATGGCTCTCTTATTCAAACTTAGGACCAGCTCTCAACTGTTGTATGGATTTGGAAAAATGCTTCTCCAATCATCTACCATCCAATTCCTGAACAAATATCAAAAACTCCTGTGGAGGAACACGGGTCTAAAGACAGAATGACACGTGTGAATAATTATTATTGTTGTTTAGTCGTTAAGTCATGTCTTTATGACCCCATGGTCCAAAGCTCCTCTGCCAGGCTCCTCTGTCCTTGGGATTTCCCAGGCAAGCACACTGGAGTGGGCTGCCATTTCCTTCTCCAGGGGAATCTTCCCCACCCAGGGCTCAAACTCATGGCTCTTATATCTCCTATCTCCTGCATCAGTAGGCGGGTTCTTTATCACTGAGCCACCAGGGAGCCCCTGTGAATGATTATAGCATTGCTCAAGTCTTTGGAAGAACTCCCATTCATAGGATGGTCTGAAGACCACAGGACTCATTTTGCAACCCTGCTAAATTTAGCTGGAAACAGTAAGTACTGGAGAAGAGTTGCCTGTCTTTGCAGCTCAACATACCACTTGGCTGCAGAGAGAGCTGCGCTGCTGATAGATTTGTCCTGACACTAGTATTCTGGGAAAATCTTTCCTTCTGCAGGGTTCCAAATGTAGCTCAACAGATACTTACAGTTTTTTACCACCACTGATTTTTAAAATTTATATTTTTTGCTTTTGTTTTTGAGTTCAAAGCTCTTCCTATGTTCCCCTTCTGGAACAGGAAAACTATAGAACGCCGCTTAGTCAAGATGAAACTGGAACTATAAACTTAGTCCTCAGAATTAACGGGAAGGGTCAGCTTCAGACTAATAGCTGCCTCTATGGTTTGGATCTCTGTATAAGTGGCACACCTTTAAAGAAAATAGAAGCACAATTAATAGGGGAAAATTATACACATGACTCCTACCCCCACCCCAAAGTTTCCTTCCCCTCTGTAGGTATATATTATTAGGCAGTCTGCTCTAATTTGGCAAAATGAAATACAAGATTCGTATTTTCCAGAAGCACTGGGATGTCTAAAGAAATTTAGAGTTTTCTGTAGATTGCAAATGAACCTTGAAGCACAGGTCTTTCTTTCAGTTAAGTATTATCATTAAGGATATGAGTTTTGTGAATAATATTGATCAAAGAATATTTAATTCATGTTTTTATTATTTCAGGGATTGATTCCTGGGATGCTTGTTTTGTTAGGTGGTCCCATAATCTGTTCATTTGTTCACAATGCAATTGCAAGCTGGAGGACAAGAGCCCAACCACTGAAGCATGGCACACCCACTCTGGTTTCTCTGTCACTGACTGCCACTTAAAATCTGGATTAACTTAGGTATGACATGATATGAATTTATGAAATATATTCCACTTTCTTCCTTCTCATGAAGTTCAAATATATTTTAGATTCTTCAAGCCAAAAATGGCTTTAAAGATAGTTAATAAAAATGTAAAAAAATTTCTGAGCCAAGTTACTCCATGTCACATAAACCTTTCCCCAATGTAGTCAGAGCTTAAAAGGTTCAATACAATTTCTTAAATGTTACTCCCTTTACGTTTATGGATTGGCAGGGATGGATATTAGTCTGTGCCCATTTAATCAAGACAAAACTGGGAAAGGGCAATGGATTTAGTTCCCTCTCTCACCACAATTTATGATAAAGATGAAACACATAGCTATATCCTCAGTCATAAATCCATTTTACTCACAAAGTGCTGAAAAGTTAGAATTTTCCAATCATTTCTGGTTTTAAAGTAATATATGTACATGTGGATGGTGAGAAATCTGTTGAGATAAAGCAAAGGGGTATGTTCTTGGACCTCTGTGTTTAGGTTCAAGAGTCTTTTCTCTTGGATGATTCCTTGGGCTACAAGTAAAATCAACTTGTTTTACTTCTACTCCAGTCGTAGGTTAAAATATTAAAGAGTGTGTATCTTATTGCTGCTGTGACATTCTGCCCCCTTCCCATGCTGAACTGCCTCAGAATCAGTCAGTGTTTCCCCAAGGACACAGGAAGACCTGAGGGAAACAAAAAACCCAACTGAGTGTCTAAATAAAAAAATTTTAAATCCAAAGCACAGGAAGTCAAAGCAGTTTTTGTTTTAGTAACCATTCTGGGGACAGAAAAGGCTTTTGAGTTTCAAAACTTTGGTTTAATTTGAAGGACAAATTCTATGAGGTTTACACTAGAAACAGTAGGGTAGGGAAGAATGTATGATTTCAGAGTTAGTGTTTCATCCCCAAAGGAGATCAATACAACGGAATTGATGGTGGTGGCAAGGCATGTTTGAGGGAGGTGTCTGGGGAGAGAAGACCAATTCAGCAAATTATTGGTGTGGGTCAGGGAAAGAAAGAGGCCCACCCCCTGACCACTCCATTATGGGGTCAAATCCCAGTTGAGTGAGGGGGCATCTCTAAGCACAAATCTCCATTTTGCATCCTGAGTTGAGGGTCAGTATAACCCAAGAATGGAGGTGTGGAAGAGCATGCAAACACTAACAGAAGGCTCATGAATGGATAGAAACCCCTCCCTATTCCTTCCAAAGTCAGAAAGGAACAGCGATCCCAAACACCACCTATACTTTAATAGCACATAAAAAAAGACCAAGAAATAGGACAGCACAAAGAAGCCAACAGAAAGCTCTCTTTCAAAAAGAAGATGATGCTCTTCAAAGCCAAAGGCTGTACAAAGATTAAGAAATGAGAATCTCCTTCACATTCAGAACAACTAGGCTCTGGATGGCTTTACCTAGAGGGATTTCCATGAAGTAGCTGGAGTAGAATTTGAATCACAGTGGGTTCGGGAGTGTGAAGAAAGGGAAGAAATGGACCCAATAAATGTAGACAATCTTTTTAAGAAGTTTGGCTATAAAGGGGGGAGAAAAGGATGAGAAGAGATAAAAGAGTGTGTGGCAAAGATAAAGCTTTTGTCCTATTTTTTCTTTTAAGATGGGACTGGCTGAAGTCCCTCTACACTCTGATAAGAAGGATCCCCTAGACATGCAAATCTGGAAGATATAGGAAATAGAGGAAATTGTACACATGTGGAGGAAAGAGAAGAGGAAAACCTCTTCTCTTCTAACCGGAGGAAAGGTAGGATGCATGAATACAAATGGTCAGTTTTAATTAGTATATATTAGAATACATAAGGATAAAAGGATAATTGGTCTGCTGAACTCTTTATGATTTGTGCTGACCGTGGTGAGGAAGATGACCAACACCACAGAGGCTAGTTACTCCACCTGTGAAGGGATGAGAGAAGACGGAAAGGAGTAAGCAGATGGGGGTGAACTCGTGTGAAGCTGGGGAGAACAGGGGAAGAGAATAAACTGACAGCTGCAGGGCCAGACTTTGCGGGGAAAGAGACGTACAAACCATTGTTAGAAAATCCAGCCCTGTGTTCCGAGATTAGTTCTCCTCTTCATCTTGGTGAGCTCCTTAAGAAGCTTTCAGTAAAGCCCTTCATTGTCTTCCAAGGCTTTCTGGGTCATGTTGCACTTTCACCCTGTTGAACTGTCCTCAAAGCAATTTACTCCAGGTTATGTAGGTAGTAAGATTTGCTGGTAGGAAATTAAGATCTTGCATAGTAAGAGGTGAGACTGTCTGCTGAATGCGAGGTAGGGAAGTGGTTTTGTCAAAGACCGGGAGAAAGTAGAGAAGTTGTCACATGAGTGTTGGGGAGAATGGCAGGAGTGTATTAGGGAAACTGAAGAATCACTGAGCTATACTGAGGGGTCCAGTTGAGACTGGAGGTCAAAACTTTACCATAGCAACCATCTGGATAGTGGTTTTTCTCTGAAAGTGCAGTATGGTTGGAAGCAGGAGAAAGCACTCAACTGGATTAAGCATTGGTATCCTGCTGTGTAGGTGTTAAGATTTTAACTTCCCAGTACTAGAAAGGTTCATGTCTAAGTATCCAATACTATAATGCATGACAAATAGGAATTGCTCACTAGATCTTTATTGACTGGATGAACAGGAAAACAAAATACTGGTAAGAAGGTGTTGAAATAACAGGCCATGGTATCCACAATTGATAGGGAAGGCAGTGGAGACAAGAGGGGGCTAAAAGGGGAAAAGTCAAGGGGATCAAAGGTTCCTCGGAGATTTCTCAGGTCTACCAGTCACATGAGCAGTATCACCACTCAAGAAACTTTGAGTCTTAAAGCACCCCCAGCAGCTGATCCAAGAAGCTATTAGGCCCAGTATTGACCTTTAGTTCTTACCAAGAGCAACAAGCACCTCCTTATATACTATCATCCCTCAGTACCCATGGGGGATTGGTTCCAGGACACTCCCAACCTTCTGCAGATTCCAAAATGGGCATATGCTTTAAATGCCTTATATAAAACGGTGAAGTAGAGTCAGCCTTCCAAATCTGCAGATAAGGAACCTGTATTGGAGGGCTGCACATATTCCTCTTTACAGTGTTCAAAACTCCCTTAATACAGAAGAAATTAATGCAACACTGTAAAGCAACCATATGCCAATAAAAGCTCATTTAAAAAGAAAATAATTTCCCTGCATGTAATATCTTTCTCATTCATTCTTTAAACCTGCTGTTCCTCTTTGTTTATGAACTTTTGCCCTAGCTACCATAGGTTTCTTTCTCCTTTCTCTCTCACCCTCACTCACTTTCCATTTTCAACTGGTGAAAATAATCCTGGCCATAGCAGATATCATTAAAGATGAAATTCAGGATGTCTGCAATGAAGACAAGGAAATCCTTACATTTCAAAACTAAAGAAGTCAAAGTCTCTTACAGTCAGTGAAAATGGATACATTTAAAAATAGTCACAGCCCATACCTTCTTATAATCAAACTGCATTTTGGCAAGTACTTGCATTCAACACATTTTCCATTCTTAGAGTATTGGTTATATTTTAATTATTAACATAAGTCTTTCTCCTATTAATATTTTATTGCAAATGTTCACGATTTCTACAGTAGGATGAGTTGGGTAGACTTTTGAAAAGTAGTCCAAAGATGTTTACAGTAGTGTTCTGATGAAGGATTTGAAAAGGAACTTTTGGACTACACCTATTTGCTGGGGTTTGGCATAGTCTCGATTTCTGCTTGAATTTCCTGAAAAATCACAATAAGTTATTTCAGGAAAAACAGTTGCCAAACTTTCTGACAAGTCACAATGAATGGTTAAATTCTAAAAGATCAACCAGCCATCTTTTGGCTCCCATCTCCTCTTTAAAACCAAGCTATTTTGAGAATTTCCATTCCTCATGCTCTTTTTCTTCCCAGCCCTGACACTATTTGTATCCCCTCAGTGGCATTTTTGTTTTTTAACTCAGGAAAACTTAAATAAGTTCCAAGATTGCAGAAGAGCCTTATTATTTGATGATTGTGGGTCTTGTCTGGGAAAAACTCCAAACATAGATTTGCCATTTTAAGCAATTCCTTTGAATTCTCACTCTATTATCAGCAATAGTTCAGTATTATTGGTTTATTATTGATTTTTTCCCTTCCATTTACATAAGTTAACGAGGCACTCCAATTTTCTCTTCTCTCTTATGTTTTCTTAGTTTTTAAGTCCCTGAAGGACTACATTGTTTTAGCTTTTTGAGTTTTGGAGGACACACACGTGATACCTTGCCATTATCACAAACCCGTAATCTTTTCCCCTTCAGCACCATGACTATTTCTTCTTTATAATCTTCCTTCTTTCTCTTTACCCTACTTTAATATAATCAGCTGCCACATTCTGTCAATTTTCCCTTTAAAATCTATTTCAGGTTTACCTTTTTCTCTGACTTCCCACTGGCACTAACCTGTCACAGGCCATCGAAGGTTCTTTGACACTCTCCCAGCAGGCTTTCCTGCACCCTCCTCCCCTCTCCACCCCCACCCCCAGGCCCCACCACACACTCAGTCCACATGGCCCATTATCCTGCTTAAAATATCCTGGGAGGACAGGAAAGCATCTCCTATGCATTTGGACACACCTCTTAATTCTCACAGTCCAGCATGATAAATGTGACTTTCCCCACGTCACAAATGAGGAAGCTGAATCGCCCAAAGGTTAGGCAGCTTGTCCCAAATCATCCAACTTGTAAGTGTTCCAGTCACTGGCCCTTAAATTTGAAGAGGGAAGAGTTGTCTGTGTTGTAACAGAAAAATAAAACATTAACAGAATGGAGATTTGATATTTACTCTCTTTATAGTCAAAGAATTAGACATATGTACAATTATTACCATATCAAGGGCAATGACTGTCAAGAGACGGGGTTTACACCAGACACGTAGAAATCAGAGAGCCTGCTCTCAAAGAATTTATAATCTAATTGGTCAGCGTATGCCTCTAGTACATGCTGGATATACAGCACATGCTAAATAAATATTGTTCAAGCCAAGACCAAGGAATGGAAAGAGTTTGTTAGTCTCTTTCTGGCTTGTCATAAGATGCTTCTTAATATAAAGGGCTCTGACACTTCCTCCTAACCCAGTCCCAAAGAATATCAGAACAATACACTGTTGGGAAAAAAAAGAAGTGGAGATTACTGGGCTGCCTTCCAGCCACAGACCTATTTATTTTTCCCTAACAACAAGATAACTATTGCTGGATATTATTATGGGATTTTTCCATATATCATTTAGGTGGGACAGTGATGACCCACTACAGCCTTTTAAAGTGCTCTGGTCTTCTGCCAGCTTACCTCACTCTACAATTTTATCTTTGGTTTTTATTTTTATGATTATTCAAACTTCCCATTGCCTCACCAATTCCTCATTTGACCACTGCTGCTGTGGACTACACACCTCGACAAAGACCCCTTGGAAAGGGTCTTTTTCACTTGCGGTGGGCTCCTTAGAAGCAAGTTCTTGCCACGTTCAACATTTTGGCAAACAAGGACAAGTTCAAGGAAATTGGAGGCCGAACTCGACAGAGCACTGGGTGCAGCTGCTGGCCCAGCTGTGCAATGATTCTCAACTGGTCCATTACCTCCAAAACTCAACTATTCAGCACAGCCTTCCCTAGTCCAGCACTCCTGTTGGTCTAATATATTTGGCAACAGCCATTATTTCAGAAATGAATGCTCGTGTATATTTATAGCAAATCGCGTGCCTGCTCTATCAACAATTAAAGAGATTAGGATTCAGCAGACATATTCCTCTAATTAGGACAAGATGGAAGATACAGCATACAGAATGCTGCCGTTTGGTCAAGGTTTATTCTTTCTTAACAAGACTGCCATGTTGTCTCTCATCACTCAAACAGCCCCTCACTCCCAGGGCCACCCCATTCCCTGCATGACATTCACTGTGTCTGTCCCATAGAATTTTCAGGCAGGGGATTCTGTTTGCAACTGACATTTCCAGTTTCCCCTTCCTCCCTCCCTCAAACCACACTGGAGGCTTGAATGGACTGTTTCAAGGCTAGTTTTGAAAATAACGTGGACAGCACCATGTGGCCACTAAGTTCACTCAGTTACACCCTTTCCCTGGAGCTTTGGTGGATGCTATAAGCTCACACTTCTGTGGTCTCTCCTCTGAACAAAAGCCTGAACTCAGTGTCTGGGCCATAAATTCCATCTTGCCTCGCTCTTGCCCATGCATTATTCAAGCAATCTTCTCGGTGAAGCCGGCATGAGAATTTCCCTGAGTAACAATCAGTGAGTGCCTTCCGCGCTGTTCTAACGGGAAATGTAGGCTATCTGAGAGAGTTCCACCCATTCACAGTCTTGATAATGAAATATGATAATCTAATTTGGTAAAAATAAACTGTGAAATCAGAGATTTGAAGCAAAAACTTTAAAGATGCAATTCAGACGAGCAATCAATGCTTATTCAGTTTCTGTACTATCTCAGCTTTCTCCCTGTGCAGATGCTTAAGTGATGCTAAATTAAATAATTGACAAATTTTTAAAACTGCTGGAAATTACCATCTGTACTTAATTTTGGAATATAAAAAGGTCCATAGAAAACACCCTTTATGATTATTTTGTCTAATAACAGATATGAAACAATACAAACATCCCAGTCATAAAAATATAATGCGTTTCAAGCAGTCTGGTTTACATATTCAAACAGTTTTTCAAAACAAAAGACCACAGGAGGAGTGAAAAGCTGGGTTACCAATCCGTCTTTTCAAATGAATGGCACAAGAACTAAGTTTTCAGTTTAAAATCTATCCCTCTAGCCCTCACCTCCCCACAAAACCAAAACCCAAACCCCAAAAACTCACCCACAGGCTTCCTATAGACAGTAATGATCACATCACTTTTTCACATTTCTCTTCTGGATAAACCCTGGGCTAAACTGTTCTCTGTTAAGAACTTTATTAGGTTGGTATTCCATTTATACAAAATGAAGTCTAGGACTGTAAATAAACATGCTTGAGGCTTCCATGAAAACAGAGAAAGAGAAACAAGCTCCCTGCGTGGGAACACACTGGCAAATACGTGGATAAAACGAGCTGAAACTTACACCAGACTCTCCTCCCAGGTCCAGCTCAGCAGGAGCCCCTAAAGGTACATTCTAGATTTTTTTAATCCATGTTCTGCTCCTCTCACTGAGGGGACTACTCAGGCACATGGTCAAGTTGCAATCAGCGTCTCCCTCAGTGATGTATGAGAGCTGGGCTGATTTATCTCGTCTTTCTGCAGCATATTAGCACTAATGTTCCTGCGTCTGCATCCTACCTTTCTTTAGCCGTAGCCCGGGCTTTATCATTGGTAATCTAAATTAAAGAGCCAGTGAACAGAAAAGGGTTGTTGTCCCCCACCCCTCCCTGTTTTCCATGAAACAACTGCCAGGCAGTCATTCCCGGACAAGGATTGCACTGTTTATTCTATACTGAAGAGCCTCCTCTTCAGTATCCCATTGAGACTGGAAGACAATTGCGAAAGGAGAGGACCAGCGAGACTGTCTTAGTTCAGAGGTTTACTTATGACTTATTCTCTAAAGCGGGGCAGATGGCCTCAGGAATTACTAGAGAAAGCTGTCATTTGCTGGGTTTTCCATCTAGAATACAGAATTGACACTATTTACAACAACAGAGTAACCTGATCCTCCACTTACTGCCCAGGGTGCAGCACACCTTTCCGTGACTTTTTTGCCCCCTGAGAAATCTCTTCCTTTCCCCACTGATGTTTATTTTATACATGCTTCAATGTTCAATTTAATGTGGAATATGAGTACTATGATTTAGCAAGTTGAACACAAGAAGCATGAAGTCCTATAAAAAATGGAAGGGAAAAAAATCAAACATATTATTAACCTTGTTATAACTTTCTATCAACAAACTAGCTGAAGCAGGAGTACAATGCTCTATTTAATTCAGGAGTTGTCAGTTCCTGTAAGATACATTTAAAATTTTCTCCAGCTCCACAAATGTTTGGGAAGAGGAAACATATCAATAAATTTTCATAGGAAAGTTTTTGATCTCTTAAAAATGTTGCCATCTCAGCAGTACCTCAATGCTTTTAACTCAGGTTTCCAACAATTACTGGAATACTACTAGGTTTGTTTTCACATTTGAAGCAACAAAACTTCTTTAACAGCTGTTAGGCAGCAGCATTTGTGGGTAACTATAGTAAGTTTCATCTTTATTTTTGTGTATTTTGTTAAAATATTGTTTTAATAATTTTAAACATGTATACTGCATTTTTAACTTTGCTTTTGAAAATTAATAAACTATGACATAGACATATAATATAGACTTGCCACTTTTCATGGATTTAGAATATTAAATTCTCTAGTTCCTTGATATTTGCATTGCTTCAATTTTTCATTATTAAAACTATGTCTCTTGTCAGAAACTCAAAATACTCACATTCCAGGCCCTTGTGTCCCCTCCAACCCCTTCAAAAAAAACTGAATCTTGAACTCTCTGCTTCCCAGCTCTTCTCAGAGTTGCAGTCAAGACAGTACATTCAGGAGGATTCCTTGAAGACTATCCAGAGTACCAATTCTAGATTGTATCTCTGGGTTAAATTTTTCACATTTATATGAATTTCTACACTGTAGAACTTGTTTATATTGAACTGCCCCACAAACATCCAGGGTAATTATTTAAAATTTTAAATTTGGGCTTGCCACTCAGTTGTTTAAAACTCTGCATAGCTTCCCGTTATTCTTAGGATGAAAGCCAAAGTCTTTATCACGGCCTTCAAGGACTCAGTTTTATTTCACTCGGAAGATAAGCCCACCTTCCCAGAACTGACTGGCTGGGATTCAGAACCATCAGTCAATCAAGTATTGAACCCCTGCTCTTTACTGGCCAGTCAGCTCTGAGCATGGTATCTGAGCACCAGTACAGGATGCTGAGAGAATTCCAAAAGCAAACATATAGACCTTTTCTTTTAGTTTGAAAGTAACATACATGAATAAGATCTTATTCATTCACATGTCAGCTTATAAACTATGACAAAGCAAGTCAGACTCAAACATGCAAAGTGAAGATAAAATCAAGCGTAAAAACAATAAGATGAAATTAAACATTGGATGAATGTTAACTGAAACTGGCAGGCTAGAGGAGAAAAGGGGAAACAGTTAAGAAGAAGAAACTCCAAATAAGTATTGCTCAAGCCTGGTATTCTTATGCCTCCAAGGTCTGTGGCTCACATGAGCTAAATTAGACTTACATTTTTAAAAATCAATTATTCCATGACTGTGCTTATGGGATTCTTCCTAAACAATTTCTAGATTTTTATTACATTACTGTTGATATTACTCTCCTTCAAAAGTTCTCTTTATTTTCTCATGAAAACAACTGTAAACTTCATCAGTTTTTAAATAAAATGGCCAAGGAGCCCAACAACACAGCACCATGAAAATATGGGCTTTTTCATAACCTGAAGATCTACTTTGCAGTTAACCAAGAGCAACATCGTCCTTTCATGCAACTTGTATGTAAGTTCATACATAAAATAATGTGAAGTCCCAAAGACATATGAAGCATCCACTAACGAAACCTTGACATAGTCCAGTGTGTTAGGAATTGACACCACAAGGCCCCACGAATCCCACAATATGTCCTATTCTTCTTGCCACTGTTCAAATAATTTATACTATTAAAACCTCCCCTTGGAAGAAATTCTAAGACTTGAAACCAAACTACTCTGTTCAACTCACAGCTCTGCCATTTACCAGCTATATGATCTTAGGTAAGATGCTTAAACTTATTGTAGCATGGGTGTGTTAAATTTATCTGTAAAGTGGGATAGTGAGAGTTCTGCTTCTGGTCATGAATGTAACACCCCAGTTTATAACAATTATAAACTCCAAATAAAATATTAAAAACAACAACTATTTGAAGGCACTGGAGAGTAACCACAAGCAGGCAGAAACTCATGGGAAGTTGACACTTGGAAGAACAGTTCTCCATAAATTACCCATTTTTAAAAACTGCTTTACAACTAAGGGCGGGCCCAGTTGGTCAGTTCTACAGGGTGGCTATATCTCAGGTAGGAACTTGCCATCTTACTGGCTAGGGAATCAGAGGATAGAGTTCAGAGAGAAGACAGAAGCTGACAAAATGAAGGAGGAAATACAGAGAGAAAAGGAAACTCCAAATTCAATATACAAAATCTGATGAAATTTACAGCTGATGCCAATACTATATATATGTGGAACAGATTTCAAGCAGCCCAGCTAAGGTGAAAAGAGCTAACCAGATTCTGCTGCTGTCTGTCACAGGGAAGACACATTTGGAATTTTGAATTCAAGTTCCATCAAGTTCCATTAATTTTAATTAATACTCTTGATGGGTGTATAACCAAATTCAGAAGCTCTATAACATTCCACTCATAATGGCCACAGGACATTCCAAAATTACTAGTTATGCAAAGAATCAGAAAAATGTAACTCATCCTCAAAAGAAATGGTAATTCATAGAGACCAACTCTGAGATGATGAAGATTTTGGAATTAGCAGAGTTTAAATCTGTTATAACCGTGCTAAAGGATATTTTAAAATTCACAGCAGAGAAAAGTAAAGTATAAAAAAAGAGAAACAATTGGAAATTTGATAACTAAAAGATACAATATCTGAAAAAATTTCACTGGCTAGACCTAACAAACAGAGGAAAGTAATAAGTATCAGTGAACTTGAAGACAGAAAAATATAGAGTATCCAATCTGAAGTGAAAAAAAACTTTAAAAATGAACAAAACCTCATGCTCTAACTGAAATTTCAGAAAAATTAGAGAGGAAAGAATGGGCAAGAAAAAAATTTTTGAAGAAATTATCTAATTTTGCCAAAATTCAGTTTAAAATACAACACAAGTCTGCAAATTCAAAAATTCTTGTAACCTGCAAATAGAATAAATAAAAAACAAAACAAAGTAAAAAATAATGCCAAGGGACACCATATTCACATTGCTAAAATTCAAAGACAAAGAGGAAATCTTGAAAGCAACCCGGGAAAAATGGCATGAACAGGAGAAAACAATACTAATTTTTCATCACAAGTAATGGAAGCTAGAAGATAACATAGTGAAACCTTTAAAGTACCAATGGGAAAAAACTGTCAAGCTAGAAGTCTATATTGGGCAAAAAAATTCTTAGACAACGAAGGCTTCCATTGTTTGCAGATAACACAATTGTTTCTAGTCATGTCTGATTGTTTGTGACCCTTTGTAGCCCATCAGGCTCCTCTGACCATGGGATTTCCCAGGCAAGAATACTGGAGTGGGTTGACATTTCCTCCTCAGGGGATTGTCCCGACCCAGGATTCTTCCTGACCCAGGGATCGAACCCAAGTCTCCTGCGTCTCCTGCACTGCAGGTAGACTCTTTACCTGCTGAGCCACCAGGGAAGCCCTCATAGAAAAATCATTAAGAAATCTAAAATTGGTGAATAGTACCTACCTCATATAGTTGTTATAAGAATCAGATGAATTTAAATTTTAAATTCAGAACTGTGCTTGACACCTATATATGCATTAAAAACTTTTTAAAAATACATCTAAATATAAAATCTGGGAGTGTTACATATTAGCTTATTGACAACGAGTACAGATTTATTTGTCAGAATAGCTAAAAGAGAGGCTACTTTAAGGAATAAGATTATCTTTGGTTGGTGGCCCAGGTTATGAAAATGTTAGTCACTCAGTCGTGTCCAACTGCGACCTCATGGACTGTAGCCCACCAGGCTACTCGTCCATAAAATTCTCCAGGCAAGAACACTGGAGTGGGGTGCCATTTCCTTCTCCAAGGTTACGGAAGGGTTCAGGGCAAATAAAACTTGGGAGGCCTAGAGAATGATCAGTCCTGGCATTCCTAAAATAGGAAGATGAAGTTTGTTATGGAGGTTAGACTGTTTGTTACAGTTTGTTACAGAGAGTTACAGTTTGTTACCGTCTACAGAATGATAATTTTATATGTGATCTATTATGTGTATAAAATTATATAAAATAATAGAGTTGTGCCTAATGAGCAAATAACTTGCTGTGACCTATGTAAGTACTCTCCTGGCAGAATATCCATGAAAGCCTTGAAGTGAAAAAAAGGCAGTTTGTATAATAGTATATTTTACACTATAACTTAATTTTCAATGCAAAAAAGATATGCAAATATGATAACTGCATTGCAATGTACATAGAAAGTTTTCTGGAAATACCCAAATAAAAGTGTTAATTAGTAGTAGAGAGCCCTAGATAGTGGGAGCAGGATGGACTTTAATTTTTTACTTAATATCTTTGGCATAGTTTGAATTTTTTAAAATATTGATATTTTTACTTTGTAATTAAAAAAATAAATCCCTTACAGAAGCAAAAAATGCATCAACACTCAAAAGTCACAAGGCTTACAGTATTTGTTTCCTAAGTCAAGTAAGATGAAAAGGACACTTCCTTTGTGTTCTTTAAACAAAGGTAGTTTTATTTAGACATCAAGAGCATATTCCAGATGTGTTTGCCCCTAAAATCCCTCCCAGCATCCCATGAATTAAAAACTCCGGTAAGGTCAAAGTTTCAGTCTGTCTTCACAGGGAGGCTCATTAGAATAGAGAGCACAGAGACAATGAAGGTCCTGATGCCCCTGGGAGCCCACTTCACCCTAATTCATGCTTTCTGACTTCTGAACCAATCCAGGAGCTGGTTTCCCCTACTCCTTTCCCTGCATGCGTGGAGATCATGGAGACGAATCCAGATCAGAGACAACCCATCACCTCAAGAGGTACAGCATTTTAAGTAGAATGACCTTAGAAAATGTTTAATTCATCGACAGACAGCCAACCACTCTCCAGGTCGGGGAAGCAGAAGTCTACAGACATAATTTGCTCAAGGTCGCAGGGTTACTAAGTGAGCACAGCAGGTCTCTTGAGCCCCAGGGTAGCACCCTTTTTATGATCTTGGAGAAAGGGTCTAAAAGGTCCTATTGGTGCTGGACCAGAGGCTATGCCTTCATAAACAGAGTAGATACTAGGATGCAGGTTTGACCAGGAGCAGAAGACAGTCATCTTCCTGCCTTTATCACAGACCTTCAAACTGGACTGCGAGCACCAAAAAGTGACTTTGTTATTCATTTACTCTCATTACTAGTGTTCCATAAGATGCATATACACTTTCTCTACAAATAATCCATTAGTACAGAAGAGGGAAGGTTTCCTATTTGAGATGTGCTTTCTGGCCACATCATTCAGAGATGCTTTTAGTATATAACTAACACTAATGAAGGTCTCTTGTTAGAATGTTTTCCACATTTTGGTCAGGCAATAGGAAACCTGGAGAAATAATAAATTAATGCAATGTGTACTGCTATGATCTATCATATTGGGTTTTTTTTCCCTCTATAGTGGGAGTTATAAATCAGTTTCTAAAGTTTAAGAGGTAAACCAATGAGTAGGTTCTGGAATTACTTAGAATCAATAAATCTAAGACCAATTTAACCAAATTGCCTTGCAAACCTGTCCAGAACCACAAAGGTATCCCTCATTCCTCTCCACTAAAAGAAAAAGAAAAACTCCCAAAGAACAGTCATGAGAGCATTCACGGCTTTTACACGCATAAAAATCCGTATGTAAGATCTAAAATAACGGATAGGCTCTAAGAAATCTTTCTTGCTGTTTATCAAGACAAGTTCTCTAAAACCTCTCCTAGAGGTGGTTATTTATTAACATTGATTTCTGGCTACAATAATCACAGAATAATAAAACTGTTGCCTGGATTCAACATCACATTTTTCCACTAATAGCAGAGAAGCCTTCCAACAAATTATTGTAAGTTCCTCAAATACATTAGAAATATGATTCCTTTATGTGTACCCTCACGTGTGCAGGAATACATCTTGGGATTAAGGAGATGAATACCTATGTGCATTGTAAGAAGCTAAACGAGGATACATAAGTAGCAGCCCCTGGCTAGACATGAATGCTACTCACATTTATTATATTGCCACCTGCCCCCCTCCCAGACACTTCATTACTAATGATTTTCCAACACAAAAGCTTTTAAAAACTTTGATCTTTTGTGAAAATTCAGTAGGATAATAAAAACCTTCCAGCTGAACAAACAGACTAGGGCAGCAAGATCATCTCCTTAGCATTTGCCACAGAAAGTATCATCTGCCCTGACTCCACCCTGGTGTTTCATTAAAGTGATGTCGTTCAAAATATGCAAATGACAGTAATAATTTGAGCAAACAAATGAATTAGGTGAGCCTCTATAGGCAATTTACTTGGGGTAATTAAGAATGCTAAGTCAAACAAATTATTATTTTAAATGGCAAGTAAGCTTTAATTAAACTTGATTTCTATACTAAAATGAAACTACTAACCCAACAGAAGGCATCCTGTGTGAATTAAAAGGCAAAGTGCCAAGCAGAGAAAAAAACTAATGTACCCTTTGCTTTTTGATTCACCAGATTAGGACCAGGTATAACTGTATTCTCACTGGAACGATCTCACAGAGAAGTATTTCTGTGCATGAATTTAGTATTGATATAACGCATTTGGGGTGCCTCAAGCACTAATATATTTTAAATGGTAAGGATGCTAAGCAAAATTAGAACCAACCCAAACCTAAGGTAATTTCTCTCCAACTAGCATCTCAAATTTTTTCTACCATTAAGAAAGGGAAACCAGCAGACTGTAGCCCACCCGGATTAAGAGTTCTTCCTAGGGGTTAGGGGAACATGGTGACCCATAGGAGAGCCTCCACAGCTATGCTAGCCACCAACCAAACATACATGTGTGTGATGGAGCAAACCAATGGGCCCCCATCGATAAACATGGAAATAAAGGTGCCCAGAGAGGGAGGAAAATCCCCAGAACCATCCTGAGATGGACAAGGCTAAAGCATGAGCCTATTAAAGTAGACTATACTTGTGTATTTACTCCTACAGAACAACATAATAATTACAGACTATTTTGAAAGCTTCAAGTCTTCTCTGAGACTAGACATAGGTACGTCACTTCTCTTTAATGCTTTGTCCCAGTACCTGTAATGGGGCTCGGATTAGACCCCAGCCGCCAGCGCTGGCAAGCAGAAAAGCCCTCGCAGAACCACCTGTTTTCTTCCCCACATGGAGCACCTCTCCTGGCTTAGCCTCCTGGGTCTTCACTCTTCAGCCCAGTGCTCCTCAGGAACACGCAAGCTGAGTCCCGTCGTCTCCGCTCCTGGCTTTCTGGTCAGGCCGGGTGGCCCAGCGCAAGCGTCAAGGAAGAAGCTACCAGTGGGAGCGGGTGGTGGCCGGACACAGCAGGGAGGGGCCTGGAGAAGTCATTCTAAGTCACTGCCTCTGGCACCTGGATCCAGTCACCTGCCACACAGGACCATTTTCACACGGTCTCGCTAAAGAGTCTGCCCTCAGGGGGACCCTAGGTATACTACTCTAATACTCATGACCATGGGAAGGAGGAGGTGTCAAGCCTGTGTTCCAAGGAGCGGAGAGAACTCCAGACTACTCCATTTTCTCTTCTGGACTTGTGCCTTCTCTCTGGAAAGGCAGCCATGAACTGACCTGAGGCCTCTCCTCCTATCTGAGCCCACCCCTGGCCAAAGCGGGATTCATTCATCCAATAACCACTGTCAACATGGCTTCCCTGGTGGCGCAGATGGTAAAGCATCTGCCTGCAAGGCGGGAGACCCGGGTTCGATCCCTGGGTCGGGAAGAACCCCTGGAGAAGGATATGGCACCCCACGCCAGTATTCTTGCCTGGAAAATTCCATGGACAGAGGAGCCTGGTAGGCTACAGTCCATGGAGTCGCAAAGAGTTGGACACGACTGAGAGACTTCACTTTCTTTCACTGTCAACATGTCGAGCCCTACACTGCGCTCAGAGCACAGAGCAAGACATCGTCACTGTTCTCAAGCTGCCCATATTCCACAGCCAGGCAAGAGACGCAAATAAGAATTACAAAATAGTGTGCTGGAAAGAGCATGGAAGGCTCGCATCTGAGGAGCAAGACAGGCAGGGGAGGGGACAGAGGGAACCGCTTGTGACTGAACCTCAGTCCCATTGGAACGTGTCCACCCCTCCAACCCACCGGAAGGGAGCAGTGCCTGACATGAAAGAGCTTTGTCTCTCGAGTTAGGGCAGAAATTCCAAGAGTGCTGGGGTCTTGGTGTGCTGTGAGGGCTCAAGAAATGCTTGCTGAATAAATGAATGATCTAAGAATCTGGACGTGCCCCTGGGACATTTTGGGGACAGAATCTTGGCTAGTGAGGATCTCAGAGGTCATCTGATAATCCACCCCTCTAGAATGTATAGATAAAAGACTTATTTTAAAATATCTGCACAGAGGAAGTGTGCTGGGCCCATGCAGTGTTTGCAGGTGGAATGGATAGATACGATGTGGTAGATCCAGTCAATGAAATATTATTTGGCAAAAAAAAAAGAACTCCTGACACAGACTACACCCCGGATGAATTTTAAAAGCTTCACTCTCAGGGAAAGTAGCCAGACACAGAGGCCACATGGTATATGGTACCCCTGATAAGAAACATCCAGAAAAGGCAGTTTTAGAGAGAGAGAAGGTAGAGCTGTGGTGGCTGGGGGTAGAATGAGATTAACTATAACTAGGTAAGAAGGTTCTTACCAGAAGGATAAAATGTTCTAAAACTGGACTATGGTGACAGCTATATCACCCTGGACATAGACTAACTGAATTGTTTACTTGAAATGGTTGGATTTTATGATATATAAAATATACCTCAAAGTTGTTTAAAAGTTTTATAAGAGGAGTCATAAGTCATACATTTATACTCATGCTGGTATGAAGGGAGCTGCTACATGTTTGCAAAAACAAACTAGCCCAGATTTGAGAGAACCCCCACCCCATCTGCTCATTCCCACCCTCAGGGCCTTCCATCTCCCTTCCTAAAAAGTCTGCTTGTAGACACAAAGCAGATAAGTGGTTCCAGGACTGGAGGGAGTGGGGATGGGAAGTGACTGCTTAATGGGAATGGTTTCCTTATGAGGTGTTGGGTCAGTTCTGGAACTAGATAGTGGTGATGGTTGCAAAATATTATAAATGTACTTAATGCCACTGAATTGCACCCTTCAAATGGTTAAAGTGGTAAATTTCATGTTTTGTGTATTTTACCACAATTTTTTTTAATCTACTTATTTTTTTTTAAGGCCATGTTTGAGGAACATTTTCACATTTCCTTTCCATCTGCCAAATGCCTTCCCCAGTAGCCACAGAGGGGCCAGCTGCTGTCCCCAGCCGCCTCATGTCAGGATGTCTTAGTCCAGGTGACAGCATAGCTCTCAACAATTTGCTGCATGCTCTCCTCATTTTTCCCCTGGTTGGCAAACATCAGACATTAATTAAAAAAAAAAACACCTGGGTTTGGTTTGCATTTTAATCCTGCCCACTTGAAACTGGCTGGCATCATTCAAAACAACATAAGAAGGGACGTTCCCAGAGCTGTCGGACCATCTCATTAAGTGTTGCTTCCGAGGCTTCCTGACTCCCCGAAAGTGTAGGAGGCAGTGACTCCTCTTGGCATGAATTTAACCATGCCATATTATGAAATACCTACTGCTCAGTCAAAAATTCTGCAGGTCCACAAGGTTCTAGGGCTGCCTGTTTCCACAGAAGCCAAAAGCTAGCCTCTCCTGAAATCACTTCCACATGGTTCCTATGGCAAATGTCCTAGGTCGCTGGGATCAATGATAATTCCTGGATTATTTCTTTCACAATATCATTGGCCTCAGTATTTCTATCAGACAATCTGAAGGGTGTGTTAAAACATTCTTTCCTTTTTCCCCAAAGGGATGACAGTTGCTAAAGAATTCAGTCAGTTGCCCACTGATTTAGAGCTAGAACCAGGGTCTGAACATGCTCAGGATTTATGTATTTGATTGCTGTACACAGGAAGTAAGAATGTTGAGCTGTAAAATATTTTCTACCTCAAAGATGACATTAAACTGATACTCTCATTTTAGAATTGCTTAAAATACGCCTGGTATTGAATGAGCTAGGGGGAAAAAAACAAAAAAAACAACCTTTCAGGTTTCCAGTTGTGAAACAGTATTTGGAGAGCAAGTACTAAACGCTAAGTGTCTAAAAGACCTCCTCAGAAGAAATCCTTACTGCCAGCCAAAAATCGCAGGAACACACTGTGGCTGAATGTTTAAATTGTGTTTTTTAGACACTGGATAATTTTCTGATCATTAAAGATAATCACAGCCAAACCCAACAATAAAAGTAATTGAATCTCATGCTTGAGAAGCACACAGCTGATTCACGGTGAGGAGGAGGAGACGAAGGAAGCACATGAGAGGAGGTCAGAAACCCAGGAGTAATTTTCCCGCCTACGTTGAGCAGAGCCTGCCCACACAGTGGACAAACCAGCGATGGAAGCCTGTCCTCACTGCCTGAGTGCCCTTCCCCGCTAGGACCCACACTCCCAGGTGGTACCTGAAAACCGTCTACAGGTGTAAGAGATTTAGCCCGGCCTCTGCTCCAGGTCAGGTCATTAAGATAAGGTTTCCAGGAGAGGACAGAGCGAGGCCACCGCCACTCAGGCCTTGGCAGACTGTGCCTGCTCCGAGGCTCCCAGGGCACTGGGCACACACAGGGCGCCTGACTGTCCCAGCAGTGCACAATGACCCACCATAAGATACAGCCTAACTTGAGGAGTGTGCATGAAAGTTTTTGCCTTACATTTATACCAGCTGCATTAAATCTTAAAGATGTCACACTGACCCTGTCTGAAAAGGATTTACAAGCTAATGGCAAAAATACTAGCAGCCATCAGAGATAAGCTAACCAACCAGCTGGTGTCAGAGCAAGGTCTATTTCTGCAAACATTTCATGTGTATTTATTTTGAGATCAAGCTGGTGGTCATAGAGAAGGTCTCAATGTTTTGGCCAGAAAAGAGATTCTCCTGTGGGAGCCTTGTGTAACTTTCTGAGCATCAGTATTATCATCTATAAAATGGGTATTCGGGGCCACAATCTCAGACACATAGAATGCTTGCAATGGAATCATGCTAAGTGGGATAAATAGAGACAAAAAGTGACCTCTGTCCTTGAGAGTTGAGCCGACATTTCTACTTAGCTCAAAAGAGTGGCATGACCCCTGTCTTATTCTTTTCCCTTACTCCTCTTATCTAATTATATCTTACATCCTATATTCCATGGCCATGCCTCTCATACCTGTCACCTTTTTCTAGTCTACAGTCACCCTTGTAAGGCCTTATCCTGGCATGTGAGACCACTCTTATAAATTCCCAGTTCACAGACCACCTCCAGCCTCCCCCTCAAACTATCCTGCACTTTTCAGTCAGATCCTTCTCATTCATAATCACTGTGTTGACATCACAACTCTAAAGACTCATCAGTGTCCAAGGGATCAAGTCCAGATTCCAGACTGGCTTAGATTCTTGTCCACGTTCCTATCCACAAATTCTCTGCTCCACCCAAAATAACCCTCAAATGCCTTTAACTTAACCACCTCTGCAACTTTAGCCCTATATATTGCCATGACCTGGGTGCAGACTATTCTACAAAACAGTCACCACAGTATCTCCATCCCATTTACTCTTCCCATATGGCGACTTTAACGTGTCAAAGGCTGAGTCTACATTCCCTCCACCTGAATCTGGGTGCGCTTGTAACTATGACCAAAGTGGCAATGGATGACTTAAGGTAGGTCATCAAACTGAAAGCACTTCTGCCTGGCTCTCTTGGGATACTAGCTCTTGTTACCCAGCCTTCCTGCTAAGAGGGAGCCAAGCAGACATGTGGAAAGGCCATGTGTAGGTGCTCTGGTCATAAGCACCAGTTCATCCCAGCTGACAAACCAGCATCAGCTCATAGACATGCAGCCTTCAGTTGATTCCAGCCCCCAACCATCCTCTGAACTTCCCCAGACGATCCTACACGGAGCAGAAACAAACTGTTCTCTCCCATCTCCCTGCCCAGCTACCCACTATGCTTGATCCAAGTTGCAGATTCATGAGCAAAAGAAGAGTATGATTGTTTTAAGTGACTATGTTGGGGTGGTTTGTTCTGTAGCAATAGGTAACCGGAATAGACTAAAATACCCTCCCCTTCTTTTTGGCTTTCTCAAATCCTACCTGGCTTTCAAAAGCCCAGTACAGATCTCACCTTGTTCATGATCATAAGCTCACTCCAAATGATCTCTGCCTCTCTCTTGCTTGAAGCTTGAACAGCACTCAATAAAGACCTACCATAATGGACCATAATCTCCTTGAAAGGGAAAACCATGCCTATGTTTATTGAGAACACTTTCCTATCACTTATCAGAATACCTTATACATAATAGGAGGTCTCTCTCTCTTTCTCTCTCTCTATACATATATCAATGGATAATTTTCTAGTCTCCAGAGTAAAATGCACATAGTAGGTACTTACATGATATCATGACACATGCTTAATATTAAAAAATAGGAAAAAAGACAAAAAAATGATCTTTAAATGGAGGATCATGTGGCAGTAGGAAATTCAAACTTTTCAAGACTTTAAACTGCTTTTCTACCGAGTAAAGTAGATGCTTTTTAAATTAACAGTGTAAGTTCAGGAGTATGTGTGTGTGTTTTCAGCCCAGTTGGTGTAGACTTGTATGTAGATTTATATGTCTCGTTGGGAACTGTTCCTTTGTTAATAATTAAACTGTATATGGGAGTTTTGAGAAGTGGCAGTACTATCCATGTTCTGTGGTTGTGTAATTATTCAAGCGTAATTAGAATACAGGAGGGTTTAGAGACAGGCAGAATGTTTCCTGTCAAATACGATCTGTATCAGGAATTCTTAAATTGGGGATCATGTCCCCTCCATGGCTGTCACTGGATGGGCTTCATGAAGTTCATGCCTAAAATTACGTAAAAAATTGTGTGCATATTTGTATTCTAAGGCAAGTAATGGGGAAACACCAAAGCAGGTTTGGCTCTGCCACTGCCTGGCATGGTGGCCTTGGGGAAACCCTTATAAGCTCCTTGGACCTGCTTCTGGATCTACTTTACTGTAAAGATGGGGGGGTGCACTAGAGCCATCAAGACATCTCAAGGCAGTGTCTCCAAGAAAGGCCCTAATGGAAGGAGAGGGCTATTGCACTTGGTGTTTTTCCATTGTATTTTCTTTCCTATAAAAGAACAATAATATTTTGAGTAAAATATGTATCTGTGTTTACATTTGTTTGTTTAATAAACTTTAAGTGCCTATGATGTGACAATTGCCGGTTATGAATTTCCCACCCAGTCTTTGAGACTTGGAAATTACTGAATAGACCACTCCAACACTGCACAGAATTCTAGAAGATAAAGTGGACAATAAAAATATCAAAAACTAACAGCACAGAAGACCCCAAAACCAAAGGATTCATCATTAAATGGGCAGAATAGGGATTGTGCAAAAGATCAAGTGGACACAGGGTACTACGTGCGAACCAGGCTGATTAGGCTAATCTGTACTACAAGCTGAGGGTCCACTTGCTCCCCTGCCTTCCAGACTTGCATGCTCAGTTAAGAGAACAGCTTTCCTCCCTAGAGGAAACTCTTTAAAGATACAGAAGTAGATACTCTCCTTCTCAGAACCCCTGAACCAGCTCTCAAAGGAATAGAGAGTCAGAAACAAAAAGCAAGCAAACACAGGCTTAATGGAACGGAAGACATATAATGAGTAATTTGGACCCAAGGATAATCTGAACATAATTCTTCTCATGCTCAATGATTTCAATAGGGGAAGTATGACTTTACAAAAGCTTTGAGTTACAGATAAAACAAAACCCCCAAAACAGTAGGTTTTCAGCACTTAAGAGGACGAAAAAATGACATTATTCATCATTTCTTGGTCCATCCATTGTCTCCTTTAATGTTAGTATATTTAAACTTTTAAATATATATGTGTGTGTATATATATAAGACTCAATATGCCATATTTTCTGGATGTCATTTGAACGATGATGTGACCCTACCAAATATTCAATAATATTCTATGAATGAGTAAATAAAGTTTCCTAATAAAGCCCAAAATGTCAGTAAACCAAGGACCTGGCTTTATAAGGAAGCTGAACCATTTTTCTAAATTATCACAAATAATATCCACAGTATATTTCTTTCATTAAAAGTACAAGTATAAATGGAGATTCTCAGTTTGTTGCTGCTAAGTTGAGGATGGGGCATGGAGCTCTACACAAGGAAGGGGCTTTTCTCTGCTTGGTGTATGGGGATCAGGGTAGGGGTTAGGAAACAGTCTTGTTTATTGCCCACATTCGAGAGCTGTGGTTAATTTGTGCTTAAGAGAAAATAAGTGCAGTAAAGAACAACATAAGGTACAAGTAAATTGGGTTTGGTTTTCTCCAATACATTTGTGTTTCATGCAATTCTTTCCCCTGGTTCTCCCCCATGACTAGGCGATTGGTAAATGTGACATACCTTTCTAGACTTGAGATAAATTTGTACAAGTGTGAACAAAATGCCTAGGGCAGAGAAAGTATTTGGGGTGTCCAATATCTCCAAATTATATTTAAAATGTATATATAAAGTCTTCTGGAATCACCTCCACAATGAAGGCGATCCTATGATAAAATAAAAAAAGGCGTATCTATGCAGTAAAAACTAAATATGGTACTCATCACCAGCATGTTCAGAAAGACCTTAAGTTTAAATACTCGCTTTATAATATGCATTAGATTCCTTAGACAAAGCTGCCTCAGACTTCTTCCTTTTGGTCGTAAATCAAATAACCAAAAGCTGATATATAATGGTATATTACTTCATCTTCTCTAAGTCAATCATTTTAGAATGAAACACATTGCAGGCAAAATAAAGGTGGAAAATGGTAAAATATCTTTCAGTCTAATTTCCCAATGTAGTTAGAGGTTGGATTATTTGATCACCTTGGTACGATGGGCCAATCAGGACTTTGAGATCCCTACAAAGTGGGCTGAGGTTGAAATGAGGGAGACATGTCCGAGGCAGATGGCCTTTCACATCATGATTTGTACAGAGACATAAACATATCTCATCTCCCAGGAAAACAGAAGCCAGACCTTCCAATGATGCAGATGTAGGAAATAACAGGAAAGGCTAAAATAAAAACAGATATCTTATACAAAGTATCTCTAGATTTTTCTTAAGTATCTCTTGATTTTTCACCTCAGGGTCTTATAAGAAGCATGACCAGCACAGTAGCCACTTCATATTTGTTGAATTTAACTTGATGTTATAGATTCCAGTTTCTTCATAAATGTCAGTGAGAACGAAACACTACACCCTATTTAGGCCGCTGGTGAGTAAATATAAGTGTTTTCCTTATATATATTGCATTCAACAGGGTTGAAATTGCAGGGCGGGGGGTGGATTGGTTTATTTGTTTATTGGTTTGTCTGTCTGGTTGGTTGGTTTGTTGCTGACATTGTTTAATCACAGGACAGTAAGAGAGAAAGAGCACAGCCCAAATTATGAGGTGTGCAGTCGGATAAGACTAGCTTAAATCCTACCTTCTTCACTTTACTAGCTATTCAAGCTTGGGCAAGTTCCTTAATCTCTCCAAGTCTCAGATTTCTTACTTATAACATGGATTAATAATCCCTACTGGCGAGGGTATTAAGGAGAGGTGGCAAGAATACACAGAAGAACTGTACAAAAAAGATCCTCACGACCAAGATAATCACGATGGTGTGATCACTCACCTAGAGCCAGACAGCCTGGAATGTGGAGTCAAGTGGGCCTTAGAAAACATCACTATGAACAAAGCTAGTGGAGGTGATGGAATTCCAGATGAGCTCTTTCAAATCATGAAAGATGATGCTGTGAAAGTGCTGCACTCAATATGCCAGCAAATTTGGAAAACTCAGCAGTGGCCACAGGACTGGAAAAGGTCAGTTTTCATTCCAGTCCCAAAGAAAGGCAATGCCAAAGAATGCTCAAACTACCACACAATTGCACCCATCTCACACGCTAGTAAAGTAATGCTCAAAATTCTCCAAGCCAGGCTTCAACAATACGTGAACTGTGAACCTCCAGATGTTCAAGTTGGTTTTAAAAAAGGCAGAGGAACCAGAGATCAAATTGCCAACATCCACTGGGTCATGGAAAAAGCAAGAGAGTTCCAGAAAAACACCTATTTCTGCTTTATTGACTATGCCAAAGCCTTTGACTGTGTGGATCACAATAAACTGTGGAAAATTCTGAAAGAGAAGGGAATATCAGACCACCTGACCTGCCTCTTGAGAAACCTATATGCAGGTCAGGAAGCAACAGTTAGAACTGGACATGGAACAACAGACTGGTTCCAAATAGGAAAAGGAGTACGTCAAGGCTGTACATCGTCACTCTGCTTATTAAACTTCTATGCAGAGTACATCATGAGAAACGCTGGGCTGGAAGAAGCACAAGCTGGAATCAAGATTGCTGGGAGAAATATCAATAACCTCAGATATGCAGATGACACCACCCTTATGGCAGAAAGTGAAGAGGAACTAAAAAGCCTCTTGATGAAAGTGAAAGAGGAGAGTGAAAAAGTTGGCTTAAAGCTCAACATTCAGAAAACAAAGATCATGGCATCCGGTCCCATCACTCCATGGGAAATAGATGGGGAAACAGTGGAAACAGTGTCAGACTTTATATTTTGGGCTCCAAAATCACTGCAGATGGTGACTGCAGCCATGAAATTAAAAGACGCTTACTCCTTGGAAGAAAAGTTATGACCAACCTAGATAGCATATTCAAAAGCAGAGACATTACTTTGCCGACTAAGGTCCCTCTAGTCAAAGCTATGGTTTTTCCAGTGGTCGTGTATGGATGTGAGAGTTGGACTGTGAAGAAAGCTGAGTGCCAAAGAATTGATGCTTTTGAACTGTGATGTTGGAGAAGACTCTTGAGAGTCCCTTCGACTGCAAGGAGATCCAACCAGACCATTCTGAAGGAGATCAGCCGGTGTTCTTTGGAAGGAATGATGCTAAAGCTGAAACTCCAGTACTTTGGCCACCTCATGCAAAGAGTTGACTCATTGGAAAAGACTCTGATGCTGGGAGGGGTTGGGGGCATGAGAAGAAGGGGACGACCGAGGATGAGATGGCTGGATGGCATCACTGACTTTATGGACGTGAGTCTGAGTGAGCTCCGGGAGTTGATGATGGACAGGGAGGCCTGGCGTGCTGCAATTCATGGGGTCGAAAAGAGTCGGACATGACTAAGTGACTGAACTGAACTGGCCAGGGTTATTAGGAAGATTAAATGAGACAATATATATGATGCCTGCTTAGCATAATGACAAACTCACAGTAAATATTAGGCATGTAGCTAATCTTACGTTTATTATTACCTCATTAAGTCAGAGTTAGGATTAGACAAAATAATACATAGAGGCACTTACCATGGTTCTTGACATATAATTAATGCTAATGCTCAAGTTCTAGAAGGACACAGTTTAATACACATGAGCCATCTTCCTTACATAACTCATGGAGTTCTCTTACAGGACAGTTCTCCTGGCCACATGGTTTTTTGTGCCACGGGAGTTCACGTGTAGGTCTATCTCAGGCATACATCAAACACCTGATGAGTCTCTCACTCAGTGTTAACTCTAAAAATGTTTGCCGGTTGTCAGAAATAAGAAATAGAAAGCATCAGCATCTTTGGATCTGCACTGAGAATGCTAGGAAACATGACTGCTTTAATGCGACACTTGTGGATGCTGAAAGCACTAGCATCAAAGACACTCCCATGTAGCCATGAGCTATTTTCAGCCCTCCGTGCATTTCCTGGTTCTACCTGGATGCGATATGTGCACACAAAAGCAATTTGTCATACATGCCACTCAACTAATTATGGCCTGAGTGATCTCGTGTGTCACGTCCTCAAGCTCTTCGCATGACTCATCATTCAGATGGGAAGCAGGAAGCGCTCCCCTGGGGCTGGGGGTGGGGGAGGAAGTCAGAAGGATGCCACACCTTGGGACAATAGCCTTCCTACCAAAGCAGTGTTGTTATTCTCAACTACCCGGCAACACCCAAACACAGCATGTTTAATCACCCCATCAGAAAGGAAGACCGGGGCTGTGAGTTTACCCTGGTGTCACATTTGAGACATCATGTGACAAAGAGCTATAAATACAACCACGGGCCCATTCCACTGACCCCTGGTCCAGGTGATGTCTGGTGGTTTCAAAGCACCGAACCTCCAGTCTCAAAGCACAGAGACTCATCCCCTTTCAGCTTATTCTGGCATATCTCTTGGAAGTGACAGTTACTGCTGGTGCCAAACTCAGTGCCAGTAGGCAGAAGTGGATATATTTTGCACCTATTTATGCAGACATACATGTCCAAACATGAGCAGTTTTGGGCACCTGAAGAAAGCTACTAGGAAAAGTTTTGTTGCCAAGATTGTTTGCTATTTATCAATTCACATTTTTCAAATAAGTCAAGTCTACACCCAGGTATGACATCTTTAATTGCATAGAGAGTATATTTCCATAAGTCAAGAGTTACCCCACTTTTCCCTCCTGTTCAGAAGATCTGGAATGGCCAGAAAGATCACCCTCATTCAAGGTCAGAGAAAGCTGGAAGAAGGATGTTCAATCTCATTCTCTTTCCAGCTGTAGACCCAACCCACACTCCAGTCTGAAAATGGAAACCTTAGAACAATGAAAACCTCACTAGCCTCAACTCTTTCATGACCTCAATCTTCCACTGCCACTGAGACCTGCACTTTAGAAGAAGAAATGGATAATGGCTAAGAGATCTTATTATTATAGACTTGTGTGTTTTTTAAAAAGCAATTTATCAATGTTTAATTTCTCACAAACACTGAGAATATACTCTAATGATTTATGCTCGTAAGACATAGTTAAATTATGTATCTAAAGTTAATGAAATTCTTTTGTTTAGTGTTTACCTATGCACTAGACACTCAGACTCTCGTAACTATACAAGCAATGTTTTATCTCATTAATAGGTGAGAAAACTGGGGTGCAAACTTCTGGCTCAATATCACACAGCCAGGGAGTGATAAAATCTCATTTGACCCAAGTCTGTCTGACACCCAGGCCATGTGCTTTCCACCTGAAAAATTATCCCTTCTATTCATTTATGAACTTGCGTATTAGGACAAAATGTGATTGCACTTGCCGAACAATGTAGAAATGATATTCTATCAATCACTTTTTTTTTTGGCTGGGCTATGCAGCATGCGGGATCTCTGTTCCTCAACCAGGGATTTAACCTGCACCCTCCTGAAGCATGGGGTCTTAACCACTGGGGTACCAGGGAAGTCCCCATACACCCTGTCTTAGATGCTCCTTCCTCTGAGGTTTCTGAAGCTGCCTCTGCTATCTTCCACACTTGGTTTGATCCTGTTTTTCTAGAATGACTAATGGGCAACTCACTGAGCACCTGTGAATGATCAGATCCTGGAACAAAAGTAGAATTACTTCAACCCTTTATCCAAGATTTTTAACTCCAACTCTACAACTCCACAAAAAGTATCAAATCTTTCAAGAGAACGAGAGACCTTGTACCAAATGCCGATTGCTGATCAGGCCAAGAAAAACAGCAGGCGATATAATTTTAAAATGCATTCTTCCCTGTAGTTTCCCCCAAATAGATAAGGATGAATTATTGCTGGGAATTGTACTTTGCAGCCAACAGATCCAGCAACCAACTAACTTGAGATTAGCTTCCTGAAGAAGTGTCTCCCAGGAAGCAAAAGGATAAAAACATTAACTGTAAAAATAAAAATAATTTCCAGAAGAAGTGGTAGACAACAAAATGCCTGAAAGTTTTGCTTTATAGTAATATGTCTTTCAGTTCAGTTCAGTTGCTCAGTCGTGTCCGACTCTTTGCGACCCCATGAATCGCAGCACACCAGGCCTCCCTGTCAATCACCATCTCCTGGAGTTCACTCAGACTCGCGTCCATCGAGTCAGTGATGCCATCCAGCCATCTCATCCTCGGTCGTCCCCTTCTCCTCCTGCCCCCAATCCCTCCCAGCATCAGAGTCTTTTCCAATGAGTCAGCTCTTCGCATGAGGTGGCCAAAGTACTGGAGTTTCAGCTTTAGCATCGTTCCTTCCTAAGAAATCCCAGGGTTTACCTCATTTAGAATGGACTGGTTGGATCTCCTTGCAGTCCAAGGGACCCTCAAGAGTCTTCTCCAACACCACAGTTCAAAAGCATCAATTCTTCATCACTCAGCTTTCTTCACAGTCCAACTCTCACATCCATACATGACCACAGGAAAAACCATAGCTTTGACTAGATGGACATTAGTTGGCAAAGTAATGTCTCTGCTTTTCAATATGCTATCTAGGTTGGTCATAACTTTTCTTCCAAGGAGTAAGCGTCTTTTAATTTCATGGCTGCAGTCACCATCTGCAGTGATTTTGGAGCCCAAAATATAATGTCTGACGCTGTTTCCACTGTTTCCCATCTATTTCCCATGAAGTGATGGCACCAGATGCCATGATCTTTGTTTTCTGAATGTTGAGCTTTAAGCCAACTTTTTCACTCTCCTCTTTCACTTTCATCAAGAGGCTTTTTAGTTTCTCTTCACTTTCTGCCATAAGGGTGGTGTCATCTGCATATCTGAGGTTAATGACATTTCTCCTGGCAATCTTGATTCCAGCTTGTGCTTCTTCCAGCCCAGCGTTTCTCATGATATACACTGCATAGAAGTTAAATAAGCAGGGTAACAATATACAGCCTTGTTGTACTCCTTTTCCTATTTGGAACCAGTCTGTTGTTCCATGTCCAGTTCTAACTGTTGCTTCCTGACCTGCATATAGGTTTCTCAAGAGGCAGGTCAGGTGGTCTGATATTCCCTTCTCTTTCAGAATTTTCCGCAGTTTATTGTGATCCACATAGTCAAAGGCTTTGGCATAGTCAATAAAGCAGAAACAGGTGTTTTTCTGGAACTCTCTTGCTTTTTCCATGACACAGCGGATGTTGGCAATTTGATCTCTGGTTCCTCTGCCTTTTACAAAACCAGCTTGCACATCTGGAGGTTCACGATTCACATATTGCTGAAGCCTGGCTTGGAGAATTTTGAGCACTACTTTACTAGCGTGTGAGATGAGTGCAATTGTGCAGCAGTTTGAGCATTCTTTGGCATTGCCTTTCTTTGGGATTGGAATGAAAACTGACCTTTTCCAGTCCTGTGGCCACTGCTGAGTTTTCCAAATTTGCTGGCATATTGAGTGCAGCACTTTCACAGCATCATCTTTCAGGATTTGAAAGAGCTCATCTGGAATTCCATCACCTCCACTAGCTTTGTTCATAGTGATGTTTTCTAAGGCCCACTTGACTTCACATTCCAGGATGTCTGGCTCTAGGTGAGTGATCACACCATTGTGATTATCTTGGTCATGAAGATCTTTTTTGTACAGTTCTTCTGTGTATTCTAGCCACCTCTTCTTAATATCTTCTGCTTCTGTTAGGTCCATACCATTTCTGTCCTTTATCGAGCCCATCTTTGCATGAAATGCTCCCTTGGTATCTCTAATTTTCTTGAAGAGATTTCTAGTCTTTCCCATTCTGTTGTTTTCCTCTATTTCTTTGTATTGATCGCTGAGGAAGGCTTTCTTATCTCTGCTTGCTATTCTTTGGAACTCTGCATTCAGATGCTTATATCTTTCCTTTTCTCCTTTGCTTTTTGCTTCTCTTCTTTTCACAGCTATTTGTAAGGCCTTCCCAGACAGCCATTTTTCTTTTTTGCATTTCTTTTCCATGGGGATGGTCTTGATCCCTGTCTCCTGTACAGTGTCACGAACCTCATTCCATAGTTCATCAGGCACTCTGTCTATGAGATCTAGTCCCTTAAATCTATTTCTCACTTCCACTGTATAATCATAAGGGATTTGATTAGGTCATACCTGAATGGTCTAGTGGTTTTCCCTACTTTCTTCAATTTAAGTCTGAATTTGTCAATAAGGAGCTCATGATCTGAGCCACAGTGAGTTCCTGGTCTTGTTTTTGCTGACTGTATAGAGCTTCTCCATCTTTGGCTGCAAAGAATATAATCAATTTGATTTCAGTGTTGACCATCTGGTGATGTCCATGGATGGATAACTGGGGCATGGTTCAAGACGGAGATTAGAGGAAACAATCAATGAGTGAAATGAATGTCTTGAGGAAGAAAATCACAAAGCTGTCAGGAAACATTTTCCCAGTCATAAATGCCTGGTCACAAAATATATCTCAAACAAAAACTTGGAAAAGCTATTTCAACGCATATGACAATTGATTACCAGACAAAGGATATGAACCAGTTATTTGGAGATTTAAAAAAAATACGAGATGCCCATGGATATTTTAAAAGATGCTTTCTCACTAGATGTCCATCAACAGATGAATGGATAAAGAAGCTGTGGTACATACATACAATGGAATATTACTCAGCCGTAAAAAGGAACACATTTGAATTAGTTCTAATGAGGTGGATGAACTTACAGCCTATTATACATAGTGAAGTAAGTTGGCAAGAGAAAAACGAATATGGAATCTAGAAAGATGGTCCTGATGAACGTATTTTCAGGGAGGCAATGGAGACATAGGCATACAGAACAGACTTGTGAACACGAGGCAGGGAAGGAGGGGGTTTGACCAAAGGAGAGAGCAGCATGGAAACATATACAGTACCATACATCAAACAGATAGCCAGTGGGAATTTGCTGAATGACTCAGGGAGCTCACACCTGGGAGACCTAGAAGGGTGGGGTGGGAGGGAAGCTCAAGAGGGAGGGGACATATGTATTCATGCTGATGTATGGCAGAAACCAACAAAATAATGTAAAGCAATTATCCTTCAAGTAAAAATAAATAAAATGTTAAAAAAAAGAAGATGCTTTCCCTCACTCATGATTAAGGAAACAAAATAATATTAAGACTCCATCATTTTCCCTGGCAAATTTTTCAACCTTTGAAATTAGTGCTGAAGAAATGGTAAAACAGTATGCTCATACCCTGAGAAGAGTACAAACTAGTGTAGATTTTCTGCAGTGTAATCAGAAAATACTCACCAGATTTTAAATTTCACATAATGCCCATATAATTCCACAGGTATGTACTTGCCCCACAAAAGTACATCAGATGTATGTATAAGAATGTCCATACACACGGACATTGCCCCACTGTTTATGAGAACACAAACCAACATAACTGTCTATCAATAGGGTAATAGGTTAAATAACTAGAGTAATCCAGACAGTAGAAAATTCTGAAGCATAATGTGGTTAATCTGAATGGACTGAGACAGAAAGGTCTCTCAATGGAAAGAAGCAAGCTATAGACACTGTGAATGATGCAATCCCATTTATGGAAGTATGCAAATTTAAATGTTTTTAATGTATATATCATTATATCATTATTGCTCATCACAAACCACTGCAAAATTTAATGGCTTAAAACAATGACTTATTTCTTATAATTGTGTTGGGTTCTCTGGGTGGTTCTTCTGTTGGTATCACTGGAGCTTACTCAGGTAGTTGGAGTCAGCTGGGGTGGGGGTGAAGGGATGGGGTAAAATGGACTCACTTCTCCCAGGCCTCGGCTGGTGTGGCTGAAATGACTAGACTGGACCACATGGTTCTTCATTTTGGGCATCTCTGCACGAGGGAGGAAACACTCCCAGAGCACAAGCATGAAACTACAGGTCTGTACAGGCCAACATGCAAAGTCAAATCACTCCCTCAGCATTCTACTGGTCAAAGCACATCTCAGTCCCAGTCTGGATTCAAGAGGAGAAAAGCAAACTCTGTCTCTAGATTGGAAACACTGCAAAGAATCTGCGGTCATATTTAATCTACCAGTTCACAGGTATGCATCTACCTATCTCTAGCTATGTCCAGCTTTAAGTATTTGAAATGTTCATGAAGAAACAAGATGATTTCCTCAAAACTACACTGAGATATCACCTCACACTAGTCAGAGTGGCCATCATCAAAAAGTCTACAAACAATAAATGCTGGAGACAGTGTGGAGAAAAGGGAGCACTCCTGAACTGTTGCTGCTGCTGCTAAGTCACTTCAGTCGTGTCTGACTCTAAACAGCAGCCCACCAGGCTCCTCCGTCCCTGGGATTCTCCAGGCAAGAACACTGGAGTGGGTTGCCATTTCCTTCTCCAATGCATGAAAGTGAAAAGTGAAAGTGAAGTTGCTCAGTCGTGTCTGACTCCTAGTGACCCCATGGACTGCAGCCTACCAGACCCCTCCCTCCATGGGATTTGCCAGACAAGAGTACTGCACTGTTGGTGGGAGTGTGAACTGATAGAGCCACTATGGAAGATGGTATGGAGATTTCTTAAAAAACTAGGAATAAAACCACCATATGACCCAGCATTCCCAATCCTAGGCATATACCCTGAGGAAACCAAAATTGAAAAAGACACATGTATCCCATTGTTCACTGCAGCCCTATTTACAATAGCTAGAACATGGAAGCAACCTAGATGCACATCGACAGATGAATGGATAAAGAAGTTGTGGTACATATACACAGTGGAATATTACTCAGCCATAAAACAGAATCCATTTGAGTCAGTTCTGATGAGGTGGATAAACCTAGAACCTAGTATACAGAGTGAAGTGAGTCAGAAAGAAAAAGATAAATACCATATTCTAATGGATATATATGGAATCTAGAAAAATGGTTCTGAAGAATTTATTTACAGGGCAGCAGTGAAGAAACAGACATAGAGAACAGACTTATGGACATGGGGAGAGGGGAGGAGAGGGTGAGTTGTATGGAAAGAGTAACATGGAAACTTACATTACCATATGTAAAATAGATAGCCACCGGGAATTCGCTGTATGGCTCAGGAAACTCAAACAGGGGCTCTGTATCAATCTAGAGGGGTGGGATGGGGCAGGAGATGGGAGGGAGGTTCCACAGGGAGGGGATATATGTACACCCATGGCTGATTCATGTTGAGGTTTGACAGAAAACAACAAAATTCTGTAAAGCAATTATCCTTCAATAAAAAAATAAATTTTAAAAAAGTCAGTGAGGCAGGAGTGAGTGTGGCACATTCCTGTAGGTTTCAAGGAGTTAGCATCTTTATTTTATTTTCACTGAATATCATAGCGGGCATTATGTCATTATTATAGAAAAGCTGGAAGTTTTTAATGCAGTGCTGAAAGGGTGACAGTGATAGTAATTTTACAAACAAGAAAAAAAGAAAAGAAAGAAAGAAACAAGATGATTTCTTTTGGTAAGAAGAGCTGGGAATGTGAGTGGGGAAGGAAAAGGAAGAAACTTATTTTCTATTTCATGCCTTTCTATACTCAGGGCTGGCTCCATGAGCATGAGAACTGTGAGGTAGCTGGCTTAGGGCCCCACACTCAGGCTCTGGAAAGTTAAATGCTCTGCCGTCACCATCTTGAAGTTGTTAATAATTTTGTCTTTGAACGTGCGCTTTGTAAGTGAAGTCCAATGGGACAGCGGGGCATGTGTGCGAATGAAGAAGACCGTGCACCATGCACGCCTGCTGTTCCCTGATGCCCTGTTCACCAACAGCATTCACACGCCCCCTGAGGACAGAATTCAGGTGGACTCTTGGTGCCTGGGAGTTCAACATAAGTCAGACTACAAGGTAAGCATGTTACATCTTCCACTGAGCAAACCCTGGTGCTACAGCCAGAGTCCCAGCTTTCTGGGATAACCAGAACTTGCTCTGAACACAGTAAGAATGCCGAAGCACTGACAAAGGAATGCTATCGTAGCCTTCCTTATTCGTGTTACTTCCCTGGATTAGCCAGCTACTTACACTGAAAATACCAAGGAGGAGAAAGGAAAGCTAGGACAACTCACAGTCCCTTTCCTTTCAGTCTTCCCTTACTTGTCTGTAAGCTAAAAAGGTGGGCAGAGGGTGTGTGCATCAGCTGAAGAAATAAAAACGGCTGAATCAGCTTTGTGCATGGTTTCCACCCTTCTGCTTAAAAAATGAAACACCTATGCATGTATTAGGAAACACTGTGTAATTTCACTAATTCCACATACAAATGACATATTCTTAGCATCACTTTTCTAACACTGCACTACGGGAAGATAAAGAGTAAATCTGTGCTAATAACTTAAATTTAAAATTTGTCTTTACTTAGAACAACATTATATAGTAAACAAGAAATATGATGAGTTCAGATTAAGAAGAAAGAAGAAAGCAAAAAGCTTTATATTTTAGTACCCTTTTTGTTCCTCTGGGGAAACATTTTTATTTTGCACTGGGCCCCACAAATTATGTAGTCAGCCTTGTTTATACTCTTTGACTTTGTATACATATGTCCTACTTCTGCATTTTAAAAGAATAGTTTTTTTTTTAAACCATACTGCTCTCTTCTTTCACATTTTAGTTTTATGAGCTTTATGCTACCCCTTACTTCAAATCATTATCATAGACCTGTTTTTAAAAAAACATGATAAGATCTGCAGGCTAGCAGCTGGGAAGAAAAAAAAAAAAAACAGGTACCCAAATGAAGAAACACTTTTAGTAAAAACAAAGGCCATATTTCATATTATTCCCACTCTCCTTTTCTTTTATGGGCAAAACACTCACTGATTTATAGCACTTGAATCATAGTCAGCACAAAGAAATTAAGCAAGAATAATATGTCAGATTAAAAAACCCAAACCCAATTTTATGAACTCAATTCATGACAGCTGCACTATCAACATAAATATTTATTCTCTCAAGGGCCATGGATGCAAGGTCATATACACCACAGGGGACGCTTGCCTTCATTGGTACGCATACAACAACTCAGGAAATGCAAAAATAGAGGTTATTTACAGACATAACTTCTTATAAAATTAATACCAAAAGAATTTCCCATGTTTTATTTACTAGCAAGATATCAATGTTGGTATCCTAGAGTCATAATAATTAAACCTCTCTATTCAAATTGAGGGAAATATCATTTTTACACTTTTTATATTTTTAATATTGCCACCTCATGCGAAGAGTTGACTCATTGGAAAAGACTCTGATGCTGGGAGGGATTGGGGGCAGGAGGAGAAGGGGATGACAGAGGATGAGATGGCTGGATGGCATCACTGACTCGATGGACGTGAGTCTGAGTGAACTCCGGGAGCTGGTGATGGACAGGGAAGCCAGGCGTGCTGCGATTCATGGGGTTGCAAAAAGTCGGACACGACTGAGTGACTGAACTGAACTGAAACATGTGTATTAGTTTGAATTTTCACACTTTCACTTCTCAGTAATGAAAAACTAATATTCTACCACAAAGCCTATTACATGCTTGACTACAATTTTTTGAATTGAACCATAGTTACACTTTGCAATTAAGTTTTCAAATTTAAAGATAAGATGATGCTGATAGGAGATTCAAGTTGTTGGAATTTAATGACATAGTAAAGCAAACAGAGAAAGTAAACTAAAACCCTGGCAGGTATGCTAGGGTCAATTTGTGTAAAGAATGTGATACAAAATATCCTGAAACTTTTAGAATTAAATTTTTTTTTTTAAGGGGTTGAAAAAAAGTCAATTATCAGCTTTGGAAGTCTTGCCCAGTAATCAATCAAAGAATATTCTGCATAAAATATTCTACAGAAGATGCCCCAAAACAGGGGGTTGCTACTGCAGAAGATAGCTGTGGCTGGGGGCAGGGGTGAGAGAAAACTATACTTTCATTATAGATACTCTACCCTAATTTTAGAATTATTATTATTATTTTACCAAATGCATGCATTCCCTAGTCTCAATAAATTAAATGTCTCTAAAATAAAAAAATAAGATAGTCTTTTTCACTTTGCATAATGGGCCATGCTTTAGCTAATTTTTAAAAGTATCATTGCCTGACCATCAGATAGGAGAAAATATTTGCAAATGAAGCAACTGACAAGGCATTACTCTCCAAAATATACAGCTTATGCAGCTTAATATCAAAGGGAAAAAAAACCCCACCCAATAAAAAAACGGGCAGGAGATCTACATAGACGTTTCTCCAAAGAAGACACACACAGAGCCAAAAGGCACATGAAATGAGGCTCAACATCACTAATTAGAGAAATGAAAATCAAAACTCTAATGACATACCACCTCACATCCATCAGAATGGCCATCAAAAGATCTACAAACAATAAATGTTGGAGACAAGAAAAGGGAAGACTCCGACACTGTTGATGGGAATGTAAATTGGTATACAGCCACTATGGAGAACAGCACGGAGGTTCCTAAAACACTAAAAATAGAACTACCATGACCTAGCAATCCAATTCCTTGGCACGTACCTAGAGAAAACCATAACTGGAGAAGATACACGTACCCCAGTGTTCACTGCAGCACTATGTAAAATAGCCAGGACATGGAAGCAATCTAAATGTCTATCAACAGAGGAAAGGATAAAGAATATTACTCAGCCACAAAAAAGAACAAAATGCTGTTTGCAGCAACATGGATAGATCTTGAGCTTGTCATACTAAGCGAAGTAAGTCACAGAAAGTTAAATATCATATGATATTGCTTATATGTTGTATCTAAGAAAAGGGGGTACAAATTAACTTATTTACAAAATAGAAGTACAGATATAGAAAACAAGCTTGTGGTTACCAGGGAATAACCTATATGGGACAGAATCTTAAGGGGAAAAAAAGAGTGGATATATGTATAACTGATTTAATTTGTTGTATACCTGAAACTTACACATTGTAAATCAACTATACCCCAATAAAAAAATTTTTTTAAAAAGAATGAGGAAAAGAAAAAAAAAAAAAAGTACCATTGTCTAAAATTGTCCAGTTAGTTTTATGGGCATCATTAAATGTGGGTGGGGGGGTAGTATGGAACTGAGAATTCAAAACCACACTTACATGAAAAATTATTAAAGTTCAATCATTTTGGGACTGAATACAAAATATTCAAATATGCTCTATTTAGAGGAACAATGGATTCATAATTAGCATTTTCGTTTTGACCACAGAACTTAGCATTTTTTCTAATTATTTTTTTTCATCACAAAAAAGTTTCTAGATAAAAATGGCAAAACCTTAGAGCCACAGTGAAAATTATTTTTCTATCTCCAACTGCACCATCACTAAGTCTATAAAGATGCATTAAATTAAGAGTAAAGCTTCATTGCATTCTCCCACGTAAACATGCTATCTAATCTGGTCTGGATCATTTTGATTCTGTGGAAAATGGTCCTTAATTCCCTTGGAAGTAACAGAACTCTTTCAAGTTAGGATGGCCTTCTTTTCAGAAAAATGTACACACACAAAAATATTAGGTTTGCAGATTTCTCAGTAACTGCTCCATAAACTCCCAGGGCTCACAAATTTCAGAGAAGAAGCACCTGCTCTGGATGATTCCTCTTTGCTGACTCTACCCATAGACCTATGTGCCAATAGACTAAATAAAGTTATTCTACTACTTCAAGACAAAACACAAACATTTGGGTGTAACCCTAAATTTTTCCTAAGCTAACAGAAAGCTCTTTTTATGCCAGAATTCCCCACAGCTGAATTCAGAATACTTAAACTATATTCTTGAGACTAAGCTGGCACTAATTTAATGCTAAATAATTAATATGTAAAAAAGATGAGACTGACTGCTGGCACTCAGTTGATGGTCAATAAAATTCACCTTTTATCATTAGTTACTATTCACATAGAAAGACCCACCAAGCAAATGCAAAATACTAACAACCACGATGTTTTTCACGTAGATCTGCCCTTTTGACAGATGCCGCGGACGCTTCAAATAGGATGCTCTGGGGGCTCACCTTCCTCCTACATGAGATGGGAGAAGACTCCCCCAAGTTCCGGAGAGAACACACGGAGTGATGTGGAGCATTCTATGCCTCTGATGAAAGACATTTTCACATGTTGAGATATAGGGGAGTCATTCTGGCTTACACACGAGTTAACTTGAATTTTATGCTAATTAAAATCGCCTGTTTGTGGACTATCAAACAAACATCATATATCTGCTCTTATTAAAGAAAAAGGTTCATTAACCAGAAGAGAATGTCTATGTTATAGACAAGGATTAAATGCATCCTTTCCTGGGGCACTAATAGTGGTTCTCCTTCAGTGAAAAGACTCCCTTCCCAGGTGCCAAGGCCACACTGACTGGCTGTACATGTGCTAGTTTGGTTTGCTTATTTTGAAACCTTGAAAAAGAAATATATCCCTGACTTGTTTAATGTTCTTTGTTCTGACAAGACATAAAACAGTGCTGAAAACCCTGCATCTCCAGAGCAGCATCTCAGAGTAACCTGGGAGCTGGCTTCTGGGCTGGTCCTCAGTTTGCTTCAAATAAAACTCTTCTATTCTTATTACTGACTGTTTATTATCTTCACTGCCACCTTCTGTGACCCAAGGGCCTAGGCTGCACCAGGTTCTGCAGAGCCCCAGGTTCTGCACCAGGTTCTGGAAGCCCTAACTTCCAGATGAAGCCCTGCAGGCCTCCACACCCGGGAGACACCGAGTGGACGCCCTGCTGCTGCTGCTGCTGCTGCTAAGTCGCTTCAGTCGTGGCCAACTCTGTGCGACCCCATCGACAGAAGCCCACGAGGCTCCCCTGTCCCTGGGACTCTCCAGGCAAGAACACTGGAGTGGGTTGCCATTTCCTTCTCCAATGTATGAAAGTGAAAAGTGAAAGGGAAGTCGCTCAGTCGTGTCCGACTCTTTGCGACCCCATGGACTGCAGCCTACCAGACTCCTCCGTCCATGGGATTTTCTAGGCAAGAGTACTGGAGTGGGGTGCCATTGCCTTCTCCAAGTGGACCCCCTAAGTGTGTCTGTAATAGTCCTTAGTTCACTCTGGGTCGGTCTTGAAGCCACATTTGGCCTCTTGCTCAGGGGTCTCTTGGTCCCAGCACCTCTTGGCTCCCAGGTCTCTTGGTCTGCTTGAAGAATGGCAGCGCTCTGGGCCTTCATTTCCCATGAACTTCAGCAAGCCCAGATGTTGGCCGTCCTGATGCCCAGCCCCTGATCTCATCTCAATCTGTCCTTCTCAGCATCCTTGTCTTTTTGATCACCTGGATCCCCAGGAGCGGATCCTCAGGAAGACCCTTAGCCTGCTCCCAGCCATCCAGCCACAGACAGATCTGATTTAGAAATTGAACTGCCAAGAAGAAACACCTATGTGAAGGGGCTGCTGTCATTCCTTCTAGATGCTGTTCACTTGATCTGGAGGAGGGGTCTGGGAGATGTCAGAGGAGACATCATCTGGGCTGGATCATGGCACAGTGGGAGAAACAGGTGGTTGGAAGCAAAGGGAACATTCAGCGAAGAGACTGGGAAGGCAGGATTGGAGTAGTAGTTAGTAAACCTGAAGTTGGCATCTGTTAGGGGCTGTTTCACTGAAGATGTGACCTTTAGTCTCTGGGTTTGTTGTGTTTTTGCTCCAGGGAGCAAACAGTTACACAGCTAGTCTCTGGAAAAGCTGGAGAAGGACTTCAGGAAGGTGAAGAAAGAAATAAAAAAACGTGTTCTGATATGCACCCTTCTGTTCATAGGAGCACTATTCACAATAGCCAAGACATGGAAACAATCTAAATGTTCATCAACGGGTGGATGGACAAGGCAGATATGATACATATATTCAATGGAATACTGCTGCTGCTAAGTTGCTTCAGTCGTGTCCAAATCTGTGCAGCCCCATAGACGGCAACCTACCAGGCTCCACTGTCCCTTGGATTCTCCAGGCAAGAATACTGGAGTGGGTTGCCATTTCCTTCTCCAATGCGTGAAAGTAAAAAGTGAAAGTGAAGTCGCTCAGTGGTGTCTGACTCTTTGTGACCCCATGGACTGCAGCCCACCAGGCTCCTCCATCCATGGAATACTATTCAGCCATAAAAAGAATGAAATAATGCCATTTGCAGCAACAAGGATGGGCCCAGAGATTATCATACTACATGAAGTAAATCAGAAAGAGAAAGACAAATACCATATGATATCACTTATATGTAGAATCTAAAGTATGGCACAAATGAATTTACCTAGGAAACAGATTCACAGGTATAAAACAGACTCGTGGCTGTCAACAGGAGGAAGAGTTGGGGAGACATGAATTGGGAGTTTGAGATTAGTACATGCAAACTATTATATATAGAAATGGACAAACAATGCAGTCCTACTGCATAGCACAGAGAACCATATTCAATATCCTATAATGAACCATAATGCAAAAATATGAAAAACAATGTATATATATGTATAACTAAATTACTTTGCTGTACAGCAGAAATCAATGAAGCATTGTAAATTAACTATACTTAAATGAAAAAAAAGAAAAGAAAAGAAAACATCCCTGTTCTCTTCTCAGGAAAGGCCAGGAGGTTCTGATGGGCTCTCGTCTCCATGAAGAGCTTGAGGATGAGAGAAGCTTGCCCTCTCACTGAGAGATGGGCTATGACCCACTTGTGTCCCATCAGAACAGGTGTGTTCCATCTGTGGCACCTGGATCCTTTGCCTGTGTCCGGCAGCATCTTTCTGTCAATCCCACTGGTATCAGCCTCATGATGACAGCTCACAGAGGAGGTTTTACTCTGGCAACTCTCCAACTGTCCCTGGCAGATACTCTGTTCTCCTCCCAGCTCCAGTCCCTGCATGAGCCTCTGCTGGAGCTCGTGTCTATTCACACTGTAAGATTTATTTTCATACATTTCTCTTCATTAGACTGCAAGCTCCTTGAGAGTGACAGCCTGTTCAGATCTCTGTCCCTGTGCTTAGTGCAGCCCCTGGCATTTAGTGGATGCACAGCTAATGCTTGCTGGCATGATTTAGGCTGATATGAATATGTGTATAAATTAGTAGAGGCAATATGGCTGGAAAAGGATGAATTCTCATCCTTCAAATTTAGGGAACTTCGAATGCCAAGGTAGATAGTTTCACCCTCTCCCCAGGCAGCAGTGAGAGCAGCGCCATGTGACTGAGCAGGCCCGCGTGTCTGAACTGCTGTTCCACCTGTGTGTTCAGCCTTTACTGCTTCCCAAGCTATTTACTGGGTGCTTCTTTGGGGCTAAGAGATAGATTACATCACATCAGCTCTTCCTCCCAACCATTTCTGATAGGATTATTGTCCTCCTCACCTTTTTTAAAAAATTATTTTTATGAAGGAGGTTCAGGAAGATTGTGACATTCCTGAAGACACAGAATTGGTTGGAAGCAAGACCAGGACTTTCATCATGACCCAGTCAACTCTCAATTTTTCTGAATGTTTGGAAGTTTGAATAAATAGTTGGAAGAGGAAAGAGACAAGTTTGATATTTCAGACCTAAAGGAAGTATGTAAAAGAGGCCAGGATGAGGAATCAGTTCAGTTCAGTCGCTCAGTTGTGTCTGACTCTTTGCGACCCCATGAATCGCAGCACTCCAGGCCTCCCTATCCATCACCAACTTCTGGAGTTCACCCAAACTCATGTGCATCAAGTCAGTGATGCCATCCAGCCATCTTATCCTCTGTTGTCCCCTTCTCCTCCTGCCCCCAGTCCCTCCCAGCATCAGGGTCTTTTCCAATGAGTCAGCTCTTCGCATGAGGTGGCCAAAGTACTGGAGTTTCAGCTTTAGCATCGTTCCTTCCAAAGAAATCCCAGGGCTGATCTCCTTTAGGATGGACTGGTTGGATCTCCTTGCAGTCCAAGGGACTCTCAAGAGTCTTCTCCAACACCACAGTTCAAAAGCATTAATTCTTCGGCGCTCAGCCTTCTTCACAGTCCAACTCTCACATCCATACATGACCACTGGAAAAACCATAGCCTTGACTAAACGGACCTTTGTTAGCAAAGTAATGTCTCTGGTTTTGAATATGCTATCTAGGTTGGTCATAACTTTTCTTCCAAGGAGTAAGCTTCTTTTAATTTCATGGCTGCAATCACCATCTGCAGTGATTTTGGAGCCCCCCAAAACAAAGTCTGACACTGTTTCCACTGTTTCCCCATCTATTTCCCATGAAGTGATGGGACCGGATGCCATGATCTTCGTTTTCTGAATGTTGAGCTTTAAGCCACCTTTTTCACTCTCCTCTTTCACTTTCATCAAGAGGCTTTTTAGTTCCTCTTCACTTTCTGCCATACCGGCAATGTCATCTGCATATCTGAGGTTATTGATATCTCTCCTGGTGTCAGGAAGCATTTAACAGGAGACTTCCTATGTGCTGTTTTGGATCTGTCAGGAATTCTCTATTCCTTATTAATTCCTGAATATTCAGGAATTAAGAGTAGAGGCAAGCCTTTCCCCGGGGGCTGAGGAATCCAGGCATTTCCTTCATTAGTTTTTCTATACGGTGATAAGCACCCTCTTCCTTTTTATGAACCATATGGTAAAAGTGATGATTTACAACCCTCTCTCTTTCATATGGATGACCTCATGTTTCCATGTAAGTTTTGATTTTATCTCTCCTGAAAAGGTTGACTTCCCTGGTGGCTCAGACAGTAAAGCAGTAAAGCGTCTGTCTGCAATGTGGGAGACCCGGGTTCAATCCCTGGGTTGGGAAGATCCCCTGGAGAAGGAAATGGCAATCCATTCCAGGATTATTGCCTGGAAAATCCCATGGACAGAGGAGCCTGGTAGGCACAGCCCATGGGGTCGCAAAGAGTTGGACATGACTGAGTGACGTCACTTTCACTTTCTTTCACTTTCTGCTGAAAATAGCTATCTTGTAAGACAGTATAAATACCTACACAATGTTGAATAAAACACCTTTGCTCCATCAGAGCTTTGGTCCCCGTGTCTTGCTGTCTCTCTCTCTTTTTCAGGCTGCTCCCCTGGAGCACAGAGGCTCTCTGAGTTCACTTTCCTGACTGGGCTTCTAAGACCCTCTCGAGAAGGCGCTCTGCTCCTTCACCTCATTGAGAGGGCGCCTGAGGCCTCCGTGAACAGAGCAAGCCCCGTGCCAGGGGCTTTATTGGCCTTCTGCGTAAACCAAGGAATATCAGCCTCTTTTTCTCTCCTTTACTTTCTTATTGTTAGGTCGGTAGAATAGGGAAAAGGAGTCCAAAATGGCAGTGGCTAAAAGACAAGGAAGGGAAAAGCCCACGAAAATAGAACAAAAGAAAGTCCGAGGACTGGAGTGAGGACCTCAGGTAAAACAAACAACACTCCTGGCTGGCCCAATATACATAGGACAGGCCCAGGGAGAGATAAACATATAAATAGAGGACCCAAAGCCAGCTCTCTCTCTCTCTCTCTCTCTCCTGCGTGCTGGGGCGCTCTTCCCCTTGTGTCTTTGGATTGACGTGCCCTCACGCCTCGAAGATGGATTTTCCTGCTATCTTCTAAATAAAATAGAGCTGTAACACTGATTTGTCTAAGAGCTATAACATGGTCCATTCAAGACCTGAGAGCTATAACACAGTCTATCCAAGACCTGAGAGCTGTGACACGCCGAGGGGGCTTTAATGTCTGTCACTCCAAATCTTTGTTGTGACGAGACAATGAACATACATACGAGGAAGTGAGAAATAGATTTTAGGGCCAAGATCTGATAGATAGAGTGCCTGATGAACTACGGAATGAGGTTCGTGACATTGTACAGGAGACAGGGATCAAGACCATCCCCACGGAAAAGAAATGCAAAAAAGCAAAATGGCTGTCTGGGAAGGCCTTACAAATAGCTGTGAAAAGAAGAGAAGCGAAAAGCAAAGGAAAAAAGGAAAGATAGAAGCATCTGAATGCAGAGTTCCAAAGAATAGCAAGAAGAGATAAGAAAGCCTTCTTCAGTGATCAATGCAAAGAAATAGAGGAAAACAACAGAATGGGAAAGACTAGAAATCTCTTCAAGAAAATTAGAGATATCAAGGGAACATTTCATGCAAAGATGGGCTCGATAAAGGACAGAAATGGTATGGACCTAACAGAAACAGAAGATATTAAGAAGAGATGGCAAGATTACACAGAAGAACTGTACAAAAAGGATCTTCATGACCCAGATAATCACGATGGTGTGATCACTCATCTAGAACTGGACATCCTGGAATGTGAAGTCAAGTGGGCCTTAGGAAGCATCACTACGAGCAAAGCTAGTGGAGGTGATGGAATTCCAGTTGAGCTCTTTCAAACCCTGAAAGATGATGCTGTGAAAGTGCTGCACTCAATATGCCAGCAAATTTGGAAAACTCAGCAGTGGCCACAGGACTGGAAAAGGTCAGTTTTCATTCCAATCCCAAAGAAAGGCAATGCCAAAGAATGCTCAAACTACCGCACAATTGCACTCATCTCACACGCTAGCAAAGTAATGCTCAAAATTCTCCAAGCCAGGCTTCAGCAATACGTGAACCGTGAACTTCCTGATGTTCAAGCTGGTTTTAGAAAAGGCAGAGGAACCAGAGATCAAATTGCCAACATCCGCTGGGTCATGGAAAAAGCAAGAGAGTTCCAGAAAAACATCTCTTTCTGCTTTATTGACTATGCCAAAGCCTTTGACTGTGTGGATCACAATAAACTGTGGAAAATTCTTCAAGAGATGGGAATACCAGACCACCTGACCTGCCTCTTGAGAAATCTGTATGCAGGTCAGGAAGCAACAGTTAGAACTGGACATGGAATAACAGACTGGTTCCAAATAGGAAAAGGAGTACGTCAAGGCTGTCTATTGCCACCCTGCTTATTTAACTTCTATGCAGAGTACATCATGAGAAACGCTGGGCTGGAAGAAGCACAAGCTGGAATCAAGATTTCCGGGAGAAATATCAATCACCTCAGATATGCAGATGACACCACCCTTATGGCAGAAAGTGAAGAGGAACTAAAAAGCCTCTTGATGAAAGTAAAAAAGGAGAGTGAAAAAGTTGGCTTATAGCTCAACATTCAGAAAACGAAGATCATGGCGTCCGGCCCCATCACTCCATGGGAAATAGATGGGGAAACAGTGGAAACAGTGTCAGACTTTATTTTTTGGGGCTCCAAAATCAATGCAGATGGTGACTGCAGCCATGAAATTAAAAGACGCTTACTCCTTGGAAGAAAAGTTATGACCAACCTAGATAGCATATTCAAAACCAGAGACATTACTTTGCCGACTAAGGTCCCTCTAGTCAAGGCTATGGTTTTTCCAGTAGTCATGTATGGATGTGAGAGTTGGACTGTGAAGAAGGCTGAGAGCCGAAGAATTGATGCTTTTGAACTGTGGTGTTGGAGAAGACTCTTGAGAGTCCCTTGGACTGCAAGGAGATCCAACCAGTCCATTCTGAAGGAGATCAGCCCTGGGATTTCTTTGGAAGGAATGATGCTGAAGCTGAAACTCCAGTACTTTGGCCACCTCACGCGAAGAGTTGACTCATTGGAAAAGACTCTGATGCCTGGAAGGATTGGGGGCAGGAGAAGAAGGGGACGACTGAGGATGAGATGGCTGGATGGGATCACTGACTCGATGGATGCGAGTCTGAGTGAACTCCGGGCGTTGGTGTTGGACAGGGAGGCCTGGCGTGCTGCAATTCATGGGGTCACAAAGAGTCGGACACAACTGAGCGACTGGACTGAACATAACGAGGAACATACGCTTGCGTGACAATTCCCAACTGTGCTAAAACATCTCCAAAAAATTATTAACAATACCAGGACTCACCAGGTAGTGCAATTATTATTAGGAATTCATTTAAGGATTTTATTAATCTTCAATTATTAATGGTCCTCTTGCTTAATATTCCATCTCCTATGACAAAACCTTTGGGATTTATGGAAAATTGTGGTAGACTTAATGGATTTAGAAGTTATGTACATTAAATATTATGAAAAATGAAACAGACCATGAAAAATATATTTGAAGGAATTACCAGAAAGGGTTAATGTCTTGATCAAATACAGCATTCACATAATTGGATGAATAAATGCCAATCTATGTATGAGTAACATGTCCTGAAAGAGGTTGTATGTATAATCAGTAAAGAAATACTGAAGAAAATCTCCTCCATCTCAGCAGTAATCAAACACAACAACAATATGATGGAAATAAAAATACACATGTGCTGTGCTTAGTCGCTCAGTTGTGTCTGACTCTGAGATGACAAAGACTGTAGCCCACCACACTTCTCTGTCCATGGGGATTCTCCAAGCAAGAATATGGGAGTAGGTTGCCATGCCCTCCTCCAAGGGATCTTCCCAACCCAGGGATTGAACTCAGGTATCCTGCATTGTAGGTGGATTCTTTATCATCTGAGCCACCAGGGAAACCCAAGAATACTGGAGTGGGTAGCCTATCCCTTCTCCAGGGGCTCTTCCCTACCCAGGAATCGAACTGGGGTCTCCTACATTGCAGGGAGATTCTTAACCAGCTGAGCTAAGAGAATGTGTTTGTGTGTATAAGTATATACACATATATATATAAACATATATAAAATGGTCATCCTGACCAAGGCTGGATGTAATAGGAATGCTCAAATACTCTTGGTGGCAGAATAAAAACCACTGAAAATAAATGTGATCATATTTATCAAGAGCCATAAAAGTTTTCATACCCTTCAACTAGTATTTCTTTTTCTGGGAATTTATCTTAAGTGATTCTCAATGTATAGTCCAGGGACAGATCAGGGATCTAGGAGTTCATGAATTCAAAACTCTTTTCATAATATCACTAAGATACAATTTGCCCTTTTCACTCTTATCTCTTACAAGGTCACAGTGAAATTTTCCAGGAGCTACGTGGTATATGAAGATATTATTCTGACAACTAAGTGAACGTGTGCTTGTAGGACTGGAATTTGGCGGTGATTTTGCACCTTATTCTTGCACTTTTAATAACCAGACCACATAGGCAACGTCTAATCACAAAGCCTCAAACAAACGCCACTCACTTGGTCTCTAAAGTACTGATGGCCATTATCACTTAAATCCGGCAGAAACCCCAATCTGGAAGCAGAATGTCTGCCAAAAGGAAGGAATAACAGCACTTGGGAAAGTTAACACAGACTAGCAAGGAGCCAACATATCATTCAGTCATAGACCCTTAGCACAGGACAAAGACGCCGCCCAGGGCCACACAGAAGCAGCGAGTGCAGAGCTGCAGAGTGGATACCTGAGCCTGGTGCTGGAAGACAGGGGTTCTCGGTAGATCCAGCTGGGGAGTTTTAAGGAGCTGTGATGCCTAGCCCCTGCCATCTAGAGGTCCTAGTTTCATTGGTCTAGAGATGGCCCATCATGGGAATTTTCTAACTCCCAGGAAATTCTAACATGGAACTAGTTTTATGAATTACAATTATAAATGATGAAAGAAACCAAAAAGTTCTTGCTTTTCAAGTCACATATTCTGATACTATATCAACTGCTGCCTATATGTTATTCTTTCCATTCACATAATCTGTGGCTGTGCCACCTTGAATTTGCAAACCAAAAGATGAGTGGAAGGCCCTGAATTGTTCAACTTATAAGGCACCTAACATTCAACATTAACTTGGACCACTGCTGTCAGCAAGGCAGGATTTCAGTAAAGGTATATTTACGTTACAAATAGGTGGCCCAGGATGCTTTCCAAAAAGGCACTCAGCAAACTTGGGTGAAACCAGGAATAGTTCAGAATTTCAGGCCAGAACACTAGACCACATCAAGAGCCTTCAGAAGGTCTGTCTTGCATTTATTGGTTTGAGCTAGACAGCTCAAAACACTGAGGTCAGTGAGATCAACCAAAGCAAGACTGCAGGAATTCGGAGCTGCCGACTTTGGGGCAGGATTTCCTGCTGCTCCTTCCTCGGTGTCAGACACCCTGCCCTGGTGACTGGGCCCTAACCTCTCCATGGGGGCCTGCAGACTACACAGGAGTGGAATTCGGCCTGATGAGAGTAGGAAAGTCCCATGACCACAGGGCTCCTGACACATAAAGAGCTTAACAATATCCCCAGTCCACACCACGAGTTCCTTCTGAAAGTCTCAAGCTCTTAAAAGTTCTCCCAACTCACACTGTCTTTGCCTGGGGGACCCATTAAACTTCAGAACAGATCTCTCCAGTGATAACTGAACAACAAACAAAACACAAAGCCAGACATTTGGAAATATAACGCATGACACCCTCAAGAGAGCAGGCAGACCCTTAAACAAGCTGGCGCAAGCCATCCAGGACGGGAGAAGGCAGGCCAGCACAACACAAGCGAGGAAGCCCAACCTCTTCTGTGTGGTCAGTCCCTTGGGACAAGGCTCCCTCAAACACTATAATTTGGTTAACTGACCCCAGTCCTTCAGGGAAGCTGAAAAACGGCCTTGTTAGCCACACAAGAATTCACCAGATCTCTTTGTCTTTGGATGAAATGATAGCCTGCATGGAAATAAATCTCTCCCTGCCCGCCCCCACATCCCCTTCAGAACCCTCTATCTTTCCTGTAGTACCTTTCAGTTTGGTATCAGGGTGATTTGTGTTCATGTTCATCTGTCTTCTATGCTAGATCCTAAACCAGAAAGACAGATATGGTGCATTTTGTATCTCCCCATGGTGGGAGCCACGTCTGCTTGCTAAGTATGACAGAAGCTTCTAGAGATGAAATTTCCCAAGAGGCATCAATTAACACTGAGCTGAGCATCTCTTTAGGAAGTATACAGACTGACCGGTGAGCTGAGAGAGAGAAGAGGGGTACCGCTAGATTAAAGTGTAGGGAGAGGGCGGGGGAGTTGCCAACCGCCTGCTGGCACATGCGTAACCAGAGGAAGGATTTCAAAGCCTCTACCAACAGCACCTCCTAGAAGACATGAACGTCCACTGCACACTCCTGAAATGAGCACCCAAAGGAACACCGGCTAAGAAGGAATGACACTGCTTACGGCACCCTGCCAACAGCCCTGCCAGCAACATCTGGGCACTTCTGGCACCTGCCAGCCAAGCCTTGATCTGTTCAGACCCCCTGGTCATCATCTGAGAAACAGTGAGATCACAGCTTTCAGAGCTGGTGGGACTGCAATTCATCAATAATGTAGCAGAGTTTCCCATAAACACGGAGGACTTCATATAGTCTGAGAGCTGCAGGCATTTAGAGGGTGAAATACCATCACTCCCAATCTGTTTCCTTGCCCCAAATTCATTTTTAATAGATGCCATTCACTAAATACATGTATTTAATATTAATGCGATAAATGTAACTCTGCCTAATTAAGAACAAATATCTTTATCTTCTGGAAACATTTAAGATCATCCGGCTAAATAAACAAATCCTTCACCATCAGAAAAACAAGTCACTACTCCCCGCTTCCACTCTCCCCCCACAAATAAAGATGAAATCAAATTATGTCAGTGCCATGGTACATATTTAGGTCTGGTGGAACTTCATTAGAAAAGCCAGAGATGCGTTAGAGTATAAAACCAAACTGCAAGCTGCTACATGTAATTATTTCCCCACTGAAGAATAGATAAGAATCCATCCTGACCTTGCAGGGCATGCGTCCTTCTTTTCCTTTTTCTCAGTGTTCTCAGACATCCAGTGAAGAGCTGTCCTTTATCTGGACAGCAAAATGCACCTTCATCGCCGATAATTTCCTGTTAGGATCTGTTACTGTTAAGAGGATCTTGGTCCCGAGAGAGAACCAGGGCTGGTGCCTCTCTAGGAAAGCTCAGGAAGTCTTTTCTGATTGCCTCTGACTGCCTATGTGTATATAGATCTTTTTAACTTTAGTTACCTCCTAGTAACTTCACTCCCTTCCTCTCTGGATCTGAATCATTCTGCCACCCCGTGGAAAGGCTGGCGGACAGAGGAGTGAGAGCCTGGGGCAGGCATGAAGTCCTCGTCAGCCGAGCAGGCTTCCGCTCAGTTTAAAAGCAGCAGAACTGTGAGCAGAGAGGCGGGAGAACCAGCCAACAGGATGTGTGTGGCTGGAGTTCCTGGCACGAAGTCTTGGCTTTCATGTTTATTTTTGGATGTATTTTTCTTAGTCCTTTGATGCAAATTTCTGGCCTGGGAAGTAACCCTACAGTACAAGCTCCAAAGTTGCCAAAAAGTCAGTACAGGCCTCTGACTTGGGAGAAAGCAGGTCACTTGGCTTTTAGGCTCTGGTTAATCCTCAGCTGGGGGTGGGGGAGACCCTGCATATTAACAGGCAGGTCAGGGGCAGCCTACCTGAGGGTGGGTCACAGACTTCAACAGTTATACCCAGAGTTCAACATCTATGCATTTATTTGAAATATCAGTCTACCTTGAAAGGCCACCATTAATGCAAAAGCAAAACAACCTGAATTTTTTTGCATGCTAAATAAAGTATTAAAACCCACACAAAGGGCTTCTGAGATTTTTATGTTCTAAGATACTATGTTTTAAGTATTGGGCTTTAATTTTTCTGACAGCCCAAGACAGATAGGAACATCAAATCTATTCAAGCTGGAGCAGATGCCTCTGAGAGGTATATTATTCCAATATGGTTTTTAAAGTGCATCAGCAAAGACTAAGCTGCTGTTATTTCCATAATTCCTATTCTCATAGTGGCTTGAAAGATTACTAATGGAAAAGGGCTTTTTCTCTCTGCATAGTCCAAAAGAGGCAGTAAACAGAAATGGCTAAAAAGCTTTTCAGTCCAACAACTGCCAATATATCTGGTAGAATCGAGAAATAAAACACTGAAAATTAGGGAATAGAGATAGATGTAGAAATATTTCTTTGGCAATATTCATTACTCTTAGAAATATTCTTGTTTACAAACTGCATTCTTTTCCTAAGAAAGAAACATGCACACATCTCTCATTTTTATCATTCTATTTTATATCTCAGAAAGCATAAAAAATCATCAGCTAACAATACTTGCTGAGGCCACAGACATGTCTGGGGAATAAACTCTAGTGGATCAATCACTGCATCCGAGCAAGAGTTCTCTGTGATATTGTAGGTCTTGGTTCGGAGAAGGCAGTGGCACCCCACTCCAGTACTGTTGCCTGGAAAATCCCATGGACGGAGGAGCCTGGTGGGCTGCAGTCCATGGGGTCGCTAGGAGTCAAACGCGACTGAGCGACTTCACTTTCACTTTTCACTTTCATGCATTGGAGAAGGAAATGGCAACCCACTCCAGTGTTTTTGCCTGGAGAATCCCAGGGACGGGGGAGCCTGGTGGGCTGCCGTCTCTGGGGTCGCACAGAGTCAGACATGACTGAAGCGACTTAGCAGCAGCAGCAGGTCTTGGTTAGAATAAAATCACAGAGCTTCTGGGTAACTATTTCAGCCAAAAAGCCACTTTTACTGTGGCACGGCTCAGACTACAAATTTAAAATACTGCTTTGTTTCTAAAAACTCTAGTTTCATTGCTGTCTTTAAATTTCAAATAATTTATTCAATTTTTCAATAATTTATTTCAAAATACAGAGTATGTATTACTCTGAACATGTTCAAACATAGCTTGCAATGAAGGAGAGTTTTTGCCCAGAATGATGTTCATGCAATTGGAATACAGGTGTTAGATCTCCAGTGCAAATACCTCCCAGTGGTATCTTTTATGAGTCTGATGGAGAGTGACTCCCCAGTCTACTTCTCTGAACACATTGGACTCATATCCTCATTCAAGCCCATGTGTTTGGAATATTCCATGTAAAGATGGCAAAATGCACTGTAAACCTGAGAGCATCTTCATCCAAAACATCAGCCAGAAAGTCAGGAAGAAAACCGAAAAAACCCTTTGTTATTGGTCTAACCACTGACAACCTTAGACTGTGTGTGCTCAGAAGACATTCATGGAATTGAACAGTAAATTGCTATTTATTTATTTCAAGAACCACCAGCAGTCATAAATACTCATAATCTTGGATCGAGTATTAATAATGGCTTAGAACTCCCAAACCAACACTTAAACTGCTTTGCCATTTAACTGCCTTATCGAGGATATACACTGCCTCTAGAGTCAGAGTTTAAATTACAGTTCTCAAGATGGTACTTCGACTTTTAAAATTTTATTCTGAAATTCAAAAACATTACTTTCTCCTTTCACTCGTACTTTTTCCCTCCCCCCTCCAAGATGCTATTAAAAAATGAGATGTTTTAAAATCTAGTTAATATTTGTATTAAGTTCTAATATCAAAGAAGTATGAAAAAAGAGGGACGTATTATTGACCAACTCTGAATAAAGCCACTGTAATTCACTTAAGCTAAGAAAATATGACCTGATTTTGAGATGGAGCAACCTAGCGCCCTCGGATATGACCATAAATTGACAACTGAAACACGGAAAGAAAGAGGAAAGAAAGTAGCTTTCATTAAGGAAGATCGAAAGATTTAAAGATTTCATTAGGAAAGTAGCTATTAGGAAAGATATAGGGTACAAAACAAGCATCAAGCTGCTACCGCAGTTATATCTTGGGGAACGTTTTGTTGATTTGATATATTTGTATAGATGATTGACAGGGAGATGATGATGGACACGGAAGCCTGGTGGGCTGCAGACCAAGGGGTCGCAAAGAGCCGGACACGACTCTGTGACTGAACCGAACTGATAGGTGACTGAAAGAATGCTCTGGTCACATTTATGACAATTTTTTGATATGAATTTTCTGATTTTTAAATTTTTTATTTTTTAAAACTTTTTATTTTATCTTGGGGTGTAGACGATTAACAATGTTGTGCTAGTTTCAGGCGAATAGTGAAGGGACTCAGCCATACATATATATGTATCCATTCTCCCACAAACTCCCCTCCCATCCAGGGTGCCATATAACATTGAGCAGAGTTCCATGTGCTATACAGTGGGACCCTGTTGATTATTCATCTTAAAAACAGCAGTGTGTACACGTCCATCCCAAACTCCCTAACTATTGCTCCCTGACGACATTCTCCCCACCACCTGGCAACCATAAGTTTGTTCTGAAAGTATGACAGTAATTTTTAAAAATACTCTGGGTGCTATCAATCTGACCTACAACATTAATGACAATATAAAGCAAGAATATTTGATAAAAATTAAATAGAATTTCAATATCTCACACGTAGGTCTCTGAGTGTGCATTTGCTGAGAACTGACAACACTTGCCTCTGATTAGGATAGGAAGCAGGATTACCAAGCTCTCTGTTGCCATTAAAGTCTCAAGTGTAAGATTTAAAACAGATAATTCACTCAGCCTGTTAAGGAGCTTCTTTAGACTGGGCTACCTGTTAGTGATTAGACACCATCATTTCCTAGATAGAAGTACTTCAGACTCCAGGTCCTCATCAATTACTTTGCTGTTCAGTCTCTCAGTCATGTCTTTTTGTGACCTCATGGACTGCAATACACCGGGTTCCCCTGTCCCTCACCATCTCCCGGAGTTTGCTCAAACTCATATCCATTGAGTCAGTGATACCATCCAACCCTCACTGCTTTCAGTTCAGTTCAGTTGCTCAATCGTGTCCGACTCTTTGCAATCCCATGAATCGCAGCACGCCAGGCCTCCCTGTCCATCACCAACTCCTGGAGTTCACTCAGACTCACGTCCATTGAGTCAGTGATGCCATCCAGCCATGTCATCATCCTCTGTCATCCCCTTCTCCTCCTGCTCCCAATCCCTCCAAGCATCAGAGTCTTTTCCAATGAGTCAACTCTTCGCGTGAGGTGGCCAAAGTACTGGAGTTTCAGCTTTAGCATCATTCCTTCCAAAGAAATCCCAGGGCTGACCTCCTTCAGAATGGACTGGTTGGATCTCCTTGCAGTCGAAGGGACCCTCAAGAGTCTTCTCCAACACCACAGTTCAAAAGCATCAATTCTTCGGCGCTCAGCCTTCTTCACAGTCCAACTCTCACATCCATACATGACCACAGGAAAAACCATAGCCTTGACTAGACGAACCTTAGTTGGCAAAGTAATGTCTCTGCTTTTGAATATGCTATCTAGGTTGGTCATAACTTTTCTTCCAAGGAGTAAGCATCTTTTAATTTCATGGCTGCATCACCATCTGCAGTGATTTTGGAGCCCCCCAAAATAAAGCCTGACACTGTTTCCACTGTTTCCCCATCTATTTCCCATGAAGTGATGCGACCGGATGCCATGATCTTCGTTTTCTGAATGTTGAGCTTTAAGCCAGCTTTTTCACTCTCCACTTTCACTTTCATCAAGAGGCTTTTTAGTTCCTCTTCACTTTCTGCCATAAGGGTGGTGTCATGTGCATATCTGAGGTGATTGATATTTCTCCTGGCAATCTTGATTCCAGCTTGTGCTTCTTCCAGCCCAGCATTTCTCATGATGTACTCTGCATAGGAGTCAAACAAGCAGGGTGACAATAAACAGCCTTGACGTACTCCTTTTCCTATTTGGAACCAGTCTGTTGTTCCATGTCCGGTTCTAACTGTTGCTTCCTGACCTGCATACAGATTTCTCAAGAGGCAGGTCAGGTGGTCTGGTATTCCCATCTCTTGAAGAATTTTCCATAGTTTATTCTGATCCACACAGTCAAAGGCTTTGGCATAGTCAATAAAGCAGAAAGAGATGTTTTTCTGGAACTCTCTTGCTTTTTCCATGACCCAGCGGATGTTGGCAATTTGATCTCTGGTTCCTCTGCCTTTTCTAAAACCAGCTTGAACATCAGGAAGTTCACGGTTCACGTATTGCTGAAGCCTGGCTTGGAGAATTTTGAGCATTACTTTGCTAGCGTGTGAGATGAGCGCAATTGTGCGGTAGTTTGAGCATTCTTTGGCATTGCCTTTCTTTGGGATTGGAATGAAAACTGACCTTTTCCAGTCCTGTGGCCACTGCTGAGTTTTCCAGATTTGCTGGCATATTGAGTGCGGCACTTTCACAGCATCATCTTTCAGGATTTGAAAGAGCTCAACTGGAATTCCATCACCTCCACTAGCTTTGTTTGTAGTGATGCTTTAAGCGACAAAGTCATCGATAACGAGGGAAGTCTCCAAGAGTGCTTGCCACACAATGGACCCACTATGCCATTCCTCACAAGTGAGCAGGCAGATGAGATGAACACGTGAATTTAGACCCATGATTCAGACAATCTAATTTTTACTGTGTGGGAACTAGAGCCTAACAGTGAGCTTCTTGCCACACTGACAGGAGAAGCAGGATCCACCTGACTGTTCTTCCTGCCATTTAATGGTTCAGTGAGGGTTCTCCCTGAATCCTGAAGCTCTGTCTTCCTTCACTTTTGATATCTGGCTATCAGATCAAACTCAGACTTCAGTTTTAATGTTGCTTACAGATCCTATGTACCAGTGTAATGAATGGCTGGATTGCCAACTCTGTTATCTGACATAATCAAGGAAAAGGTGTTCTGGTTATCCAATATTTTGCTAGCAGATTAGTGTTACATGTGCCATCAATAGATCACCCAAATTCAAATAATAGGTTTTACTTAATGATATATTATACTCTGAAATAATATTATTGACTTGCTAGTTTACTTTCTGTCTCCTCCAAGCAGAACAGAAGCCCTGGCCCAGCAAGCGGCAGTTCTCTCAATCTCGCTCACTGCTCTTATACCTGACACACAGGAGATCCTCATTAAGCGTTTGCTGAATAAGTGAACAGTAGAATAAACAGAAGTTGATCTTTATTACTCAGAAGGTAATTTAGAATTTCAATTTCTTAGGAGGATCATGCATTGTAAATGCACAAGTGTGCCCATGAATAAAGTTCTGATTCACACAGGCAGCTAGATAATGGAGTTCTCTGCACTCTCACTTCAGTCAGTTAAAATGCTGGAGAAGCACCTAATTTGCACTTTGCACTTGGTTGCATGAACAGGTAAGTAAAGTATCTTATTAACTTCTTGCTCAGTATGAGGTTCCACATTCTGACCTATAAAATAAGAGGTTAGACTAAATACTCCCTCCATCCTTTTCAGCTCACTGACAGGGGAGACCAGAATCATGCTGTGAGGTTACAGGTGAAGGGCTGGACCCACTGCATTACAAAATCACGTGGCAAGGTTTGGGATACTAAGGACCACCTTCTACATCAATACCCATATTTAACAATCTTCCTCCTAGGGAAATCTCTGTGAAAAACAGCCCACCCTAAAATATACTCAAATACAATCCAACTGAGGGATCAAATGAGTCAAATCAACACATCGCTAACAGTGAGGCATCCAGACATTAGGAGCACCCTAATGTACTCAGAACTCCGGGAGATGGTGATGGAAAGGGAGGCCTGGCGTGCTGCGATTCATGGGGTCACAAAGAGTCAGACACGACTGAGCGACTGAACTGAACTGAACGTACCCAGCATCACCTTTGGCTTCTCCTTGCCAAAACTGTTTGACTTGACCTAATCAAACCCTCAGCACTAACTTTCATTTTCAGGAAACCCTGGGGTAGGGGTACAAAAAAGATACCCTCATGGAAGCAGTGAGGAGGAGGGAGACTGGCTTAGATATAACAATCAAATGTAACGCATGATTCTTTATTTGAGCCTTGTTGGAAATAAAACAGATATAAAAATACTCACAGAATAAATTTATGGATATTTATGGGGAAATTTCAGCTGTGCACTGGGTATCAGATGAGGATATTGCCTTTAATTTTGTAGGTGAAATAATGGTATTATGGGTATGCAGCAGGATATTCTGATTGTCTGGAGATATATGCTGATGTTTAGGATGAAATTTCATGATGCCTGACATTTATATTAAAGTGGTTCAGTAAAAAAGAGGAATATGGCTATATGTTAACAACTGCTGGACCAAGTGAGAGTGCAGTCTTTCATTGTATTATCCTTTTTGATTTCCTTTATGTTTGAAAATGTTTTAAATACATTTTGTAGAATGTTCACAGGTAGCAACTTCTCAAGAACTTTTCACAGCACTGGGGCCTCCTAATTAAAATAATTTTTTAATTATTGCCCTCAAACCATCCTCGACCAACAACTTGAATAAGTCATCACAGATGAAAGCAGTTATAATGACACACATCACAAGTAGGAGTCATTTTTTGTTCTTAAACCAGTCTTCCAAATTTCCTTTTGGAAAAGACTTTTTGGTTTACCTTTTAAAGATCCAAAAAGCAGCTTATTTGCCTCAAGCCTGGGCCCTTTTAATTGACAGAAAACCTCTCCACACAAACCTCACGCAAACCTACTTTGGCTTTGCCTTCCTAAAACTCGCTTTTGTCTCTGAACTTTACAGAGCTGTTGGAGCTCTTTAATATTTTCTAAGAGGAACATTTCAAACAAGTAACCCTGCAATTTATTCACTACTGCCAAGAATAAAAGTAACAGGTTTCACCACCAGGGCCTTCCAAGGCTTGCAGGACTTTCAAGGCAAAGCATCACTCACTCACCTGCAGGTTCGCTCCCTTAATGCATCTGGCATTTGTTTGGCTCTGGAGGAAGCAATTTGATTACACAAAATTCTTTTTAGATCAAGTTTAAAATCTTAGCCACACTGGGACAAGTGGTAAAGCTTGCCAGCTCGATGGGTTAACACTTGGCCATACTGAGCCTGGGACAAAGATAGGGAGCAACCACAGGTAAAAATCAGAAGCTTGAAGAACTGAAAAGGAATAAGCATAAAAGATGAGAGGGCCTAAGTGCTCCATTTGCCATGACTGCATATAAGATGGTTTATTCTCCGTCCTTGTAAATGAGCATGGTACCCTAAGGGATGCTGGTCAGCAGCAGGAAATGCACCCGCCACCAGGACTGACTGCTCCAGCCACTGCTGTGGCACCCGTGCATTTTAAGCTGACAGGGAACCAGCCATCTTTATGTCCCTCGTTTCCCATACCTTATTATGGGGCACTTCATTTTTAAAAGCATTTAAATGAAGCAGATGTTAACCCCATTCAGCCCACTTTTCCAGGGATCATGTCAATGATGATTTTTAAAATGCCAAAGAAAATGTCAAAGTATTTTGTTCCATGGTTAAGAATACATTTGTGGAATAGGAGGGAGGAAATACATAAAACACTCTATGGTCATTCAAGAAATAATTATCATGTATGTCAAACCACAGGAAATTGAGCAAGCGCTAAATTAAAAAATAAAAAAAGAAGAAGGATGTCTTGTGTCAAAATGCCTTTTTCACTCACTCATTTCAAAGACAAGTTTTGAAAATTAAATTCCATCCACTGGCTGAGAACAGAACACATTAAGGCTTGACTAAATGCCATTATCCACGTGGTGCTCCCTGTCTTTTCTGCAACCACGTTAATTGACAAAGCCGCCTCGAGGCTCACCTCCCATAGTGCCTTGAAGTCCTTCTGTTCGATGCGGAGCAGCTCACTGCTCTCCCTGGTAACGATGGTCGCATGGCGTGGAGTGTTGTCCAGAATGGACTCTCCAAAGGCTGTCCCGATTCCCAGAGTGCAGATGGTCACTGCGTCCTGAGAACCCCAAAAACCGGTTGTTAGAAAAGTCGACATCTTATCAGTGGATGAGTTGTGTTTTCTCAGAAGTAGACAGTTGACCCTTGAACAACGTGGGAGTTAGGGGTGCCAACCCCCTCACACAGTAGAACATCGGGAGTATATCGTGGTTCCTACACATCAACAGATTCAACCAGGCACAGACTCTCTTATACTGTCGTATTCACTACTGAAAAAACTCTGCTATGAGCGGACCCACACAGTACAAACTCGTCCTGTTCAAAGGTCAACTAATTTCTATACAGTAAAACACTCGGTTCAATTGCACAGTTCAACAAGCTTTGACAAATATATACACCCTGTAATCATCACCCAAATCAAGACAGAACATTTTTGTCACCACTGTGACTTCCCTCATGCCCCTTTCAAGTCAAGACCGTCCTTTCAGAGGCAGTTGATCTTCTGATTTCTAGCACCATAAAGGAATTTTGCCAGTTTTAGACTTTACGTAAAAGGACTCAGACAATATGCCCTCTTTAGTGTCTGGCTTCTTTTGCTCAACATAATGTCTATAACATTCATCCATGTTGTCGTGCGGATCAGCTGTTTTTTCCTTGCCCTGTGGACCACTGCATGGATATGCCCCAATTTGCTTATCCATTCTCCTCCTAGTGGACATTTGGGTTATTTATGGTTTGGGCATCTTACGAAGAAAGCTGCGGCCAATCTTGTACTGTCCTTTCTGTATGCGTGGTTACCTTTCTATATGACTACTATCTCTGGGTGTCCCAGGTGGCACTGGTAGTGAAGAATCTGCCTGCCAATACTGGAGGCACAAAAGACGCGGGTTCAATCCTTGGGTTGGGAAGATCCCCTGGAGTAGGAAATGGCCCCCCCACTCCAGTATTCTTGCCTGGAAAATGTCATGGGCAGAGGAGCCTGGCGGGCTACCGTCCATGGTGTTGCAAAGAGTCAGACACGACAGAGCAGCTGAGCACTACTACCTCTAAGAAAATGTGGGAAATTTTTGGAAGATGAACTTGCTTTTGTTCCCAAGTGAGAGAATTCAATTACGATATTTAAATAAAACACCAGAATAGGGATACTGTTATGTCAGCCTGTCTTAAAGAGACCAGGAAAATGAAGGTGATCACGGTTGGTTCACGAGGCCCTGCTGCTGCTGCTGCTGCTAAGTAGCTCAGTCGTGTCCCACTCTGTGCGACCCCGTAGACGGCAGCCCGCCAGGCTCCCCCATCCCTGGGATTCCCCAGGCAAGAACACTGGAGTGGGTTGCCATTTCCTTCTCCAGTGCATGAAAGTGAAAAGTGAAAGTGAAGTCGCTCAGTTGTGTCCGACTCATAGTGACCCCACAGACTGCAGCCCACCAGGCTCCTCTGTCCATGGGATTTTCCAGGCGAGAGTACTGGAGTGGGGTGCCATCGCCTTCTCCTGAGGCCCTAGCACACAGATAGCAAATAGTGCACAGCCAGATTCTAGTTGTGCCTGTCCGACTACAGATTCCAAGCTTTTTGTATTATGCTGCCTCCCGCAGCCACAACACAGTAAAAACAGCATCCAGTGAAGTACAGTGCAGGAAGCTTATAAAATGTTCTGAATCAATGACTTAAAAGTTAAAGGTGTGCTAAACAAGCAATTTCCTCTCTGCATGCACCATATGTGATAATACTTGGGTTTAATCCTGACTCGCCTCAAGCAAGGCAAACCCTTGAAATCACCTGGCTATTCATTTTGCAAGGAATTATCGACTAAGGTACATACATCTAGGAAATCCTGAGCTACAAGGCACAGGTTTCCTTTCATGCATCTAATACATGATAACAGGAAAATGTTATTAAGATCAAGTTAGTGACCTTATAGTCATATTAGTAGGACAAATGCCCCTATGAATCCAGTTCCTTGAACCATAGCAAATTGCTTCTGCACAAATATTACCATATAAAATTGTGTTCAGGAAAATAAAATCAATAATACTTCAGAAGAGAATGAGAGATCAAGGGGAAACCAAAATGGCCTGCTAATAAATTTTCCAGAAAGACAGCTACAAACAAACTCAGTCAGAAAAATATCCCCAGGAATGAAATATTAATACCCAGCAAGTCAGATGAAAGTAAAAGTGAAGTCGCTTAGTCGTGTCTGACTCTTTGCGACCCCGTGGACTGTAGCCTACTAGGCTCCTTGGTCCATGGGATTTTCCAGGCAAGAATACTGGAGTGGGTTGTCATTTCCTTCTCCAGGGGATCTTTCCAACCCAGGGATCGAACCCGGGTCTCCCGCATTGCAGGCAGATGCTTTAACCTCTGAGCTACCAGGAAAGCTCTAGTAAGTCAGCAAGTCAGATACTTCTGAGTAATTTTCAAATTCTAGTAAAAACACAGGATGGATTATGATAAATCACAGACTTTCACAAATTCTCTAGATTACCAGGTTTGCTCGAAGATCCCACTAGCCTACTTCATTTTTAAAAAATCATCTGAATCCTTCAGAAAGAACTCTTTTAGCCTAATTTATACTCTCCAGTGTAAATATCTATTTTAAAACCTGTCAGGGATGAACCATACCTATTACTCCTGCCACTATCCATGTAGCTTAATTATCTATGATTATCTACAAAGTATAATGCGAAAGAACTCTGAAGATCTGTTATTTATGAGCCAGTTATAGATTTTTACAGACCAAGTTGTTTCCTCCATTTCTCACCTCCTATCCCTGACACACGTCACCAAAACATATACAAAGACACAGGCTTTGAAAGTCCAATTGTGAAAATCAGTCACGTGAGTCCATCTTCTTGCTAGCGAGCAGCTCTTATAAGAAAGACAAAAGACTGAAAGTATTCTTGGTCTTCCCCAGAGAGTTTAACATGACCCCTGCCTCCTCCTAAACATAAGAACGTCTTGTCATGTTAGTGTTGCCCAGTGCTCTCCTCAGCAAAGCCTTGTGCATCAGGACCTCTGCACAGAGGGGCACTGGCCCCCCTCATTCCATCCAGTACCTTTGCTCATTCCCAGTATCCCAGGCTCTCCCACCAGGGCTGAGTGTGGGAGCCCACCTGCCTTCATCTCCTCCTTCATACTCCATCCTCTCAAATGTAAGGACAGGGAGTCACAAATACAAGATACGGTCTTGAAAGTAGGACTGTAAAACCTCACCTGAAACAAGTGTGACTTACAAATTCAAACTCGACTCTCAGCAGACTAAGTATGTTCAGGACAAATTTACTTAGAAATCTGAATGGACTGGGGAAGTGTGGATTGGGCACTGGAATAACTGGGCACAGGGAAGAAGTCCTGAGAAGAACATTTTCACCCTAAAGATGAATCACTGTCTCTGCAGTCCCTGAGGGTCAGGCCTTGTTTACATCTGAATTCCAGGCAAGGACCTGCAAAGTGCTTAGAAAATAATTATCAAATAAAGACATGTACATTCCAATGTTCCCTCATTCCAATGTTCTCAATGCAGCAGAACCGAAATGCATTGCTCAGTATGTATACTCAAAGGCAGGATAGATGAGAGCCACGTGAATATGAGTCAGCGAGGCAAACACACTCTTATTTTGGTCCACACTCCCAGCTCACCAGATCCCTGGAGGTCAGAGTTCCAAGCCTGAAATCCTGTAGAGAAGCTAAATGCATGCCTTTGCCTGCGGCTGCAAGTGTCCACTTCTGAATGCAATGCTATCATTCCTTTAAACTCAGACATCCACTGAGATCTGTTCATGTCTCTCTACTTATTAAATAGGGACTGTTCAGACTTTTATTTTCTGCTCATTTGCAAATTAATGTTCATAAAGGTTACCGAAAGGAAATATTTACAGAGACAGAGAGTGAAGAAAGCAATCAGCACAAACTGTGAAACATCCACAGTGAAGAAATGTCCCATTTTATATTAAGATGGCAATTTATTTTGAGGATTTTCAAACATGAAATGAAGATTTAAAAACTGGAGTGTTTTCAAGGATGAAGGTGGGTTTAGCAGATGCTGCTGGAGTCCTGCCAGAGCCTCCCCACCCATTTCTCCCACACTAGCCCTACCCTCAGAAGCAACCTTTGGTTTCTGGACAATTCCCACACATACTTGCAGTCTCCCTTTTCATCTGCATTGCTCTGCTTCAGGGCAGAGTGCTGGACAGTTAAAGCTTGTCAGGTGCATCTTCCAAAGAGGCATGACAGTAGGAAGATAAATACCCCAGCTTCTACCAGACACAATTTGTTAGACGGTTCCTGGAAGGAGTGAGCCCAGCTGCCCACAGCTGAACTCATCTACACATTTTTATTGGCATTCATCATTCCTTGTCTCAATTCCCCTACTTCCTTACAACACTTCCTGGGGTGTCCTCCATAAAAACCACTGCAGCCAGATCCTTGTCTCCAGATTGGCTTCTGGATAAACATGAGGTTGGATTAGCTAAACCAGTCTTGAGCTGTGAGTCCCAAGGTACACTGAGACTTCTGGAGAGGTACTGGGCCAAACCTGCATGCCCAAAGAGATTCTGTAAGAGCAGCAGAGGCCAGCTTATCACTGACTACTTCACATCAGACACACCCGAAGAGCAATATCCCTTGGGCGTCACCTGGGAAGACCTCATTGTGTTTCCCGGAGAGGACGCAGGGTCTGAGCCCAGTCTACTATGTAACTAGTGGTGATGGACTCTCAGAAAAAGAATTAACTGTGGCATGATACTGAGATGATACTTGGTTTCTCCCTCCAATCTGACCTGGCTCACTCTCATCTGTCAGTCCACTTGATCAGTCCTTCTCCTACCTCCTGAACACTTAATGACCTGCTCACCCTGAACAGTACTAATCTCCCGTGCATCCTGTATGCATGTGGATCTCCACGTGTGTGGCTGGAGCACAATGCCCCATGTGCCGCGCCAGGTGTCTTGACTATGATGTCTCCTTAATTCTTCATAACATTTAAAGGAGATAATTTCAGTGCTCTGCACCATGGCTGATTCAAAAGAAATGCTGAATAAAGCGATTCTTACTGATGATAGTATTAAATACTTCACAATACTGTAAAGCAATCAATCAATTAAAAATTTAAAAAAACCTCTTTCCAAGACTCAATAGGAAAATTAATTTTGATTAAGTATTAATTTTAGCCATACAGGTTTTTTCAACCAGCCAATTGATAGATTTATTGACTACCTAATCATTCCAAATCACCAGGAAAATACAGAACATTTGGCATTGCTCCCCTCTCACCTTCTGGCCCCAATACTGGGGCTCACTTGACCCTCTCCTACAGGATACAACCCATTCAGCTCTTCTCTTCCTCATCAGGAGAGACGGAGGCAATCAAAGCCAGAAACTGAGAAGCGTGAATGCGTTACTGCTTTTCCCACTCTGATCATCGCGTGCCCCATTCTAACGGAGTTCCTGTTTCAGCTGGAGAAACTGGGTTTCTGTCTTTCTGCATCTGTCCTGACAGCCCACCTGGTATCCTAATTCTTCTCAAAGTGGCAGACTGCCTTGTTCTGACAGCCCTTCCTGGCATCCTTCCGACACCCGGCCTGTTCGTCAGCCTGCCTGGCCACCCACCTCCATCGCGGAGCCTGTTTCCTGCCTCGCTGTCCAGCACCCAGCCCTACCCGTCACGTTATGCCTGCCTCTATCCTTCACCATGCTGACCTGGGGGCTGTGCTGCTTCAGTCGCGGGCTTCCTACCTCCTGACCAGCACTGCCTGCACACGCCTCTAGATGGCGCCCACCGTCACCTAGAAGAGGAGGTTCTACCTACTCCAGCCCAGCAAGGCACCAACTGAAGTCACGAACAGTGTCTTGGACTGTAATGTGTTTCAGCCGGAGAGGGAAATCATAACCCACTCCAGTGTTCTTTCCTAGAGAATCCCGTGGACAGAGGAGCCTGCAGTCCATAGGGTCGCACAGAGTTGGACACGACTGAAGCGACTTAGCAGCAGCATGAGTTTTAGCAGAATAGGTGGGGTCTGGCTATCTTCGCTCATAAAAGTTGGTGTGAGGTGAGTTACCAAAGATGTCAACAATCTGGCCCGGGGGGACGGCAGGGAGCATCAGGCATAGGTAGGGTTGGGCAGAGTGAGGGTAGGAATCCCTGGGAGGCAGCAGAGTGAGAAGACGGGGCGCCTTGCAGGCCTAGATTCAAACCTCACTTCTGTCAGTTACTGGTCCCGGGCTTCTGGCAGAATGCTCCCAGGAGCCTCAGTATTTTCATTTGCGAAATGGTGCAATCTCTCCCACAAGATTATTAGTAGAATTCAATATACACAATAGATAGTCCTACATGGTTCCTGGCACACAGGTGCTCCACAAAAAAAATAATAATAAAGGAAAATATTATTTCTGACTTAACCTATACATGTATATACATATGTCTATCTCCATTTCTAAAAAGCAAGTTATGTTTTTCTACTACTGAAGTAACAGAGAATCTCTTATTCATTTTGTATTAATCTCCAATTAATGATGGCTTTTTCAACGCTTAAATTCCAAGTTTCTCTATCCCCAGTCTGGATGTCAAGTGGTTTGAATGATCTGCAAAACACTTCAGCTCTCTGGGGGAGCATGTATTCAAAGGAACCCTTCTGACGAATCCTGCTGTAAATCAGAGAATCCTTTTGTATTGCAACTAATCACCCCTGTATTTATCTGCTTTATGTCTGGACGATGGTATACTAGGTTTTCTTAAAGTAAGCATTTTCGTATGAGGCATTTTGTTTGTTTCATTACAAACATAGCTACATAGCTACAGTATGAAGATAGGAACAGTGTTAAGAAACGCCATGGTTATGTGTCACTGGAATTCAAGCTAATACACATGGACCTTGCAAATGATATTTATAAGCAGCCACAGAAATTCAATTTACACAAGTTAGACATTCTGATGAAATTTAAAATAGAAGAATTTTCTGTGGTAAGTACATCGATTTTTGACTCTCCTATAATTTTAAGGAGTATCAGTTATTTTACTATGTATGCATTGCATACATGCTCAGTTACTCAGTTGTGTCTGACTCTCTGCAAACCCATGACTGTAGCTCACCAGGTTCCTCTGTCCATGAAATTTTCCAGGCAAGAATACTGGTGTGGATTGCCATCTCCTCCTCCAGGGGATCTTACCAATGCAGACTTGAGCCAAGTCTCCTACATCAGCAGGCAATTTCTTTACCACTGAGCCCCCTAGGAAGCCCATTTTATTTTGTGTATTTAACCCAATTCCTTATTAATGGCTCAAGAAGAGTTAATTGTCTTACCACATATTTATTGCTTTGGATACTTGTTGGGTTCATACCAAGGAACAAACTGGTCCTTAAAGTTTGTAGACCCTGAAATAAATTTTTACAAAGCAAATACTTTTACATATGTTAGACCTATAGGCCATACTTGCCATTAAGTTTTGTTGTGCTGGGTTTGTTTCACGAGGTTGAATTTAGTCTTGAATGTAAGGAGTGCTCCAAGTCCTTTTAGAAACTGTGACATCTATTTTCTCTTAGTTTATCCTGTTCAGCAGGTTTTGAAACTGGAAACCTAAGTATGATAATTGACATTTGCTTTTCTCCCTGTATGATGCCATTCCTCCTTCATTCCTCTCCCTTCCCTGTGTTCCATTCCCTCTCCTCTCCCCTCCTCTAGACAAAACCAAATGGGGCACTTTGTAGGGAATGCTGAGATAATTATTGTGGTTTTTAATCATTCATGCCCTAGTCATTAAACATGCACCACTGGAATGTAAACAATGTTATCTTCGTATGTTAATTGTTTATAATATTTTAAATAAAGAAAAAATATGAAAATTTAAAGAAAATAAAAATTTAATGGAAACTAATCTCTGAATTTGTCAAGACATTAGGGTGTATGTGCAGTCTAAAGGATTTGCTACCAAGCAGGAAGGCAAAATACTTCTAAGACAAATGTGCTTTTCTTCCTGACAAACAGCAAAGCAAGTTCTTCCCTGGAATCAGCATTAGACACAGCTGAACAAGATCAGGCAAGCTGGCTGCAGGAAGGTTCGATGAGACTGGCCCAGTATTAGCATCTGATAACTGAGTCAGGGAGGCCAGCCTCGTCCCAGGGGGCAGCCAGTCTGTCTTGCACCATGGCTCTCTCGCCTCTGCCTACACCAAGAATTACATGGCAACAAAACTCAGCCCAGTATGCAGAGGTCCCAGGCTGGATGCTAAACAAACTCTAATCAGGTCCCAACAAGGAGAGTGACCTGAGCATAGACAAATATTAAGACTGCAAGCAACCACTGTGGACAAGGCACCTTTCAGGTTTACTGGCTTGAGACATGGGTTCAGAGAATGTTTCCTAATGATAGCGATGTCTGAAAATAACGGATCAAAATGAGAATGCATCAAGGAAGCAGGCAAAAACAGAAAGAAGGGGAAAGGTAAAGCAACATGACAGAGAAACATGCCTGTCCTCCTTTTACAAATATGCAACACTTAAAAACATCTTTAAGACAAGAGGGTTTTAAAAAACAAACAAACAAAAAAAACACCCCACATTTTACTTTGCGGGGGAAATCAGTAAGAGATCATTTTCCAAAACTTGCCACAGAACTTTACAGATGGAGGAGAGGGCAAATAAAGTGATGACCAGCGGAAAACACAGCGCCATTCTCTGATCCCGTGAAATGGCTGAACACTGTTAAACTTCTTGCTCTTTCGAACACAATGCGCATTTCCTTTTTCTATTCTAGCACTGCCCTCCTGTGGTAAAATGGCAACATTGCAACCTGCAGCATTCCACTTTAGCCAATCACCTTTTCCTTAAAAATAGTAAGAAAAAATCACGGAACCCCTGCTCTTGGTCAAGCTTCGTACTAAGTGCTTTAGACGCATTAACTTATTTAAGGTAGGAACTAGTATCTCCAATTTATACATACTCTAACTTGTTTGTGATCACATAGTAATTAAGTGGCTCTGAGAATTTCAAAAGAAGACTGATTTACATGATTGTGCATTGCATTAGGTAAATATTAACATTATAAATAAACATCTGTTACAGAAACATAGATAGGGGTTTTAATGAATTACTAAACCATCCTATTCCTTATTTTGCAGTGTATACTTCTATTTGCTCTGCAGCCATCAGAAATCCTTTCATGTGACTGGGGAAAGGTTATACTTTTTTGGTGTAAAGATTAGTTTAACCTTCTTTATGTTTAGATTTTAAATAGTTACCAAAGCAAGATTAAAACAGTTACCATACCACTCACAAAATCTGCAGAAAAAAGCAGGACCTTGTCTCTTCTCTCCCACTCACACAAAGTGGATATTGTCTGAGATAATGAGCTTTATAAAACCATTGTTTTAAAGCTTAATATTTGTTTATAACCTGTTCTAATGCTCACTACTAACCTGAAATCTACCTAAATATTAATGAGGAAAAGTCCACCCACAGTATTATTCATTCTAATAGGAATGTAAATCTCTGGCTTTTAGCCCATTAAGTTAAATAGGCACTGGAGACAGGCAGGCTGTTGAGCACACGAGCTCAGCTGCGGATATCCGAAGGCCCGCAGGTCCTGCCTAGACTTAGGTAAGAGACCAAGAGCGGGGGCAGGTCTTGCTGGGAACTGAAGGGTTCATCCTTGACATAATCTGGGACGCCGAGTAGAAATCTACATGAGCCAAGTGGGGACACTCTGGTCTGGGATGGGGAAGGGGTCTGCGGGCAGGGCCCCTTGCTAGGCGTTCTCAGTTTCATGGGGTAAGAGAGTGTCTAGGCAGGAGAATGTCTGTGAAGCTGGGAGAGATGCCTCCCACAACCGCTCAGGGACACGAGGTAGAAGTACTTCCAAGGTACGTTTTGTTTTATGGAGCAGTGGAGTCAATATAATTGATATCAATTGATATAGTTGATAGGAAGGCATTTCCAAGGATGGTAGACTCTAAAAAGTTCACCATAGTTATAGGAACAGGATAATCCATGTATTTCCCAAAGTTCTTACCCGCACACAGCTTCACGGCTGTAACACAAGAGATGAAAGCACCATGAGACCAGTTCCTCAGGGAGGGTCTCAGGGAGGTAGGGCCACATCCCTCTCCATATCCAGAGCTTTGGGTTTCTTCCCTCCAGTCCACGCTTGAGGCCTTGGACTGGGAGAAGGCAAGGAAGCAGAATTGAGCACTGGCCTTACTGCATGAGAGCAGATTCTCAGCAGGATTCTGTACCCTCATCTGCCGGTCCCGAGCAAAGAGCAGACCCACAGGGTGAGGCTACGGTCAGTAGACAAGGTCCTGCCTCCCCAGCTGGCAGAGAGTGTTTCTAAACTGACTGGCAAGTATTTTGCTGGGCTGACCCCAAGCAAAACTGGGAGGTGAGCCCAGTAGCTTTTTCCCTCTCCCCTCCCCTGCAAGGAAAGGGCCTTACTTTACTTGTAAGTTCACCTTACTACCCACCGAACGTTTGTGTTTTCATCCTTCTCCCAAATGAGGAATCAGTGGCTTTCTTTGTTATAATGCTGGCCATCAGTGTGATCCAAGGAGGTGGAGAAAGATCCACCACCCTGTGACCACCACGCATCCTGGCAGTATCTGGGAGCATGCGCCCTTTGTATCTGTAACCCCTCCCCTACACCCAGGTAGCCGGACGCACTGCACGTGTGATTAATGTTAAGTGAGGTACCAGCAGAGCACTGGATTGGGCAAGGAAGTCAGGTGATTTCCAGCACTATGGGTTACTACTGTGTCATCCTGGGTAGGCAACTCACTCACCTGTGTCTCAGCAAGATGCAGCACAGCTGGGTTAACCTAACAGGCAGCTCAAACGAAAGAGGGCAAGTGAAATGCTTTGGAAAGGATGAGAGTTAATACTACTCTGCTCAGAGGGTATCGCCAATGAGAAGTAAGTATGACCCTCCATACGGGGTCCAAAAAATTCAAGGAGGATCTGTCAAACCAATCATATGGAGAGCGAGAAGTATGTTTTCTTACCCTAGAGAGCAGAAAAGTTTAATATAAAGGGTGATGGGAAGGGAGAAAAAGTAATATATTGAGACTCACAGGAAGGTAATATAAATTTATGAGCCAAAGATAATATATTTCTGCTCCGTGTGTTCTTGAAAGTTATATCTTCGTATCATGTAGAAGAAAAAGGGTGATTTCTTTCAGAAAAATTCAATCAATAATACCTAATAAATGTATAATATGAAAATACTGTACCAGAATCTGTGAAGGGTTTTCTTCCTTCTGTGTTCCTTATTTCAATCAGTGGCATCACCAGCCACCTCTTCATCCAAGTGAGGCTCCTCCCTTTCTCTCAATCCCACCCCCCCAACCCATCAACACCAATTATACCCGTTTCACCTCTACTTTGTATATACCACACCTTAATCTCCCTCCCTGATCACCCCTACTTCTCAATCCCACCTTCCAAGTTAGAAACCCTTTAAAGGGATGGGCCATGTTCATTTCACTGTTTGTCTTCGGGTCTAAAGCAGGTGTTCCCCAACAGTAGGCCTTGGCGGGCGGCAGAGGGGGCGGGAGTGCAAACACTTGAAAGGAGGGACTTGGAGGTGAGGCATGGAGCTCTGAGCTGGAATCCGAAATGCAGGACGGTGGCTGCACGAGCTCCAGGGGAAAAGCTGCTCCTCCCCACATCATTCCTAAATGGCTCAGCCCTCACTCCATCCCTTCCCTCTCACATCCTCTGGATGGCACCTGTACAAGCACAATGGTCAAGAACTTGAGTCCTAGAATCACAACAACCCAATGGAAGAAAAGCTATGACAAACCTAGACAGCATATTTAAAAGAAGGAACATTGCTTTGCCAACAAAGGTCAATATAGTCAACGCTATGGCTTTTCCAGTAGTCATGAGAGTTGGACTATAAAGCTGAGGGCTAAAGAACTGATGCTTTTGAACTGTGGTGTTGGAGAAGACTCTTGAGAGTCCCTTGGACTGCAAGGAGATCCAACCAGTCCATCCTAAAGGAAATCAGTCCTGAATATTCACTGGGAGGACTGATGCTGAAACTGAAATTCCAATACTTTGGCCAGCTGATGCAAAGAATGGACTCATAGGAAAAGACTCTGATGCTGGGAAAAAGTGATGGCAGGAGGAGAAGGGGACGACAGAGGATGAGATGGTTGGATGGCATCACCGACTCGATGGACGTGAGTTTGAGCATGCTCTGGGAGTTGGTAATGAATAGGGAAGCCTGGCGTGCTGCAGTCCATGGGGTCGCAAAGAGTCAGACACGACTGAGCAACTGAACTAAACTGAATGGCTGTGTGCCCTGGGGCAAGTTATTGAGCATCTGTGAAATGAGACTAATCATAGCACTGAATAGGGGAGGGCAATGTAGGGTGTAGCCAGTGAAATAAAGCTTGTAAAGTGCTTTGCATAAAGCCGCTCATAGTGAGCGCTCTGCTACCATTAGCCATTCCGGCCCTCATCTCGCCATTCTGGCTCAGATAAAACCCCACTGAGGAGCCGAAACTCAGAGGTTAAGTCTGGAAGTTTATCTCCACCATCTCCTCTGACTCCAAATTCTCAGATGAGAAGGGAGGCATGCTGGGCAGGGTGAGACTTGAGGCAAGTAAGTGGAGGGCAGGCTAGCAAGAAACGCTGCTGTACCCCCTTTTAAAGATTTGAGTCTTTGCTGTTAACTCCACGTCTCTTTACTTAATTCTATCTTAGTCTCTTTAAATTTTTCTTCTTTTTCTTTTTTGGCCCCCATCCACCTTTTATTTGTATATGAGAAGTAAGAAGAACGTGAAATTGGGAGTGTGTCTGGCAGAAATTCAAATCTTAATTTAGCCATGTACATTTGTGTGGCCCTGGGAATGTTATACCTAAGGTCACTGAGCCTTGTTTTCAAGCTCCTGTAAAACAGGACGTAAAAGATGAAGTCAACGAATACCCAGGGGACCCCAGCACAGTGTGACTCATGAAGGCATGTGGTGGGGTCCACGGCAGGCATGGGCAGTGCTGGTGCTGGTCTCCGGGAATTCCAGGTCTTTCCTGGCTTCCCCTCCCATGGCCCACTGCCCAAACCCATTTTGCCTCCCATGATAGGGGCATATGATAATTAATTTTATGTGTCAACTTAGCTAGACTATGGTAACCAGTTGTTTAGTCAAATAGCCTAGATTCTGAGGTAAAAGCATTTTTTAGGTGTGATTAACACTTACAAGCAGCACTTTAAAACAGATTACCCTCCATCACATGAGTGGGCCTCACCCAATCAGTTGAAGGTCTTAAAAGCCAATGTCTCCCTTGCGGTTTCCCAGAGGTGGAATTCTGCTTCCAGAATGTGACGTAGAAATTCTCTCTGAATTTCCAACTTTAAGATTAACGTCTGTAAAGTCTGCATCATCTGCTTTCACCTGAATTTCAGCCTGCCAGCTTGCCCTCAGGATTTCCAACTTGGCAGTGCCCACAATCACATAGCCCATTTCTTAAAGGACATGTCTGCTATCTATATATCTATCGGTCACCTGTTGATACTGGTTACCTGGAGAACCCTGACTTATACAGGGTACCACTCTGATTGGCTAACCCACTGCCTTGATTTGGCCACATGACTACTGGGAAGAGACCCAGAGTCCATTACAAGGCCAGAGCAGATAGCAACGACCTTTTCGTTTCTCTCTTTTGAGTCACTTGCCATGAGAGAAGTGTCAGCCGTCTCACTCATTCTCCTTAGCTCCTTTCTCTTGTGTGGTTGGAATTCTATCTTCTCCTTCAGAGCTGGCTGGATGGCTGGGTCCTCTGTCTATTTCTCCAGAGGGCTGGAGGCTATAGAGGTCAATAAGTCTTCTCTCCCTTATTTCTTAGGGACTCTACAAATCAATTCAGAAAACTCTGGCTGGGACTGTGGTTGGATTCTGTGAAGTACACAGAAGAAGAAGCAAAAAGCCAGCTTTGGTATAAAGCTAATATGAGAATATGAGAAGACTAAGCCCAGCTTCATGCCAAATAGAAGAGAAAAAAGTGGAACCAGTGACAGATTTTATTTTCTTGGGCTCCAAAATCACTGCAGACAGTGATTGAAACCACAAAATTAAAAGACTATTGCTCCTTAGAAGAAAATCTATGACAAACCCTAGACAGCATATTAAAAAGCAAAGATATCACTTCACTGACAAAGGGTTGTGTAGTCAAAGCTATGGTTTTTTTTTCAGTAGTCATGTACAGATATGAGAGTTGGACCATAAAGAAGGCTGAATGCCAAAGAACTGATGCTACTGAATTGTGGTGCTAGAGAAGATTCTTAAGAGTCCCTTGGACTACAGATCAAACTGGGATCAAACCAGTCAGTCCTAAAGGAAATCAACCCTGAATATTCATTGGAAGGACTGATGCTAAAGCTGAAGCTCCAATTCTTTGCCCACCTGATGCAAAGAGCCAACTCACTGGAAAAGACCCTGATGCTGGAAAAATGGAAGGCAAAAGGAGAAGAGGGTGGCAGAGGATGAGATAATTAGGTAGCATCACCAACTCAATGGACGTGAGTTTGCGCGAACTCTGGGAGATAATGAAGAACAAGGAAACCTGATGTGCTGCAGTCCCCGGGCTCACAAAGAGTTGGACAAAACTTAGTGACCAAACAACAACAAAGCCCAACTTAGGAAAGTTCTCTTCACTGGAGCTGAGGTCAAAGCCATAGCTAGAATCTAAAGTTAAAGTTTACTAAACATTTTTTTAAAATCCACAGCTGTTGCTCAGCTATTCTTGGCGAGCACCCCACACTGAGAGATAACTGGTCAAGGGCAATACTCAGGCAGCCCCTGGTCAAATACTATTTTAATACCATCAAAATCTCATGCCAGCTTAGCATCTGAGGTGTCAGCACATCGCTGCTGGTGATCTTTATCTTCCCTTAAGAACACCTCCTCTGCCCTTCCAAATTCTTCCTGCCTCATCTCTCTTCCCTGCTTTGCTTCCCTTCTCACCTTTCTCCTTCCTAACTTTCATCTTCCTTCCTTTTCCTCTTTCCTCACCTTTCTTTATTCAGCTTTTCTGCGTCACCATCATCACTCATTAAGAACCAGCCAGAGGAGGAAGATCATCCTTTTCTAGGCCCTGTCCCCTCCACACATCCATGCAGGTAAGAGCAGGTGAAGGTTAGCATCAGAAGCCACTCTGAGCACAAAGGTCTGGAGGGGACCCACCTGGACAGCAGTCTGCAGGCAGAAGGTATGCGGAGATACAGGGCGTGAGAAGATCTGAAAGGATGAGAAACAGCCAAGAGAGAGGGAACTGCTTCATCATATTTCTTCTGAGTCAAACAGTACAGAGTGCTGGCTAAGAGCATATGTTCAAGTGCCTCACCGCTTATTCATCTTGGTCCCTAATTTCTAGATATGATAGTTGAAACTAGTTAGTTCGCCAGTCAAAGACTTGGTTTCCTCATCTGTAAAATGAAACAGTAATGTGACCCACCTCACAGGGTTAAAGGAGCAAGTACAGTTACGTGCTAAGAACATTGCTTGCTGCTGCTGCTGCTGCTAAGTCACTTCAGTCGTGTCCAACTCTGTGCGACCCCATAGACGGCAGCCCATCAGGCTCCTCCATCCCTGGAATTCTCCAGGCAAGAACACTGGAGTGGGTTGCCATTTCCTTCTCCAATGCATGAAAGTGAAAAGTGAAAGTGAAGTCACTCAGTCGTGTCTGACTCTTAGCGACCCACGGACTGCAGCCTACCAGGCTCCTCCGTCCATGGGATTCTCCAGGCAAGAACACCAGGGTGGGTTGCCATTTCCTTCTCCAATGCATGAAAGTTTAAAGTGAAAAGGAAGTCGCTCAGTCGTGTCCAACTCTTAGTGACCCACGGACTGCAGGCTACCAGGCTCCTCTGTCCATGGGATTTTCCAGGCAAGAGTACTAGAGTAGGTTGCCAGTGCCTTTTCCAAGAACACTGCCTAGCACATAACAAATATCCAAGAACTGCTAGCTGTTCTCAGTCCCACTGGAAAACTGAGGCAACTTATAAGAATCAAAACCCTTTGGGCTGCTCTGAAATTCAAGAGGGAACTTGCCCTGCAAGAGAGGGCAGGAGGACAGTACCATCGAGGCTGGCAGGCACAGGTTCCAGGCAGTTCCTCGTGGAACTTTTGATGCACAGATGCACTGAGAAGGTATACTCTCAGGTGAGGAGGACTTGGGTACTGGCCTGAGACCCTAACCCTCCATGACAATGGGAAGAACACAGGCTACTGTACTCCAAACTCCAAATGTCCACTAACCAACAGTCTACTCGTTAGATGATAACTGCCCACAACTCTAATATACACACAAATTCCTACAAAGTTAAACCTCAAATGGAGTATGCCATAGATTTTTCTCACAGTTGAAGTGTGCCACATGTGGAAAAGGCTTAGAAGCACTATCTTAAACATGGTATTTGGCTGGAGATTATTTGCCCCTTTAATTACTTGACCTTTCTTCATATTTCTTTCCAATTTTGTAGTTAGCTGATTCTCTTCCTTCAGTTTTTATCTGAATCCTGATATATGTGAATATAAGACTCAGAACATTTTCATACTGAAGCTGGACGGCAGCCTCTAGAGGGGTGTCCTTTTGAGACAAGAGTTTCTTGGCTCTACGTAGGAATGTTCTGTACATGTAGGCCACGTGGAATAATGATGGTGAAAGGGTCACTGCAGATGTGAAAGGAGAGTCTAGGACCCATTCCAAACTCACAAATATGATGGAGGAGGCAGCAGGAATATGAGTTTCATCTACTTAGGACACCACGCTCCTCAGAGGTGACTGATGAAGATAAAGTAAGCCCATGTTTCTCGGCCCTCCACATTCAACGAGATGAGGTAGAGAAATGGTGAGAGGTATTCGGGAGACTGCCTTGACCATGTTTCCCTGCATTGCTGGAGCTCACAAAAGGCTGATAAGAGGGGCTTCCCTGGTGGCTCAGTGGTAAAGAATCTGTCTGCCAATGAAGTAGACACAAGTTTCATCCCTGATCCGGAAAGACCCCGCAGGCCACAGAGCAATGAAGCCCATCCTGAGCCTGCGCTCTGGAGCCCAGGGACCGCAGCTACTGAGCCCACGTGCCCCGGAGCCCCTGCTCCGCAAGAGGAGAAGCCGCTGCGACGAGAAGCCTGCAAGCACAGAGCGAGCCACCCCTGCTTGCCACAGCTAGGGACCCAGCGCAGCCAAAAATAAGTTAGAAAGTTTAAAGCTGACAAGGGGGTCACTTCTAAGGCAGAGAAAAGTCAGGGACCCAGATTCAGGAGGATCTAAGGAGGAACCTCGGAAGACTTGCTTCTCTTTCCCCTTTGCTCACGTTTCACCTCACGCGAGAGCAGTTTCCCACTGCTGGGGGCTTGGTTGCATTTTCCTAACAGACAGCAGGCTCCTGGGGGGCACCCGTGCGCCTCTGCATTTCATGTTCCCACACCTGGCGCCATACTTACATCGTGGAAAACACTCACTATGTATGTTTCTTGAGTAACTTAATAAAGGAATTCAACACATACTATGGAACTCTGTACTACGGGAAAGATGAAATGGGTCTGAAAATGTAATCTTGATAGCATTCAAGACAGAGGGATAATGTATCATTAAAAATAACAATAATAAATCTTACTTTCAGAAAATAAAAAGAATATGGTATCTTACCTGGTGACTGCTGGTCTCAGAAACTTTAACATCCAAAGACCCTGCCAGGACAGCATACCAGTTGGTTCCAATATCACCTTGTCGAAATACTGGAAAAGAAACAGGCAGGGAAGCAGGCCAAATGTAAGCTGGTTTTACCATGTAATCTGATAATTTCTCACTGACTGTTGAGAGCCCAACTTGGACCTAGATGAGATTCCTTTATCTATTCCCACCAGAGCATATCATAATTTTCTTTCCCTCTTTTATCGACAAAGCAATATCCTATTTATTTAACATTCCATGAAGCAGAACTCTATTAAACAGAACTCTTTTATATTTACACAGTAGCAATAAGGGATGATAACCCTAAAGGCTATAAGATTCTTTGAATGTAAGAAGAATTGTCTGGTATTCTCTGTAATTTGTCTTAAAGACACTTCATTGTGTTGTGATACTTGGAAAATCATTACTCTAGATGGGGTATGTATTAAAAAGACTATGTGACTCAACAAAACCAGATCACCACCCCCAACCTCACAAATCTATTTATATTAAAAAACAACATGTTTTCCAGAATAGAATGTCTCATTTTAAGCTAACCAATGACCGATTAAGAAAAATAAAATCTGTTTTAAAAGTTTTAACTACCATATTGTCATTGTTCACTTGCTACTTTGTTGTATAAACTCACTGCTTTTGGGCATCAGGAGGTAACCACTCTTTGGAAATGATTCTCAGCAGAAATTTCTGAACTCAGTTTTGCTTTACTTTTGTTATCTCAGAGACAAAGCATTTAGCTATTTAGTGAGACTCCTAGTTCCCACATCCTAGTTAAGACCAATAGTATGGAAAGTCATTCTGAAACACTGGTTCAAAAATCTCATGCAAACCCAACTACCCTTTTAAATATTCTAGCTAAGTAACTAGATGGAATGATCTGATATTTTAAAATTCTTTTCACAGAATCCTACCTCAGAAGTCAAGTGGCTCAATGAAGAATCACATGACAACTCAGTGGGACAGTCGAGTTCTGGCAAGGCTAGGGCTCACTGCATAAGAGGAAGCTTCTGGGAGCCGTAATTAATGATGACAAGCTGTTTTAAACTCTCTGACTAAAGCATGCTGTGGAAAGGCAAGAACAACAATGGTATCCCACCCGGTGCAATGACAAGCTTAAGATGGGGGATTGATGAGTTTATAGCTGGCCCCGCCAGTAACTCTGCTACTCCTAGCCTTTGTAAGTGACTTACTTTAGATTTAAGGCTTTGCCTTTCATGAACTTCTTGGCCCCCAAAGACATTATCGCTTGCCAATCAAATTCACATTACATATCATAGAAGACTTATTTTGAAAACGGCTGTAAGAAACAGAAGACAGAGTCTTATCTCTAAAAAAAATAATGTTCCCACTAAGTAAGAATAAAAAATATTGGTTTGGAAACAATATGTCTGGATGATTCTTTAAACAGAAGTGTGGCTGTGCTTTGTGTGCGCACAGGCAAATGTCTTGAAGGACACACACAAAATGCAAACAGCAATCTCTGGATGTGGGGATTGTAGGAGATATTTGTTTTGTCTTCTAAATTTTCTACAATGATGTTGTGACAAACCCTGTTAGTTCCCCACTTGAAATCATGCCTTGAACATGGATTATATACAAGTTCCCACCCTCCTCCACAAGGCCAAATACTCAGAGCATATGAGGTGCTTCCCTAGCTCCACCGGGGTAACCATGATTGGTCTAAATCAATCACGTGGTCCCATAATCTGTGCCAGTGATTGGTTTAATCAGAGGCACATGATGCAATTCTGGCCATTGAAACAACACAGAAACTCTACTGGAGGACTTCTGGAAAAGAGATAAGAAATAGTCCTTCAGCAGGAATGTTTTGTATCAGCATGCAATGCCTCCAATTGCTAGAGCTAGTTGCCTCAGAACCACTTGGGACAAATCTGAGTACAAAAACCGACACCTCAAGATGAACAGCAAAAACAAATAAACCAACAAAAATATGAGAGAAACCTGAGACCTTAATAATGTCATTGAGACACTTAATCATCCAGCCCTGAAGCCATCCTACCTCAGGACTGCTTATACATGGATAACTGATGTTCCCTCCTTATAGGAATCATAGTTGAGCCAGTTGGATGGGAGTTTTCTGTTACCACAGTATAAAGCATCACAACAGATGGTAATAGCATTACTTTTTAAAATAAGAATATACTTGTATATTTTTTAAATGCAGCTGTCAACCTATCATTTTACTCCCCCCACCCCTTAGTCACATCTGAAATAGATGTTATCAGTGAGGTTAATTCAAAACATTACCATTGTAAACCAGCTGTGCTTTAATTTTTAAAATGACTATTATCATTAGTTGAGACCTTTTATCTTATCTTATCCTTTTGCTGTTACTGTTTAGTCATTAAGTCGTGTTCGAGTCTTTATGACCCCACAGACTATAGCACACCAGGCTCCTCTGTCCATGGGATTCTCCAGGCAAGAGTACTGGAGGGGGTTGCCATTTCCTTCTCCAGGGGGTCTTCCCAACCCAGGGACTGAACCTGAGACTCCTGTGTCTCCTGCATTGGCAGGTGGATTCTTTACCACTGAGCCACAAGGGAAGCCCATTTAATATCCTATTGGCTCCCATATTTCTTGGGTTACAGAAAATAATTATATATTAGAACTTCCAAGGATCTTGCTGAATATATAAATCCCTCTATCTCCATCTGAAAAGGAGGCTGCCCTGGAAGAACCATTTACATGCTATGAACAAAGGAGTTAAGGAAATGCTTAATAGAACTGAATAAACAAGGAGAGAGAAATGTCAACCTCATAGCTTTGATTGAGCTCAACTATCTGGCACAAAGACACCCCATTTGCTATCCATCCCCACAGCATAACCACAAATGAACACAAACGTATACATGAAAACACACCACTGGAGTTGCATTTCTTACATGTTATTCCTTTTTCCAGATTCTCATAATAACCGCATAAGCAAATCTGATGAAGGAGATTTGGGTGAAATTTCTCAAAAGCTTTAACTTCTTTCAGCCGTGTGAAGATTATATCCACATCTTCACTGGATCGTTCCAGTGGTCTATAAAGGGGAGAAAAGGCACAAAGCTGTATCAGAAAGAACTTACTGGAGTCCACATGCATTATTAGTCTAAATACAAACAGATTAATGGAAATATACGAATTGCAAGTGTTTTACTGTAAACATTTATTCCCCTACAACCGTTACAAATATTTCCAGGCCTAGAGCCTGTCATATAGAGTGAAATAAGTCAGAAAGGGAAAAACAAATATATATTAACATATATATGTGGGATCTAGAAAAATAGTACAGGTGAACCTATTTGGAAGACAGGAATAGAGACACAGATGTAGTGAGCAGACTTGTGGACACAGAAGGGGAGGATGGACTGGGAACCAGACTGACATATGTGCAAGCCATGTATAAAACAGATAGCTAGTGGGAACGTGCAGTATAGAACAGGAAGCTCAGCTTGGTGCTCCGACCTAGACAGAGGAGAGGCTGGCAGGGTTAATGGAGGTCCAGGAGGGAGGGCACATATGTATAGATACAGCCGATTCACTGCGTTGTACAGCAGAAACTAACACAACACTGTAATACCCCAATAAAAAAAAAGAAAGAAAGAAAATATTTCCAGACCTTTGTCTACTACTCACCCTAAACGACTGAGGGTGAAAAGTCACAATGACTGCAGATGGTATGATATAGTGATTTATAATAAAAAACACAAAATTATAAGAAATTGTTCACTGTTCCTTGCACAGAGCTAAAACTCTTGCTATTTCATATATAAGAGTCACAGGGGTATCTTTGGCTATATTTGGCCTTTTGTCCTCAGATCCTGAAATGCTTAAGAGTCATAAAGGTGAAATGGGTGTCAAGCTCCTTTCCATCACAACTGAGTTTATATTAACAAAGTGTCTTTGGGAAACTCCTAGGTAACCTAAGGATGGGGACTGGTTGCCTGGAGAACCAGTCATGGGACTAGAGGGTTGGAAATTTGAGCAGCACCCTCTGACGTTTGGGGGGGCGGGAGATTGAGTTCAGTCACCAATGACCAATCAGTTTCATCAAGCACGCCTACGTACTGAGCCCTCCCTAAACACCCCTCAACAGTGGGGCTGAGGTTGGTGAACACTTGGAAATGTGAGGAGTGGCACCAGGAGAGGGCCTGACTGCTCTGTGCCCCTTCCCATACTTCGCCTGTGCTTCTCTCCTACCTGGCTCTTCCTGAACTATACCCTTTTATAAGAAACCTAGTAAGTAATTGTTTCCCTGAGTTCTGTGAACAGCTCTATCAACTTCATCCACTCAAAGAGGGGCTCGTGGGAATCTCCAATTTACAGCTGGTCAGTCAGAAGCACAACTGTAAGAGCAAAGACAAACTGCAAACTGCAGAGGTGGGACTGTCTACAGGTGAGTGTGAGTGAAAGCCGCTCAGCTGTGCCCAACTCTTTGCGACCCCATGGACTATATAGACCATGGAATTCTCCAGGCAAGAATGCTGGAGTGGGTAGCCTTTCCCTTCTCCAGGGGATCTTCCCAACCCAAGGATCGAACTCAGGTTTCCCACATTATGGGCAGATTCTTTACCAGCTGAGCCACCAGGGAAGCCCTTTTTAACTACCGAGTCACTGTTTTCCTGCTTTTTCTTCTTCTCGTGGTTCTTCAGCTCTACAGGATGAATTTCACTGTCCATTATTAAAAACTTTCTAAGTCAGACAGCAAGGTCAGACAGAGGTTAATTCCTCTAAAGTTAAAAAGACACAAACCAAAAACATTTTCAATAAAATAAAATTCTTTTGAGTACTACATAAATTTTAATGGTAAATAATGCCTATTGGCAGTACCACAAAAGAACATTAGAATATGTTTATGATCTTGAAAGGAGTGGTTTTAATACTTATTTATAACTTTTTATCCTATTTACCTTTCAAATTAATGGCATTCAAATAAACAAGACTTAACATTGCAATATGAGTTATCAAAATCTGGAGACATAAGAGACCTGGGTTCGATCCCTGGGTCAGGAAGATCCCCTAGAGGAGGGCATGGCAACCTACTCCAGTATTCTTGCCTGGAGAATCCTCATGGACAGAGGAGCCTGGCGGGCTACGGTCCATACAGTTGCACAGAGTCAGACATGACTGAAGCAACTTAGCACATGAAATTTTAAATGACTCTCTGCCAAACACATCCTTTCATGAGTCCACATTCATTTTAATTATCCATTCAGTAAACTATATTGCTTTCCTATTTATATAAGATATCTTCCCCTGAAATAACAGAGATGAACAAGAAGCCAACCCTACCCTCAAGGAGCTCATACTCCAGTCGGGAAGGGAGCTCCAAAACCAGAATCAGAACACTGTATGGTGAGCATGGGAACACACATGCCCACAATGTTCTGGGCTGGACCTTCTTTTACTACAAAGAATGCAAACATGGAAACTACCAAAGTCAGGTATATGAGGGAGAGCAAAGGTTCTGGATTCCACCTGCTGCCTATACTCATTATGCAATGTGAAAACGTAATATGGTCTTAAACCTTAATGCAGTCAATTTGGGATCATCTAGGGACCATTGAACCAGTTTCTGGATTAGTCAGAACATAAGATAATAACACATAGGCATCTTCATGGGAAGATGTACAATAACCTTAAAATCAGCCAAACATCTCCTCTTAGATGACTTCTGTTGGTTGACTCTATGATAATAGACATTTGCGAATCCTCTGCCTCGAGGAGGGCCCCCCTCTTCACCAATCTGCTAAGTAAGCACACCCCCACCCTGGGCTACATCCCACAGAAGCTCCCGGAGACCTTCCAGGACAGGGGGTGCCAACACCCAGCAGTCAGACCTCGGGCAGGGGTGCAGGAAGAAGGTGAAGAGGGAAAGGAAAGGAGGGAGGGGAAGGCAAGACTGCTCTCTGCCAAGTCGCCTTCCCAGAGTCGTGAACAGAAGGCTCGCCCAAGAAATGGACGATAACAGGCTGTAATGGGACCGTTATCTTCTGGGAACGTATGGAATGCTTGATAACACTTCATTTGTATTTTTTCTAAATTTCCAGATGCCTTCTGAAGATCAAATAAATGTATTTCAGAACACTGGGGATAAAGCTAAATAAATACATTTGCATTAAAATGACTTTGCAGTTTGTTTTGATTCTTTGTGCTTTAACAGTAACTCGGGGTTATAAAAAGCTTGTCCCCATTCCTACTGAACTGTTGAGTCTGAGATAATACATGGAGCTTTATAAATTATAAAGGGCTACAGAAGCTGTTCTTAGTATGAGTACCTTCAGCTTCACTGTTGTCATTGCCACAAAGACCTTTTAAAAGAATGAATAATGTGCTTAAAGACAATACTGAAGTTCTCCTGTGGTTTTGGAAGGGTTTATAGATAGGTGTGCATGTATATTTTTCTCTATTATAACAACAGTAAAATCTCAAACAAATGTACTTGATAACATCAGCCTTTCACTACTGACTTCTTAAAGGGCTTTGAAATATTCATCTTCACAGCCTTGTTAGATGAAGCAAGTATTCTGAAATCTTTTTTTCCAGCAAAAACATTATAACAGAGGCTAGGTAAGTATTAATATACTAAAATCATGTGTTTATAAAGCCAGTGATGACATGGATATATCAAAAGTCTTTGAAACTCAAGATGTTTACCACTTATCATGTTAGCATTTTAATTATATGATTATTAACCACTTAGAATACTGAAATGTTGACTCTTTACTAATTACAAGTTTTCCCAACAACATCAACAAAATTCAGAAAGAAGGTGTTGAAATGCATTCATTTGATCTGCAAACATTTACTGAGTGTCTGTACAAGAGAAGAAAGGACTCGATGACACAAAGCGCATGGCTCCTGTGCTGAGGAAGTTCAAACTGAGTCAGCGGGAGTTGTACATGCACAGCAATTATCAAGGTGATATGTGGTAAGAAGGGCAACAACATAGGAAAGAAGGAAATAAGAATTCAGAAGAACAGATATCACTGGTGAATGCAACTTCTATAAAGACTTCCTGAAGGCACAACTGAAAATTCTTCCTAGAATCAGTTCTTCCCTGTTTCTCTTTTAATTCCTATTGTACCACCATTTTTCCATCATTTATTCCTAAAAATGTGGTGAGTCACTAGGGCTCCTCTCCCTAGAGACCTGCTTTACCGGCTCTGCTCTCTGTGAATTTCTTACCCACCAGTCCCCTACCACACACACACACACACACACACAGATATATACATATATACAGAGATGTACACACACAGGTATACATATGTACAAACACATACACACAAGCACACACATACACAATGATAAAGATCCTTTGTTGACCAAACTGGAGCTGGACTCCTGAATCTTTTCCTAGACCCATCTGTGTACTTCTTTGTAAAATGCAGTTTTAGCAAGAATCTCGCTTAAAAAGTCAGTTTAACCAGAGCCCTCCGTTCTTGATATCTGACCACCCTCCATATCTGATTGGGTTTCACATCCTCCACCATCCCCCAGATGATACCTAATCACCCTCGTCTTCAGTAAAAATCCAGTCAGGTCAGTTTACCCAGAATCTCCCTTACCCTTGATGTTTTCTCTCGGTAATTTTCCATCCACTGAGCACCTCCCTAACACACACACACCTTGCTCCTTGACTATAAGTTCCCATTTGTCCATGCTGTGTTCAGAGTTGAACCCAATCCCTCTGCCCCACTGTAAAATCCTATGACAGTGGTCCTCATAGCTACCTCAACAGTCCTAAAAAACTGCTTACTGCCTTTAACAAGCGTCGGTGAACACCTTTTTCATTAACAACACACACACACACGCACACACACTTGAGCACATCCCTCAACTCAACCAATTGCCAAAATTCTCTCGTCTCTTGAGTCTGCCTGTGTTCAGGGTGACTCTGAGAAAAAACCCCTTATGGTTCCGAAGACCCCAGGTGCAGCTGCAGCTTTTTATCTCCACAGCTGAGACCGACTATCATAATGAACACCATGACCTCTGTGACCCTCCCAAAATATGCCCTGCACATCGGCCGCCAGGGAGCAGAACGTGTTAAGTCTGCAAATTCCTTGTCTAATGCCGCTCTATTTAGAAATCATGCCCCTGGCTTCTATGTCTCCATAAAAGAGTGAAGAACAAATGGCCCCCCAAGGGTCCCAAACAAGCGAGTTGGGGCTGGAGGTCACCAGGGGCACCACTGTGGCCCTGAGCAAACAATAGAGGGGGCAGAATACCACCCTCCTTTACTGGCAACCAGTGTGTCATCAGTCTCACGAGAGAGAGAGATGCCAGCTCTGGGGCCCAGGGCTGCTTGGACAGTTGAAAAAGCCTGTCATCAGGCTGAGGGCAGGATCAGTCTTGCTAATATCTAAACAAGGCTAACCCCGCATTTATTAGTGAAAAGAGAAAGGGAAACCTTTTGACCAGGCTCAGTGTGCTACGGGTCCTCTCATCACAAATACAAAATCAAAGTACAGCCTGGCCCAATTTTAACAGACCCTTTTCAAAACCCTTCTCTGACTGCATGAGCATCTGACCTCAGGATGGAATAATCAAGCTGGGCACACACCTCTCCACTACACACTGCAGTCAGGGGATCCCAGCTCCCAGCCAAACCGGATGCTTACTGGACTCCAAGCATCGCATCAAGTAGAATGCTTTCCTAATTTTCCTCAGATGATACACTTGCTCCATTAGCATTATGTTAAAAATAATTTCTTTTGGCTCCTTAGCCTTTTAAAGTGGCTTCTGGGATGACTCATAACTGATGCCTCCTTACAACTGCTTTGCAGAGAAGTCTGAAATGACGGCTTTTTTATTTTTTCTCATGCAATTTGCACCATAGCATGCAGATGCTCTCAAAAATCATTCCACAGTACTTAGTGCTGCATTCAACTTTGAGATGACGCTGTTCAAAAAATTGCCACTGCAACCATTAACCACTTGGAGACCTAAGACCCTTAGGTTGTGAGGATTAGAAAAAAGGAAATGGGAATCTCTTGAGATCTTTCTGCTAAGTCTTTTCTCAGTGCTCTTTATTCCTGGGCAACAAGAAGGAGACTCTTGAAGGAGAAACAAACTGAAAAAAGGAAGGCTGAGGATAGGGGAATGGGGAGGACATTATTTTTAAGCTTTTATGCGTTCCAACCTATGGGCAGCAGCAGAGGGAAATGCGTTTTGAGCAGGCAGTTTGAAAATGCCTTCCCCTCTGTGGATCAGCTGGTTGAAAATCTCTGGCTTTAAAAAAGGGTATCGGGTATGCTACCAGGATGGTAGATAATCTGGTCCCCGTGCCCCACTCCAGCTATCTGTTTCCTTTGGCCCTTCTGAAGAGGAAAAGTTAAAATTTTACATGACCTCCTGTTCCTTCTACCCTCTGTAACTCAGCTTGCTCCTTGCAAAGTCTGGATCACGTAGGTCACGTAGTCTCAGAAAGTGGGGACATACTTACAATGCTAGGAACTGGAGCTTATCTCATTCACCCTTGTCCTGCTCTTTGCAACTACCCAGCCCCTGCAAACCTGCTTAATCATGCCTGTCTGTGTAAAGGTCAAGCATCCCCCTCCCCACCTCGACTGTGGTTCCCACGTGCCCAAAACCCCTTAGTTTAAACCAGCCTATTAACAGCCAGTGTTGCCCACTAGTCTGTCTATAAAAACTCTGTAACTCCTTTGTTCGGGGCTCAGAGCTTGGAGTGTTAACTTCTTTGGGTCTACCGGTGTAATAAACCTGAGTTCTCCAACCCTCCGAGTGTGGTCCTTGGTTTCTTGAGTCCTGGTTTCTGCAACACTGCCTCTTCTAGTCTCCTCCAGACATACAGGTGTCTCTGTTGCCCCTTAAAAGGCCTCTGCCCCCCCTGAGAGACTCGCAACAACTATTTCTCCTGCCAGGGACGGGCTTCCCAGGTGGCTCTAGGGGTAAAGAACCTACCTGCCAATGCAGGGGACATAAGAAATGTGGGTTGGATCCCTGGGTTGAAAAGATTCCCTGGAGAAGGAAATGGCAACCCATTCCAGTATTCTTGCCTGGAGAATCCCACGGACTGAGGAGCCTGGGACAGTCCATGGGGTCGCAGAGAGTCAGACGTGCTTAGCTACTAGCACATCTCCAGCACCCTGAACAGTGTCTGGAACACTGTTGAAAGAACAAAGACATTTTTGTGCCTTTTGTATTTGTACTTATAAATGTATTATTATTTATTATTGAAAATGAAGAACATTTCAAAGAAAATTATATTACTTTTTGGTTAAGAAGTATCTTCCCTGGTGGCTCAGTTGGTAAAGAATCTGTCTGCAATGCGGGAGACCAGGGTTCAGTCCCTGGGTGGAGAAGGTCCCCTGGAGGAGGCAATAGTTACCCACTCCAGTACTCTTGCCTGGAGAATTTCATGGACAGAGGAGCCTGGTAGGTTATAGTCCATGGGGTCACAAAGAGTCAGACACAACCGAATGACTAACACTTTCACTTTCACTTTGGTTAAGAAACTATCAGTTAAATATTTGTTCTTCTTGATCACTTAGATCAAGTTAGAGTAATAATAGATCCTCACACTTCCAATGTTCCCAGTGAAAGAATACAGAAAGAATCATTTCATTTTTTATATTAATAGCAGCTTAATTATTGACCAAGATTTCTTGTGGGATCCATTTATTTTTTTTTTTCATGTGAAGCCATGCTAATTTTCATGACTAATTTAGTACATCTAAATATTAAAAAATGTGATATTACTCAGCCTTTCCTGAATGTAAAAACCATATGAAGAATGGAAATAATGGAGTTCTAAAGCTGTAGCCCTGAAACAGCGATTGGTACCATTTTTTAAGATATACACTCAAATCCATTCAAGTAGGCACAAATGGAAAATAGTTCTAAAGTGAAGTATATAAAACAGCACCAACAACTACAAGAGAGTTTATCATTCTTGTGTGGAGGTAATTAGGCTGCTTGCATGGTAACTAATCTGTCCTGCCCCACAATACTTGCAATGGATATAAGGATATTTAAATTGGAGGGGGCAGGCCTGAATTTTACTTTAATTGATAAACAACCTATAGGAGTAGAAAACTGAGTTTATAGGCATACTGAGGGAAGACACATCTCCAGATGAGCGATGGGATCATGGAAGCTTGAGTTCAGTTCTCATAAAGAAGAACACAGGCAGGAGGACTAAATAATAGGAATTCCTGGGAAGAGCTCAAAAGAGGACAGAAAAAGGATTTAGTATGTCAAGGTGGGCAACATTTTGACCTAGAACCAAAAATTTTCAACCAGAATTTATTTCATCAATTTATCAACCCATTACTGAAGAACACCCAGTCAAAGAAAGCCTCAGACAACAGTCAAAGAAAGCCTTATCGGTGGCTTTAGTTCACTAACAAAACCGTCTCTATATCTGATGCTACAGATTGATCAGTTGAGCAACGTGTAGAATGGCAATTTTTAAAAAATATATGGAATTTTATATTTATTAAAAACTCTATTGTTTCAATACAAAGAGAAGAGAACATCTACTCTTGCTATGATGGAGTAACTGGTGCCACAGTAAACAACTTAAAAGTTGAACAAAATACAGGAAGCAACTGTTCTCAGGCATTAGATAACAGGTAATGCAGGACTATGACTAGGAAGGATGGAAATACAAGAGGTGATCCACACAATAACTTTGACAGTTTGCCTGGAAATACTTTGTGGAACACAGACATGGAGGGAGAACCCAAGTAGAGCACAGCAGTATCGCGGGGCTGGTGGGGCACTTATTGGCATTCAGGGATGCTGAAGTAGCTGAAACCTGCAGTGAAGTGACCCCGAAAGAGGGAAGTTGTTCATAAAAAGGGCTCCAAAATTTAGCAGAAGGGTCTTCTTGACTCACTAGCTGCCAATGTGCAGTCCAATACTCATGCAGAAGCCCAGCAGGCAACAGCTTCTGGGGAGTAAAAGCTGAACAGAGATTCTGGAGGTCACACAGTGCTGAGGGATATAGCAGCCCTGACCAGCCAGAGTAGTCAAACCTCACCAATCACCCTGGACCTTCAACTGAGACTAAAAAAGACCATTCTAGCTCCAAACCTAGAATTACCCTAACAAGGCTGAAAAATAAGCCTCAGTAGAAACAAGCCTCAATAGAAACTTACTGATCAGTAAATAAGTTACCTGCCTATGGAAACAGAAGGTAACATGACTTAAAGAAAGTAACAAATTCCAGACTCTTTATTTATTTATTTACATTTTATTTTTTTTTATTTAAATTTATTTATTTTAATGGGAGGCTAATTACTTTACAATATTGTATTGGTTTTGCCATACATCAACATGAATCCGCCACAGGTGTACACGTGTTCCCCATCCTGAACCCCCCTCCCACCTCCCTCCCTCCAGACTCTTTAATATGAGAGGATCACACTGTCTAGCATACAATCAGAAATTACCACATATATGAGGAAACAGGGAAATGTGACTCATAATGGGGAAAAAAGTCAATAGAAACAGACCCAGAGATGATAGGGATGGCAAATATACAAAACAAGGACTTTAAAATAGCTATTACGTTTAAGGACTTACAAGAAAAGATTAGCATGAGTGAAGAGATGAAGAATATCAGTAGAGGAAACAGACACTATCTAAAAAGCAGCAGATGAAGATTCTAAAACTGAAAAGTACAAAATATGAAAAGGAGAAATATTCACTGGATGGGCTTAAGAGGAGATTGAGCCCTGTGGGAAAACAAATCAGTGAACCTTAAGGCAAAGAGTAGAAAGTAACCAAAACTGAAACACGGCGAGAAAAAAGGATAAAAATTGAACAGAGACTTGATGACATGGGGGATAATAACAAAAGTTTAATATATATGTCTGAATACTCTTTGGAAGGACTGATGTTGAAGCTGAAGCTCCAGCATTTTGGTTACCTGATGTGAACAGCTGACTCACTGGAAAAGTCCCTGATGCTGGGAAAGATTGAGGGCAGAAGGAGAAGAGGGTGTCAGAGAATGAGATGGCTGGATGGCATTACTGATGTAATGGACATGAACTTGGGCGAACTATGGGAGATGGTGAGGGACAGGGAGGCCTGGCTTACTGCAGCCCATGGGGTCGCAAAGAGTCAGACACACCTGGGTGACTGAACAACAACTGAAGTCTCAGAAGAAAAACAGAGAGAAGATAGGAAAGAAAAAAATATTTTTGAAGAAAGAATGGCTGAAATTTTTCCAAGTAAAGTGGCAGTATATAGCTCCAGAGAGCCTAAACTGTTATGAAACAAAATTTCTACTTTATGAGTATAGTGTAGTAAAGATGGGCACAAAAGCTTTGTCATGATCTCCATCAAGAAGTGGGACCAGGCTTCCCTGGTGGTTCCATGGTAAAGAATCTGCCTGCCAACGCAGGATACATGGGTTCCTGGTCCAGAAAGATCCCATGTGCCATGGGACAACTAAGCCTATGTACCACAAGTACTGAAGCACAAATGCAACAAGAGAAGGCGCCACAACGAGAGGCCTGTGCACTGTAAGAGTGGCCCTGGCTCACCACAACCAGAGAAAGGCCCATGCAGCAGTGAAGACCCAGCACAGTCCAATAACTAAATAAAGCTATTTTTTAAAAGAAGAAGTGGGGCTTGTGAATGAATCCAGATGGGGAAACAGTGGAAACAGTGGCTGACTTTATTTTTTTGGGCTCCAAAATCACTGCAGATGGTGATTGCAGCCGTGAAATTAAAAGACGCTTACTCCTTGGAAGGAAAGTTATGACCGACCTAGACAGCATATTCAAAAGCAGAGACGTTACTTTGCCAACAAAGGTCCGTCTAGTCAAGGCTGTGGTTTTTCCAGTGGTCATGTATGGATGTGAGAGTTGGACTGTGAAGAAAGCTGAGTGCCAAAGAATTGATGCTTTTTTTTAATATAAATTTATTTTAATTGGAGGTTAATTACTTTACAATATTGTATTGGTTTTGCCATACATCAACATGAATCTGCCACAGGTATACACGTGTTCCCTATCCTGACCCCCCTTCCTCCTCACTCCCCACACCATCACTCTGGGTCATCTCAGTGCACCAGCCCCAAGCACCCTGTATCATTGCATCGAACCTGGACTGGCTATTCGTTTCACATATATTATACATGTTTCAATACCATTCTCCCAAATCATCCCACCCTCGCCCTCTCCCACCTCATGCGAAGAGTTGACTCATTGGAAAAGACTCTGATGCTGGGAGGGATTGGGGGCAGGAGGAGAAGGGGACGACAGAGGATGAGATGGCTGGATGGCATCACTGACTCGATGGATGTGAGTTTGAGTGAACTATGGGAGTTGGTGATGGACAGGGAGGCCTGGTGTGCTGCCATTCATGGGGTCGCAAAGAGTCAGACACAACTGAGCGACTGAACTGAACTGAGTGAATCCAGGCTAACCCCGTGACCAACAGAATGTGGTAGAAATGATACTATGTCACTTATATTATCAAGTTGTATTACCTTCAGCAAGTTGCTTAACCTCTCTGGGCCTTGGCTTCTTCATAACCAAAAGGGAGCTGTAGGCCTAAATTATCTTGGAAATTCTGTCCATCTTTAGAAAGGCCTATCTTCTAAGAGGAGTAATATACTGAGACAATAAATAAATAAATTGCTGTCATTTAGTCACTAAGTCGTGTCTGACTTTTGCAGCCCCACAGACTGTAGCCCACCAGGCTCTTCTGTCCATGGGATTTCCCAGGCAAAAATACTGGAGTGGGTTACCATTTCCTCCTCCAGGGGATCTTCCTGACCCAGGGATCAAACCCAAGCCTACCACATTGCAGGCAGATGCTTTACCACTGAACCAGAAAAGCCCAAATAATAAATATGTAAAAATTAATCAGGGTAAAATGAAAAGTGTTGCCCTATAATTACTTTGTGGCTCAGACTCTAAATATCTTAACCAAAATGAGACTAGGACTTCCAGGTCTATGGCTAAGGCACAATGCACTCAGGAGTTTGACTGGAGTAATGTTCTCTGTATGTTTAGTTGGCCATGGCCTACAAAAGGGTAGAGGCTACCATTAGCTAAAGTTATTAGTAAACCAAAGATTCCCTAAGGCATGGTAGGATGTAGTTTTTACAGATAGAGTCAAACACTTCTTTCACAGTCCTCAGGCTTTAATACTGAGTAGACTGTCTAATAAATCTAGAGAAAATACTGAATAAAATTTCACAATAAATTCTTGTTAGACTAAAGCCTTTTGTCATACTCACTAAGTCCAAGACAGCATATTTCCATAGTTTCAATACAACAAATGCCAGGGAAAACAGATGCCTTGAATTTCATTCTTTTGGGAAACAGCTTTGGGTACCCCTTCAGAGTGTAAAATGGCCAGAGCAGTCCACACAAACACATTTCCAGCACGCCTCACTGCAGAGAATGAAACGCCCCAGGCAGCAACATGATTCATGCCAAGGGCATATGGCAGGCATTATGATTAGTTAGGGATGAAGATTCAGTTTGACAGGTTTTCTTTTTGTTGTGAGTCATTTCAGTTTTCAAAGTGATCAGAATTAATAGTCCAGACCAAGTAGGCTGGTATCTAGAACGCTGATTTAATAAAAAGAAAGCCAGCCTTGCATATAATTTCAGGCAAGATTTGAATTATTGCATCCAGCAGTTATGACTACTCAGGCAATAAGATGCCTGGAGACTGAATTCCCAAAGAACCAGTAGCTGGACAAGGCCAATATCAGAAAGGGATCTTGTCACAGTTGTGTGTGGTCCATTTAGTAATAGGATATTATGACACCCCATCTATGCCAAAGACAGATTTAGTTTGAGAGATCATAACAGATTTCCTAAATGCCAGAAGCTGGTCTACCTCATCTAGTCCTCTTCGGAGGGTAGGGAGCCAGTCCTTAGAGCCAACAAGAATCAGATGCTCACACCGTCCCAGCCCCAAGTCTCCACGCAAGCAAAACACGAAGGACCTTTGATCTATAGCTTTTGTTCATCCAAGCAAAGATAAAAGGCATAAGAATTCTGAATTTCAGACTCTAATCTCTCATCCAACAAATTTATTGCATGTTAACCAAGTGCAAAGTACAATGAAAAGTTTTCTGAGAATTACAGGAATAAGACGTTCATTCTGCCCTAAAACCACTTCTGATCTCCAAGAGGATCTAAAGTCTCTATATAAATGATGAAAATGCAAGGATGAAAGCAGTCATATGGGTCCATGAAAAGACCCACAGAGGTCTATATAGTGACTCCTAGGAGTTCAGAGCTAGATGAGACAGGAATGCGTGGATAAGGCTTCACAGAGAACTTTTTCCTTCCAACTTTCAGCTTCCTACAGCATTTAAGCTGAAATTTGAGCTGGGTCATGGAGAGTGGACAGAAATTGCATAAGCACAAGCACAGGGGAGAAGGTTTCCTAGCAACAAGATGATAAACTGAAAGTGAAAGTGTTAGTCATTCAGTCATGTCTGACTCTTTGCCACCCCATGGAATTCTTCAGGCAAGAATACTGGAGTGGGTTGCCATTCCCTTCTCCAGGGGATCTTCCCAACCCAGGGATTAAACTTGGGTCTCCCCATTAGGCAGATTTTCCCACATTGCAGGCAGATTCTTTATCTAACAGATTCTAACAAGATGATAAAGCATGAGCAAAGGCATGGAGGTAAGAAATTATAAGCCAAGAGTATCTAGTAGATTCAGTGGTTTGAAGTTCCAACGGCCTCTCAAAGAGGAAAACTAAGAAATTGGACTGGATCCCTACTAAGGGCAGGGCTGGAATGCCAGCCAGTGAGTGTAAAGACTTTATTCTGCTAACCAGAGGGGACCAGCAGAGATTTTAAGAAGACTGAAGAAATCAGAGCTATCATTTTGAAAAATCAGTCTGCGAGCAGGGAATGAGCTGGAGGAGAAAGGGATAAAAGTTAAGGGGGCCAATTAAACAGAGCTTTAGGGCTCCACTTGTCACCTTCATTCAGGTGTAACAGCCATAACTCTCTTCTCCTCTCTGTAATGCCCACCTAGAAGTAAGGTGACACTAAGTCCAGGTTTTCCTGGGACAGCCACAGTTATACCTACAGGCCCAGTGAAACTATTAATAGTGTCCCCATTCACTCTCACAAGTATCCTAGTTTGGACAAGTTATTATACATGCCCCTTTCTTGGATTGCCTTCCTCATTCCACCTCTCAGCAGGTGCTCTGCTAGACATCAGGGAGGCAAAGCCAATTCCTACACTTACTGATCAGCAATTATGTGATGTTTGTCTCCCTCCCATGGACAGAGGTGGAGAAGGCAATGGCGACCCACTCCAGTTCTCTTGCCTGGAAAATCCCATGGGTGGAGGAGCCTGGTGGGCTGCAGTCCATGGGGGTGGCTAAGAGTCGGACACGACTGAGCGACTTCACTTTCACTCTTCACTTTCATGCATTGGAGAAGGAAATGGTAACTCACTCCAGTGTTCTTGCCTGGAGAATCCCAGGGACAGAGGAGCCTGGTGGGCTGCCGTCTATGGGGTCACATAGAGTTGGACACGACTGAAGTGACAACAGCAGCAGCAGCAGCAGCATGGACAGAGGAGCCTAAAGGACCATAGTCCATGGAGTGTCTAAAGATCTGGACATAGTGACAAAACACACAGTTGGCTTTTAAGGCTGTTCTGCCACTGAACGCTCATTCTTCTGGGTTTAGAGCTTCTGCAGTCTTGTGCCCCAGCTCCTGGACAGCAGGGCCAGGCCAGAGCAGGAGGTAGCTCTGACTGCAAACGTGCTGGTGTTGGAGAGTGGAGGCGGGACGGCAGAGGAGGTGTAGGAAGACAACATGGGGATCCTCAAGGCTGGGGCAGGGAGACATGGAGAACAAGGGCCCTTCCAGCTGTTGATGAGTAAGGTTCCGGAAAGTCTTCTCTCATCTGCAAACGTCAGTGGGTGTGCGAAGATGATGAAAGGGTACACTGAATAGGGAAAACTAAAAATGTAGCTCGACCGCATGAAAGTCATCCTAATTACAGTCATTTATTCGAACATCATATGAACCATTTGTCCATAATTACAGTGCTGTCCAGGAACAAATATGTAAATCATGAAAGGTGTCAGATCATTTTTATTGTAGTTTTATTTAATTAAAATAGTAAGTTCTCTACAGTATGTTTATAATGTAATCATGGTTTGTTATTCATGCGGCATGATCACTTGCTTACAATATTAATTCCTTCTAATACTAATATGCCATTGTATGCAGTAAAAGACCTGGATTTCTCAGATACCTGTGAACTTTTATGGAAAAGTTCAAAAGCCATCTCAGAGTGCTCGCCCTGGTCCTCTGTATGTCTGAATCATCACAGCTAAGATGACAGAAACCCAAAAAAGGAAGGCTCCAAACCATACATCTGCCCTGTTTATTGTAAAGGCTTCTGCATACCAAACCTTCTATCCAAATGTAAGGTGATTTATCTATAGGATACGCCATCCAAGTGCCAAGAATGGGGTATGGCCTTTGTCCAACTGACAAAGACACCAACAAACACACTACGGTGGGCGCCCCTTCTCCTGGGTTGAATGTGAAGGGACCTTCACCGGGCTGGAACCCCCGCAAGCCTATCAGCAGGTTCGTACTGGAGAGAAACCACACTTCTGTGCTTCCTGTGGTCTTGCTTTCACTGAGGCATGTGCTCTGACGAGGCAGGATGGACTCATAAAGCAGAGAAATCCTAGTGGCTGGGACAGTTCTGTTTATAATCATCTTTCAGTTCTCTCTCCATTAGGATCGATTGCAGGCTTTCTAACAGAGTCATTAACTTGCCCAGATTTTTTTTTTTGTATTTCCAAGATCCTGCATCCTCATGGATCTTAAATAAATTTAATAAATTTATTTAATATAGCTTAATAAATTTAATATAGCTTAAAATAAATCTAAGGACATGGTTCCCACCCCTTAGAAAGGCTATGGTCATTTCTAAGCAGGAATAAAGGAGGTATTTACAGGTAAGATAACACTGCTATTAATGAGTGAGAATTGAATGAATTTTTCAGTTGGCAGACTCCTCATCAAGAAATCTTTGGTTCTTTTCCTAATTTGGTGCTCTGCTTGGTCCTTTAGGACTAGTCTTGATCAGAGTTTTACACGATTGTCCCCCTTGTGCAGATCTGCAAGCAGTTCGGGATGCAAATATAGCCTCTTTCCTAGAGCACATTAGCAATTTGGTTTATCCTTGTCATTTTAATTCTTCCATTTTTCAAAAGAAATATTTGTTTTTCTTAAAAGTTGCGACAATACTTAGGCGAACTTACACCTTTTTCAAACTATATATACTGTATTATATATTAAACGAATAATTGCTACCTGTATAAGAGAAAGGATGGCTAATTACTGAAACCACGTACAAGCCCCTGTGTCCTAGTCCTTTGAAGTAAAAGGCTGACTCAGAGTTAATGACTAGGAAACATGAAAATGCAGAAATAAAGAACAGCTGTTGGGCAGGGAAACTGGTAACAGTTTAGACTGAAAATCCACCACATAGAAACACCAAACTCCTAGTTCCCTGAAAGATATGGATAAAGCCCAGACGCACATTTCTGAGTAGTTTATACAGGAAGCAGACCCCCGCCAGACAAAAACTGCTGACCACAAGAACAAAGATCCTAGATGGCTGAAAGCAAAAGGTTGATGATGCTCTAAATTTCACCTTCATGCCAACCAGTCCAAGAACTGTGCATAAGCTGATCACACACTCTGCGGCCCCCTCCCTCACACTGCCTTTAAAACCCCTCCCCTGAAAGCCATCACGGAGTTTAGGTCTTTTGAGCATGAACTGTCCGTTCTCCTTGCTTGATTACCCTGCAGTGAACACTGAACTTTCCTTCACCACAACCCCGTGTCAGCAAGATCGCTTTGCTGTAAGTGTTTGAGTGGATACAGGTCTGGCTGCATAAGATTACCATATCAGTAATCAATTCACTTCTGCATTTGAAAAAAAACCAATGTAAATGTGCAAAAAGTGGCATCACATTTCTGGGAGGGCCAAGATTACCAAATGAAAGGAAGAACAATCCAGCCATTCCAGTGGAAGCCAACCTAGTGAGTTTAAACCAAGAAAGAGATGAAGGGGTGGTTGCTGACATTTCCTAGGAAACCTGGTTGCTGAGCAGATGCAGAAAGCAGTTCCTTGCAATTCACTACTAGCAATCCTGGCTTTAGAACTCAACCAGTACAAGTGAATAAAGAACACAAAATGATAAGAAAATAAACGACTCTTCCCCCACACCCTGGGCAACTTTAGCAGAGGGACCACAAATAAGTACCACGGTGCCTAACACATCATAGGTGCTTGATTATCCACTTATTCAATCAACAAACATGCTAAATAGTTAATGAATTGTTGATTCATTAATTCATTTTGTAATGAATTTTAAAATAAACTCTTACTCTATTTTAAATGTTTATTTTCATTCTCTGAACTCAGAAAATTTCTTTGCATTACTGTCCAAGTTTCACATTACTTTCTGTGTTTTGGGAAATAACAGTAAAATAGCAATTGGCATTTCAGTTCAGTTCAGTTCAGTTCATTTCAGTCACTCAGTCGTGTCTGACTCTTTGTGACCCCATGAACCACAGCACGCTAGGCCTCCCTGTCCATCACAATCCTGGAGTTCACTCAAACTCATGTCCATTGAGTCGGTGATGCCATCCAGCTATCTCATCCTCTGTCGTCCCCTTCTCCTCCTGCCCCCAGTCCCTCCCAGCATCAGGGTCTTTTCCAATGAGTCAACTCTTTGCATCAGGTGGCCAAGGTATTGGAGTTTCAGCTTTAGGATCAGTCTTTCCAATGAACACCGAGGACTATTCTCCTTTAGGATGGACTGGTTGGATCTCCTTGCAGTCCAAGGGACTCTCAAGAGTCTTCTCCAACACCACAATTCAAAAGCACCAATTCTTCGGTGCTCAGCTTTCTTCACAGTCCAACTCTCACATCCATCATGACCGCTGGTAAAAGCACAGCCTTGACTAGATGGACCTTTGTTGGCAAAGTAATATCTCTGCTTTTCAATATGCTATCTAGGTTGGTCATAACTTTTCTTCCAAGGAGTAAGCGTCTTTTAATTTCATGGCTGCAGTCACCATCTGCACTGATTTTGGAGCCCCCCAAAATAAAGTCTGACATTGTTTCCACTGTTTCCCCATCTATTTCCCATGAAGTGATGGGACCAGATGCCATGATCTTCGTTTTCTGAATGTTGAGCTTTAAGCCAACTTTTTCACTCTCCTCTATTACTTTCATTACGAGGCTTTTTAGTTCCTCTTCACTTTCTGCCATAAGGGTGGTGTCATCTGCATATCTGAGGTTATAGATATTTCTCCCAGCAATCTTGATTCCAGCTTGTGCTTCTTCCAGCCCAGCGTTTCTCATGATGTACTCTGCATAGGAGTCAAACAAGCAGGGTGACAATAAACAGCCTTGACGTACTCCTTTTCCTATTTGGAACCAGTCTGTTGTTCCATGTCCAGTTCTAACTGTTGCTTCGTGACCTGCATATAGGTTTCTCAAGAGGCAGGTCAGGTGGTCTGGTATTCCCATCTCTTTCAGAATTTTCCATAGTTTATTGTGATCCACACAGTCAAAGGCTTTGGCTTAGTCAATAAAGCAGAAATAGATGTTTTTCTGGAACTCTCTTGCTTTTTGATGATCCAGCGGATGTTGGCAATTTGATCTCTGGTTCCTCTGCCTTTTCTAAAACCAGCTTGAACATCTGGAAGCTCATGGTTCATGTATTGCTGAAGCCTGGCTTGGAGAATTTTGAGCATTACTTTACTAGCATGTGAGATGAGTACAATTGTGCAGTAGTTTGAGCATTCTTTGGCACTGCTTTTCTTTGGGATTGGAATGAAAACTGACCTTTTCCAGTCCTGTGGTCACTGCTGAATTTTCCAAATTTGCTGACATTGAGTGCAGCACTTTCACAGCATCATCTTTCAGGATTTGAAACAGCTCAACTGGAATTCCATCACCCCACTAGCTTTGTTCGTAGTGATGCTTTCTAAGGCCCACTTGACTTCACATTCCAGGATGTCTGGCTCTAGGTGAGTGATCACACCATAGTGGTTATCTGGGTCATGATGCTCTTTTTTGTACAGTTCTGTGTATTCTTGTCACCTCTTAATATCTCCTGCTTCTGTTAGGTCCATACCATTTCTGTCCTTTATTGAGCCCATCTTTGCATAAAATGTTCCCTTGGTATCTCTAATTTTCTTGAAGAGAGGTCTAGTCTTTCCCATTCTGTTGTTTTTGTCTATTTCTTTGCACTGATCACTGAGGAAGGCTCTCTTATCTCTCCTTGCTATTCTTTGGAACTCTGCATTCAGCTGCTTATATCTTTCCTTTTCTCATTTGCTTTTCGCTTCTCTTCTTTTCACAGCTATTTGTAAGGCCTCCTCAGGCAGCCATTTTGCTTTCTTGCATTTCTTTTTCTTGGGGATGGTCTTGATCCCTGTCTCCTGTACAATGTCACGAACCTCCATCCATAGTTCATCAGGCACTCTGTCTATCAGATCTAGTCCCTTAAATCTATTTCTCACTTCCACTGTATAATCATAAGGGATTTGATTTAGGTCTTACCTGAATGGTCTAGTGGTTTTCCCCACTTTCTTCAATTTCAGTCTGAATTTGGCAATAAGGAGCTCATGATCTGAGCCACAGTCGGCTCCCGGTCTTGTTTTTGCTGCCTGTATGGAGCTTCTCCATGTTTGGCTGCAAAGAATATAATCAATCTGATTTCAGTGTTGACCATCTGGTGATGTCCATGTGTAGAGTCTTCTCTTGTGTTATTGGAAGAGGGTGTTTGCTATGACCAGTGCATTTGCTTGGCAAAACTCTATTAGCCTTTGCCCTGCTTTATTCCATATTCCAAGGCCAAATTTGCCTGTTACTCCAGGTGTTTCTTGATTTCCTACTTTTGCATTCCAGTCCCCTATAATGAAAAGGACATCTTTTTTTTTTTTTAATTTTAAAATCTTTAATTCTTACATGCGTTCCCAGTCATGAACCCCACTCCCACCTCCCTCCCCACAACATCTCTCTGGGTCATCCCCATGCACCAGCCCCAAGCATGCAGACATAGACTGGCAATTCAATTCTTACATGATAGTATACATGTTAGAATGTCATTCTCCCAAATCATCCCACCCTCTCCCTCTCCCTCTGTGTCCAAAAGTCCGTTATACACATCTGTGTCTTTTTTCCTGTCTTGCATACAGGGTCGTCATTGCCATCTTCCTAAACTCCATATATATGTGTTAGTATACTGTATTGGTGTTTTTCTTTCTGGCTTACTTCACTCTGTATAATTGGCTCCAGTTTCATCCATCTCATCAGAACTGATTCAAATGAATTCTTTTTAACGGCTGAGTAATACTCCATTGTGTATATGTACCACAGCTTTCTTATCCATTCATCTGCTGATGGACATCTAGGTTGTTTCCATGTCCTGGCTATTATAAACAGTGCTGCGATGAACACTGGGGTACATGTGTCTCTTTCAATTCTGGTTTCCTCGGTGTGTATGCCCAGCAGTGGGATTGCTGGGTCATAAGGTAGTTCTATTTGCAATTTTTTAAGGAATCTCCACACTGTTCTCCATAGTGGCTGTACTAGTTTGCATTCCCACCAACAGTGTACGAGGGTTCCCTTTTCTCCACACCCTCTCCAGCATTTATTGCTTGCAGATTTTTGGATCGCAGCCATTCTGACTGGTGTGAAGTGGTACCTCATTAACCCACAGCAAACATTATCCTCAATGGTGAAAAATTGAAAGCATTTCCCCTAAAGTCAGGAACAAGACAAGGGTGTCCACTTTCACTGCTACTATTCAACATAGTTCTGGAAGTTTTGGCCACAGCAATCAGAGCAGAAAAAGAAATAAAAGGAATCCAAATTGGAAAAGAAGAAGTAAAACTCTCACTGTTTGCAGATGACATGATCCTCTACATGGAAAACCCTAAAGACTCCACCAGAAAATTACTAGAGCTAATCAATGAATATAGTAAAGTTGCAGGATATAAAATCAACACACAGAAATCCCTTGCATTCCTATACACGAATAATGAGAAAGTAGAAAAAGAAATTAAGGAAACAATTCCATTCACCATTGCAACGAAAAGAATAAAATACTTAGGAATATATCTACCTAAAGAAACTAAAGACCTATATATAGAAAACTATAAAACACTGATGAAGGACATCTTTTTTAAGTGTTAGTTCTAAAAGGTCTTGTAGGTCTTCACAGAACCATTCAACTTCACCTTCTTCAGCATTACTGGTTGGGGCATAGACTTGGATTGCCATGATATTAAATGGTTTGCCCTGGAAACGAACAGAGATCATTCTGTCGTTTTTGAGATTGCATCCAAGTGCTACATTTTGGACTCTTTTGTTGACCATGATGGCTACTCCATTTCTTCTGAGGGATTCTTGCCCACAGTAGTAGATATAATGGTCATCTGAGTTAAATTCACCCATTCCAGTCCATCTTATTTCGCTGATTCCTAGAATGTCAATGTTCACTCTTGCCATCTCCTGTTTGACCACTTCCAATTTGCCTTGATTCATGGACCTAACATTCCAGGTTCCTATGCAATATTGCTCTCTACAGCATCGGATCTTGCTTCTATCACCAGTCACATCCACAACTGGGTGTTGTTTTTGCTTTGGCTCCATCCCTTTATTCTTTCTGGAGTTATTTCTCCACTGACCTCCAGTAGCATATTGGGCACCTACTGACCTGGGGAGCTCCTCTTTCAGTGTTCTGTCTTTTTGCCTTTTCATACTGTTCATAGGATTCCCAAGGCAGGAAAACTGAAGTGGTTTGCCATTCCCTTTTCCAGTGGACCACATTCTGTCAGACCTCTCCTCCCATCTTGGGTGGCCCCACACGGCATGGCTTAGTTTCTTTGAGTTAGACAAGGCTGTGGTCCGTGTGATCAGATTGGCTAGTTTTCTGTGATTATGGTTTCAGTGTGTCTGCCCTCTGACGCCCTCTCACAACACGTAAATAAAATTGGCATTTAGTGTTCTTATTATGGTCCAATCAATATTGCTGTTGTTTAGTCACTAAGTCATGTCCAATTCTTTGCGACCTCATGGACTGTAGCACACCAGAATCCTCTGTTCTCCACTATCTCCGCAAGTTTGCTCAAAATCATTTCCATTGAGTTGGAGACGATATCTAATCATCTCATCTCTGCTGCCTGCTTCTCCTTTTGCCTTCAATCTTTCCCAGCATCAAGGTCTCTTCTAATGAGTTGGCTCTTTGCATCAGGTGGCCAAAGTATTGGAGTTTCAGCTTCAGCAACTGTCCTTCCAATGAATATTCAGGGTTGATCTCCTTTAGGATTGACTGGTTTGATCTCCTTGCAGTCCAAAGGGCTCTCAAGAGTCTTCTCTAGCACAATTGGAAAGCATCAATTCTTTGGTGCTCAGCATTCTTTATGGACCAAAGCTCACATCCACAGTACATGACTATTGGAGAAACCATAACATTGACTATACGGACTTCTCTCAGCAAAGTAGTGTCTGTTTTTTAATAGGTTGTCTAGGTTTGCCCTGGGATTTCTTTGGAAGGAATGATGCTAAAGCTGAAACTCCAGTACTTTGGCCACCTCATGAGAAGAGTTGACTCATTGGAAAAGACTCTGATGCTGGGAGGGATTGGGGGCAGGAGGAGAAGGGGACGACAGAGGATGAGATGGCTGGATGGCATCACCAACTCAATGGACATGAGTCTGAGTGAACTCCGGGAGTTGGTGATGGACAGGGAGGCCTGGCGTGCTGCGATTCATGGGGTCACAAAGAGTCAGACATGACTGAGCGACTGAATTGAACTGAACTGAGGTTTGTCATAGCTTTCCTTCCAAGCAGCAAGTGGCTTTTAATTTCATAGCTTCAGTCCCATCCACAGTGATTTTGGAGCCCAAGAAAATAAAATTGTCATTGCTTCCACTTTTCTCCTTCTATTTGGGACCAGATGCTATGATTTTAGTTTTTTATTTAATGTTGTGTTTTAAGCCAGCTTTTCACTCTCCTCTGTCACATTCATCATGAAGCTCTTTAGTTCCTCTTTGCTTTCTGCCATTAGAGGGTTATCATCTACATACCTGAGGTTGTTGATATTTCTCCTGACTATCTTGATTCCAGCTTGTGATTCATCCAGACTGGCATTTTGCATGGCATAGTCTGCATAGAAGTTAAATAAGTAGGGTGACAACATATAACCTTGACATACTCCTTTCCCAGTTTGGAACCAGTCAGTTGTTCCATGTCCAGTTCTAAATGCTGCTTCTTGACCTGCATACAGGTTTTTCAAGAGATAGGTAAGGTGGTCTGGTACTCCCATCTCAGTAAGGATTTACCACAGTTTATTGTGATCCACACAGTTAAAGGCTTAGTATAGTTAATAAAGCGGAAGTATTAATAGATTTTTTTTCTGGTACCCCCTTGTTTTCTCCATGATCCAATGAATGTTAGCAATTTGATCTCTGGTTCCTCCACCTCTTCAAAGCTCAGCTTGTACCTCTGAATTTTGGTTCACCATACTGCTGAAGCCTAGCTTGAAGGATTTTGAGCATAACCTTATAGGCATGTGAAATGAGTACATTGTATGGTTTGAACATTCTTTGGCATTGCCCGTCTTTGAGACTGAAATGAAAACTGACCTTTTTCAGTCCTGTGACCACTGCTGAGTTTTCTAAATTTGCTGACATATTGAGTGCAGCACTTTAACAGCAACATCTTTTAGGATTTTAAATAGCTCAGCTGGAATTTTGTCATCTCCACTAGCTTTGTTCATAGTAATTCTTTCTAAGGCCCACTGGACTTCCCACTCCAGGATGTCTTGTTCTAGGTGCGTGAGCACACCATCGTGGTTATCTGATTAAGACCATTTTTGTATAGTTCTGTGTATTCCTGCCACTTCTTAATCTCTTTCTTCTGTTATGTCCTTACCATTTTTGTTCTTTACCGTGCCCACCCTTGCATGGAATGTTCCCTTGATATCTCGAATTTTCTTGAAGAGTTCTGTAGTCTTTCCCATTCTATTGTTTTCCTCTACTTCTTTGCACTGTTCATTTAAGAAGACCTTCTTATCTCTCTTTGCTATTCTCTGGAACTCTACATTCAGCTAGGTATAGCTTTCCCTTTCTCCCTTGCCTTTCATTTCTCTTCTTTTCTCAGTTATTTGTAAAGTCTCCTCAGACAATCACTTTGCCTTCTTGCATTTCTTTTTCTCATGTTGGGAAGATACCCCTGGAGGAGGAAAAGGCACCCTACTGCAGTATTCTTGCGGGAGAATATCTTGGACAGAGGAGACTGCAGGCTACAGTCCATGGGGTCACAAAGAGTTGGACACAGCTGAGCATACAGCACCCACACAGAGCTGCTTCATCTCTGGTTGCAAAGAATATAATAATCTGATTTCAGTATTGACCATCTGGTGATGTCTATGTGTAGAGCTGTCTCTTGTATTGTTGAAAGAGAGTGTTTGCTATGTGTGTTCGCTTGACAAAACTCTGCTGGCCTTTGCCCTGTTTCATTGTGTACTCCAAGGTCAAACTTGCCTGTTATTCTGGATATCTCTTGACTTCCTACTTTTGCATTCCAATCCCCTATGATGAAAAGGACATCTTTTTTGGGTTTAGTTCTAGAAAGTGTTGTAGGTCTTCATAAAACTAATCAGCTTCAACTTCTTCAGCATCAGTGGTTAGGGCCCACCCTTAGATTACTATGATGTTGAATGGTTTACCTTGGAAATGAACCGAGATCATTCTGTTGTTTTTGAGACTGCACATAAGTACTGCATTTCAGATTCTTGTTGACTATGAGGGCTGCTCCATTTTTCTCCCTTTCTTGCCCACAACAGTAGATAGAATGGTAATCTGAATTAAATTCACCGATTCCCATCCATTTTAGTTCACTGATTCCTACAATGTCAATTTTCAATCTGCCATCTCCTGCTTGACCAGCTACAATTTACCTTGATGCATGGACCTAACATTCCATGTTCCTTTGCAATATTGTTCTTTACAGTACCAGATTTTACTTTCACCACCAGACATACCCACAGCTGAGCATCATTTCTGCTTTAGCCTAGTCACCTCATTCTTCATTCTTTCTGGGGCTGTTAGTAATTGCCCTCCACTCTTCCCTAGTAGCATGTTGGACATCTTTTGACCTGGGGGTCAAATCTTTTTTGCCTTTTCATAATGTTCATGGGGTTCTCCAGGCAAGAATACTGGAATGGGTTGCCATTTCCTTCTCCAGTGGATCACATTTTGTCAGAACTCTTCACTATGACCCATCTGTCTTGGGTGGCCCTGCATGGCATGGCTCATAGCTTCACTGAATTATGCAAGCCCCTTTGCCACAACAAGGCTCTGATCCACGAAGGGTATGTACAAGTATATTCAATCAATTTACTTGCTTTATGTATATTAACTCATGTAACTCTCCCATTAGCCTTATGAGGCAGGTATTATTACCCTGCCGATAGGGAGACTGAGCTTGGAAGCATTCAGGAACTCCCCAGATCTCAGCCCGTCAGGGTAGCTGAGACCTGGAACCTGGTCCATTGACTGTACTCTCCACCAAATTTTCAATCAGGGCCACGCACAGATGTGTGATTGCTCCAGGCTATTCATAACTGATAACATTACATGCTTTCTCTGACTGTTGATTCAACTGTGTGCTTAGCAGAAAGGCTTAGCAGAGCTTTGAGGAGGGCAGAGGAGGAGGACAAGCCAGTAGCAGCCTTCAGCTTCACCTCTGCTTCCTTAAGCAATTCAGCAATGACCCAGATTTGCACACCTGCTCAACAAACAAAAGCAGCTGGGCACACACACCCCGCCAAGAACAACACCAACAAAAACTAAGCTTACATTTAATTAGTGCCACTTTCTTTAGAAGGGAGTAAAACTGTCTGTGGTCAGTCATAAGCACCTTGTTAAAGTGAATTTCCCACCCTTGAACACATTCTTTGTGTGGAGTCTGGTAAGCCTAGAGTTACCAGATTTTGCAAACAAAACTACAGGACACCCGCTTACATTTGAATTTCAAATAAACAATGAATACATTTTTAGTATGTCTTATTGCAATGATCAAAACATTTAAAAATGTGTTGTCTGTTATGTGAAATTCAAGTTTAACTGGGTATCTTGGATTTTATCGGGAAAATGTTGTGATTTGTGGTTGCTGAGGGGGTGGGAGTGGGGTTGGGATGAATTGAGAAGTTGCGATTAGCAGACACAAACTATTATATGGCATGAATAAACAAGGTTCAGCTGTATAGCACAGGAAAGGATATTCAATATCTTGTAATAAACCATAATGGAAAAGAATATGAAAAAGAATATATATGTATAACCACATATATATATGTATATATATGAACCACTTTGCTATACAGCAGAAATTAATACAACTTGTAAATCAACTATACTTCAATAAAATTTCACACAAAGACTCGTCTACATTACACACAGGAAATGGAAATAGTGACCCCAAGCCTGTGTCCCTCACTGCTGCGTTTGTGCTTCTCTGGACAGCGCTCATCCTCCCAGGTGGCCTTCAGTGCTACGTGAGGATGCACAGAGAGCTGCAGGACAAAGAGGATGCTTCTACCCTGAGCATCAATTTTACTGAAAGATTTCTGAGAAGAAAGGTTTTGCATCTTTGAAATTTTTTAAAGGACTTATCACATGAATATGTAGTAGATTTCTGGCTTTTTGTCCTGGCCAATGTCAAGTTTTTTCTTGAAAACCAGTAGGCCATAAATATTTCTATGTGCGGCAAAAATACTGCACATTTGGTACTTTAGATTTAGATGGGAATTCCCCAGCATCAGCACCGCAGTGCAAGAACAGTGCGCAGCATCTCTGGCGGGACCTGATTATGCTAACGTCACCAGCTCGTACAGCTGGCATTCTTCCGCCTGAGTGTTCACGCCAGGAAGTGTGATTTCTTGATGAATCCATAGAAGCTTTTTATTTTTTTTCCCCTTCTGGCTGCAAATAAAAACCTTCCTGGCTCTCTCAAATCAATATAGCTTCCTACCAGAATTGCTCAAAAATGTGGTAAGTCAAATATTTTGTTTATAAACACAAGACTACAATAGCTCCATTTTCTGTTTAGTGAGTGTCCCAATAAGATAACTCCAATCAAGAGCTTTTAAAATGCTATTTTTCTTTACATTTTAAAATGCCGATACATATTTTGATAGGAACGACTGCCTGCTGGTGCATTGCATTCCTCCAATGACCTTGAGCTCCCTGACTTGAATAGCTCCCAAGTTTTACCCGGTAGAGAACTGGACCTATCTATGTACACAGAGTGTAAACATTTTGTCCTAGTCCATTAAAAACCCATGCATCAAAAAAATAGGAATCACTGAAGACCGTGGCACCTCACGTCACCCCATAACTTTTCATAATGAACTCAGCAGTGAAGATGCCGGCAGAGCCGGACCACAGTTATTTTGTGCTACACAAGAAAGTAGACCCCAAAAGCATATAATATATTTACATGTTTGTTTCAGAGAAAGGGTTTATCTTTGTGGAGATACAAACGAACTCAAACCTTTTTATATCTTAGGTGGGAAAAATCCTGAGCTGTAACTATACAAAACTATGACTCTCATAATAACATCCAAAAGCCAATTAGGCACATTTTGAAGGAAAGTTGCCAGAATTGTTGCAGCTCATGACAGCAGATTTGGCTAAAAGCAGGACAATCAAAAACAAAACCAAACATGAGAATGCAGAAATTGCTTGTAGCTTTCTTTGTGAATGGTTTCAAAATTATCTTCAAAGGTAAAATTCACAGGATAGAAGAAAATGTGGTAAAAACACTGCATAACAGCTATGCCCAAATCTCTTTTTGGCCAAAGAAGAGGCAGACAAGGTGAAAAGATGCTCCTATCAAGCAATTCCATCAAACAACAAATTGTGCTCAAAAAACCTTGGCTGAAAGACAGAGGTTAACATGATAAAGCAGCTGGATAAAAACAGGAACATAAATGATTTTTCCCAAATCCTTATATAAACTAAATCCATACATATATAAACTAAACATATATTCACATGGACACTGACTGAGGCTTAAAAACAAACACATGAACAAACACATAAAAGTTGGCTATGAATTTTCAACAACATACATCTTAACGAGAGACAACAGAACTACCAGGAAGTCCGAAGATCAGCAGAGCTGGGCTGGAGATTCAGACTTGGGAGTCATCAGCAGGCATATGTCAGCCAAATCCATGAGGAAGATGAGATTGTTCAGAGAGAGAAAATTGTCTAATGAGATAAACAAACTGAAAATGGAACTCCATGGAACACTTTTTTTTTTTTTTTTGCTTTCTTAGAAAACAAAGATCAGGTTGCCAACTTGTTTTTTCAGAAAAATTTTAACACCTTAGAGGCTTCCCTGGAGGCTCAATGGTAAAGAATTCGCCTGCCAGTGCGGGGGACATGGGTTTCATCCCTAGTCCAGGAAGAACCCACATGCCATGGGACAGCTAAGCTGGTGCAGCACAACTACTGAGCCACGCTCTAGGGCCCGTGAGTCGCAACTACTGAGCCCCTGAGCTGCAACTACCGAAGCCCCTGCCCCTGGTGCCAGCGCTCCACAAGAAAAGCCACTGCAATGAGAAGCCAGCACACCGCGGCTAGAGAAGAGCCCCCACTGATTCCACCTTCAGAAGGCCCACAGCCAGCAAGGAAGACCCAGTGCAACCAAAACTAGATGTCTTAAAAACATTTTTTTCAACACCTTGGAAATAAATGTCTGTAGACATGAATTTTTAAATTTTTGTTTCAAAGTCAGCTATCAATGAATTTCAAATACAAACTGAGAAAAAGAGAAAAGGAATATGATAATCAGTGAAAAGAAGTTTGAAACACTAAAGAAGGAAGTTTAAAAAAAATAAGAGGGACATGCATGAGTCGGAACTGTAATGAGAAAGAGAATGAGTTAACACTGGCTAGGGAAGAGTTAGAAGAAAGAGAGGGATGGAAGCTGTGGGTGGAGGAGTTGGCAGGAAGGAACGGTCAGGCAGTTTTATGCTACAGAAGTAATATTAACATAAGGACCTAAAAATGTTACCTGGTTTTAGCAGTAACAAACTCATAGGCAAACTTTGCCAGAGTAGCTTCTCTGGGAAAATAAGAATAGTATGGGTTCTTTGATGTACATATTTTATTTTTATACCTCTCTGTTGTATTTTTTACATGAATGTTCATAGTAGTTTAACTTGTATCAGCTCCCAAACTGGAAACAACCCAAATGTCCATCAACAGATGTTTGTAGAAATCAGTTCTGTATATCCATGCAATGGTGTCCTACTCAAAAATGAAAAGATATGAGTTATTGATACATGTTGCAACACTGGTAAATCTCAAAACAATTATACTGAGTGAAAAAAGCCATCCACAAAAGACTACTGATTGAATGATTCCACTTAAATAAATCTCTAGAAAATGCAAACTAGTCTGTAGTGACAAAGGCAAATTAGCTGTTGCTTGGGGTGAGGGGTCTGGGGAGGGGTTGGAGGCAGAGAATATAAAGGGGCACGGGAGGATTTAGGGTGATGGGTTTATATTGAAGGTGATGATGGTTTCATGCGTGTATACATAAGCCATAATGTACAAGTTGTATAATTTAGATATGTGTACTTTATTTTATGAACTTCTACCTCAACAAATCTGCTTTTGATAAACATGTAATGAAACAAAAGTGAGAATTCAGTTCTTCAACTGAACTAAAAAATATTCTAGGATATAATAAATTTGTAAAATAACTTGTTTCATTAAAATGATAAGCCCACTGCAAGGGGATAAGAACTCTAATTCACATGGAGCACTGAAAAATAAAACAGCCTTCAGATCCCAGTCCAGGAAAATACCTTCCACAAGGCTGGCTATACCAGGGTTCAGAACTGACAGCTACTTCATGTCCTCCCCTTAGGCTCACAACCTGAACCCAAGGTCTGAAGAAACAAGGAAAGTTCCTTAACAATGTGCAGATTCCCTACAAACACCCACAGCTTGTTCAGCCGGCTCTTCCACTTCTATCTCCTAATAGTGGCAGCCAGAACAAAGAGACGGGAACCTCATCCATGAACAGTAGGGATATCTGTTCACGGAATATGGAATATCTCCAGATTCTCTGGTCAACTCTGCTGGACGTGCCCACATCTGACGCTCCTCAAATCAAGAAAAGATAAGAGGAAGTCATTGGCTGTGGCTAGACCCAGACTCACACACATAGAACTTCAGCATCCAGCACTGAATACTCAACATGGGCTGAACATTTTCATCTCATGACCAGCCTCCCCAGTGCCATGTTGATCCTTTAATCTGGATCCTCTGTTTCTGAGAGATGGCAAGGCACTGGGCACAAAAAGATCATCCTGGTTCTCCCTCTTCTTAGACGAGTGAAATAGAAGTTAGGTTTGCAGAATATTAAACAGAGGTCTTCAAACACAGGTAAATTCTTTTCTGAAATTTTCTATTACTATCTATACCAGGTTGAATAGTGTCTCTCAAAAATTCACGTCCACCAGAACTCAGAATGTGACTTTTTTTGGAAATAGTATCTTTGGAGATATAATCAGTTAGGATGAGGTGGTACTGAACTAGGGTGGGCCCTAAACCCAATATGATCGCTGTCCTTATACGAGGAGAAGACACGCAGAGACAGACACAGAAGAAAGAAGGCCATTTTCTGATGGAAGCAGAAGACTGCTGGCAACCGTCAGAAAGAAGCAAGGAATGAACCTCCCCCAGAAATTTTACAAGGGTCCCCCACCTCCAGGCTATGCACTGGTACCTCCCCTCCCATAAGATCAGCAGCAGCATTAGATTAAGGTGCATAATAAATGCACTCGAATCATCCTGAAACCATCCTTGCCAACCCCATTTGTCAAAAAACTGTCTTCCACAAAACCAGTCTCTGGTGCCTAAAAAGTTTGGGACTGCTGCTTTAGAAGGGGTGTGGCCATGCTGACTGCTGATTTTGGACTACTAACCTTCAGAATTGTGAGAAGATAAATGCCTACTGTCTTAAGCCACCCAGTTTGTGGTAATTTGCTACAGCAGCTGGAGGAAACTAACACATGGTCACACAGAAATTCCCCAATCTAGCACAAATTCAATTCACAGGCCATCATCCAGTGCTGGTTCCAACTCTGCCTGGTGCCAATTTATTTCTTCCATGAAACTAAAAACACTCTAGACAGGTAATAAGCCTTTTGTCAGCCTTCATGACCAAGGAGGAAGTACTTTAGACAGATGCTATGTCCAGCATAATTCTCTAGAGTCCCCACAAAAAGGGCAGGTCAATGTATTCCTAAGTTCAGTCACTTCAGTCATGTCCAACTCTCTGCAATCTCATGGACTGTAGCCTGCCAGGCTTCTCTGTCCATGGGATTCTCCAGGCAAGAATACTGGAGTGGGTTGCCATGCCCTCCTCCAGGGGATCTCCCCCACTCAGGGATTAAACCCGCACCTCCTACGTCTCCTGCATTGCAGCAGATTCTTTACCATTGAGCCACCAGGGAAGCCCAAGTTCAGCAATGCTCATAAATTAAGGTCCTCTCCATAGGCAGCCAAAATGAAGACTTCCTGCTGCATTTCACTGGATCTGCACTCCCTCCTGTTCTTTTATTGGACAGATAAGATTATGTCTGCTCTTTGAGTTCCCAATGAAAAACCAAACAAAATAAAAGTAGGGAATTCAACAACCTATGTAGGCCTATAGGACTTGGGGGGTGGTATTTCTGCAGGTTCCATGTTTATTCAACCATCAAATAAAGTTTTACTTGGCACCTACTTTGTGGAGTAAGTATGTAAGGAAAGAAAGTGACCTTAATGGAGAATAAGAAAGACTTGAGTCATGTAATGGTAGTTACTATTGTTGAGTAGTATTTACATTATGTACAGAGTTTCCTTCTTAGCATGATCAAAACACATCCCCCAAAAGGAAATGTGAATGTATACACTTAAAATTTTGTAACATATATCATCAAACAAAGATTTTTTGAAAAGGACAAACTAGATAATATCTTTATTACTAGAGTTTCATTCATTAAAACTGGAGAAAAGTGAAAATGAAGTCATTCAGTCATGTCCGATTCTTTGTGACCCCATGGACTGTAGCCTGCCAGGATCCTCCATCCATGGGATTGTCCAGGCAAGAATATTGGAGTGGATTGCCATTTCCTTCTCCAGGAGATCTTCCTGACCCAAAGATTGACCCGGGTCTCCTGCATTGTAGGCAGATGCTTTACCGTCTAAGCCACCAGGGAAGTTAAAACTGGAGAAGTAGACATTAATTATTTATAAACAAATTCCTTCAAAATATCTGGTTGGGGAATTCTCTGGTGGTCCAATGAGTAGGATTCTGTGCTTTCACTGCCAACGGTGCAGGTTCAGTCCCTGGTTAGGGAACTAAGACCCTACAATCTGCCTGTATCATCTACCCCTAAAAATTAATGGGTCACTTTCTCTTAATTCATACCTTACTGAGTCCAATCAATTCACAATTTATGTATACCTGGTCTCAGGAGCAGGGAATGTATCACTTGCATGAGATGATACTCAAATATGTTGAATATATGTGACCCTCTTTTGTTTTCTTGTCTATTCCTGCTTCTGTTTACTGTTTTCATACCACCTACTCTGGGGAATGTGGTCTGACCTCTCAGACTCAGGACCTGTGTTCATGCTCTCAGAGCCTGATGAGTACTCCACACCATGTATGAAAATATGTTATATACTCCTCTGGCAATGTATTTGGTGTCTGAGTCCTGATGTCTTCTGTTCCCTTTGCATGAATGAGCCCCCAGCGTTAGGGTCACACATAGTGCATTGCTCCTAAGATCAACGGTTTCATATGCATAGCACAAAGGTTTTTACAAAGGATTCTTGCAAAATTTATTTCCTTTGTTGTGTGAGTCAAGATACCGATTAAGTGGGTTTTACGGTGAATGGATGGTATGGCAGAGGATGTGCACCACTGAGGAAGACATGGGGCAAAGAGCAGTTCTGGGATATGAGGCCTCCTTCTTCCTTGGGATTTCTCCTACACATGGGGTCATCCAGTTAGAATACAGTTTACCTTGCCATCCACACACTCGTACCAGGCTCTCCTCTGGGAGATCTCAATTTCAAAAAAAAAACAAGTTAATGCCTTTCTTTCTTTACTAACTAGAAGGCAACAGCAACACTCAGTGCACTGGCCCCTACGGCTCTACAGGCATGCTGTTACCTCCCTGTGTAGCCCATGGTCACTCAGAGCAGAGGCTTCCCAGGTGCAGAGGCAAGGTTTCGTCACTGGTCCACTTGCTCTTTCTCTGTCTGAACATCCACTGTCTAAGACAGTGGATCTACACACAGGCAAAGATGTCCAATGCCCAATTTACATCATGAGATTCCCATCTACAATCTTGTGTTAGACAGTGATATGGTGCAAATACAAGGTGGGGACAATGGAAGCCTGAAGCCAGGGGGTAGATGGAGTTGTCACTCGCCAGCTGGGAGTATCTATGATTGCCCACCTCGTCTTCTTCTGTCCACTGTCTCTAACATGGGACAAGTGGAGCCCCAGCCCCAGACAGAAGGCATCTTTCTACAGAAAAATTCAGACTCTGGGATTCCAAAAATCCCAGGTAATTAATAATTATCACCTGAAGTAGCTGAGTGAGAATGAAGGTTGAATGGAAGGGAGGCCCCTTGACCAAAGGACATTTTTTAAACCACTTTTGGGACTCTGTAAGTGTGTAGTTGCTGGTGAAGGTGTAACCATCCTGACAGTCTAAAAGAAGAAGCAAGGGGAGCCAAGGTAAGGGTGGTCTCAGGATGTGAGCTTGCGTGTGGAGAGGCTGGACTGCTAAAGAGGGAAGATTGCTAGACAGAAGATAAGGAAGGGAAGAGGCCATACACATTCACCATTTAGCGTCACTCATACACCCTAAGTGGTAGTGCAAGAGCACCTTTGGATGGCTTCTTTAAAAGATGAGATTCCTATCTTCCACACGTCCTTTAAAAAAAAAAAAAAAAGTGGAAACAGGAGGACACTTGCGTTGAGAGTTATCTTCCTAGTATCCACCAAGCTCATGCATTTCTGTTTTCCGGTCATGCAACTTTAACTCAAACACTTTTCTCCTGGGCCTCATATTTTTACTCTTTCCGTTTTTTCCTTCTTCCTTCCTGATATTCCAAGATTCCTTTCTTTCTCAGCTTCCTTTAGCCACTTTTTCAAAATAGGTCTTCGATGACAATCCTCCTACTTCTCCTGTATCAGAGAATGTCTTGATTCCCCCTTCATTCCTGAAGGTTATTTTCACGGGGTATAGCAATCTGGGTTGACAGTTCTTTCCTTTTAGCACCTGAAAAATATTACTCCACTTCATTCTGGGCTCCATGAGAAATCTATTGTCATTCTAATTGTTTTTGCCCTATAAGGTATCCTTTCTGTATTGATGCTTTTTTTTCCCCCTTTGTCTTTAGTTTTCAGAATTTTGATCAACTTGGCATGGATTTCTTTGGGTTTACCCTGGTTGAGGTTCACTCAGCTTCTGTAATTAGTAGGGTTATTTCTTTTGCCAAATTTGGTAAACATTCAGCCCTTATTTCTTCTAGCAATTTTTCAGCACCATCCTTCTTTCTCTCCTTCCAGTCTAAGGGTCATAAATGTTAGATCCTCTGTTATACTCCCACAGACCTCTGAGTCTCTGTTCCTTTTTTTCATTCTATTTCCTCTCTGTTGTTCAAATTGGGTAATTTCTATTGTTCTGTCTGCAAGTTCACTAATTTTCCCTCTGTCTTTGAGCTCATTGGTTACCATGTCACTCTGTTATTGAGCCATCCATTGAGTTTTTAATTTCAGTTAGTATATCTTTCACTTCTCAAATTTCCACTTGGGTCTCCTGTATTTCTTTTATTTCATTGCTAAGGCTTTCTATTTCTTTGCTTAGACATTCTCTTTTCCCCTGTATGTTCATAATTGCTTACGGAAGCATTTTTATGATCACTACTTTAAAATCTAGGTGGGAAGGACTGCTTCATCACAGCCAGGCAAGAGTGAAAGTGTAGGCTGCACACTTGATCTTGCAGGGTTTTCTGTGGTGTTTGTTTGAAGTGAAAAGTTATTATCTAAAAAGTTTTCTGCCTTACTGGGCTCCCCCTTTCCTTGTCCTAGAGACAGCAGGCTTTTCTTGAGGAATTATTTTTGTCTGTATTAAGCGGCATTTCTGGAATACTGTCTCCTCCAGCACCCAGTCTGGGATACGTGAGGCAAAAAAGAAAACTCAAGGAACTCACCACTTCAGCTCAGTCTTCAGACAAAAAGGGCCCATGTCAGTCTGCCTTCTCTCCACCACACGGTCTTTTTTCTGTTTGTTTTGCATATAATGTCCAGAGTTTAGGGTTGCATTTAGTGGGAGAAATAAGGAGAATTGAGTCCATTTGTCCAAAACCAGATCTTTATAGCTGTCTTCTTAGCACCATTTGTAACTGGGTAGTTACAATTTCACAACTGTCTTTTGTATCAAAAGCAAATGTGCACCAACCAGGAACTCATTTACAGAGGCACACTATCTCCAGAGACAAGATGTTTCCAGGGACACGGCAACCAATGAGCCATATGTTGTTTATTTGTTAATCACTTGCCAACTCTGGCTTTATTGATAATATCACTTCTGGGTTTCGCAGCAGCCCGCATGCCTCAGCTGTGATACTTTGCTTCCTTGCTGTTTAGTATTTATCGTGGTGAAATTGACTCCCTGCTCTTCTCTCCATCTGTTATAGAGAAATAACGCCCTGGGTTTTCCTAATTGTACTCATGTTATCCTACCACTTGTCCTCTGCACCTCTATGCCTTGATTTTTCATCTTTCCTTACTTGGACATTGCCGTTTGCCTACATTTTACGTGGATGATCTCACTCTAGTTTAAGCCACAGGCTAAGCATTTGCCCTGCACCTTGCGTGTGAGATATTTTATTTTTGTTTTCAGTCCTGCTGTCTTCCTAACAACAACATTCCACAAACCAGCACAGACTGCAACTCACCCAACTGTTAACCAGGCTGGAAAAGTAGGCCTATTAGCCATGTCATTTGTAAAATATAAAACATCAAATGCAAACCCAGACTGTGGTCTTTCTTTTTCCCAATGTTCTGTCAAACTGATATGATCTGCATGATGAACACTCTGGAAACATCTCCACTTGCCTTTTGAGACACAGTCCATATTCTCTGGTTTTTCTCCACCTGGTTAGTCATTCTTACACAGTTTCTTTTGCTGGCTACACCTTTTCCCCTGAACCCTTGTAGGAAGATAGTAGGACTTAATAATTGGTCCTCTTCTCTTTAACAGTCACTTTCTTGATGTTCTTCAGTTTCTCAGCTTTAAGTACCATCTATGTATTAATGATTCCCAAATCTACACATCTCCAGCTCAGACCTTTCTTCCAAACTCCAAAGTCACACATCCAATTCCCTGCTCAACATCTCCAGCTGAATGTCTTAGGGGCTTCCCAAACTCAAAATGTTCAAAACTACACTCCTCTTTCCCTTCAGACTTGCCCAACCTACAGCCTTCCCCATCACAACAGATGGCCCCATGATCCTTACAGTTGCCCAAACCTTGGATTTATCATGGGCTCCTTTCCCACAGATTCCCACATTCAATTTATGAGCAAGTGCTATTGGTTCTCTTTTGTCATGATCTCTAATGCTGTCACTCTGACCCAAACCACTATCATCTCCCACATTCTGGTTAACATCTGGTTAACATCTGGTTAACATCTGGTTAACGTCTGAGCTTCCTGGTCAACATCTCCCTGCTTCTATCGCTGCCCCATCCCCCACAGCATCTTTTTACCATCGCTATCACAGTGATCTTGTGAAAATGCAAAACAGGTTATGTTATTCCTCTTCTCTAAGCCCTGTGGTGGCTCCCTACTTGACTCAGAATAAAAGCCAAGCCCTTTACAACAGCTGTCAAGTCCCTACATGGTCTACCCTGATTCTTTCACTTCCTCTTCTACTCTTTCCCTCACTCACTTCACTTTACCCACAATAGTCTCCTTACTGTTCTTGGAGCAAGCCACGCGTGCACCCACACCAGGGCCTTTGCACTGGCTTCTCCCATTGCTAGAATGTTTTTACCCTAAACATATGCTTGGTTAACTCTCTTGCCTCTTTGCTAAAATCACACTTTCCCAATAAATCACATTCTAACCAACCTATTTAATACTATAACCTATATATCTCCACTAGCTCACTTGATCTCTTTCTGGGCTTTGCTTGATTTTTGCTGGGTTTTTTTTTTTTTTTTTTTTGTAACATATTATCTCCAAACATAGCATACAATTTATTTCATGTTTACAGGGTTTTTTTTAAAACCTATATCCTCTGTTAGAATATAAGCTTTATGAGAGTAAGGATTTTTTGCTTTGCTCACTGAAAAAACTTAGGCACCTAGAAGGTGTTTCCTAAGGACTCCTAGGAAGGAAAAGTTATGACCAACCTAGACAGCAGATTAAAAAGCGGAGACATTATTTTGTCAACAAAGGTCCATCTAGTCAAAGCTATGGTTTTTCCAGTGGTCATGTATGGATGTGAGAGTTGGACTATAAAGAAAGCTGAGCACTGAAGAATTGATGCTTTTGAACTGTGGTGTTGGAGAAGACTCTTGAGAGTCCCTTGGACTGCAAGGGGATCCAACCAGTCCATCCTAAAGGAGATCAGTCCTGGGTGTTCATTGGAAGGGCTGATGCTGAAGCTGAAACTCCAATACTTTAGCCACCTGATGCGAAGAGCTGACTCATTTGAAAAGACCCTGATGCTAGGAAAGATTGAAGGCAGGAGAAGGGGACGACAGAGGATGAGATGGTTGGATGGCATCACCGACTCAATGGACGTGAGTTTGAGTAAACTCCGGGAGATGGTGATGGACAGGGAGGCCTGGCATGCTGCAGTCCATGGGGGTCGCAAAGAGTGGGACATGACTGAGCAACTGAACTGAACCAAACTGAAGGCTCCTAAATATGTGTTGAATAAAGGGATCAATCTCATTGCCATGATTCTTCAACTATTCAGAAGATATTTATCTGGGAATCTGTTATTAAAAAAATCATACTTCACTGAGCTGGTGAGGTGAGGAGGGTAAGTTCTGAGGGGATCTTGCTTCTGGTGCAAAGTGTCTGGCTAGCCAGGTATGACTTGCTCCAGGGACAGTGCCCAGAGGGGGAGAAAAAGCAATCATAAAAGTGAGATCATCTAAGTTTAAGAGGCTTTGTATAACCAAAATTGAGGCCTGCTGCTGCTGCTGCTGCTAAGTTGCTTCAGTCGTGTGTGACTCTGTGCGACCCCATAGACGGCAGCCCACCAGGCTCCCCCGTCCCTGGGATTCTCCAGGCAAGAACACTGGAGTGGGTCGCCATTTCCTTCTCCAAAATTGAGGCCTAAAATACACTAAAACTCTGAGATTCATATACATTTTTGGTGGGGGTAGGGGAGAGAAGCCAATTTCCAAAATTAATAGGATTTGATTTATATGAAGGGTAGACTATTTTATTTTTTAATTAAAATTTTTTAACTTAAAATTTTGATTTTGGCCCCACAAACTGGCACCTGGGATCTTATTAGTTCCCTGATCAGGGATCAAACCAGCGCACTCTACATTGGAAAAATGGAGTCTTAATGACTAGACTACCAGGGAAATCCATATCATAGACTACCAGGGAAACCCATATCATACATGCACACAGCTCCAATAAACTTGGTTAACTTGTATTCTAAATCCAAAGGGCCAGAACCAGGATGGTATGGGGACAGGACAGACACCTAGACAGCAGCAAACAAGGAGTGACAGACAGCTTCCGGGTGGTCGGGAAGAGTCAGGCAAATAAAACAAAAACAGGCAGAACTTGAAAAAACACAAAAGCCAAACTGAGGCACTTGATGTTGAAACAGATAACATACATACTTCAAAATCACCATATTATAATACAGGATACTAACATGTTCAATACACTGAGCCTCAATCATTAAATAAAAGGAAAATGATACCCAGCATACTTCAGGAAAGCAGTCTTATTAAATAGCACTTATAAATACCATTAAATGCCGTTTCTATTAGAAATACTAAATTATGCCAAGTTTGGAAGATTAATTGGGATAAACTTGATATTCATCCCAATTAAACTTGAAATTAACTTCTCTGTGATGCTGAATAACTGAAGACTCACTGTTCATAAGTATTCCATTTGGCTTTTGGCCATTTGTTTATTGCTGGGTATCCAGAAATAAATCTTGGGTTCTAAAGCAGAGTAGTCTGATCAACTTAAAGATTTCAGCAGGTTTGTAGAACTCTGGGTAATTTGAGGTTATCACAATTTACAAAACATGGACAGAAAATCCTTAATTGGCCAAAATATCTGGGGGATGATAAGACTTGGGGAGGTATGCTAGGATTAGAAGGTTAGGTCAGGTAGGTAGGCTAAGTTAGAAGACACAAATAACATTTCCCACATTTTCTATCATAAGCCTTTTTTCCCTTGAGCTTGCTACTAATATTAGAAGGAACATACTTGAAACATCAGTATAGAGAAGAGGGAATGGGATTTCATCCCATCTTGGTCCATGGCACATACCAGCCTTGTGGCCCTGATTTAACTTTTCTAAACCACAGTTTCCTTATCTGTAAAATACAAATAATACCAGCTATACTACTGTCTTGATGAAAAGCAATTTGAAGAGATGTATCAAAGCTCTTAAACCTCTTCACACACATACCTTAGTTCTATGGGTATCTCGTTCCTAAGGAAGCAATCTCAAACAAAGGAACAACCGCTCATAAATGATGATGGCATCACTGAGAACAGCAGTAATCATCTTAAACGTCTTGATTGTCCAACAACAGGAAAAAAACAGTGCCACAGGGTTCACTTGATTTGCGCCAATAAAAATTAGATTAACAAAGAAATTTTAATAATCTAGGAAAATGATCATCCTATAGGGTTAATTTTAAGAGGCATGAAATCTTAAACTACAAACTCAAACAGGTTAAAAAATACCCATGCCAAAAATCCTGTAGGAAAACACGCTAAAGTTTTATGACCATGTATTCCTGGTGATAGGATTTGCAGAAATAAATTAATAATTATAAGCCAGAAATGCTTTGATTTGGCCCCAATTCAAATGTACTTCAAATCACAGTTCATTACCTTTCATAAGCGCCTGTCATTCCCTCTGGGAAGGAGAAAGACCTGTCAATATACGTCAACTTGTAACACTCTCGCAGAGAAGCAGGGTGTGTGTGCCTATTGTCAGCGCTCAGCTGCAAGCCAGCAGCAGCTCTCACAAACCGAGAGAGAAAAGGGTGTAGCGAGAGCCACTGCTCACGTGTAACACGGAGGAGTCGCGCTGCTGTCTCAAATACCTGCTTCAGCATCTAAGCATCAGTGGGGCTTTTGGTTGTTTGTTTTCTTTTCTCCTATAATTTCCTTTATTACTCACTTTTCATTTTTTAAAACCCCTTTTAATTCATTCAATACAAACTCTGTAAGATAAAACTCCCACCGTTTAAGTTTCTACTGTATATTTATAAGTAGAATTCAGCACACAAAACAATTTTAGGCCTGTGTTGCTTGTCTTCATTCAAAGGAAAGAAATTCAAAGCTATTCTATTTGTAGAGGCATTCTTCTTGCAGAATTTGACTGCAAAATTCTTTACAGGCAGGTAAAAATCAATAGTAGGTAAATAAATAGAAGAAAATCAAGGTTAGCCAAACTAAAATGGAAAGAAGAGAGGCTCCTTTTTAGATAATTTTCCAGCATTGAAAAAATTATTCCATCCTCATGTTTTACGTTATTATTGTTCACTCTCCCTAATACCTATACTCCTTCCCTAAAAGTGATGAATAAAGTATACAAATTCTTTAATTATTTCAATTTTGCAATTTGACTGCTTTACAATTCTCTTTCAGGTAAACCCAAACAATATCAAGCTTAAGTAACATCCACTTTTGATTTCTGTAAGCTTCTATGAGGGGCAGCGTCATTGCTTGTTTCTGCTGTGGATATTCTGGATTAGGACTTCTAATGATAGAGGCCAAAGAAGAAAAAATTGACCATCTAAATCCAAAGGGTGTTTTTAAAATGAGATTTACTTTAATATCCATAATCTGTTGGGATGTTGAATTCTGAAATGAACCTCTAAGGTTGTTAAGATAAATATCCTATGAAGTGCTGAAAAGGTAGAAGCAAAGCAATAGAGATAATGTAAAACTCAATTGAGGAAACGATAAGGTGCATTCACAAGCTGATAACGTACAGAAGATGAAAGAGCACAATAAAATTGTATTCTCTTCCCAGTCAACCAGTTGGTCTCTAAGTTTGGCTATGCTTCGGAGATCTGCCTCAGAGTAAAGCTGCCTTTTTATATGATCCCGTTGGTATTCTCTGTAGTTGCACATTTTTGTATCAATAGGGGGCCTCCCCAATTATGCTCTGATAACCTGGATAATTAAACAGGGACTCCTGGTCTAAGTATTTTCCACAAATAAAATGTAAAACTTTGTTACTGATTAGACAGCTCTAACTCTCACAAATCAGATCTTCAAATACCACCAAGGAATATTTTACAATGAGGCTGCTGCATGCACGGTACCTTAACATCAGCAGACACTTTACTCTCAAGTTCTCTTTAATTTTTGACATGACAAAATGTATAAGCATATTGCTATATCATCTAACAAGTTGATGAGGAAATGCAAGAATCAATACAAAAACATTATCAAAAGGCAAGTGATAGACTAAGTTAAGGCAAGTGATAGAAAAGTTCCTTAGGATAGTGAACAAATCCTCAACATGAAAAATCACTGGAGTTTATAGGTACTCTGGAGACTATAGCATTATCTTGCTCTGAGAGGCGCATTTTTCTGAAAGGCCTGCTGTCAGAGAACACAAACCACACAGAGGTACCAAGCGAATTCACCACTGATAAAACTAAACTGGCTAAATATGAAACTCAAAAGTTCATGAGTAGGATGGGATGTTGATACCACCATGAGTCAGCCATCAACATCCATGGTCAAAAGTACACCCACAGATTTTTTAGAAACTCATTTAAATGAGAGTGCATTTCCTGATTTGTATGCAGCTCGTCAATTCTCTAGGGACAGCTTTCTTTTTTTTTCTCAACAATTATTGTAATGAAGAATAAAAATGAACAGCATTTTAAACATCTTTAAGTAGTAATATATGAAGGATAAACCAAAATTTCAGGATTTATTCCTTCCACCATTCTCTGAAATAACCTTTGTCTATTACATCCACAAAAGCAATAATATGCTATGCTGCTGCTGCTGCTGCTGCTAAGTCTCGTGTCCGACTCTGTGCGACCCCACAGATGGCAGCCCACCAGGCTCCACCAACCCTGGGATTCTCCAGGCAAGAACACTGGAGTGGGTTGCCATTTCCTTCTCCAATGCATGAAAGTGAAAAGTGAAAGGGAAGCCGCTCAGTCATGTCCGACTCTTCGCAACCCCATGGACTGCAGCCTACCAGGCTCCTCTGTCCATGGGATTTTCCAGGCGGGTTTTATAAATGGAAAACTCAGCTTTCGTCCTTCTTCACTGCCATGTTTCTCTCTCCTGTGGTTTTCCTTTAACACTCACATAGAATGCTTCACTTCTGACACTTCTGGTCACCCTGCATGGTGGCATGGGTGAGACAACAAGCAAGTCTCCAATAACAGCTGGATGTCCTACAACTTAACTCAATTCTGACACTATCTACCTGGAGATAGGGTCAGATCTCACAGGTCAGAGTTCAGTTCCTCAAGTTTGGGCTCCCCACCCCTCCTCCAGATGCCAGTGGCAAACGCAGGTTATCACTTTTGCTTTTGACCAATCAAGCTATAGGTTAGAGGTGCCAACTACCTTCTCCTTGGGTTCAATTAATTAGCTAAAGGAACTCACAGAACTCAGGGAAACACTTACTTACATTTACCAGCTTATTAAAGAATATGACGCAGGATATGGATGAATAGCCAGATAAAGAGAGACATAGGGCACAGTCTGGAAGGTCCCCATGGAGGTGAGGTGTGTCATGCTCCCGTGTGGATATGTTTGAATCCCCCACTGCTGGAATTTTATGAAGCTTCCTAACATTAGACATGGTCAATTATTAAATCCATTTCCAGAGCCTCTCCCCTCCCTGGAGGATGGAGGGGGTGGGGCTGAAAATTCTAAGCTTCTAATCATGGCTTGGTCTTTCTGGTGACCAGACCCCATCTAGGAGCCCACCCAGAGTTGCATCTCTAGGACAGAAGATGCTCTTAGTACTTTGATCACTCAGGAATTTAGAAGGGTTTCAGGAGCCCTATGTCAGACATAGGCTCAAAGACAAATAATAGGACAATAGATGCTCCTAATGTTTTTATCACTCAGGAACTGACAAGAGTTTTAGGAGCTCAGTGCCAGGAACAAGGGCCAGAGATGAAAATGTATATATATCTTACAGTTGCTTTCACAAAATAATGCCTCATAACCAAACAAAAGAGCACTATCACATGTATTCAGCCTCTGCCCCCATCACAGGCACTAGCCTGACCCATGTTCTCTACAATACCTCAGCCACCAACCACCTATTCAGTAAAGAATGGATTACACTGATTTAAATTCATACTACATGATCTCTCAGTTCATTAAGGACCTTTGATCATATCTGACTTTTACAAAAACCTGCCCACCCTCCCTAAAATACCAGTACCCTCCATTTCTTGCCCTGTTCTCTACCTTGTCTTCCTGCATTAGTCTAATCACTTTCTGACATTATAATATAGATTTGTCCATCGCCCTGCTCGATCACTCCTTATCCTTTTACCTTTGGCCTAACAACCTTTTTTACCATCTAACTTTTCCTGTTTTGTTCACCACTGTATTCCTTACTGCCTGGAACAGTATCCAGCACATAGCAAGTACTCAACAGATATCAATAGCTTTCTGAAGGACTGGTTGAATTAATTAATGTCTTCCCAATGAATATTTAAATTCATGAGGTCAGAGTCCATGTCAGATTTTCTTACTAACCTATCCCCATTAAGAATGTCCGGCACATGGAAAGTGGAGAGTAAAATCCTTGAATGAATGAATAGTAGGAAAGGAGAGGACTAAAATCATATCTTTTTCCTACAGAACAGGGTTGAGGAAGGCGGAAAGGAGCATTAACAGGGAAGAAGGGAAAGCTGGAGGAGCGACAAGAGTGGCGAGGGACACTAGAGATAGAACTTTCCTATATCTCAAAGCTGTTTAAAGAGTTTATAAAGAGAACATCTAAAGTTTAAGAACTCAACTTGTTTCTGTAACATGTTCAATAAGTAATAAATCAACGACTAGAAGAAAAAGGCTGTCAGAGCCTGAACACCAGGGAAGACATTAATGTCTTCATTTGAGGTTTAAACAGAATTGAAATGCCACATACAGTATCAAGAATCAAATTATCAAGTTTTAAGCAATGTCAACTTCCCATCAAAGGTCTTCTATTTGTTTTTAACATGTCTAACAATTAACCCTTTTCTAAGGGCCTTTGCACTCATTTCACATACCAGCAAAGTAGTGCTCAAAATCCTGCAAGCTAGGCTTCAACCAAGAAATGTGAACCAAGAAATTCCAAATGTACAAGCTGGATTTAGAAAAGGCAGAGGAACCAGAGGTCAAATTGCCAATACCCGCTGAATCATAGAAAAAGCAAGGGAATTTCAGAAACACATCTACTTCTGCTTCATTGACTACACTAAAGACTTTGACTGTGTGGATCACAACAAACAATAAAATTCTAAAAGAGATTTCTCACGTGCCTCCTGAGAAACCTGCATGCAGATCAAGAAGCAACAGTTAGAACCAGACACGGAACAATGGACTGGTTCCAAACTGGGAACGGAGTACATCAAGGTTGTATATTGTCACCCTGCTTATTTAACTTACATGCAGAGTACATCATGTGAAATGCTGGGCTGGATGAATCACAAGCTGGGATCAAGATTGCCAGGAAAAATATCAACAACCTCAGACACGCAGATGATACAACTCTAGTGGCAGAAAGTGAAGGGGAACTAAAGAGCTGCTTGATGAGGGTGAAAGAGGAGAGTGAAAAAGATGGCATAAAAGTCGACATTCAAAAGTATTTTCTTGGGCTCCAAAATCACTGCAGACAGGGACTACAGCCACAGAATTAAAAGATGCTTGCTCCTTGGAAGAAAAGCTATGACAAACCTAGACAGAGTATTAAAAAGCAGAGATGTCACTTTGCCAACAAAGGTCCATATCAAAGCTATGGTTTTTCCAGTAGTCATGTATGGATGTGAGTGTTGGACCATAAATAAGGCTGAGCACTGAAGAATTGATGCTTTTGAACTGTGGAGCTAGAGAGGACTCTGGAGAGTCCCTTGGACAGCAAGCAGATCAAACCAGTTAATCCTAAAAGAAATCAACCCTGAATACTCATTGGAATGACTGATGCTGAAACTGAAGCTTTAATACTTTGGCCACCTGATGCAATGAGTCAATACATTGTAAAAGACCCTGATGCTGGGAACGATTGAGGGTAGGAGGAGAAGAGGGTGACAGAGGATTAGATGATTGGATGGCATCACCAACTCAATGGATATGAGTTTGAACAAACTCTGGGAAATGGTGATGGACAGGGAAGCCTGGCACGCTGCAGTCCATGGATGGGGTCACAAAGAGTCAGACATGACTTCGGGACTGAACAACAACAAGGGCTTTTAAAAGTACTTCTCCATTTAATTAAATAAGAGAGAAGCTCTTGAACTTTCAACCAATTTATAGGTAATAATCCTATTGAGCAACTGATCATAATTAATATGCTTACATTTTATAATTGTATTCTATAAAATATTTTCAGAAAATTATATTACTCATTTTAAAATTATTTTTGACATATAGTTGCTTTACATTACTATGCCAATTTCTGCTATACGGCAAAGTGAATCAGTCATACATATATATATGAAAGTGAAAGTCACTCAGTCATGTCTGACTCTTTGCGACCCCACGGACCCTATACAGTCCATGGGGTCTCCTGCATTGCAGGTGTATTCTTTACGAACTGAGCTATCTGGGAAGCCCACATATACATATAACCCCACTTTTTTTGATGTATTACTCATTTTAAGAATGCGTCAGCATGATTAACACATGCTCCTTGGTTTCCATGGTAACAATTACAGGGCCAGGCTCTTGACCACCATTTGTGTGTTAGAGAGGCACCAACATTCCTCCTTGAGAATACACCATTGCCCCTACAACTTCACAGAGAAGGGCGGGACCACCATTAGGACATACAGTCTTATTTGGCTATCAAATGAGGATGTAATTATCTTCCATGTTTGGCCAAGTCCAAAGTCATAAAACTCTCCATTTAACCAACAATACATAACAGCAGTACTCCAGGAATCTATTGAAAAATATTACTTCAAAGTCATTGGTATCCAATGTTATTAGCTATCATTAGATGTGAAAAACAATATTTATGGAAAATTTTCTGAAAGAGATGCATTCCACCTATTTTTAAAACAGCCTAAAATCTACCCTGGTATAAAATTATGTGTGCTAAGTCGCTTTAGTTGTGTCCAACTCTTTGCAACCCTATGGACTGTAGCCTGCCAGGCTCCTCTGTCCCTGGGATTTTCCAGGTAAGAATATTGGAGTGGATTTCCATGCCTTTCTCCAGGGGATCTTCCTAACCCAGGGACTGAACCCATTTCTCTTATACCTCCTGTCTTGCAGGTGGATTATTTACCACCATTGTCACCTGGGAAGTTTTAAACAGTCAAAAAGCTGTATATTGGCTCCCTCAGAGAAATGCTCTCCTTTAGTATCCCTTTGGCATTATGCTATCAAGATATATTGAGAGCCCTATGAAACGCATTACTGAATTCACTATTGGGATGTTGTGGAGGATATTGTTCATCACACTGCACAGTATCTTCTCCATGAAGTTGAGGAGATCAACAGGTTCCAATATCATCCTATTTAATATGAAAGTGAAAGTGTTAGTTGCTCAGTCATGTCCAATTCCTTGCAACCCCATCGACTGCAGCACGCCAGGCTCCTCCATCCATGGGATTTTCCAGGCAAGAATACTAGAGTGGGTTGCCATTTCCTTCTCCAGGGGATCTTTCCAACCCAGGGGTTGAACCCAGATCTCTGCATTGCAGGCAGATTCTTTACCATCTGAGCCACCGAGGAAGCCATACTTACTTATTATATTGTTGTAATATACTTACTTATTAGTTGTTCTTCTCTGGCAGAAATAATTTTCATTTGTAAATACTGAACAACGAAATAACTGTGCTTCCTTTTTTGTGCTAATCATGAGAAATCACAGTTTTAATGATCATATTAAAAAAGAAGAAAAGCTTAAAATTAATTATCTAAGTTTTCTCTTTAAAAAGCCAGAAAAAGAGAGCAAATTAAACCCAAACTAAGAAGGATAAAAGGAGGAAAAAAGCATAAATCATTGAATTTCTCAAATAATAGAGAAAATCAACTAAAAATTGGTTCCTTTAAAAGATTAACAAATTGAGAAGCACCTAGCAAAGTCAGTCAAGAGAAAGAGAGAGCAGACAAAAAAATAATAGTATAAGATATGAAGGAAGAAACATCACTATATATCCTAAGGACATTAAAAGGATAATAAGAGAATACTAGGAACAACTCTATGCCCATAAGCTTGATAACTTAGATGAAAGGGACATACTCCTTGAAACAACTTATCAAAATGGACACAAAAGAAACAGAAAACATGGGTAGTCTTCTATCTATTAAAGAGATTGAATTTGTCACCAAAAAGCTTCCCACAAAGTCTACTCCCAGTCAGAAGACATCTATAAGACATTTTAAGAGGAAGTAACATCAATATGCATGCATGCTAAGTTGCTTCAGTTATGTCTGACTCTTTGCAACCCAATGAGCTGTAGCCCACCAGGCTCCTCTGTCCATGGGATTCTCCAGGCAAGAATCCTGGAGTAGGTTGCCATTTCCTTCTCCAGGGATCTTTGCTACTCAAGGATCAAACCTATGTGTCTTATATCCCTTCCATTGGCAGGCAGTTTTTTTTTTTACCACTAGTGCCACCTGGAAAGCACAACAACAAAATTATACCACTCTTTTAAAAATAAAGGAAATAGAGAAAACGGAAATGTTTCCTGGTTCAAGGAAATCCATTCTTACCCCTGTGTTCAGCTTTGTCCTGGCAACCCTAGCCAATGCAACAAAGCAAGAAAAATGCATAATAAAAGACAGAAAGATCAGAAAGAATAAGTAAAACTACCAGTATTCACAGACAATAAGATTGTCTAGATAAAAATATGAGGAATTTACAAAACAACTACTAAAGCTGAACAACTGTCCTAAAGTTGTACCGTTAATAAAATCAAAACTGGATTTGAGCACAAACAGTATGGCTCCCAAACTCTTAACCCCTACGTTAAACTTTCTACTTAGAGAAGAGCATGCAGCTACACTTGTATTAGCCAAAAACCTCAACACAACCACTACAGTATGTATTTGTAGCCTCATCTGATGCTTTGGAAACAGAGGTTCAGAAAAATTAATAATGTCACCAAGATCACAGGGCTAAAGGGTTGGAAGTGGCAAAATTTGAATCCAGGTCTGGCAGACCTTAAAACAAGGTTGAACTGAAAATACCATATTTTCCAGATTGGATAAGGAAACAATGAGAAGATCGAGATCCAGATGGTAAGGTCCTAAAACAAAGCAGTAGAATCCAAAGGCCAAGAGAAGCACTGGCAACTGGTTAGGTATAACAAGGGACAGAGGAAATGCAAGACACAGGTAATGCAAAGTTTTGAGAATGATAGTTTCATTAATAAAACAGAAAAGCAAGGAGGAGAAACTGATGGAGAAGAGAGTTAAGAAAGATGAAATCCGTTTTAAACAAGCTGAAAATCAACTTGTTAGGCTAAGGATAGTTTTGACAGCAAATGATAGAAAACCTAACAGAGTGGTTTCCAGAAATACAGTATATTTTTCTTCACAAAACAAAAAAGCTGAAGGTAGGCAACTATTGATTTAAATTCAGCAGCTGTACAAAGTCAGAACTAAAGTCTGTGCTTCTCCTGGCCCTTCCTTCTGGCATTATAATATGGGTACCATAGGCCCAAGGTAGTAATTTCAGGCAGAAAAAGGAGTGTCAAACACATCTGTATCTTTCATCAGTAAGGCAAAAGCTATCCTAGAAGCCTCTAACAGGGTTTTACTATGTCTTATTGGCCAGAAGTGTATCCCATCGGCACCAAGCCTCTAGGGAGGCTGGAAAGATAAGTATTTTGTTTTTTTGTAACCTCTCTAGCAGAAGTAGGTGAAGGAAAACAATTTCTGCCCCAGATTATTAATGGGATATTTGATATGGGAATGTCCGACAGGGAAACAAAAGGGCATCTAGTCTAGAAGAGAGAGCACGGAGACAGAATGTGAGCAATGTGCACAGTTAAAACCCAGGAGTGCACTGGTGCTCCAAGGAGAGCGTGAAGAGGACACAGGGCAGCAATGGTGTTTTGTTTTTCTGTCCATGCAGGGAAAGCAAGTAATGCACATGGATGCAGCTGAGTAAACACGGCGCCCAGCGCCTCTGCTCCAGCCGGTCAGATTGTTTGCTTTCTCTTGTGTGACTGGGTCTTTCCCTGTCCTCCTCCCCACCCAGTTAGTTCCGTCCTCTTTCTCTTTCCTCGGTCTCTCAGTTTTCCCAAGACTGTCTCTCCTTTCTCTTTCCTTCAACTTTGAATTAAAGGTTGTTGTTGTTTAGTCGCTAAGTCATGTCTGATTCTTTCGTGACCCCATGGACTGTAGCCCGCCAGGCTCCTCTGTCCATGGAATCTCCCAGGCAAGAATACTGGAGTGGGCTGCCATTTCCTTCTCCAGGGAGTCTCCCCAAGTCAGGGATTGAGCCCACATCTCCTGCATTGGCAGGCAGATCCTTTACCACTGAGCAACCTGAGAAGCCCATGAATTAAAGTACTGGAAGAAAATCTCACTCTTCACTGCCACCATGCAAGAGCATAAAAATAGATTTAAATCTATCTAAAGAGAAAGTAGCTGCCTTGGGTTTAGGGAGATGAAACAAGATAAGACGCAGCTACTCCAGAAGGGCTATGAAATCGTATAAGCACATAGAAAATCCGAACTAAAGAGCATCTGCCCATCCTAGCCTCACTGGAGGAGCATGACGTCCATTTGGGGGAAGCTAAACTAAGACAAGACAAATTTGCTTTGCTGAGTACGACTCTCCCTGACGACTCTTTCAGGCTTCCGGTCTGTGCTCAGGAGACCAGACTGCAGGGCCAGGCTGAGAGGAACCAGGAGCCTTTTTCTCAGGCCTACTGCTTTGTGAGCACGCCGTTCCCCATGTGCCTCGGATCCGAGGTGGTCCAGTTCTGATCGAATTTTTCCTTGCCTATATCCTACAAGCACAGGTAAAAATAAGCACCGCAGAACTTAATCTTGACTACACACGAGGGTGTGATGTTCTCTAAATGCTCCACACGTGCATTCCCATGTTTTGGAGCTACCATGAGATGTCCCTCAAGAAGCTGTAGAGAAGATAGTGGCCAAGCATTTACATTTCAAGAACAGTATATTTGCTAACATCACAAAAAGAGATCACTTGACATGCACTCAGAATGCAAGTATATAACCCTTCTGTGAAAGACTGTCAAAAAAAAATCAAATCAATTAATAAAACCAGTCAAGCCCTAGAGCCAAATACCAATTTACAGGAAATACAGGGGTCAAAGGGACATATTAAAAGACATCATGAAGGTATATTTAAAATTCAGACTGTAAAAATCTACCTGTTTCTTCAACAAATGTATCACAAGGAATAAAAAGAGAGAGCTATAGGGAAAATCCAGAGATTGAAAAAGACCTAGAATTGTAAAGTAATTAGCCTCCAATTAAAATAAATAAATTTATATTAAAAAATGATACTAATAAAAATACCTAGATACATATCAACTAAATACAACTTATTTGGATCCAAATAAAAACAAACTGCAAAAAAGAAAAAGTCATGAGATAAATGGGGAAGTCTGCACTCTGACTGGATATTTGATTATATTAGGAAATTAATATCAAATTTTAAAATATGTGACAATATACTTAGAGTCCTTAGGTACTAGATATATATATATATATATGTGTGTATATATATATATATATTTACAGATAAAATGATACTATATGGGACTTGTAAAAATCCTGGGAGTGGTGGGGGACAGTTCAGTTCAGTTCAGTCACTCAGTCGTGTCCCACTCTTTGAAATCCCATGAACCGCAGCACGCCAGCCTCCCCGTCCATCACCAACTCCTGGAGTTTACGCAAACTCTTGTCCATTGAGTAGGTGATGCCATACAACCATCACATCCTTGGTCATCCCCTTCTCCTCCTGCCCTCAATCTTTCCTAGCATCAGGGTCTTTTCCAATCAGTCAGCTCTTCACATCAGGTGGCCAAAGGATTGGAGTTTCAGCTTCAAGCTCAGTCCTTCCAAAGAACACCCAGGACTGATCTCCTTTAGGATGGACTGGTTGGATCTTCTTGCAGTCTAAGGGACTCTCAAGAGTCTTCTCCAACACCACAGTTCAAAAGCATCAGTTTTTCAGCACTCAGCTTTCTTTATAGTCCAACTCTCACATCCATACATGACCACTGGATAAACCATAGCTTTGACTAGACAGACCTTTGTTGACAAAGTAAGGTCTCTGCTTTTTAAAATGCTGTCTAGGTTGGTTATAACTTTCCTTCCAAGAAGTAAGCATCTTTTAATTTCATGGCTGCAATCACCATCTGGAGAAGGAAATGGCAACCTACTCCAGTGTTCTTGCCTGAAGAATCCCAGGGACAGGGGAGCCTGGTAGGCTGTCGTCTCTGGGATCACACAGTCGGACACGATTGAAGTGACTTAGCAGCAGCAGCAGCAGCAATCACCATCTGCAGTGATTTTGGAGCCCCTCAAAATAAAGTCTGTCACTGTTTCCCCATCTATTTGCCATGAAGTGATGGGACCAGATGTCATGATCTTCGTTTTCTGAATGTTGAGCTTTAAGCCAACTTTTTCACTCTCCTCTTTCACTTTCATCAACAGGCTCTTTAGTTCCTCTTCACTTTCTGCCATAAGGGTAGTGTCATCTGCATATATGAGGTTATTGATATTTCTCCCGGCAATCTTGATTCCAGCTTGTGCTTCTTCCAGCGCAGCGTTTCTCATGATGTACTCTGCATAGAAGTTAAATAAGCAGGGTGACAATATACAGCCTTGACATAATCCCTTTCCTATTTGGAACCAGTCTGTTGCTCCACGTCCAGTTCAAACTGTTGCTTCCTGACCTGCATACAGATTTCTCAAGAGGCAGGTCAGGTGGTCTGGTATTCCCATCTCTTTCAGGATTTTCCACAGTTTGTTGTGATCCACACAGTCAAAGTCTTTGGCATAGTCAATAAAGCAGAAATAGATGTTTTTCTGGAACTCTCTTGCTTTTTTTGTGATCCACCAGATGTTGGCAATTTGATCTCTGGTTCCTCTGCCTTTTCTAAAGCCAGCTTGAACATCTGGAGTGCAGAGCAGCGGTTGCGCAGTGCAGGAGGGAGTGGCCGAGAGGAGATACCCCACATCCAAGGTCAGAAGGAGCAGCCGAGAAGAGTTACCCCATGTGCAAGGTCGGGGCAGCTGCCATAAGGAGATACCCCACATCCAAGGTAAGAGAAACGCAAGTACGACGGTAGGCGCTGAGAGAGGGTATCAGAGGGCAGAAAGACTGAAACCACAAGGACAGACAACTAGCCAATCTATCACATGGACCACAGCCTTGTCTAACTCAATGAAACTAAGTCATGCGGTGTGGGGCCACCCAAGATAGACGGGTCATGGTGGAGAGGTCTGACAGAATGTGGTCCACTGGAGAAGGGAATGGCAAACCACTTCAGTATTCTTGCCTTGAGAACCCCATGAACAGTATGAAAAGGCAAAAAGACAGAACACTGAAAGAGGAACTCCCCAGGTCAGCAGGTGCCCAATATGCTACTGGAGATCAGTGGAGAAATAACTCCAGAAAAAATGAAAGGATGGAGCCAAAGCAAAAACACCACCCAGCTGTGGATGTGACTGGTGATAGAAGCAAGGTCTGACACGTAAAGAGCAATACTGCATATTATGCAATATCAGGAATGTTAGGATTGTTAGGATACTGGAATATTAGGTCCATGAATCGAGGCAAATTGGAAGTGGTCAAACAGGAGATGGCAAGAGTGAACATCAACATTCTAGGAATCAACGAACTAAAATGGACTGGAATGGGTGAATTTAACTCAGATGACCGTTATATCTACTACTGTGGGCAAGAATTCCTTAGAAGAAATGGAGTAGCCATAATAGTCAACAAAAGAGTCCGAAATGCAGTACTTGGATGCAATCTCAAAAACGATAGAATGATCTCTGTTCGTTTCCAAGGCAAACCATTCAATATCACAGTTATCCAAGTTTATATCCGACCAGTAACGCTGAAGAAGCTGATGTTGAACAGATCTATGAAGACCTACAAGACCTTTTAGAACTAACACCCAAAAAAGATGTCCTTTTCATTATAGGGGACTGGAATGCAAAAGTAGGAAGTTAAGAAACAGCTGGAGTAACAGGCAAATTTGGCCTTGGAATGCGGAATGAAGCAGGGCAATGGCTAATAGAGTTTCACCAAGGGAATGCACTGTTCATAGCAAACACCCTCTTCCAACAACACAAGAGAAGACTCTACACATGGACATCACCAGATGGTCAACACTGAAATCAGATTGATTATATTCTTTGCAGCCAAAGATGGAGAAGCTCTACACAGTCAGCAAAAACAAGACCAGGAGCTGACTGTGACTCAGATCATGAACTCCTTATTGCCAAATTCAGACTTAAATTCAAGAAAGTGGGGAAAACCACTAGATCACTCAGGTATGGTCTAAATCAAATCCCTTATGATTATACAGTAGAAGTGAGAAATAGATTTAAGGACTAGATCTGATAGACAGAGTGCCTGAAGAGCTATGGACAGAGGTTCGTGACATTGTACAGGAGACAGGGATCAAGACCATCCCCAAGAAAAAGAAATGCAAAAAAGCAAAATGGCTGTCTGAGGAGGCCTTACAAATAGCTGTGAAAAGAAGAGAGGCGAAAGGCAAAGGAGAAAAGGAAAGACATACCCATTTGAATGCAGAGTTCCACAGAATAGCAAGGAGAGATAAGAAAGTCTTCCTCAGCTTTCAAGGAAAAGAAATAGAGGAAAACAATAGATAGGGAAAGACTAGAGATCTCTTCAAGAAAACTAGAGATACCAAGGGAACATTTCATGCAAAGATGGACTTGATAAAGGACAGAAATGGTATGGACCTAACAGAAGCAGAAGATATTAAGAAGAAGTGACAAGAATACACAGAAGAACTGTACAAAACAGATCTTCATGACCCAGATAATCACGATGGTGTGATCACTCATCTAGAGCAAGACATCCCGGAATGCAAAGTCAAGTGGGCCTTAGGAAGCATGACTACGAACAAAGCTGGTGGAGGTGAGGGAATTCCAGTTGAGCTATTTCTAATTCTAAAAGCTGATGCTGTGAAAGTGCTGCACTGAATATGTCAGCAAATTTGGAAAACTCAGCAGTGGCCACAGGTCTGGGGGACAAGTGGGTATAAATAAAACAACATTGAATGTGACTTGATGACTGTTGGAGGCGAACAGGGTGGAACCACAGAATTATTATACTATTCTTCTTTTATATATGTTGAAATTTTCCATAATAAACTTCAAAAAATAAAAATTAGAATAGAGCTATGCCATACCATGTCATTTTTTCTTAAGTATTCACATCAGCCAAGAAAATAAGGGAAAAACAGAGGCAGATGCTGGTGCCCAGTCAAGCCCTTTCTATGGCAGAGGGGCCCATTTTGAGGACTTGCCCTCAAGGTTGCCGAGGCTATTTCATCCCTGAGGAAGAGGACGCCTCTGGACATCTCACCCCGGTCCCAAAAGTACTTTCTATAATTAGGGAGCTGCCCTGAAGCTGAAGGTAAAATGATGACTACAGTACAACACAGCAATACAACACAACATCAAGAGAGGCACAGAAGGAGTAGACAGGCAATTGTGATGACGCCTGAGTTGTGCTATTACATTGTTGGACAAAGTGTAACAAAGAGTCCTATGGGAGCACTCAGAAGATCCTCTAACTGGAAGAGGTGATGACCAAACTGCCCTGAAGAATTCCCAGAACTATCTTCTGATTATAATTCAATTCCCAAGCTCTGTTGCTCTAGGAAGAGGATGAGCTGGCCAGAAGTTGTAAGTGTCCTGATCTCCTGGCAGCTTTGCCTCTCCTTGTAAATGCACCACACGGCCTTCTAATAACAACTGGATTTCCATACAGCTTGCCTAGAGAAGGAACACGTTAGCCAAAGGATGGCAGTATCCACTTCTCTGATGCTCAGTTCCGTTCAGTTCAGTTCAGTTGCTCAGTCATGTCTGACTCTTTGTGACCCCATGGACTGCAGCACACCAGGCCTCCCTGTCCATCACCAACTCCTGGAGCTTACTCAAACTCATGTCCATCGAGTCGGTGATGCCATCCAACCATCTCATCCTCTGTCGTCCCCTTCTCCTCCTGCCTTCAATCCTTCCCAGCATCAGGGTCTTTTCAAGTGAGTCCGTTCTTCACATCAGGTGGCCAAAGTATTGGAGTTTCAGCATCAGTTCTTCCAATGAATATTCAGGACTGATATCCTTTAGAATTGACTGGTTGGATCTCCTTGCAGTCCAAGAAATTCTCAAGAGTCTTCTCCAAAACAACAGTTCAAAAGCATCAATTCTTCGGTGCTCAGCTTTCTTTTATAGTCCAACTCTCACATCCATACATGACTACTGGAATTATCAAATTAATAAACTTTCTGATTTTTATAGGTTCTCAACGGTTGGCGCCTATATATCTATCCCTGAAAAAAATGCATTAATTCTTGATGTGCTGACAAGTCAGAATTTCAAGATTGTAAGACCAGCCCTGAATCCTGGGTAATGCCATCCCTTGGAACCTGCCTAGGTAGACACCAGCCTTCCCCAGCCTTCTGCTCTGCATGCTTCTTTGATCTTCTAGATTCCTTAAGGCTGGGACCGTGTCTGATGCTTCTTTGATAGCTGAGTCATCCTCTTTCACCATGTCTGCCTAAAAGCATTCTTGTTTTTAACAAATCTGTTTCTTGATTTCTTTCACTCTCATTCAACCCCATCAAAAATAGCTAACTCAACATCTATTTAGGAATCAAGTCAGATGCAAAGAACTATGTAAGGGACATTTTTTTAATGAAAAATTAATAATTTTAAAACTGTTCAGCTATTTTGAAAGATGACAACCTTTTTCACATACTCATACTCTATTAACTTCCTTTTCTGCTTAGGTGGTCCACAAACAGTTTAATCAACCAAGGACCTCCCTCCACCCTATACCTTTAACTGAAGATCAAGAAACCAAACATCGTCAACTCCTTCCCAGACAAAGAACAACTTTCATCTCCAGTGATTTCTCTGTTGATCACTTAGGTAGATTCTTTGACCTGTAATAGGGGATGGCAAACTTTTTCTTCAAATATCCGCAGAGCAAATACTTCAAAAGCTGCGAGCCACACAGTGTCCGGCTACTGCACCGTAAAAGCAGCCAGAGACAGCATGTAGCCGAATGAGCATGGCTGTGTTCCAGCAAAACTCTGCTTGTGGACATTGACATTTGAATTTCATATACATTTCATGGGTCACAAAAGATTAATCTTGTGGTTTATTTCCAACCACTCAGAAATGTGAAAAACATTCTTAGCTCAGGAGACACACAAGCAGCTGTCGGATCTGGCCCATGGGCCATAGTTTGCCAACTCCTGCTCCGCAGTGATGAATATTGGCAACGGTTCACTATACGTACTGTGAATGTGTGTGGTCCCTTCATAACACACCCTTACCAACCATGAGAATTACTATCTGTAACGGTTCTTAAATTCACAAGTGGCAAAACTTACAAGCTTGTGGGAAAAATATTTTCACTAATATTTTTAAAAATGGTCAACACATTTTTAAAAGGTATTTTGCATATTAAATATCTTTTACATATCTCAAATCCCAAATAGTGGGGTACTGTGTAATACATTTCTAGTTACCATCCCTGCCCAAAAAAAATTTGTAAGATAAATGAGGCAGCGCTAAGCTTGTTTTGCTTTGACAATGTTTCCTGTTGAGACTTTTTTCAATGTATTTTTATTCATCCAAATGTTCAATGGCTTTCTGACTTTTAAAATTAGTATTCATACACTCTCACCTTCTGAGTTGTACCATAGTCCAAGAACTTGGATGCGTGATATAGAAAAAGCTTTAGATTTTGTTTCTTCAGCCTAATCCACTGCTGCTGCTAAGTCGCTTCTGTGCGACCCCATAGACGGCAGCCCACCAGGCTCCCCCGTCCCTGGGATTCTCCATTCAAGAACACCAGAGTGGGTTGCCATTTCCTTCCTAATCCATGTATCTACATATTTTTAACCTCCCTCCCCTTACATAAGCTTATAGAGCATTGCCTATCTATGACAACTTCCTAGGCACACTTAACAAACATTTCTACTGGATTATTTTCCTTGTTTTTGTTTATTTGTTTGTTTCAGCTTTCATTACACATCCTTTACTCCTGCAGACTTTCTACTTGAACTCCCCTTTTTATTTCCAATCCGCCGTTGCTCTTAACTCCCCTTTTTATTTCCAATCCGCCATTGCTCTTTTTCTAGCTGTCCACAACAGTTGACGCTTGCATGATACATATATCTAAACTATATTTCCCAGCTGTGGAAAAGGTCCCAGCATCATTTCCCCAGACAGGACATCAAGGATCACTGTACCATTTCCTCTTTGCTTCTGTGTGTGCTTGCAAAATCCATAATCGAGAGTTTTAGAAAAGCAGAGCATATGTTTTTATACTCTTGATTTGGTCACAAGAGGAATTTGTGGTTGAGATGAAATGAGGATATTTATCTGCCATACCTAAGTGTCCTTGTTCACACTGCTCCCACAATTTTCTGCCTGAGAAAATTCCCCACAACCTCCAAGGACAGGAACCTGTGGGAAGCATCCGTGGCAGACCTGCTGAGGCTCTCCTCTGCATCCCCAAAGCATTTCATGCATCTCCATTAAAGCACTTATGACTGCATTGCGCTTGCTTGTTTATGTAACTGTCCCACCCCCACCTGCCCACCCCACTAAGTCAATAAACAACTTTCATCTTTTCTTTTTTTCCCCTACCTCCCCCATGCCCAACACAGCGCCTGGAACAGAGCATCAAGATTGCACTTCTCAGAAATATTCAGGGCAGTGTCCCAAAAGGAATGACTTTGGGGGCCTCCCCAGCCAACTTCCATCAGCATCCTTAATCTCCCTCCTCCCCTAAAGAGTCAGCAATCTAAGTAAAAAATGCTTAGATTTTTTAAATTGGGGAAAAAAAAAAAACCCACTTGAAAACAAGTATCTCAAGGCCCTCTTATCAAGAGACTGCCACTCTTAAACTCTTCTTCAAAGAAATTCTAGCAACAACACCGTGGAAAATGCAAGGTTCTCTTAACACTACAAAATAATATGCTTATATGGCACCTCACAGTTTTCACATTACTTTCACGATTTTGTTTTTCCATTTAGCCCACTAACCCTTGGTAAGACAGATAGCGTTAGCCTCATTTTTCAGTCACTCAAGGAAATAAAAGTGACATGTCCAAGATCAGAGCTTGTGGTTGATGACAGCTCTAGGCCTAAAATACTTAATTTGATTAAGGGTTAAATCTTACATTGATCTGTCTACTCTCCAGCACTCCAGGAAAATTAGGCTTGGTATCTATGGAGGATTCTATCCCCAGCTCCACCCTTGAACATTCTGTAGTATCAGATTAGATTGTGACACTATGTTCTAAAAATCCATTCCAAACAAAAATCATTTGGGCAAATACACATTATAAAAAGAGTCAAATATGCCCCACTTGTGTTAGTACTGTTCTATGATTTTTGCCATAAGTACTTACTGACTAGAGGGTTGCCAGTGAATTACTGACTGTTCAAAAAATGGCATGCCATGAATTTCTGCAAATGGAAATATGCAGCCTATTATCTAAACAATTCACTCAGGAGGAAGTACCATTATTTATAAGGACAAGAGCTTGATTTTCTCTTCTTTGATAATTTGTCTTCCCTAAACTATTAAATTTAGATTACTTATCGCATTAGCAGGCTCTTCACTTAGCTTCTCTACATAATTCTCTATGATTTAAACGTCACTTCAATTCTCTTACTATTTATTGCATACAACTCTTTTAATATTAGCATATATCATCTTAGACGTAAATAGGGCAATGTCTGCCAAAACATCTTGCTACTGTGTGGTAATTGAAAGGCAAAATTATTCCTCAGATATATTAAGTTATTCAAATGAGCCACATTTAGTTTTTTTCCAATTATTTAATTTTTTCAACAAAGGCCTACATAGTAAAGTATGCAGAGCATGTCACACTTAAGATTTTCAAGTTTGATCTGGTTTCGAATCTGCTAATTGTAAAAATTTCAATATGGCAGAGTGCAAAATATTTCCCCCAAATGCAAATAGAGATGTCATGCAGATAACTGCAAGACATGAATCACTGCCCTGCTGCATCAAACTGGAAAAATCAGAGGCAGTTCACTCTGCAAGATTTCTTACCCAGTTCTTAAAAGTTCAGATGCATCACCTTTTAATCAGGGCAATAAGCTAATTGCTAACATACTGGGTAATGTTTACTGCTAAACCCATAATCTGGACAAACAGAAAATTATGCTGTCAGAGCCTGCAAACAACTGCAGTCCGCTGTTACACACTGCACCGTCCTTACACAGGGCTGTCGTCGGGAGTTACAGTGCTTTACTGTTTTAATTTTTTTAGAGTAAGGGTCTCTTCCCGAGAGGTAGGGTATTAAGACGGAAGCAGTCTCCCGCGTGACCTTCCTAACACAGACCTTGAGCGAGCGACTGCGGGGGCAGAAGCTGAGAATTTCAGAAGGCACTCGACAGCTCAGCTGGGTCCTTCACACTTGGCTTTCAGGAACAAAAAAAAAAAGCACGTTACTCTGCACCTGCCTCTCCACCCACCCTCCTCGAAACTTATTTACCCCTAAGGATCTAAACAGCCAGCAGAAGGTAGGAATCTAGTCTCTCCGGTGATGCCTAGGAAAATAAACCCCTGACCGGAGCTCCGAGCCGGGGGTCGAGAGGGGCAGGGGGCGAGGAGAGCTTGAAGGAGGGGCGAGGGGGACCCGGAGGGGCTGGGGCTCCCCCCACTGCGCCTCAATTTCTCCACCACGTGTGAAAATCTGGCGCACCAGGTGCCCCATGACAGACCGGGATCTGCGTCTCCTGGTCCCAGGCGCGGATCCTCCGCTCCCTCCCCGCTCGGGGACCCTCCTCCCGCGGCCCCGGCGGGCGTCCCCGCGGCGGTCTCCGGGCAGACAGCGCGCAGAGCCCCGGCCGGCGGGGGCCCTTCCCCGGCTACCTTTTATCCAGGCAGGCGATCCACTCGGCCGAGGAGGAAGAATGGGCAGCGTGCGCAGCGACCATGATGGGCAGCGGCGCGGTGTCCCCAGGCTGCGGCGACCTCCCGCGCTCGCTCTGCCTGCGCCTCGCCCGCGCCTCGCCAGCCGCGCGGACCCGCTCCTCCCCGCCCGCCTCGCGCCCAGCGCCGCGGCGACGCGCCCGCCCTCCCCGCGGCCCGCCGGGCGGGGGGCCAGCAAGGGAGGGGACCCGAGGGGCGGGCCGCGGGGACCGCGCTGCACTGCGGCGCCCGGGGGTGGGGAGTCCCGCGGTCCCGCCCGCCGCGGGGAGGGGGCTGGGGGGCGACCCCGGGCGGCAGCCACCTGCGACAGGTGGCTGCTGCGTCTCCGGGAGACCTGGGCCGCACCCCTCACCTCGGGGCCTCCGGAGCGGGGAGGGAGCGAAGGCGCCGCGGGCGGGGGTGGGGGGACGGGGACGGATGTCAATGTCTATATATTTTTCATACAGCAAATGCCACTAAAATGGCTGCTGCCTCTCTGTTTCCTTAGAAACCCATTAGTCTCCCTCAGCAGCTGTCAAAACTTGCTGGCGTTTCCTGCTCACCTTCGCTGTTTCTCCTTCAGAAAGGGATGGAGAGGAGGACCATCTGACTTGGCCTGGAGGCACCCTCAGCGGTCCCAGTCTCCCCTGGGAGGCCGCGGGAGGCCTGGGATGGAACGCAGAGGCAGTGCAGGCACGGCTGGAAGCCCAGAGGGCAGGCCAGGGCCCAGAACGGTGACCAGTGGTGACTATTGTCGTTTAATCACTAAGTTGGGTCCGACTCTTTCGGACACCATGGACTGTAGCCCGCTAGGCTCCTCTGGCCATGGGATTTCCCAGGCAAGAATACTGGAGAGGGTTGTCCTTTCCTTCCTTCAAGTCATGACTGAGGGTTGACAAACTGAAGTTTCCCGCCTTGAACCTTGCACTTGCTGGGGCTCCCATCGCCTACTCAATGAAATACACACAAGCACACAATTAAGAATGGTGAGCAGTGGGGCCACAGCAGAACTGTAGTTCGGATCAGGGACCAGGTTCCCACCACCCTTGGGTAACCTGAGTGGTTGGCCCCATGTGTCCTTCATCCTGTGTCTGGAGTGTGGAAGGGATGGTCACTACACCTGTCTCTGGTAGGTGTACAAAACAAATGATATGCTTAGAAGTTCAGTTGCACTCTGTCAAAAATCAAATTACACACCAGCGGTTGCTTAGGAATTAGGGGACAAGTTAAATCTTTTAGACTACTACCAAGCAGTGTTTTGATACTGATGGTGCATTTGGAAACAGACAGTGAGAAAGGAGATAGAGCGTTGCTAACCTCACTCTGTTATTTTTTTTCTCTCCTACTCTCCTCTCATTCCCCTGCTCAAACAATGTTTGAGGAGACTGGAGAGAATGAAACAGCAGGTGCATTCTGACATCCTAATAAAAGCAGGTGCATTTTATCCCAATAAAACTCCTCCAAAGAATCACCATTTCCCCTCTGCTCCCTAGCCAGGATCTGGTCTCAGACCTACCTCTGTTCCCTCAGCAATATTGCCTGGTTCAGTGCTTGTCCCCCAGGTAACCTCCATCCTGTGGATTTCTACTGTGTTGAAGGTAAATAACATTTGAAATGTTATACTATACAATGTTATACTATGCCAAAGGTATTTTTGTTGTTGCTTTTTTTCAGGACAGAGGTATGAAGAAGATGAGTCTCCTATATTTATTAAGATTCACTTATAAAGGCATCAGAGAGCTCTTGAGAACATTCCAAGGTCGCCAAATGCTTTCTCAAAATGCCTTTACTCAGAGAATATTTAAAGGTAAGGAGCTAGAGGAAAAAAGGACTGCGCATGACCTGTCATTACTGGAGGCTTGGAGTTGCTATAATTTTTAGCTATGATACTAATAATAGTCATCATTTATTGAACATCCACTGAGTGTCAGGTGCTGTGCAGAGTTCTCTACATGTGTTACCTCATTTAATCTTCAGAACATTCTATGAAGCAATCAGAAGGACAGATGTCAGGGTTACTCCACAAGGAGAGAAAAACGTCTTTGAAAATGTAATGAACTGGAGAAAATTGTTTATCAGGACTTCCAGGGAGAGTGTTGACTGGCTTGGAAAGAAGATGTTGATGAGCTACTTGGAGTGGGAGGGAAAACCCCAGGCCCCTGTTATGCTTGTTAAGGATTGTGGTCTGATGAACTACAAGGCCTTTGTTTTGCCCTGCAGGGACCCTGCCTTTCCTCTAAATAGAAATTAAACAATCATTCAAAGAATATCCTTTTGAAGGAGCACCAAGAATCACTGACTTCCCAGAACAGGCACATGTCCCTATCCAGCCCTGGATATAGGTTCCAGTCACTGCAATATACGCACTGGGACACTGAGCCTTGAGAGGGGTTCGTACCTTGCTGGTGAGACCCTGGCTACTGGAGCAGGAGGCCTTGAATCGGATTTGGGTCTGTCTGATTCCACAGCCATGGCACTGGGCAACAGTGTAACTGGTTTTCTCTATAGCATAAGGGTAGAAGACACGTCAAAAATGACTGCTCAGGGGATAAGAGTTAAATGGTTATAAACTGTTTTTATAATAATTTAAAAAATAATAACCTGTCCAGTAGGGGAAAGGAAAAAAGAACATGTATTGATCTTTAGGCAGAGAATAAATAAAAGTGTAGATAAAAAGTAAATATTACTGAGAATTCCACCATCTAGAGATAACACTGCTAATGTTTTAGCACATTTAATTCTATATTTTCTATTTTTAAAAGATACAATCACACATACACCCATAAACACATGCATATAACTTGCTGCTTTTATTCAAGCATGTATATATGAAAAAAGTATGTATATATGTGTATGCCTGCCTGCTAAGTCTCTTCAGTCATGTCCAAGTTTGTGTGACCCTAGGAACTAAAAAGCCTCTTGATGAAAGTGAAAGAGGAGAGTGAAAAAGTCGGCTTAAAGCTCAATATTCAGAAAGCGAAGATCATGGCATCTGGTCCCATCACTTCATGGGAAATATATGGGGAAACAGTGGAAACTGTGTCAGACTTTATTTTGGGGGGCTCCAAAATCACTGCAGATGGTGATTGCAGCCATGAAATGAAAAGATGCTTACTCTATGGAAGAAAAGTTATGACCAGCCTAGATAGCATATTTAAAAGCAGAGACATTACTTTGCTGACTAAGGTCCGTCTAGTCAAGGCTATGGTTTTTCCAGTGGTCATGTATGGATGTGAGAGTTGGACTGTGAAGGAAGCTGAGCGCCGAAGAATTGGTGCTTTTGAACTGTGGTGTTGGAGAAGACTCTTGAGAGTCCCTTGAACTGCAAGGAGATCCAACCAGTCCATTCTGAAGGAGATCAGCCCTGGGAATTCTTTGGAAGGAATGATGCTAAAGCTGAAACTCCAGTACTTTGGCCACCTCATGCGAAGAGTTGACTCATTGGAAAAGACTCTGATGCTGGGAGGGATTGGGGGCAGGAGGAGAAGGGGATGAGAGGATGAGATGGCTGGATGGCATCACTGACTCGATGGACGTGAGTTTGAGTGAACTCCGGGAGATGGTGATGGACAGGGAGGCCTGGCGTGCTGCGATTCATGGGGTCGCAAAGAGTTGGACACGACTGAGCGACTGAACTGAACTGAACTGATGGACTGCATCCTGCCAGGCTTCTCTGTCTACCTTTAAATATTCTTGTCTCCAGACAAGAATAGTGGAGTGGGTTGCCACTTCCTTCTGCAGGGGATCTTCCTCACCCAGGAATCAAACTAGTGTCTCGTATGTCTCCTGCATTAGCAGGTGGGTTCTTTACTATTACAGCCACTTAGGAAGCCCATACATGTGTATCAATACATGTATTCATACAGACTTGAAAGCATTATTTTAGAGGCTATTTTTTCTACTGGGAATGAAAAAATGCTTTGTGTGTTTAAATGAAATTTTCATTAAAAATTTTTACTGGCTATGAAATATTCCAACATATGAATGTAATTAAACCTTTTGTTAAAAAAGCTGAGATATAATTGACATATTATATTAGTTTCAAGTATACAACATAACGATTTGATCTCTGTATTCATTGCAAATGATCACCACAATGTCTCATTAACATAAAGCACCACACACAGCTATGGTTTTGTGGGTTTTTTTGAAGAAAACTTTAAAAATTTACTCCCTTAGTAACACTTTCTTTTGAGGCCTATAATTTTGATTGGCAAACATCTGCTTAATCTCCTTCCTATAGCTTAGCCTTCAATTAGAGAGCTAAACATCTCCACTGTTGATCTCTAAGGAGATAAGCATGAGAAATGGCAAGACCCAGGTGTGTTAATGCTGTTTTACTAGTTATAGAACATTGAATGGGTTCCTTAATATTTGAGTTCCATTTTGTTCATCTGAGCAGAGGTTCAAAGTTAGGCATTTGAGGACAGACAACTGAGTTCAAATTCCAGCTTCATCTTTTACTAAGTAAACACTTAAAATGAATTGCTTAGCCTAAGACCCTATTTCATCACCTGTAAAGTGTAGAAATTAATGGTGCTATACATGAATATGTTGCTTGTAAAACATTTAACATAAGTGCCAACCATGTGGTATGCCCTCAATAACTCTTAGCTATTATTATTATTATTCTCTGTACAATGAAGATAAATAGAATCTGCCTTCTGCATTTTACAGGGACTTGGTGACTATCAGTTGAGATCACTTGTACTAAAGGGCCTTGACCTTTGTAAATTGCAAGTGATGACTGTGTAGAGAATAAGGGATGAATGTGCCTCCCAGAGAAACAGCAAAGCTTTCCAAGAACTTCTTTAAACTTAATCTCACAATCTTTTCTGCATTCAGTCTAAGCCTAGCTCTACCATTTCCATAGGACAGCTATAGGGACATACCTCTGTGTAGTTATTGCAATGTGTATTAATAGATCAACAGCACAGTAATTGAAAAAAGAAAGTGAAAGTGTTAGTCGCTCAGTGGTGTCCAACTTTTTGCGACCCCGTGGACTGTAGCCTGACAGATTCCTCTGCCCACGGAATTTTCTAGGCAAGAATACTGGAATGGGCTGCGATTCCCTTCTCCAGGCGATCTTCCTGATCCAGGGTTTGATCCAGGTCTCCTGCATTGCGAGCAGATTCTTTATCATCTGAGCCGCCAGGGAAGCAGATGTGGGCTAGGGCTTTGGGAATTTTCATTTTCCATTTTCCATTCTGTAAATTCTATTGAAGATTGAGCATTCACTCACATCCATGTAAAGGGAGAATCTGATTCACCATGTTTTAGGTACCTCATGGAAGGAGGCTTATTAAAAAACATCTAACCATCACTCCTGCTGGTGAAATAACCTATTCATGGAAGAAACTGTACTTTCCAGATGAAGTTATAATAGCAGTCTTAATGTCTTCTCTCACTGTCCCTTTCAGTTCAGTTCATTTCAGTTTAGTCACTCAGTCGTGTCTGCCTCTGAGACCCCATGGGCTGTAGCACGCCAGGCTTCCCTGTCCATCACCAAAACCTGGAGTTTACTCAAACTCATGTCCACTGAGTTGGTGATGTCATCCAACCATCTAATCCTCTGTTGTCCCCTTTACCTCCTGCCTTCAATCCCTCCCAGCATCAGAATCTTTTCCAGTGAGTCAGCTCTTTACATCAGATGGCCAAAGTATTGGACTTTCAGCTTCAGCATCAGTTCTTCCAATGAACATTCAGGACTCATTTCCTTTGGATTGGTTGGATCTCCTTGTTGTCCAAGGGACTTTTAAGAGTCTTCTCCAACACCACAGTTCAAAAGCATCAATTCTTCAGTGCTCAGCTTTCTTTATCGTTCAACTCTCACATCCATATGACCACTGGAAAAACCATAGCTTTGACTAGGTGGACCTTTCTTGGCAAAGTAATTTCTCTGCTTTTTAATATGCTATCTAGGTTTGTCATAGCTTTTCATCAAAGGAACAAGCATCTTTTAATTTCATGGCTGCAGTCACCATCTGCAGTGATTTTAGAGCCTCCAAAAATAAAGTATCTCACTATTTCCATTCTTTCCCCATTTATTTGCCATGAAGTGATGGGATCAGATGCCATGATCTTAGTGTTTGAATGTTGACTTTTAAGCCAGCTTTTTCACTCTCCTCTTTTACTTTCATCAAGAGGCTCTTCAGTTCTTCTTCACTTTCTGCCATAAGGGTGGTGTCATCTGCATATCTGAGGTTACTGATATTTCTCCCAGCAATCTTGATTCCAGCTTGTGCTTCATCCAGTCCAGCATTTCACATGATGTACTCTACATATAAGTTAAACAAGCAAGGTGACAATATACAGCCTTAATGTACTCCTTTCCCAATTTGGAACCAAATTTCTCTTCAAGAAAATCAGAGAAACCAAGGGAACATTTTATGCAAAGATGGGCACATTAAATGACAAAAATGGTATGGACATAACAGAAACAGAAGATATTAAGAAGCAGTGGCAAGAAGAACTATACAAAAAAAGACCGTAATGACCCAGGTAACCATGGAACATCACCAGATGGCCAACACCAAAATCAGATTGATTATATTCTTTGCAGCCAAACATGGAGAAGCTCTATACAGTCAGCAAAAGCAAGACCAGGAGCTGACTGTGGCTCAGATCATGAACTCCTTATTGCCAAATTCAGACTGAAATTGAAGAAAGTGGGGAAAACCACTAGACCATTCAGGTATGATCTAAATCAATCCCTTACGATTATACAGTGTGAGAAATAGATTTAAGGGACTGGATCTGATAGACAGAGTGTCTGATGAACTATGGATGGAAATTCATGACATTGTACAGGAGACAGGGATCAAGACCATCCCCAAGAAAACGAAATGCAAAAAAGCAAAATGGCTGTCCGAGGAGGCCTTACAAATAGCTGTGAAAAGAAGAGAAGTGAAAAGCAAAGGAGAAAAGGAAAGATATACCAATTTGAATGCAGAGTTCCACAGAATAGCAAGGAGAGATAAGAAAGACTTCCTCAGCAATCAATGCAAAGAAATAGAGGAAAACAATAGAATGGGAAAGACTAGAGATCTCTTCAAGAAAACTAGAGATACCAAGGAACACTTCATGCAAAGATGGGCTCAATAAACAACAGAAATGGTATGGACCTAACAAAAACAGAAGATATTAAGAAGAGGTGGCTAGAATACACAGAAGAACTGTACAAAAAAGATCTTCATGACCCAGATAATCATGATGATGTGATCACTCACCTAGAGCTAGACATTCTGGATTGTGAAGTCAAATGGGCCTTAGGAAGCATGACTACAAACAAAGCTAGTGGAGATGATGGAATTCCAGTTGAGCTATTTCAAATCCTGAAAGATGATGCTGTGAAAGTGCTGCACTCAATATGCCAGCAAATTTGGAAAACTCAGCAGTGGCCACAGCACTGGAAAAGGTCAGTTTTCTTTCCAGTCCCAAAGAAAGGCAATGCCAAAGAATGCTCAAACTACCACACAATTGCACCCATCTCTCACGGTGGTAAAGTAATGCTCAAAATTCTCCAAGCCAGGCTTCAGCAATACGTGAACCGTGAAATTCCAGATATTCAAGCTGGATTTAGAAAAGGCAGAGGAACCAGAGATCAAATTGCCAACATCCGCTGGATCACAGAAATAGCAAGCAAGTTCCAAAAACATCTATTTCTGCTTCACTGACTATGCCAAAGCCTTTGACTGTGTGGATCACAATAAACTGTGGAAAACTCTGAAAGAGATGGGAATACCAGACCACCTGACCTGCCTCTTGAGAAATCTGTATGCAGGTCAGGAAGCAACAATTAGAACTGGACATGGAACAACAGACTGTTTCCAAATAGGAAAAGGAGTACGTCAAGGCTGTATACTGTCACACTGCTTATCTAACCTTTATTTAGGGTACATCATGAGAAACGCTGGGCTGGAAGAAACACAAGCTGAAATCAAGGTTTCTGGGAGAAATATCAATAACCTCAGATATGCAGATGACACCACCCTTATGGCAGAAAGCAAAGAAGAATTAAAGAGCCTCTTGATGAAAGTGAAAGATGAGATTGAAAAAGTTGGCTTATAGCTCAACATTCAGAAAACGAAGATCATGACACCTGGTCCTATCACTTCATGGGAAACAGATGGGGAAATAGTGGAAACAGTGGCTGACTTTATTTTGGGGGGCTCCAAAATCACTGCAGATGGTGATTGCAGCCATGAAATGAAAAGACACTTACTCCTTGGAAGGAAAGTTATGACCAACCTAGACAGCATATTAAAAAGGAGTTACCTTACTTTGTCCATGAAGGTCTGTCTAGCCAAGGCTATGGTTTTTACAGTAGTCATGTAAGGATCGGAGAAGGCAATGGCACCCCACTCCAGTACTCTTGCCTGGAAAGTCCCATGGTCGGAGGAGCCTGGTAGGCTGCAGTCCATGGGGTTGCTAAGAGTCGGACACGACTGAGTCTTCACTTTCACTTTTCACTTTCATGCATTGGAGAAGGAAATGGCAACCCACTCCAGTGTTCTTGCCTGGAGAATCCCAGGGACGGGGGAGCCTGGTGGGCTGCCGTCTATGCGGTCGTACAGAGTCGGACCCGACTGAAGTAACTTAGCAGCAGCAGCAGCATGTATGGATATGAGAGTTGAACTGTAAAGAAAGCTAAGTGCCAAAGAATTGATGCTTTTGAACTGGTGTTGGAGGAGACTCTTGAGAGTCCCTTGCACTGCAAGGAGATCCAACCATTCCATCCTAAAGGAGATCAGTCCTGGGTGTTCATTGGAAGGATTAATGCTGAAGCTGAAACTCCAATACTTTAGCCACCTGATGCGAAGAGCTGACTCATTTGAAAAGACCCTGATGCTAGGAAATTTTGAGGGCAGGAGGCGATGGGGACGACATAGGTTGAGAGGGTTGGATGGCATCACTGACTTAACGGACATGAGTGGGTAAACTCCGGGAGTTGGTGATTGACAGGGAAGCCTGGTGTGCTGTGGTTCATGGGATCACAAAGAGCGACTGAACTGAACTGAACTGAACCATGATGGTGTGATCACTCACCTAGAGCCAGACATCCTGGAATGTGAAGTCATGCTTAGGAAGCATCACTATGAACAAAGCTAGTGGAGGTAATAGAATTCCAGTTGAGCTATTTCAAATCCTAAAAGATAATGCTGTGAAAGCGCTGTACTCTATATGTCAGCAAATTTGGAAAACTCAACAGTGGCCATAAGGCTGGAAAAGGTCAGCTTTCATCCCGATCCCAAAGAAAGGCAATGCCAAAGAATGTTCAACCTGCCACACAATTGCACTCATCTCACATGCTAGCAAAGTAACGTTTAAAATTCTCCAAGCGAGACTTCTATAGTACGTGAACAGAGAACTTCCATTGTTCAAGCTGGATTTAGAAAAGGCATAGGAACCAGAGATCAAATTGCCAACATCCACTGGATCATAATAAAAGCAAGAGTTCCAGAAAAAAAACATCTACTTCTGCTTTATTGACTATGCCAAAGCCTTGGACTTTGTGGATCACAACGAACTGTGGAAAATTCTTAAAGAGATGGAAATACCAGATCACCTTACCTGCCTCCTGAGAAGAAACAACAGTTAGAACCAGACATGGAACATTGTCCCTTTAAACATGCTCAATGAGGGTAATTCTATCCTTACCACTGGATATAATTTTTCTCTCCCTTATAGGTAATATAAAGCATTATTCTTTCTATTAGACTATCCAAACCAATGTATTACTAACCTAGCAGGTTACAGTCCATGGGGTTGCAAAGAGTCAGGCATGACTGAGCAACTATCACTCAATCTTTATTTAAAGATTAGAGTTCTCTCCTCCTCCGCCAGCTAGAGCTGGTCACAGGCAGGTGTCCAGCCCTCAGGAAGGAGGATGTGGTCAGCTTCTTCTTTCCTTGCTCATCTCTGCTCCTTCTTAATACCTGCTGGCTTTTACTCTTCCAGGAACAGAAGAGTAAGGAGGGGAGGAGAAGAAAGGAACAGTTACTTGGCTGGGATGGTTGTAAGATGGCATCACATTTTCTGGGACTGACAAGGTGTCTTTCAGATGCTTCCATGTATTCTTGGGCAGCCTCCTTGCTGGCCTGCAACATGAGCAGGCGTCACTCATCTGGTGACAGACCTAACTCCCCATTCAGACCTGGCTCTCCTGAGGCCCACTTCAAACTCCCTTTCCCTCTAGGAGTCCCAGCTTATCCTCCACTCACATCCCAGGTGTCCTCTGAGCAGGACTTAAAGTGGCTATAGGTTGGTTCTCTCTTGTGTGGCCCACAGCGGGTCAGTAGAAACACTCGTGCCCACTTTGCTCCAGTAAACTGAATGCAGACCAATCCTAATGACAGCACTCTTCACCGTTGCCAAAGATGCTCACCAATCCCTCTCTCCTGATCTTTAAGACTTCCAGGGCGAGAGTCAAGTCAGACATCAGGCCCCTGTCCGCACCCCCACTGACTCCCAGCTGTAGGGAACTGTTCATGGGTGGCCTTTTGAAGCCCTCCCTTCCCTACCCTTGATCCTTTGATGGGAATCACAGCACAGCTCTCACCAAGAAAATACTCCTCATGGAATCCACCCTCTGTTTTCACTTCTAGACCCTTTCATTTACTCCATTGGGTGAGGTGTTTGCTGCTGCTGCTGCTGCTACTAAGTCACTTCAGTCGTGTCCGACTCTGTGTGACCCCATAGACGGCAGCCCACCAGGCTCCCCCATCCCTGGGATTCTCCAGGCAAGAACACTGGAGTGGGTTGCCATTTCCTTCTCCAATGCATGAAAGTGAAAAGTGAAAGTGAAGTCACTGAGTCATGTTCAACTCTCAGCGACCCCATGGACTGCAGCCTACCAGGCTCCTCCGTTCATAGGATTTTCCAGGCAAGAGTACTGGAGTGGGGTGCCACTGCCTTCTCCGGGGTGAGGTGTTTAGCCTCATGAAACTGGTCTTTGTTATTTGATTGAAATTCTGCATCTTGGCACCTTACCTTGGAATTTCATATCTATTATATTTTGGCGGTTCATATGAAATTTGAATTAAGCATCTGGATAGGCCAGTGAAAACTGAATTGTCAGCTTCCTTTTTCATACCTTCAACATTAATGCCTACTCAACCAAGACAATTGCCTTTTCCAGGCAAGGCTGTCCATGTGGGAGTTGTAAGGAATACCACACTCATTAGGGAAGTACAGCTCACTGGTCCCCTGAGTTTTCTAAAGAAGAAATGTGTAATTTAAAATATCTGATCAAGAAAGCCCCAATTTGTGGGTTATAATAAAGAACTTTGTGGTTTTGATTTAAAACTTTGAAGATTTGTGAATTTGGTGGGGAGTATATTTGGATTCGGAGAAGGCAATGGCACCCCACTCCAGTACTCTTGCCTGGAAAATCCCATGGATGGAGGAGCCTGGTGGGCTGCAGTCCTGGGGTCGCTGAGAGTCGGGCACGACTGAGTGACTTCACTTTCACTTTTCACTTTCATGCATTGGAGAAGGAAATGGCAACCCACTCCAGTGTTCTTGTCTGGAGAATCCCAGGGATGGAGGAGCCTAGTGGGCTGCCGTCTATGGAGTCTCACAGAGTTGGACACAACTGAAACAACTTAGCAGCAGCAGCATATTTGGATTAAAGTCTCAAAACAGCAATAAGTGGGGATAGAAAAGTGACTAAAATTTCTACAGTAACAAATATTATTTTTAAAAAATTTTATCCATAAGGCAAAATCACAAATGACCCAAATATTTACATTGCTAAACTATGTACTACTACATTTCTTTGTGAATTTGGGGGGCACTAGAATTAAAGCAAACACTAAAATATTATGAACTCAAGAAAAAATAAGCTTGGGATTATCTGCCTTCAATTTCCAGATTCATAAAGGATCACTGTAAAAGTTTAAGTTGGCAGTGGTTACACTCCCTGTAAAGAGTCTATGTATGGTCCCAGGCCCTTGTTTCACAGAAGGATGCAGGTACCAGGCAGAGTGGTTAAGGCACTGGCCTTACGATCCAATGGATTTCTATCATTGTGGGTTTGAACCCCACTTCTGCTTCAAGTAGATCTGCTTTTCAGGCTTCCCTGATGGCTCAGATGGTAAAAAAAAAAAAAAATCTGCTTGTAATGCAGGAGACCTAGGTTTGATCCCTGGGTTGGGAAGACCCCCTGGAGAAGGACATGGCTACCCATTCCAGTATTCTTGCCTGGAAAATTCCATGAACTGAGGAGCCTGACAGGCTGCGCTCCATGGGGTTGCAAAGAGTCGGACACGACTGAGAGTCTAACACAATGCACACTTCACAGAAAGATAAAGTATACAGTCAAGGGACATAGTTAAAAAGAACCACCTGTCTCCAAAATTATTCAGTTAAAATTTGTGACTTAGTTATGGAAGCAAGTCCTAAAAGAAGAAAAATCTTTTGCTCCAGAAGTAAAATTGTCTACTAGAGAAACATACTTACTTCTATGTAGAAGACTGGCATTGTTGTGTTATTTCATTCAACAGAAGAACTTCCTGCCTAGTGGGAGAGAGCTGTGAAAAACCGTGAATGCTCCAACTGGCCACCTTTCCAGAATAGACTATTCCTCTGGAACCAAGACCAGCAAAAATCACTGTTATGCACATCACTCAGATCCAAACTAGGTGTAAGGACTAACCTTACAACCTGTTGCACAAGTGCCAAAGGAAGGCCCCTTTATATGTGAAAGTATTCTGTATACCGCTTCCTCAACGTGAGTGGTGAAGTAACGCTAAGGAACTTGGATAAACAATTTGGGGTGAGGAAAATGTCACCATATCACTTAGGCCTATTTTCTAGTGGAATATAACTATTTTGGTGAATTGATGAGCTGCTACTGCTCTCTGATATTGTGTGAGAGAAGTGTGGTACATTGTTTAGCTTGGAAAATTTCTACCTGTGTTATTATACATATTTTCATATCAATAGAGAAAATTACCATTAAAAACAATTTTGAATGAATTACAGTCATGGAGATCAGCCATGGGATTTCTTTGGAAGGAATGATGCTAAAGCTGAAACTCCAGTACTTTGGCTAACTCATGAGAAGAGTTGACTCATTGGAAAAGACTCTGATGCTGGGAGGGATTGGGGGCAGGAGGAGAAGGGGATGACAGAGGATGAGATGGCTGGATGGCACCACTGACTCGATGGACGTGAGTCTGAGTGAACTCCGGGAGTTGGTGACGGACAGGGAGGCCTGGCATGCTGCGATTCATGGGGTCGCAAAGAGTTGGACACGACTGAGCGACTGAACTGAACTGAACTGAGCTTTTCTTGTAATTTCTTCTTCATCTGTAATCCAGTATGGGCTCCTTCAGATTTCAAAACCAGATTACTTATATAGTAGATTCCACAGAGAAAATAAGAACAGAAAAGAGAGAATGTGAATAAAAATCTTATTGGTTACATTAAACCAAGAGCACGTGGAAATTGACAGAAATAAAACAGAATTGTCATTATCATTAAAAGCAGTACCGGTCACATCTTAACTGGGCAATAGCCTGATGATGAGTTGAGCTCTTCTGCTTAGGTGGCACCAACATTTACATCAAAAATTGGTAGTGCTATACAAGTCAAGAAGATTTTTACCAGCATCTCTGGATTAAAAGTATCAGTCACTTCCAGAAACAGAAAATAACTCAGAAGGTTGAGCAAGAGGTCAAGAAGTGAACACACGGTTCTTTACCCACTGTGACCTGCAGGGAAAGGGCGCCACACACCTTCCCCTCTCCACATTCCCACCAGGGAGGTGCCAGCTCTGTCTGCTTTCCTGCCTGATGACCCAGAGTCCTCCCTGCCCTTGTTCCCTCAGCTCCTCACCTCCACCAGGAGCTGCAACACCAGAAATGGAGCCTTCCCTTCAGATGAACCTAGGCCCTGACCTGCTTACAACAGGCCTGACTATGCCAAGATCGCCCCCATGCCCACCCACCCAGTAACCGTGCAACAGACTGGAGAGAGAGATGGAGGCTTTTTCATTTTTTACACCCATCAATTCACCTAGTCATTCAATTCAGTAAATATATATTGAGTCCCTGCCATGTGCCAAGCACTATGCTAGGCACTGAGGGAAGAGTGGAGAGCAAACAAATGTCCTGCTCTCATGAACGCAATTACGGTGGGTAACATGAGAGAGAGGCAAACGAGCACATATATATATTGTATGATCAGTGGAAGGAAGTGCTATGAAGAATAATTAAGTAAAATAAAGGAATACTGAGATGGAGATCGGAGAAGGCAATGGTACCCCACTCCAGTACTCTTGCCTGGAAAATCCCATGGACAGAGGAGCCTGGTAGGCTGCAGTCCATAGGATCGCTACGAGTCGGATACAACTGAGCAACTTCACCTTTACTTTTCACTTACATGCGTTGGAGGAGGAAATGGCAACCCACTCCAGTATTCTTGCCTGGAGAATCCCGGGGACGGGGGAGCTTGGTGGGCTGCCGTCTATGGGGTCACACAGAGTCGGAGATGGGACTTCTCCTTGGTATAAAGCAGTCAGAGAACGCCCTGGCAAGGTGACATCTGAGCGGAGCATGGGACCCGTCTACACACCACCTGTCTCATCCTCAGCCAGTTGCTCCTCCTCTGCTGCCACAACAGGTGACGGGCCCCGTGGTTCCCCACAACCCATGGTTTCCCAGCCACAGGCCTAGAACATCTGGCTTCTCTCCCCAGACTCAGCTGAAAAGCCAAACTGCAGGGCCTTGTTTGTTGAGCATCTGCCAGTGGGGCCAAATGATGCCATCCAGAAACTCAGAGCCTTTAATTCCCCTGAATGGACTTTGACCAGTGGTAGACAGGAAACTGGAGGTTACCAGGCAGATAAGCCCTCTCCCTTGCTCCCTCTGATGGACTGTTTGGCTGCACAGTTTTGCCATACAGCCAATCTAGAGTCAATCAGTGTGATCAAGCCTGCTTACTGGGTGTATGGGCTGGATCATGTTCTACAAAAAGATGTGGAAGTCTCCCATGAATGTGACCTTATTTGGAAACAGGGTCTTTGCAGATGTAGTCAAATCAAGCTGAGGTTATTAGGGTGGATCCCATTCCAATGCAACTGATGTTTTTGTAAGAAGAAGAAAAGACAGAGATGCACAGAATATGGTCATGTGCTGGTGGAATCAGAAATTGGAACGATGCATCTATAAGAGGAGAACATCGAGGATTGCCAGCCAACACCAGAAACTAGAAGAGGCAAGAAAGGATCTCCCTTACAGGTTTCAGATGGCTCATGGCCCTGCCAACATCCTTGATTTTGGATGACTAGCCTTCAGAATTGTGAAACAATCTATTTCTGCTGTTTTACAGGGTCCAGTTTGTGGTGCTTAGTTACAGCAGCTCTAGGAAACTAATACACAGAGTGACCAGCTATGTTGGGTTGTATCTCCCAAATAAAGCACTAACAGTCCTTGCCTGCAACTCTGTTTTCCAGAGAAACGTGACTATGACAATCAGAGACCTGAACAAAGTGAAGGATGATATTTGAGAGGTTATTTGAGGACAGAGATTATAGTAGAGAGAAGAGTTGATGCAAAGGCCCTGAGGTGGCAATGTACTTGATGTGTTAGAGAAACAAGAAGAAAGCCAGTGGGTTTGGGGAAGGAATAGGGGAAGGGTATCAAGGGATAAACTCAAAGAGGGAGCCAAAGACACTATCCCTGGAACTTTATAGCCCATAGAAAGGACTTAGGCTTTTTTTTTTTAACAATATATAATTGAACTGTAATTTACATTTAGATAGTAAAATTAACAAATGATAAGAGTATAATTTTACGAATTTTTTTATGTACTGCTACGGTCTGAATATATCTCCCCCTACCCCCCAGAACACATATGTTAAAATAACTCCCAAGGTGATGGTACTAGAAGGTGGAGCCTTTGGGAAGTGCTTAGGTCATGAAGGCAGATATTTAATTTATAAAAGAGGTCCAAGAATCTGCCTGCCAGTGGAGGAGACACAAGAAGCGTGGGTTCAGTCCCTGGGTCAAAAAGATCCCTGACGGAAGAAATGGCAACCCAATATTCTTGCCTGGGAAATTCCACGGACAGGATAGCCTGGTGGGCTACAGTCCATGGAGTCACAAAGAGCTGGGCACCACTGAGCAACTGAGCGCACGCGTGCGCACACACACACACACACACATGCACACACACACATGCACACACACATGCACACACACACACACATGCACGCACACGAGAGGTCCAGAACAGTTCCCTTGTCACCTTCTTCCTTGTGAGGGTACACTAAGAAGTCTGTACTCCAGAAGAGGGTACTCGCCATGTTTGTACTCTGATCACAGACATCTAGCCTCTAGAACTGTGAGAAATAGATTCCCATTAATAATTGGGCTGGCCAGAACACTCATTTGGGTTGTCTGTAGTAGTGTACCAAAAACCCAAACGAACATTTCGGCCAACCCAATATAAGCTACCCAGTCTCTGGTGCCTTGTTACCCCCAGATGGGCTAAGATACATGTGTTTAGCTTTGTGTGACCATCCATATCAAAATGTGGAATATTTCTATCACCCCAGAGAATTCCGTCCTGTCTTCCAGTCAATACAACCAATCCAAAAATGACTATTCTCATTTTTATCGCTGCAGACTTGTTTGACCTGCTTTTTAATATTAAATAAATGGAACCATATAGTACATACTACTTTTGCTTGAAATGATGCTTTTGAGATTCATCTAAATTGATATATATATATATAAATATATAAATTTCACTTTTTTTACTGCTGGGTAATATTTCATTTCCTGGATATATCACAATTTGTTACATATTCTCCTACTGATAAATATTTGGGTTATTTGCAGTTTAGGTCTGTAGTGAATGAAGCTGCTAAGGATATTTATGTTTGTTTTTTTTTTTTACGTATCCAATCATTTCTCTTGGTCTAAACCCAAGCGTGTACTTTCTGGGTTAATAGGGGTAGGTTTATATGAACTTTATTAATTTTACAAAGTGACTGCACCACTTCTCGCTCCTGCCAGAGATGCGTGATGGTCCCCTTCACCGCATATCCTCACCAGCACTTAGACTGTCGATCTCATTTTAGCCTTTCTGGTATGTGTGTAAAGTGATTTAATAATGGTTTTAGTATGCTATGTCCTGGCAACAAAGGGTAAGCTTCTTTTCGTCTGCTCATTCATCACTTAGACATCTTCTTTCTTGAAGTACTTGTTCACATCTTTTTGTCCATAATTTATGTTTCTGTTAAGGCCACATCCCATTCCCAAAGTCTGCATTAGTTATCTATCGTAGCATAACAAATTACTCTAAAACTCAACAGCTAAAACAGAAAACATTATTATCTCTCATCATCTGTGGGGAACCTGACGGCAGCTGAGCTAAGCTCTGGTTCAGGGCCTCAAACGGCCAGCGAACTGTTAGCTGGGTTGCAGTCATCACCAGGATGGGCTGGGGCCAAATATTACACTTTTTTTTTTAAGGCCATGCTGTGCGGCGTGTGGAATCTTACTTCCTCAAGCAGAGATGGAGCCCATGCCCCCTGCCTTGAGTGCCCAATGTCTTAGTCACTGGACCGCCAGGGAAGTCCCGAGACTGCACTTCTAAGCTCACTCACTTGAGCCTCATTGTGAGTTTATGCATGATTTTTGTTAGGCTGGTAAAATATTGAAAAGCTTAAGACACCCCACCACTCTCACTGACCTCTTGGTGCCCAGGATCTGAGGTTGAAACAGCACGTCTAAAGGGGTAGATAGTGGGAAAGACAGACTCGAGCTCCCCCAATTAGGTGTGGGAGTGGGGCAAGGAAAGAGGGTTAATAATCTAAAAATACTCAGGCTCAAAGAAATGTAACTGTTTGAAATGAATCACTTTTATCAAGCTCCCACTCTCACCAGCAGCTTAAAAGAATAACAGCAAAGTGTTTCTAGGCTTCTTTAAATGCTCATTTGATCAGCAATTTCACCTGTGGAAATTTATATCAAAATTAGAATCCACAATGTAGAAAACATTGTGTACAAAGATGCCACTGAAGCATCATTTATTAGAAGTCTAAATTGTGGAACTATTAAAGAAAATACCTATTCCCTCAAAAGAATTCCCTCAAATTAAAAGTAGTCATTGTAAGCGCTTAAGTAGTAGTGTTATAGGAAATGCTGAAATTGTAATGTTAGGTGGAAAACGATGAAAATCATTACAATGTGATGGTATTTATTTACGCACAGAGGAACAGATTGGAAAGGAAAAGTATAGTACATGAGTTAGAAATAATAGGGTAATTCCCCCCACTTCCAAAATTTTCTGTTTATTTTTAAAATTTCAGACATCTAAAAATAACAGTTGCCATCCCTATTGTAAACAATGAATTTGATGAAATATAAGCGAAACAAATTACCTTATTTTTCCTTTATTTATTTATTTTCCTCAGCTTTCTCATTTGAAAATGTTCAAGCCTACAGAAAAGTTGGGAGACTAGAACATAAATGCCTGAATATTTTTCACCTGGATTTACCAACTGTCGTCCCATTTGTTTTCTCTCTCTTTGTATAATATGCACACATATTTTCAACCATTTGAGAGTAAGTGGCAGACACTTTAACACCGTGGTCTTAAATACTATCACAAGGATCATCTCAGAGCAATGACATTCTTCTACCTTCTACAGTTACCACATTTGAGAAATGTAACATTGTTCTATCCTATTAACCGATATAAAGTTTATATTCAAATTTCCCTAGTAGACCAAAAATTCATTTTTGTCTTTTGCTTGTTTGTCTCTGTTTTTCACAAGATTCAAATAAGGGTCACAAATTGCATTTAGTTGTTATGCGTCTTTAGTTTCTTTTGATCTAAAACAACCCCCTCAACAGTGATTTTTTTTTTTAATTCTTTCATGACATTGGCTACTTTAAAGACTCTAAGCCAGTTATTTTGCATAACATCCTTCAATTGTCTGACTCTTTCCTCATGATTAGAAATGACTTGAATTTCTTGGCTATACTCAGTAATCTTCTTTTTCATGGAAAGATTTTACTCTTTCTCATGTCCTGTGAAAATAGGAAAATCTTTCATGTGTTTGTTAGAGATCAACCGGAGATTTTGTTTCGGTGCAGTATTAGTTGCACTCAGGTATGTATATCTGAATTTCATAATTTTGTCCTCCAGAAAATAGTAATTGAGAACAAGCAGCTTAAGAAATCTGAGCACTTGAGAGCCAGTATAAGTAAACTCTAAGTCCCGCAGCAGAAAGAAGGGGTCCGTCTGCTTTTTAACCACCCATGTGCTAAGTCACTTCAGTTGTGTCCAACTCTTTGTGACCGCATGGACTATAGCCCACCAGGCTTCTCTGTCCATGGGATTCTCCAGGCAAGAATACTGGAGTGGGTTGCCATGCCCTCCTCCAAGGGATCTTCCCAACCCAGGGATCAAACCTATGTCTCATGTCTCCAGCATCGGCAGGCAGGTTCTTTACCACTAGCACCACCTGGGAAGCCCCTGAACCACCCATGGCTAATCTATATAAAAGGAATGTTTCCTATTCTTTATTTCTTTATATTTGCCAGGTTGGTCTGTAAACCAAACAGGGAGTCAGTTGGTCATACATTTCAAGATACTAGGGCAATGGCACCCCACTCCAGTACTCTTACCTGGAAAATCCTGTGGACGGAAGAGCCTGGTGGGCTGCAGTCCATGGGGTCGCAAAGAGTCGGACACCACTGAGCGACTTCCCTTTCACTTTTCACTTTCATGCATTGGAGAAGGAAATGGCAACCCACTCCAGTGTTCTTGCCTGGAGAATCCCAGGGACAGAGGAGCCTGGTGGGCTGCCGTCTCTGGGGTCACACAGAGTCAGATACGACTGAAGTGACTTAGCAGCAGGACACAGTCCTAAAGGATAAAATCATTTCCTTAGCCACTGTTCAAGTGGTAACAGTGTGTGTGCCTTCAACAATGTTTTTAGAACTTTCAAGTCCTGAAAATACCTGACTTCTGAACTAAGCAAGCAGAATCTAGGCAAAGGAAAGTCTAAATTTGCTTTATAAGCTCGCATGCTACGGCTGAAAATAAATCACACAAATTCATATGCATAAGGGCCATGGCAAAGATGTTGAGTTCATGATAAGGTCCTCTTACTTGAGACTTACAAGTCTGGGACCTACTGCTAGAAAAGGCCTTCTGAATGCATCCGAGGCACTGGCTTAACCCCAGGGATGATACAATTGTTTGAGCCTGTGCCATCACTCTTACCTCATTTGCTCATAACAGCTACTGATAATTAATCACAGGATTCTTTCCTAGTAGCCTGGACACTACCCCAGAAAACTTCCCAGCACAGTACTACAAGCAAATTAATAATAATTTGAAGTCAGCACGTAAGATAAATCTTCACAACATTTAAGAAGATTTTTTTTTGAAATCCCATCTAGTTTTTGGCTTCTCAACTTCACCTGCACATGAATGGCAAGAACCTGGAACAATGGTTCTTATGAGTGACCTGCAGATAACTGACAAGCTTGTAATCAGAGCATGTTGACAAGGTGATCCAACAAGGGAAGGAACGGAGAGTGTATTAGGGTTGACTCTTTGCTGTGACATATTGGACTCAAACTCTGTAATAGCTGAATCACAATAGAAGTTTATTTCTTGAAATAATCATGGAATAATTGAAATAGTCATGAAATAATCCAGATTGGTTCTGGGTTGAGGGGATGGGAGTGTGTGAGCTTCATTCCATGGTATGATTCCATTTATAGGACATTCTGGAAAAGGTTACACTAGAAAGACAGAAAACAGACCCAAGATTGCTAACAGCTGAGTATAACTGGGGATTCCTTGACTACAAAAGAAACGCTTGAGATAATGATCCTATTCTGTATCTTGAGTATGATAGTAGCCATACAACTGTATGTTGTATGAACTGAACACTAAAAACTGTGCGTTAAAGAAGATGATTTTAAAGTTGTATGTAAACATATACTTGGCCTTGTCACACAGCATGTGGAATGTTAATTCCCTGACCAGGAATCTAACCCAAGTCCCTTGCTTTGGAAGCACATAGGCTTAACCACCGGACCACAGGGGAAGTCCCTGTTTCTAGATTTTTTTTTGATTGTGCAGGCATGGGTGTCCCAACCACTGCATTGTTAAAAGTGGTCAACTTTGTATTAATTGTAGAAGATAGGGGAAAAAAATTGTTTATTGAATCAACTTTGGCCAACCTAATCAGCTATTTTAGTAATAAGTGTATATTTGAGCCAAGCAGATGGAAATGGTGTAAACTGAGGAAAATGAAGGTGAATATATGGGCAAAGTAAACACACACAAAAAAGGCTTGTTTCTTTTTTAAAAACATTTTTATTGAGGCATAGTTGATGTACAGTATTTACAATATTATATTAGTTTCAGATGTATTACATAGTTTTTCAAATTTTATAGACTGGGACAGTGCTGGCCCACTGGCAGGCACAGCTGGGTCCTGGGGTCTGGCTGCAGGGCCCAGTGGTCCCACAGCTGGTGACAGGCTGGCTCCTGACATACCTGCCTGCAGGGTCTGGGGCACCCCAAAGCTTGCATTGGTCTACTGGTGAAAGGAGCCAGATCCCAAGGCAGCTATCTAAAGGGCCCAGAGTGTCTCAAGGCTAGTGTCGGTCTGCTGGTAGGTAGGGCCAGGGCCCAGCCAGACCCAGAGCTGGTGCTGGACTTCTGGCAGGCTGTGGGGCTGTGGTTGTCCTGGGGCTGGGGTCTGTCGAGGCTGGTTTCGAGCAGGCTTGCTGGTGGGCAGGGCCAGGACCCAGGGAACATGGGGGCTGACATCTGCCAGCTGGAGGGTGGAGCTGGTTCCCAGGGTCTCTGGCTGCAGGGTTCTGGGCATCCTGGGTTTAGCGCCTGCATGCTGGTGTGTGGGGCTGCATCTTGCGCCCTCTGGTGGGCAGGGCCATGTCCAGGTGCGGCTGTGGGCTCAGCCTGTCTGTTCGTAGAGGGGGCTGTCTCCTCATCTAGTTGCTTGGCCTGAGGTGTCTTTCAATGCTGGTGTCCCCAGGTTGGTGAGCAGCGAGGCTAGTAAGCTAGAGGGAGGGCTCCAAAGTGATGGTTGCCTGCCCCAGTGTCCGTGTAGTAGAACAGCTCCCAGAAACGGCTGTCACCAGTGTCTGTGTATCCAAGGCGAGTTCTAATTGCTCGCTGCCTCTCTAGGAGACTCTTCAAGATCAGCAGGTAGGTCTGACCCAGGCTCCTTTCAAATTACTGTTTCTCCTCCTGGGACCCGGAACATGTTAGAGTTTATCTGTATCTTTTAAGAATGGAATCTCTATTTCCCATAGCCTTCTGGGTTTCCCAAAAGCAAGCTCTACTGTGGAGGGGGGTGCAGCAGAGAGGGGGTGAAGCGGGACTCAGACCCTAACTCCTTGGGAAGAACCTCTGCAATTATAATTATTCTCTGTAATTGTAATTACGGGTGGTCCACCTGGAGCTATGAGTCAACTATGCCACAACTCTGTCCCACCTACCCATCTCATTGTGGTTCTTTCTTTACATCTTTAGTTGTAGAAGATCTTTTCTGGTAGGTTCCAGTCTTCTTAATCAGGAATTTTTCTGTTAATAGTTGTAATTCTGGTATGCCCATGAGAGGAGGTGAGCTCAGGGTCTTTCTATACCACCATCTTGGGAACTCGCCAAAGTCTTGTTTCCAACCTAATCCCACCTTCTTATTAATGAGGCGCCATCTACGCATCCATCTGTCTTCATTTCCTAAATCTCAGGGTGAGTTTGTCCATTTTGTTCCTTTGCTACCAGATTGAATTTTTTAAAAAAAATTTTATAAATGCCTTATAAATTATGCCAATTTAAAAATAGAGGCTAAAAATCATTATAATGTGATGAAATATTCTCTGATGACCTATTATTAATCACAATTATGATACTCTAGATTGTAATATACAGTTATTTAATAACAGAAAAATAGCATCATAGTTTTATTTCTAGATCACTAAAAGAATGCTCATTTAACAGTTAAACTCCAGCATTTCAAGAGATCTTAAAATAAATGTATATTTAACATGATTATGACCTTGTCTGAATTTATCCATTACATTATGGTTTTTATTATATTACTCGAGCAGCCAGTTCACATGTAACAAGTTTGTTTTTTTTCCTTATGGGAATAAACAATTACCCAAAGGCAGAAAGGTATTAAAAGCACTGGATAGTCATCCATCAGACTTTATTTGGCCCATGTCCTACCATCCTAGTTGAGTATTTAGTCAGAAAGATCACAGTTCCCTGAGGAAGGCCTTTGTCATACAATGACTCAAGGTTATGTGAAGGTCTCTCACAGGGCAGCTTGGTGAGCTTCCTAGCCAGACTTTGTGTCTCTGGGCTTTCTAAAAAGTTAAAACTTAAAATACACTGTGGATTTCAGAGGTCTCTACTGTGGTCTTCATACTAGAGCTTGCACAGGAATTGCAGGAGTAGAGTACGTTAGACAGTTTTAAGGGGAGTGATTTCCAGCCCCTCAGAGTCTGTATTACTTCTGCTTAAATCTGATCTGCCTGAGCACTTATGCTTGATCAAGGCATTGTGCCTAGTCTTTCCGAGCTCATCACTCCCAGGCATCTCTCTCCTACTTCCTAAAATAAGGCAGACCTCTCACCCATCTGGAGTCCTGCCAGCGGGCCTGATTTCAGGCTGTGAGTGCCTACAGGGACACTGCCTTGATCAAAGCACTGGTTTGTGTCCCCGCTGTGTGATTTCAAGAAAGAAGAGATAAACATTCCATGATTATCTGCTGATCAGTATTACATTTTCAAGTCTCTAGAACATGTATCAGAAGTGAGTTAGTGTTTTATATTTTCTTGTACAGTCATCCAGACTCATAAGAGAAAATTTGTGATAAGCTACTACATAAACAAAATTTGACACTATATATTCATTTCTTACTTGGATGCATTTCCTGCTTGTTCTTGCTCAGCCACTTTCTACCAGTTTATTCTACCCTATGATGTACTTATCAGATATCAGCTTAACAAGAATATTTGTGGATTCTACTGTAAACAGTCATTAATATGATTTTCATAAATTCAACATGTAAAAATGGCCAATCATTTGTTGTTGCTGTCAAGTTCCACAGAATCTTACCATATTTTAGCAATAAGTGATACATATCTACTAGTATATGGACTAATTAAAAAGGAAAAAGGATCCATCTGTCTCATTAAGATATATAGTTCCAGTAACACTTTATTTATTATGATAATCAGTATCAATTTTAATAATGCATTTATGTCATTATATTTAGTTGCTTACTAATAATGGTGATGATAATTTAATCCAGAAGAAAGAGTTAACACTTGGCTTTACCATTTCAGGAAGCAAATATTTTACATTTCATCTTATACATAATTTTTGTTGCAGGAAAGTATGATAAAATGATTCACTTTTTAAACTTTCAAATATCAAAAAATTCAATGGGTAAAGTAGACATACAAGTTAAAGGGGGAACAAGAATGTAAATTTTCCTAATGTTGAAAAAGAGACTTCATATTTTTATTGAGATATAATTGACATATACTAGGTTGAAGTGTATGACATAATGACTTGATATTTGCATATGTTGTGAGCTGATCACCACAACAAATCTAGCTAACATCACCATACATAGTTAGAAATTTTTTCTTTTGTTCAGAACTTTTAAGATCTACTCTTTTAGCAACTTCCAAATATGCAGCACAGTACTATTAAACAGAGTCACCATACTGTACATTATATCCTCATGACTTATTTCATAACTGGAAGTTTATACCTTGTGATCAACCTCATACATTTTGTCTTACCCTGGCTTCCCACCTCTGGCAACCGCCAATCTGTTCTCTGTATCTATGAATTCAGGTTTTCTGAGATTTCACGTAAAAGTGAGATTTTACAGTGTTTGTCCTTTTCTCTGACTTTTATCACTTAGCATAATGCCCTCAAGGTCCGTCCATGTGTCATAAATGGCATGTTCATATGGGTTTGGGGGGTTTTTTCATATGGTTTTAAGAGTAGTGACAGTGCATATAAAATTGCTTTGCTATTCAGATTATATTATCTACATTAAAAAGAGTTGTAAAGTCTCAGTGCAGGCTATCCCAAAATATACCATGATGGCACATTGATTATTTTGAATTATATTGTTTGAGAAACAGTTGGTGCAAGAACACTCTGACCCTCCTTCTCTCTGTCTCCTTGGAAGCAGGAAATAAATCTCTCCTGTGAAATGTGCGCTCCCTGCCTCTGGAGGTAGAGACACAGCCTCAAGGCTAGAGAAAGCCTGTACAAACAAACCTGGTTGCTTTTTTTTGCTAATTTATTACCCTAAACCCAAACTCTGTTTAGATTCTTCACTGACTAAGAATCCAAGCCTAAATTCCTTTGTCCTGTCCATTCTGTACAAATTTGTTGTTTCTTTGTCTAAAAAGTATCAAAGCTGCCTGCTTTGGTCACTTGTTAGGTCCTGTTTCTGTAAGATTCCATTTGTATGAGTGAAATCTGCTTTGCTTTTTTTTTTTTCTCCTGTTAAGCTGTCTTATGTCAATTTAGTTACTAGATTAGTCAAAAAAAAAAAAAACCAACAACAACAACCAAGAAGGGTAGCAGGGAAATTTCCCTCTTTCCAACAGAGTGGAGCAATAAATAGGTTTTTGTTAAAAGCCTCAGTATTATAATAGGACTACAGCCTTTGCTACTATATAAATTTATGAGGAAAACTTTCAGATGTTAACATAAAATGTTTGAGAAGGCACATTGTTTTTCAAAACTATTTTAGGGAGTATATAAGCCAAAAAATTCACTACTCTAATGAGATAAGATCAATGGCCCCAGTGTTCTGTTCCCAGATCTATTATAAAATTAAGCATTTCTTTCACTTTCTTCATTTGTCTTTATTTCTCTAAATATAAAATGGAAATAATAACTCTCCTCTTGGCCAGAGATGTCTGCAGAATTCTTGCCAAAAGAAAAATCCCCTGTGTAATAGAAAGTCGCATTGCTTGTTAATTTACTTGCAAACTACTGACAGATTAGAAATAAAAACATTTACTACCTTGTTCTTTTTTAATATTTGTTAGAAGTTATTGCAGAAGAATCTGAAAATAAATGACCATCCACTATCCAAGAGTTCTAACAAGAAAGGTAATTCAGAATCTCAGAGCTGGACTTGCCTCATAGTGCAGTGGATAAGAATCTACCTGCCAATGCGGGGGACACGGTTTAGATCCCTGGTCCAGGAAGATTCCACATGCCTCAGGGCAAGTAAGCCCGTGTGCCACCACTACTAAGCCATGCTCCAGAGCCCGTGAGTGGCAACCCAAGATCGTGCGCCACATCTGCTGAAGCCTAGAGAAGCCACCACAATGAATAGCCTGAGCTCCGCAGGGAAGAGTTGAGCCCACTCCCTGCAACTGGAGAAAGCAAAGAAAAAGCAGCAAAGACCCAGCACGGCCCAAAATCAATTAATTAATTTTTTAAAAAAGACTCTCAGAGCTTTAAGACAACCATTTCTAACTTTATCTTTTAAAATGTCTATTCCCTTTATTGTCTTAACATGACTATTTTACATAAATAAACACATCTGTTGAAAACAACAAAAATGTGAGACAAGCAGATACAAGAATTTTTAAAAGTTCATATTCCTAAATCTCTTTTGATGAGAGTTTTTAATAGTTTTCTATAAGTTTATAGATATACAGTTTGCCCATACTTCAGTTTCTGTTCTCATTACTGAGTGATACTAACCTTGGTTCCTTCACTAAAGAAAAGGAATATTATTTTATTCACACATTTAACAAAAAATTTATTTCTTGTGGATTTAGCCTGTGCTAAATCACTGGCTAGGGCAGCAATATTGCTGTGTGTGGGAATGTAAACTATGCAGGATTGGGAGTGAAAGAGGAGATTAATACAATATCTTGGCACTTACATAGTCTGGAAGCAGATCTGGACATTCTGGAAAGAAATTGAATGGCTGTATAGCTATTTATATCAGTCACTAAACGTCTTTAAGTAACTATTAACACTAAACATTTCTGGGAGTAATTATCCAGGCAGTGAAGACAACCACAGAAATAGAACAAAGAGAAAAAAATGTCACGTGAAATTCGGCCTAAATCAAAAATCCAGTCTCTGCTTAATGATGATGGTGTCTGAGCTCACATTTACAACACAACACAACACAATATCTTAGTTATGCAGTAAAAGTAAAAATGGTAATTGATGCTGGCATCAGCCAGCTTTGGACTAAATAACTTCTGGCGTTGTTTCCAACAGGCTTGCATGGGAAGGCTACACTCTGAGCACAGAATTAAGAGAATTCAGTTACGTAATTGGTGATTGTTTACTGGCGTCAAAGTCTTTCCCCACCAGTAGATAAAACCACTAATCCAACCAAGAATTAGAATTTTCTTGCTTCTGATGGGAAACACTTTCCATCTTGCAAGGGTGACAGTGAAGGGTAGGACAGGGCAGAAAAAAAGGTTGCTAACCATCTAGGCACAACTTGACAGTCTTTGGACAAGTTCATTAATCTTTGGCACCTCCAGCAGAGGGCAGGCAGGTATAGGGAAAAGAAAAGAAACAGACCTTTCTCTGTTTCATTTACTGGTGTCCGAGCCTTGAGCAGGAGAGTGAGACCATAAAACTGAATGTGAGAACTGAAACTGCAAAGCCATCTTCACTACCTATACATTAATATTCACAATATGACTGTTCCATGACCTTCAACATTTTTGTCAGAACATTTAAACTTTCTCACTATCAGTTATAAATGTGTGGGGAAAAGAAAGAATAGTAAAGGTATCATTTATTTAGTATATTATGATGTGAAACATTAGATACATTGAGAGTTAAAGTGTTTCATTTCTATGTAAAAAAAAGATTATCAAGAGCACAGCGCTTACTTTCTTGTTGTAGAACTTACAATAAGAAATGAGTATCTTTTCTATGTTTTGGCTCATCTCTAAATTTGAATCAGCCTGCAGCATGGCGTCCCTTGCACTTTCAGTATCAGTATCATCAAGAGTTCCTTGAACAGCAACTCTGAAAAGATAGGTTACACACTGTTTCAACCACTAGCCTCAACTCAGGTACCAAACCAATTGCCTTGAATGTGTCTCCACCCAGCCCTGCCCAGACGCCACCTGCTGACTCCCAGCCCAACCACCCATGACTAACTCCTCTGCAACTGACCCTTCACACCCCAAGGGCTCAGATCCTTGGGGAACTCACTGGACTGTGCTCATTTAGGTAGTGGCCACCTGCCTGTCAGGTTTCTATTGAACTCAGCTTTTTTTCCTTTTTTTAAATCAAAATAAACTTTCCTCTCAAGACGTTTTTTTGTGGGGACTTTGACACACAAATTTGTATAGAAATATCAGAAGAAATAGCTGGCCAACCAGAAAATGCCTGTGTCTGTAGAGGAGAATTTGGGGGTGGGGGTAAGGGGATAGAACAGGCAAGAGATGTTTTTTTGTTGTTATGAGCCATGACTTTTAAATTCTGTACGTCTATTACTTTGCTACAAACAGAAATTCAAAAGGGAAATAAAACGGCAGGCTTATTTCCTCTGAAATAGGGTAACAATATTTGATTAAATTAGATAAGTAATTGTGGAGCACTTATTATATGCCAAGTGTTGTGCTGGGCATGAGGAAAACAAATCAGAACAGAATGAACCCGCCTGGAAACAGGCCACAGTGACCTGAATCCTTCAAGTGGCCTCTTAGTGGCCTTGTGGAATGAAATCCAATGTACTGCTTCTAACTGTTACAGTCAGAATGTAGAAACAATTTGGGCAAGGTATGTATGCAAAGTCAAGCGTCTCAGGAAAAAACGTGTAAGATTCAGTTGACAATATCCAAGAACTGAGGGATGTGTTTCCAAGCCCAGATTTATTTATAGCTCAGATTCACTGAGAAGTTCTAGTGTTACTCAGTGGAGTCTCCTGACAATTACTCTCTTGATGATGAGTAAGTTTTCCTTGCCATTTATTAAGTTCTTGCTGTGCTCATATCCTGCTAGTTTTAATTCTCTCATAGAAAATGGAACATTTATCTTGCCATAATAATGCTTAATTGAATATATGCCTGCCCATTGCAGCAAACAGAAAGGAAAGGCTTATGTTATTATGACTACATACTATAATTCTTTAGTCTTTCATACCAACAAATTCTGAGAACTTGAAACATATACTGATACGTAATGGCTTTTTAAATAATTTAAACAGTCCTAAAATATTAAAATATGTTTCTCACATAAGAGAAAAGACAGAATCTCTAGAGGAGTTTTGAGTCAAATCTCACTTCAACTTTTATGTATTTATCAGCTCCTCTTTTTTGCAGTCTTTCTCATGTGGCCCCACATTAGCATTACCTGGGAGCTTCTGAAAAACCAGCACCCTGGACACACCCCAGTGAGATTCTGATTTACTCAGTTGCGGGAGGAGCCTGGCCATGTGCATTTGTTTAATATGTCCAGAGATGGTTCTAATTTGTAATTAGGGTTGAGCACTATCGCCTGTCACTTCAAGCGGTTCTCGAAGTGTGGTCCCTGGGCCAGCAGCATCAGCACCATCTAGGAAATAGTTACGAATGCAAATTCTCAGGCCCATTCCACCCCAGTGAATCCAAATTCTGGGGTGGAGCCCAGTAATCTGCATTTTAACAAACCCTCCATGTGACTTTTGCACTGTCAAGTTTGATCCATTAGACTGAAAAGAATATTAAAAACCAGAATGCCAGGAGAATGGAGTTAATGAATGAGAGATCATAGAGCTAGGTGGGCTCTCTTCCTGGGGTGTAGGAAGCTCTGTTGTAGTGTGGGTGCAAGTGCAGGCCTTGCTGATGAAGATGCTTTTTTTAATAATAAGCTGACTCAGTACAGATCACACCTTGGTGAAGTGAGTCACACTAGGAAACTAGCCTGAACCTGTTATACTTTTTTGTATCAGATGAGGGAGATTCTTGGGGAGAGAAAAGGAATATTCATTGGAAGGACTGATGCTGAAGCTGAAACTCCAATACTTTGGCCACCTGGTGTGAAGAACTGACTCGCTGGAAAAGACCCTGATGCTAGGAAAGATCAAAGGCAGAAGGAGAAGGGGACGACAGAGGTTGGATGGCATCACCGACTCAATGGACATGGGTTTGAGCAGGCTTCAGGAGTTGGTGATGGACAGGGAAGCCTGGCGTGCAGCAGTCCATGAGGTCACAAAGAGTCGGACAAGACTGAGCAACTGAGCTGAACTGGAAGTCTTCTGAGGCAAAGATAAGGTCATCCATCTCATCCCTGGATTGTACTTGCAGAATAAACAAATGCTGAGTTTCTGATCATTTTATAGGGTTTCCAGCTTCCCAGTGAGGTGCTCCAAGAGCTGCCATGTCCCTTTTGGACAGGATTTTAAATTCTTCTCATTATCAAGGAGTACAGGGTGAGGTTCCACCATGCAGTTTTTGCTAAAATAATAACTGTGATAATGCAATATAAACGAAATCAGGTAGTTCAACTCCTGCTGAGTGGACCCAGTACCTTGGAAATGGGAAGATTTCTTCCTTCATATGGTCTCAAGATGAGGATTATACATATTTATTGGAAGATTAAGGTCACGCTAATTATTTTTAAGTTGATCTCCAATCTTGGAGAGAACCTAATTTAGTTGTTGGGATTAATTAACATCTCTAACCATCTCAGAAGATTGTATTAGCAGGGACATTTGGAGTTGAGTTTAGAATCTAGAGCATAGTGCTCAGCATATTCTAAAGATAGGGAAGACAGCTGCTCAATCCATCCATCATGATTAATATGGTGAGTGCTATACTCATTATAATCAAAATCTACAGAGGAAATATTCTTCTGGAAATGTCAGAGGCTCATTAAAGCTGGTTATGAGCAGGAGAAAATAAGGGTAGGACTCTACCTGGATAGTTTGCCAGCAAATTTTAAACTAAATGCAATATTTAATCCTGTTGTGTCCTTCTGGGACTGTATAGATAAGGCCAATCATAGGTCTGGGGAACTGGCCACAGAATTATTTGTTGCTTTAATGATTTTAGCCCAGTAGGTTTTCCCAGCTGGAGTTGGCAAGCGAGAGAACTAGATTTCCTTAAGGCAGGAATGAGTAACATTTAACACAAGGAAGCCTCTCTATTCAGGGTAATCTCATTGTCATGATAAATTGGGAAATATGCTCTTAAACATCTTCTGTAACAAGTTTATCAAATTTACATAGGCTATTATTTACATATTTAATAAATGTGCTTTTTTACTTTATTTTTTTATTGAAGGATAATTGCTTTACAGAATTTTGTTGTTTTCTGTCAAACCTCAACATGAATCAGCCATAGGTATACATATATCCCCTTCTTGTTGAACCTCCCTCCCCATCCCACCAGCCCAGGTTGATACAGAGCCTCTGTTTGAATTTATTAGCCATACAGCAAATTCCCATTGGCTATCTACTTTGCATATGGTAATGTAGTTTCCATGTTACTCTTTCCATACACCTCACTCTCCCCCCACCATGTCCATAGTCTATTCTCTATGTCTGTTTCTCCATTGCTGCCCTGTAAGTAAATTCTTCAGAACCATTTTTCCAGATTCTGTATATATGCATTAGAATAAGATATTTATCTCTTTCTTTCTGAATTACTTCACTCTGTATAATAGGTTCTAGGTTCATTCAGTTCATTAAAACTGACTCAAAGGCATTCCTTTTTATGGCTGAGTAATATTCCACTGTGTATATGTACCACAACGTCTTTATCCATTCATCTGTTGATGGGCATCTAGGTTGCTTCCAAGTTCTAGCTATTGTAAATAGTGCTGCAATGAACAATGGGATACATGTGTCTTTTTCGATCCTGGTTTCCTCAGGGTATATGCCTAGGAGTGGGATTGCTGGGTCATATGGTGGTTTTATCCCTAGTTTTAAAAGGAATCTCCATACCATCTTCCATAGTGGCTGTATCAATTTACATTCCCACCAACAGTGCAAGAGCGTTCCCTTTCCTCCACAGAGTCTCCAGCATTTATTGTTTGTAGACTTTTTGATGATGGCCATTTTGACCAGTGTGAGGTGATAACTCATTGTAGTTTTGATTTGCATTTCTCTAATAATGAGCAATGTTGAGAATCTTTTCATGTGTTTGTTAGCCATACGTATATCTTCTTTGGAGAAATGTCTGTTTAGGTCTTTTCCCCACTTTTTGATTGGGTTCTTTGTTTTCCTGGCATTGAGTTGTATGAGCTGCTTGTATATTTTGGAAATTAATCCTTTGTCAGTTGGTTCATTTTCTATTATTTTCTCCCATTCTGAGGGTTGTCTTTTCACTTTGCTTACAGTTTCCTTTCCTGTGCAAGAGCTTTTAAGTTTAATCAAGTCCCACTTGTTTACTTTCGTTTTTAATTTTCGTTACTCTAAGAGGTGGGTCATTACTTTAGTAGCGTGTGAGATGAGTGCAATTGCGCGGTAGTTTGAGCATCCTTTGGCGTTGCCTTTCTCTGGGATTGGAATGAAAACTGACCTTTCCTAGTCCTGTGGCCACTGCTGAGTTTTCCAAATTTGCTGGCATATTGAGTGCAGCATCATCGTTCAGGATTTGAAATAGCTCAACTGGAATTCCATCACCTCCACTAGCTTTGTTCATAGTGATGCTTTCTAAGGCCCACTTGACCTCACAATCCAGAATGTCTGGCTCTAGGTGAGTGATCAACCATCGTGATTATCTGGGTCATGAAGCTCTTTTTTGTACAGTTCTTCTGTGTATTCCTGCCACCTCTTCTTAATATCTTCTGCTTCTGTTGCTGCTGCTGCTGCTAAGTCACTTCAGTCATGTCCGACTCTGTGCGACCCCAAGGACGGCAGCCCACCAGGCTACTCCATCCCTGGGATTCTCCAGGCAAGAACACTGGAGTGGGTTGCCATTTCCTTCTCCAATGCATGAAAGTGAAAAGTGAAAGTGAAGTCGCTCAGTCGTGTCCAACCCTCAGCAACACCATGGACTGCAGCCTTCCAGGCTCCTCCGTCCATGGGATTTTCCAGGCAAAAGTACTGGAGTGGACTCCCATCTGCTTCTGTTAGGTCCATACAATTTCTGTCCTTTATCGAGCCCATCTTTGCATGAAATGTTCCCTTGGTATCTCTAATTTTCTTGAAGAGATTTCTAGTCTTTCTCATACTGTCGTTTTCCTCTATTTCTTTGCATTGATCGCTGAGGAAGGCTTTCTTATCTCTGCTTGCTATTCTTTGGAACTCTGCATTCAGATGCTTATATCTTTCCTTTTCTCCTTTGCTTTTTGCTTCTCTTCTTTTCACAGCTATTTGTAAGGCCTCTTCAGACAGCCATTTTGCTTTCTTGCATTTCTTTTCCATGGGGATGGTCTTGATCCCTGTCTCCTGTACAATGTCACAAATCTCATTCCATAGTTCATCAGGCACTCTATCTATCAGACCTAGTCCCTTAAATCTATTTCTCACTTCCACTGTATAATCATAAGGGATTTGATTTAGGTCATACCTGAATAGTGTAGTGGTTTTCCCCACTTTCTTCAATTTAAGTCTGAATTTGGCAATAAGGAGTTCATGATCTGAGCAACAGTCAGCTCCTGGTCTTGTTTTTGTTGACTGTATAGAGCTTCTCCATCTTTGGCTGCAAAGAATAAAATCAATCTGATTTTGGTGTTGACCATCTGGTGATGTCCTTGTGTAGAGTCTTCTCTTGTGTTGTTGGAAGAGGGTGTTTGCTGTGACCAGTGCATTTTCTTGGCAAAACTCTATTAGTCTTTGCCCTGTTTCATTCTGTATTCCAAGGCCAAATTTGCCTGTTACTCCAGGTGTTTCTTGTTCCTACTTTTGCATTCCAGTCCCCTATAATGAAAAGGACCTCTTTTTGGGTGTTAGTTCTAAAAGGTCTTGTAGGTCTTCATAGAACTGTTCAACTTCAGCTTCTTCAGCATTACTGGTACTCAAAATTCTCCAAGCCAGGCTTCAGCAATATGTGAACTGTGAACTTCCTGATGTTCAAGCTGGTTTTAGAAAAGGCAGAGGAACCAGAGATCAAATTGCCAACATCTGCTGGATTATCAAAAAAGCAAGAGTTCCAGAAAAACATCTATTTCTGCTTTATTGACTATGCCAAAGCCTTTGACTGTGTGGATCACAATAAACTGTGGAAAATTCTGAAAGAGATGGAATACCAGACCATCTGACCTGCCTCTTGAGAAACCTATATGCAGGTCAGGAAGCACCAATTAGAACTGGACATGGAACAACAGACTGGTTCCAAATAGGAAAAGGAGTACGTCAAGGCTGTATATTGTCACCCTGCTTATTTAACTTATATGCAGAGTACATCATGAGAAATGCTGGGCTGGAAGAAGCACAAGCTGGAATCAAGATTGCCAGGAGAAATCTCAATAACCTCAGATATGCAGATGACACCACCCTTATGGCAGAAAGTGAAGAGAAACTAAAAAGCCTCTTGATGAAAATGAAAGTGGAGAGTGAAAAAGTTGGCTTAAAGTTCAACATTCAGAAAACAAAGATCATGGCATCTGGTCCCATCACTTCATGGGAAATAGATGTGGAAACAGTGTCAGACTTTATGTTTTTGGGCTCCAAAATCACTGCAGATGGCGATTGCAGCCATGAAATTGGAAGATGCTTACTCCTTGGAAGGAAAGTTATGACCAACCTAGATAGCATATTCAAAAGCAGAGACATTACTTTGCCCACAAAGGAAGGTCCATCTAGTCAAGGCTATGGTTTTTCCAGTGGTCATGTATGGATGTGAGAGTTGGACTGTGAAGAAAGCTGAGCGCTGAAGAATTGATACTTTTGAACTGTGGCATTGGAGAAGACTGTTGACAGTCCCTTGGACTGCAAGGAGATCCAACCAGTCCATTCTGAGGGAGTGGGATTTCTTTGGAAGGAATGATGCTAAAGCTGAAACTCCAGTACTTTGGCCACCTCATGCAAAGAGTTGAATCATTGGAAAAGACTCTGATGCTGGAAGGGATTGAGGGGCAAGAGGAGAAGGGGACAACAGAGATGGCCAGATGGCATCAGTGACTTGATGGACGTGAGTCTGAGTGAACTCCAGGAGATGGTGATGGACAGGGAGGCCTGGCGTGCTGCGATTCATGGGGTCGCAAAGAGTTGGACACGACTGAGTGACTGAACTGAACTGAACTGAGGAGGTGGGTCATAGAGGATCTTGCTTTGATTTACGTCATCAAGTGTTCTGCCTATGTTTTCCTCTAAGAGTTTTATAGTTTCTGGTCTTACATTTAGGTCTTTAATCCATTCTGAGTTTATCTTTGTGTATGGTGTTAGGAAGTGTTCTAATTTCCATCTTTTACATGTAGCTGTTCAGTTTTTCCAGCACCATTTATTGAAGAGGCTGTCTTTGCTGCATGGTATATTCTTGCCTCCTTTGTCAAATATAAGGTACCCATAGGTGCATGGGTTTCTTTCTGGGCTTTCTATCTTGTTCCATTGGTCTATGTTTCTGGTTTTGTGCCAGTACCATACTGTCTTAAGACTATAGCTTTGTAGTATAGTCTGAAGTCAGGAAAGTTGATTCCTCCAGCTCCATTCTTCTTTTTCAAGACTGCTTTGGCTATTCGGGGTCTTTTGTGTTTCCATATGAACTGTGAAATTTTTGTTCTAGGTCTGTGAAAAATGTCATTGGTAATTTGATTGGGATCACATTGAATTTGTAGATTGCATTTGGTAGCATAGTCATTTTTACAATATTGATTCTTCCTACCCAGAAACATGGAATATCTTTCCATCTGTTTATGTTGTCTTTGAGTTCTTTCATTAGTGTTTTATAATTTTCGGTGTACAGTTCTTTTTCCTCCCTGGGTAAATTTATTCCTACCTATTTAAATATAAATAAGTACTTTTAGTAGAAAAACTCAGAAAAATGCTAACTGGGGTAGAGATATTGGAATAAATTAGGATATATTACATAACATGAATTTTTTATTAATTGCTAAAAATGTCACCACTTTTTTCCTCTCCTTTATATATTATTTATATTTAAAGGTATGTAATACTCTAGAAAAGTTTCATGCATACAAGGATATTTAAATGTCATGAATATATCATCTTGTAGATATTGAGAAACTCCATAGGACTCCTTATGAAAGATACTAACTGGAAGAATTTTAAGAATACAAAAAAATAAAAGAAAATAATAAAATTAAATCTACTCTTTATAATGAAATGCAAAGAATTTATACATAGTTGGAATGTGTAAATAGGAAGAAATAGATCAGTAATGTATTAAATCCTAATATGTCAATCATCCTATGTGGTCATAATTAAAGCATATTATGATCATCACATGCTTTCCTTGACAATAACCTCTCAATTATCTGCTGTCAGATAATTAGAACTGCTAAGTCAAAATGGACCACAGTCAATGTATTCTTTTCATTTTTTTTTAGCTCACCAGGTCTTAGTTGTAGCACACAGGAACTTCAATCTTCCCTAAGACATGTGGAATCTTTAGTTGTGGCACATGGGATCTAGTTCCCTGACCAGGGGTCAACCCCTGGCCCCCTGCATTGGGGAGCCCCATGGAGTCTTAGCCACTGGACCACCAGGAAAGTCCCGGTGATATTCTACAATAATGCCTTTCATCAACAGTTTAGGCTATTATGTTGAATTTTATATCACTAAAAAATGAAAATTAGAACATGCTAAAAACCTATTTGTGATGGGTAATATATTAGTTATTTATTAATTAACAAATTCCCAATATGGCTGCTTACTCCTTGAGCCAGCAAAGAGAGTCTCTTGAACAGGTCAACTACAAAATGAAGTCTCACACAACATCACATAGGAGGAGGAGCAGCATCCATCCCTTCTGCCATATTCTGTTGGTTAGAAGAAAATCCTAGATCCTGTCCACACTCAAGGAGAGGGGGGTTACACAAAAGCTTGAACACCAGAAGCAGGATCATGGAGGCAGGGGGGTGGGAGGAAGAGAGATACTGTAGAGACTGTCCAACGCAGGTAACTTACAAAATCTGCCAGCATGTCATTTCCCCCAGCTATGAAGCAGGAGCCCATGGAGCCCCTAAGCCCCACGGCTGGTCGTTGTGTGCATTTAAATGAATATAAGGCAGTGCCTGACAAATAATGGCCCTCAACAGACAACAGTTAACACCTCTGTCCCCCTCTCTGTCCCCTTCCTCCACAGTGGGACAGAGTAGCTCTTCTTTTGTTTCTTATCTTTGCATTTTTTGTTTTGCTCCTTGATGAAACAGGATCCTAATAATGCCAGTCCAAAACACAAAATCAGGATGCTAAATTCCTGACTACTTGGTTGGGGGGGTGGGGGAGTGGCAAGGGCAGGTGTCTCTTTCAGTCTTGCTCTGAGAATATTGCTTTGGGATAATGAAGGATACTTACCTAAAGGTAGTACAGAGTATAGTTTTCTTTTTAAAAAAAACTTTTATTTATTCATTTATTGTATTTTGGCTGTGCTAGGTCTTAGTTAAGGCATGTGGAATCTTTAGCTGTTGCATGTGAGATCTAGTTCCCTGATCGGAGATTAAACTTTAGTCCCCTGTACTGGAAGCGTGGAGTCTTAGCCACTAGACCACCCAGGAAGTCCCTATTTTTCTTAAATTAGTACTGTGGATCAAGAACAGTTTTGACTCTGAAGACTGGAGAACTCATTTCCTATAGTTGTGGGTAAAAAGAGCTAAGCAGAGAGAAAGAACAGTTAGCTAGATCCCCTGCCCTCCCCTGTCTTCTGGCCTCACAGTTCTCTGCTGTGGTCACCCTGCAGAGATGAGATGAGTCCCCTTACCTAATTTGGTTCAGAAATCCCAGACTGATGCTGCTGCAAAAGCATCTGTAATTGTCACCCTGTCCTCCAGCTCACTCTTCCACACCCACTGGGCAGTGTTTGACAGAGCTGTTCGTGATCTTGGTTTCCTGCCTCAGACTTTACAGATTGCTGTCCTGGACCACTCTTGGTACCACCAGTGTTAGGCTGGGTTCTCCAGGAGGCAGATGCTAAGATGGGATTAGATATGCCAAAGATTTGTTGGGGGAGGTGCCGGTGAAGGACAAAAGAGGAGAGAGCAGAGGAAGCAGAGAGTCTTTAGACCATGATGGTAACGTGGGTTTGACTCCTGAGAAAGGGAAGATTGGGAGGGAGAGCCTTCATCCTCAGGGCACCGACCTGGTCCTTCACTGTCTGCATGGCCTCGGCAAGAAGCTGTGTAGACTCCAAAGCTATTTCAGCTGAGGGCTGTAGGTCAGCTCTGCTCCCTGACATAGGTTCTGTTAAACAGAAAAGTGAACGTGAACTCGCTCAGTCATGTCCGATTCTTTGCGACCCCATGGACTGTAAACTACCAGCCTCCTCAGTCCGTGGAATTTTCCAGGCAAGAGTACTGGAGTGGGTTGCCATTTCATTCTCCAGGGGATCTTCCCAACCCAGGGATTGAACCCAAGTCTCCCACACTGCAGGCAGATGCTTTACCACCTGAGCCACCGGGGAAGCCCGCTCTGTTAAAGCAGATCTGAGCAATGTGTCTATGTGGCTGCCATAGGTGATGGGATGTGTTTCCAAAGTCAGGATTCCTGTCAACACCTTTTGAGAGACTTGCGTAAAGAACAAAATCCCTTTTGAAGGATGTTTTGGCCAATTTGGACCCTGCTTTTTTAAACGCAACAGCGTTTGGGTATTCTACATCATACAAGGCTTCCAGAGTTAAATTTCAGCATCTAGTACTTAACAACTCTAGAAATAGTATTAAAAAACCAATACTTTTTTTTGTGAGACAGATTTCTCAGTAACATAGATTTACATACTGGAAATGTGAATACCTAGGGTAGGAATTTGTGCTTGACTTCATAGTCACTGTAGACAATGAAGATTTTCTGAGCAACAGTAAGACGCTGCAAGTAACCACATACAGCTGTCTGTTCAGCATCAAATGAAGGGTGTGGAGCTTTATAGGTACTTGTATAGAAATAAAAATCACCCGAAATAATTACAACCCTACAGCGCTGACTTATCAAACAAATATGTGTTGGGTGTCACATCAGGTTCTGTACTAAGTGCTGGTTTGACTCATTCACAATAATCAAAGGTATCCTGCAAAGCTAAATGCTTACATGTGATTCATGTGGTATCTTATTGTTTAAATTAGCATCACTGCAGTAAGGGAAATATTATTATTCTCATTTTACAGATGAGGAAATTGAGAGAATATTTAAGTAACTTATTGACAGCAAGGCATTGTGCATTCATTCACTTAGCGAATGTTTCTTTGGGCACAGCTCGCCAAAATTAGACCACATAGCGTTCTAAAGGTCAGCCTCAGGATTTTAACCCAGGAGGGGGGACGCAGGGAAGTGATGTGAAAAGGTTTCCAGTTTTCAGAGACCCCCTCTGCCTCTAATGGGCTCTGCGAACAGAGGAAACCCTCAGGACCATTTTGAAGAGGAGGCTTTTGGAGTGGTTCAAGTGAAAGAAGAGGTGGCAGTCAAGGGAGGAGAGTAGATGAATCTGAGAGATATTTAGGAAGCCAAAATCTTCAGCAATTGGTGAGTGATGGACCTGGGGTGAGGGAGCGGGAGGTATTAAAAATAACTACCAGGATCTGGCATGAGCCAGTGAGTACATAATGGTACTACTTGCTGAGATCAAGGACACAGGTGAAGGCATAGGTCTGAAGGGGAAGGTGGCATTCACAATGAACCCCTTAATTCCAGCTTGATTACTATCACTGGGGAGTCAATCCCAAGGCCACTTGAAGTGACGGGTTCACCTTCAGCTTAGTTTACTGGTCTCAGAAATACCTACAAAATTTTCATCTTCCCCCTAGAATGCACTCTTCTCCCTGGCGTCAGTTCTCTCTTAAAACATAGGATTAATTGCTTATCATTGTTGTTCAAAAAAATATTTTTATCTCCCTCCTTCATTTCAAGGAATAAAATCCAAATGTTTCCCAACCTACCACGGCTGCCCCCAGCATACCTATGCCCTGTGAGCACTTTCCTGTCCTCTGATGGGCCTCTCAGAGTTGCTCTCATAATAATCTCACCGGTTAATTTGTCTTTCTCCTGCTCCTGAGAGGCAAGGATCCATTTTATGGGCCCTGATCTTTAGCATGGAGCTCTGCACTTCCACACATGGTAGGTCAGTATTTCCAGCACACGGTACTCTCCATCTCTTTCTTGCTCACGGGTTGCTTCTACTCAGTCACATTTGCTGGTTTCTTCCCATTTTCCCACCTCTTAAACTTCACCTTACAGATAAAGTACCACAGGGCTCAGTCCTTTGACCTCCTCTGCAGCTACATTCACTCCCACACTGATCTCATCCAATTCCATGATTTAAGGACAATCTCTTACACTGATGATCCAAAATAATATCGCTGGCCAGATATCTTCCTGGAGCCTCAAATGGATATATCCACATTTCTATTCAACATCTTCACTGAGAGGCCAGTAAACATCTCAGATTTACACATGTGTAACTCCACTCCAGTTTACCCCTTAAAATTGATCCCATCTGCTGTCTTCTAACCTTACAGTGAATCGGCCTCAAATCCATGAAGTTAGACTTGCTTCCCCCTGATCTCTTATATCGCACAGCCAAGCTGTCATAAAATTCTCTGGGCTTTACCTTCAAAAATAAGATTTCATTTTGTGTTACCTTCACTCCTACCACATTGTTCCGGGCCACCACAGTCTCTTAGCTGGACTAGTGTGGTAGCTGCCTAATAGATCTTCCTGTTTTTATCCTTAACCTTTGCTTAGTTGGGGCTTCCTTAGTGGCTCAGACAGTAAAGAATCTGCCTGCAATGCAGGAGACCCAGGTTTGACCCCTGAGTTGGGAAGATCTCCTGGAGAATGGAATGGCAACCCACTCTAGTATTCTTGCCTGGAGACTTCCATGGACAGAGGAGCCTGGGGGTCATAGTTCATAGGGTCACAAAGAGTCAGACACGACTGAGCAACTAACACTTTGTCTTAGTTAGGATAAGCTAGTTTGCCATATCAAATATATTCCACCCCCACCCCACCAAACTTAGTTCAACCTCTGGAGTCTAATGTCTGATGACCTGAGGTGGAGCTGATGCAATAACAATAGAAATAAAGTGCACAAGAAATATAATGTGCTTGAATCATCCCAAAACCTCGTCCCTGGTGCCAGAAATGTTGGGGGCTTCTGGCTTAAAGAACAAGCTGCTTGCTTTCTTCTGTAACAGTCAAGCACTGGGTCCAGGTGTGGAAAGCAGCTCTCGCCAGCCTGCCATTCTGTACTCAGGCCGCCCTACTCTCCTAGGCATATACTGTGAGTTAAGAGGGGTAGCAGGTCTGGTCCCTGGGCAAGGGACCAGCTGCATCCAGTGACAAGTCTATACGGTGGCAGAAGGAGAATGGGTTTGGATCACCTGCCAGTCATCTCTGTGATATTCCCAAGAGCTCGTTCTCACCATAGCAGCCAGACTTTCAAACAAAAATAAGTCATTCCTCTGCTCATAGTCTCTAGGGAGGTCCCCGCTTCTCTCACTCTCTTCTGACAGTGGCTCCCAGTGCTGTGCACCATCTCAGTCCCATTACTTCTCCATCTCATTTCCTTTTTCTTTCCTTTTTCCCCTCACTCTCTCCATTTGGACCACAGTGGCCTTACTGTTACCCAAATGTGCCAGCCATGCACCCACCTCAGAGCCTCCATGTGGCCGGAGTCTCTTCATCCAGATGCCTTGGGAACTCACCCTTCAAGACTTTCCTCCAAGACTTTCCTCAGAGCCAGCTTTCAATAAGGCTGACATTGACTCCCCCACTTAAAACTCTGATTCCACATCCTGCTGTCTCACATCTATACCCAATCAGTTCAGTTCAGTCGCTCAGTCGTGTCCGACTCTTTGCGACCCCATGAATCGCAGCACGCCAGGCCTCCCTGTCCATCACCAACTCCCGGAGTTCACTCAGACTCATGTCCATCGAGTCAGTGATGCCATCCAGCCATCTCATCCTCTGTCATCCCCTTCTCCTCCTGCCCCTAATCCCTCCCAGCATCAGAGTCTTTTCCAATGAGTCAACTCTTCGCATGAGGTGGCCAAAGTACTGGAGCTTCAGCTTCAGCATCATTCCTTCCAAAGAAATCCCAGGGTTGATCTCCTTCAGAATGGACTGGTTGGATCTCCTTGCAGTCCAAGGGACTCTCAAGAGTCTTCTCCAACACCACAGTTCAAAAGCACCAATTCTTCAGCGCTCAGCTTTCTTCACAGTCCAACTCTCACATCCATACATGACCACAGGAAAAACCATAGCCTTGACTAGATGGACCTTAGTCAGCAAAGTAATGTCTCTGCTTTTAAATATGCTATCTAGGTTGGTCATAACTTTTCTTCCAAGGAGTAAGCGTCTTTTAATTTCATGGCTGCAGTCACCATCTGCAGTGATTTTGGAGCCCAAAAAAATAAAGTCTGACACTGTTTCCACTGTTTCCCCATGTATTTCCCATGAAGTGATGGGACTGGATGCCATGATCTTCATTTTCTGAATGTTGAGCTTTAAGCCAACATTTTCACTCTCCTCTTTCACTTTCATCAAGAGGCTTTTGAGCTCCTCTTCACTTTCTACCATAAGGGTGGTGTCATCTTCATATCTGAGGTTATTGATATTTCTCCTGGCAATCTTGATTCCAGCTTGTGCTTCCTCCAGCCCAGCGTTTCTCATGATGTACTCTGCATATAAGTTAAATAAGCAGGGTGACAATATACAGCCTTGATGTACTCCTTTTCCTATTTGGAACCTTGATCATTTTCTTTCTCACCACTTACCACCTTCAAATAGTTTATGTAATTTCCTTATTTAATGTTCACTGTCTTTTTGCTCAACTAAAATACAATCTCTTTTACTTACTGTTGCTTTCCCAATACTTAGAAGAATGCCTGGCCCCATCACAAGTGCTCAACATTTGTTGAATAAATGCCAGAAGCTGAGAGGAAGGCCTAGTATTAGTAAGTGCTGATTCAGACTCCATCCCATGGTTAGGGGGTTAGGAACTGCTACCCCCCTAAATGCGTGCCAAGTCCCACGAAGGGAATCAGGAAAAGCAACCTCCATAGCTTGGTACAATTCTATTCCCATTACAACAGCACAAAATCAAAACCAATTAATAAAGTAAAACCCCATAATGTAAATGTCTGCTGGTGTACCACAGCAGAAGTGTCGTTTTCATTGGAATGGGGCACGCTACATAATACTCAAGGCTATTGTTCCTTTCCCCTGCGGTCCCCACCTCCTCTCTCAATAAATTAAGTATGGTAGCTTATTTAAATGACTGCTTTAGAACTCTTACCGAAGAGAAGGAAAAACTCTCATGGTTATTACAGTCTGGAACAACAGAGCTCACAATATCCAGGGACCATATACCAGCTCAGAAATAAGCCAGACTCACTAAGCCTGTGGCCAGGAGAAGAATCTAGTGCAGTTTCTTGCCGTAATTTATATTTCTCTGAGCTGCTCATGGTTCAGGCAGTGAGCTAACAGTCACCGAAGGAAGAGAAATGTCAATGCCTGAGGTTAATCCAAGGTTTTTTCTTTGGCTAAGTGGCCCTGAGCCCTCTGCAGTTGCTCCTGAGACCTACCTTAAGCCTTCCTAAGCCAGGAGAAATGCCTGCAGGCTGTCATAATACCGACTGTCTTGTTCGCTCTGGCTGGAGAGCTTGGGCTGTTGCCAAATTCACAGATTTATTGTCTGAATCAAGACTTCAGCGAGTTCACGTTGTTGCCACAGACAGTGGCTCCTGCAGATATAAAGTAAAAAAGAATGCATAATTAAATTTATTCAGCAAATATTGATTGAGCATCCAGTATGCGCCAAGCACTGCCTAGGGCATTCAGTGATGAACAAAATACAATGGTCCTTTTCTCAGAGCCTGCAGTTTAGTGAAAGATGCTGACAAGCAGACAGACGATTACATACGAGTGATAAAGGCTGTGGCTGAGAGTGCTATGTGAGAGGCACCTGGCCAGATTTTTGTATGTTGGGGTAGACATGAGGCATGAAGGAAGCCTCCACCAGGAAGAGTGGACCTGATGTAAATGCTTCCTCAAGTGCTGAGGGGAAAAAAATGTTTTCAGATTAAGGAGAGTGTTTCTTGGTAACTTTTGTGTCTGGCAGAGAATTTTGCTTTTAAAAAATTAAGAAGATTGGGGGCTGAATGGGACAAATGGAGAGATTGGGTTCCACATATATACACTATTGATACTAGGTGTAAAATAAATAACTAATGAGGACCTACTGTATAACTCAGGGAACTCTACCTATTGCTCTGTGTTAAACTAAATGGGAAGGAAATTCATAAAAAAGGGGGATATATGTATGCATTAGCTGATTCACTTTGCTGCACAATAGAAACTAACACAGTATTGTAAAGAAACTATACTTCAATAAAAATTAATTTCAAACAAATGAAAAATTAAGATCAGATTAGATTTGGCTTCCAATACTTGTATCTGTGTTACTGCCCTCTTTGTTGTTTCTTTTTGCCTCCTGCCCCATTTTTTCCTCTCCCCATTTTTTCCATAATAATTTCATCTGTTGAGAAACAATGAGCTGCAGTTTCACAACCTGTTTGTTATATTTCTACTGCAAACACTCTGCTGCTCACCCTCTAGTGGTCGTCACTGATCCAAGCCCTCCTGGTAAATATCGTACATTAGGTTTTGAAAATGCTTTTAGTCCCCGCTTTCTCCAAGATTTCATCTTGTCATTTAAATGACAGGGAAGAAAAGATTCTTGGGGTATGAAAATTTTGGCAAATTACGAACTAACAGGCATCAATTCTTCAGTAAAAAAAACAACAACAAGCAAACCAAAAATCTTTCATCCGTAAAGGCACATAATACAGCCTATGATTTCTGAAAGTTTAATTATTTGTTAATTATTATTAATTAATAATATTACTATTAACTAATATTTTAGGTACTATTGTCTTAAGGGGATCTCTGCAAGAGTGTCAAAATTGTATTTTCTGTGCTGTAGAGCTATGTTTTAGTAAAAGGTCTCCCTTCTCCAAGTTACCTTTTGATGAATCCCAGACACTCAGGATAAGCCTGGAATCACACCCATTAGCCAATACACCTGTACTTGGAAATATCATCTAGCCAAACTAGTTTCTAGAAAGTTCTTCTGCCTTTCAAAATATTACAGAATCTTGCTTTTATTCACTAACAAGTATTTACTAAACACCTACTTTGTGCCTGAGACCTTATTTTAGAGACAAGTAGAATCTATTATCTACTATCCAATCATGTCTTTCTTGGATAGTGGTGGGTGGGGGAAGCTATACCATTAAATAAATAGTATGCTGCTGCTGCTAAGTCGCTTCAGTTGTGTTTGACTCTGTGCGACCCCATAGACGGCAGCCCACCAGGCTCCCCCGTCCCTGGGATTCTCCAGGCAAGAACACTGGAGTGGGTTGCCATTTCCTTCTCCAATGCATGAAAGTGAAAAGTGAAAGGGAAGTCGCTCAGTCATGTCCGACTCTTAGCGACCCCATGGACTGCAGCCCACCAGGCTCCTCCATCCATGGGATTTTCCAGGCAAGAGTACTGGAATGGGGTGCCATTGCCTTCTCCGAATAAACAGTATAGGGAATTAGTATTACAGAAGAACTCGGATATGGCTTCTTGCTGACAGTAAGGAACACATTAATTCATATAAAAATACATTTTAATTCATATCATTTAGAGCAAGACTAACCTGCTCTAAAAATTAATATTTAAATTTGTCAATATTATGCATAATCATCATTTTAAATAATACTAAAAACATAATAAAAGTGAGCAATCTCCTATCCTACTCTCTCCTCACCACCAGTCTACTCCCTAGAGACAGCCACTTTTAACTTGATTAGCTGGCTCATCTGGCATTTACCTCTACACCTAAAATAATATGCCTGTAAGGGTGACCACATCCCCAGTTTCCTCATAGGTTACAGTGTACATCTGTTGTCCTGGCATAATTATCACCAGTGGCTTTCTTCACTCTCAAAAGCATCTCTATTGATAAATTATCTAACTGTCATATTTACAATGAATCATTACGATTTGTTGCCTAAATGCAGGATCTTTAGACTTATGGTAACTGAGTCCTCTACTTAGAAAAAAAATTCATTCTCCTCAGTTATATAATTTGGGGTTAAATTCAAAATCAATGTTTACCCTGTTTTGACTATGCATTGCTAAGCCAAGTACTTCACTGTGACATTGTTATCTATCTTATATAACTTTTTGTTTTCTCTGAAATAATTGCCTCTTTAAAATTAACTTTGAGGGTACCTCAGTTTTTTCCCCAGGTGCTTTAACAGAGCTATGAAATGCATAAGCAACAGTTTTTCCAAATGTTCAGGCTCTTCAGACGACTTTCCCCATAGCAACACTGTTCCTAGAGCCCTCTGTCCTTCTGTTCCATTCCAGACCCATTTGCTCTGGATATTTTGCACGGCTGTTATCCTGAGACTTCTCTTCAAATTCTAAAAAGATCGTTTTTCCAGAGAATTCAAAACCCAGTCAAGCAATTGAAATGTAAGGACAGAACTGTTGTTGTTTAGTTGCTGAGTCATGTGTGGCTCTTTTGCTACCCCTTGGACTGTAGCCCACCAGGCTCCTCTGTCCATGGGCTTTCCCAGGAAAACCACTGGAGTAGGTTGCCATTTCCCTTCTTCCTAACCTAGAGATGGAATCCATGTCTCCCGTGTCTCTTTCACTGGATTCTTTACCGCTGAGTCATGGGTTTCAGCAAAAAAATGAAGAATGCATAGAACGATAGAAGCATAGCATATTGATACCCCAACTAATAAAATCTCTGAATTTTTTCTTCCTGCTGAGGAAATATAAATGCTATATGGTCTCCAAAAATGAAAACCATTTATTACTTGGAAACAAAAGCAAAATATCAGGAGATTTAAGCAGCCTTCTGGGTTATGATCTAAAACTGCAAAGCCTTAATAGTTGTGGCATTATGGAAATATGCTTGAAATTTATATTTATGAAGAGAACAAACATTTAAACCTAAAACAAATTTAGTTTGTAAGGAGTGGAAGAAAGAAGGTATGTCATCTAGAGGAGTTATTTGATGATTTATGATTAAGAACACAACTTGAACACATAAGGTAACTTAGCAAGAGGTTTTGTTCTAATGTAATGGTGCTAGTTTTAAACTTTAAACATCTTGAAAAGGCAGGGGAATGTATGAAAGTCTCAGCTGATTCAGAAATAAATAATGTAAAATCAATAGTTTTAGAAAAGATCCACATTTGTCTTCCTCTCTACAGAATAATTTCCATCTCTTTCAGAATCAGGTAAACTCTCTTTATCAATACTCCAACCTCAACCAATTCATTGTACTTATCTTAGTCCCAAGGTTTTCCACAGAAATAGTAAAAGGAAAAAAAATGCTCCTGACTTTCTGCTACTCTGTCCAATTAATTTGTTCGTTCAAGGAATAAAAATTCTTGAGAATCTATCTTTCTTCAAGTTTACGCTTATCTCCACCTCTCAAATATATTTAACATTTTACAAATAACTTTTATTTGTCCTCACTTTCCTTTTAACTTTCTGGGGATCTCCTGAGAATGACAATGGAATTTTCCTTTTCTTTCTTTTTGTTTTTTAAAGCCTAAAACATTTCTTTTCTGGCCTTTTACAGAAAAAGTTTGCCCACTCCTGCTCTTGGAATTTTCTAAGACAGAAACGTTGATTCTTCACTTTCTCTTCTGCTGTTGTTTTTATCATAGACACGCAGACATGGAGAGATGTAATTACCCCTTGCTATTCATTTGTGTCCAGATTTACTAGTATGATTACATCATCAGTATGTATTATATCAAGGATAGCTTTTATATCAAATATAATAAGGTGGACCCTAGTCTAAAAAAGCCTTTTTACAGCCACTAATTTAAGTGATAAATATTTATATTGACCCCCTAGAACAGATGGAGGAAATATTATTATCCTCTGAGGTAAAAAAATATTGATTTTGAAAAAACTAAAAAGGTCTTGTCTTAGGAGTGTAATCCAATCTTTTTTGGCTATTTTGATTTGAAAATTCATAAAGAACAGAAACTATAATTACAATTATCTCTCTGCTATCAATTAAAGTCAGTGATCAAATATCAAATATTTATAATTTAAAATTATTTATATATTGCTACCTAAAGTTGGGAAAAAATTTTCAATATTATAATGATTAGTGAAAAAGAAAACAAATTTGTCCAAAAGTTTTAGAGTTAATTGACGAAGATTAGGATGACTCAAATTATTGTGAAATAGACTTCTCCTATATTGTATGATTTTTTTAAAAAGATACTTAGAACAATAGTTGGAAAGAAGACATATAAAGCTATATTTTTAAAAAATGATACCCAAAAGAAAAGTATGTTTTTATTACCTGTACTATGAAAATAAGCCTTTTAGAAGGAAAGATTAAGTCATACAAAAACATTCAAAACATATAAAATGGATCAAAGTCAATCATTTCAGCAATTTGTACTCCTAAGGCAAAGGATAAAGTTCAGCTACACAAAGAGTATCCAATTGAGTGATGGACTCAGGCAAGTCACCTTGGCACATACACTTCAAGCCCTGAATGAAGGGCTATCATACCCTGCCATAACCTTAGAGAAGTAAATCTGAAAAATAATAAGAACAGAAGTAAAGACAACTTAAAAATCTAAATATACTGTATACGCACTTTTTAAAAAAGTATACTGATCAGTGTTGCAATCACTGTAATATTGTTTCTTTTTCTCTGTTTAAAAAATGTGTTTAAAACATTTAAGAAAATCTAATATACTAGACTTGTGGTTTTAGTTGAATGAAAAAATGTTGTTTAGCATCAATATTTACATACAGAAATTTAGCTTATTAAATTTAGTTTTTGTAAGAGAGCAACAGAGGATACAGATAAGAAGCAACAGTTAGAACTGGACATGGAACAACAGACTGGTTCCAAATTGGGAAAGGAGTACATCGAGGCTGTGTATTGTCACCCTGCTTATTTAACTTATATGCATGAGAAATGCTGGACTGGATGAAGCACAAGCTGGAATCAAGATTTCCAGAAAAAAATATCAATAACCTCAGATATGCAGATGACACCACCCTTATGGCAGAAAGCAAAGAAGAACTAAAGATCCTCTTGATGAAAGTGAAAGAGGAGAGTAAAAATGTTGGCTTAAAGCTCAACATTCAGAAAACGAAGATCATGGTATCTGGTCCCATCACTTCATGGCAAATAGATGGGGAAACAATGGAAACAATGACAGACTTTATTTTGAGGGGCTTCAAAATCACTGCAGATGGTGATTGCAGCCATGAAATTAAAAGACGCTTGTTACTTGGAAGAAAAGTTATGACCTACCTAGACAGCATATTAAAAAACAGAGACATTACTTTGCCAACAAAGGTCCATCTAGCCAAAGCTATGGTTTTTCCAGTAGTCACGTATGGATGTGAGAGTTGGACTATAAAGAAAGCTGAGCACCAAAGAATTGATGCCTTTGAACTGTGGTGTTGGAGAAGACTCTTGAGAGTCCCTTGGACCGCAAGGAGATCCAACCAGTCAATCCTAAAGGAAATGAGTCCTGAATATTCATTGGGAGGACTGATGTTGAAGCTGAAACTCCAATCCTTTGGCCACCTGATGCAAAGAACTGCCTCATTTGAAAAGACTCTGATGCTGGGAAAGATTGAAGGCAGAAGGAGAAGGGGACAACAGAGGATGAGATTGTTGGATGGCATCACCAACTCAATGGACATGAGTTTGAGTAGACTTCAGGAGTTGGTGATGGACAGGGAGGCCTGGAGTGCTGCAGTCCATGGGGTCCTAAAGAGTCAGTCACAACTTGGCCACTGAACAACATTTCTGATTTAAGATAGTTGTTGATATCTTCAAATGCTTATATGAGAATATTTCATTCTGCTTGATGTGTGAACTTACAGTTTCTTTATATTTTCTTTCCTTATAGTTTCCTTTGTATTTATGGGTTGTTTCATCAGAGGACAATTTTCCTCAGTTTGATATGCATGAAATTCCATTTCCTTGTTTTTGCTGTATGTGGGTTTCGCTTTCCGTGTGTTCATTTCTATGGTATTGGCGTGTTTTCAAGCTTCTTGGCTTAATGGCATCATCTCATGTTAGTGTAGCAAAGTCAAGGTACTTTGTTAGGTTTAGGGGGTGTTTTCATGGGTAAGGAGGGCTCTGAGTCCTCTTATGTTTCCCTTTGCTCTTGCAGGAACCTCAAGTTTTTCATTTTTCTTTTTTCCCCTTTTCTTCTTTTCCTCTCCCCACCCAATTGCCAAACGGGATTTTTTACCCTTTTTTTTTTTTTGTATTTTTTTCCTTCTCCAGAGCTATGAGTTTCAATAATTGCCCCTTTAGTTCGCACTTGTCCCTTGAAATCACTTATACTTCAAAAGTTCCTTCCCTGAAGTCCATGCTTGTGCCTGGACACTTTTTTAGTATTTTCAGACTGAGGGTAGACGTGGTGTTTGTGGTTGTAGATTAAAATCCAGTTTAGGCTTCGCACTACCTCCTCTATTTTGCTTCCCTGCATTTCTGGTTCTCCTTTCACTTGCTCGAGAGCCTCAGGACAGGGCAAGTTTGTGGAGGGAGGGTGAGAAATTGGGCTCTGGGTTTTTATCTTTCTCTTTTTATCCACAGTTATTTTGAAGTTAGGACATTCTCTGTCTTCTGGTTGTGCTAAAGATGTGATTTGAGTATAAATTCACTTTTTTTCTTTTGCTATTTGTATTGTTTGGGGAGAATCCATGAGGGAAAAAGTAGATAGATACACTACTGTCATTGGCTGAACCTACCTGGAGGTCCATTCACTAAATTTTTATTGACTTTGGCAAATACTGAGATTTTGACTACTAGTTTTCATCTTTCATTCTTCCTTGCTAACAAAAGCTCAGTTTGCAGTGGAGGAAGTAAATACACACATTTAAAAAATTTTGATTTTCAGGATCCTGTGGTAAGGTGACATGTTTTTTTCAAAGAGCTACAAGGAGACATTTACTGGGTAGGGTTTGCAGGAAAGTCTCAACCTTGTAAAAATGGTCAGATTCAGCTGGAAGTACCTTCTATTCTTTTCCTTTTTTTCTTCCAGGAATTTAGATATGATACCTGAAAGGGGAGTAGCTATCTTGTGACCACAGGATAAAAGTCAAAAGCTAAGGATGATAGAAGAGAAAAATAGAAGGAGCTGGAGTATCTGAGGGCCTGCATCAGCCCTGGATTGCTTACTCTCAGCTTTCTGCTTATGTAAGTCTTTCTTGATTAAGTCCCTATTTGTCAAGTCTATTCAGAGATACATGTGTTGACCAATACCTTCATTTACTAAGGCATTTCCTCCTTTGTGCTGTGGAGATGGTCATTTTCACAGCTCAGCTTGTCTAGGGCTCCACTGATTTGTTGCATATTGCTATTCCTTGTATATCAGTTATATATTATGGGACTTAAGGTTTTCATCATAGAAGAATGCAGAGAAGATGATAAATATGCCCATAGATACCTTTCTTTCATAGTCTCTGAACTTTTCTTCATTTTGTACGTCCTTCTGATAATAATCTCACCTATAATTTATAAATAAGCAGGGCTTAAATGCCCATTAAACAAGTCAGTAGCCAAGTTTGCCATTCACTTATTTATTCATAGTTCACTAGGTGAACTACAAGGAACTTCCCCAGTGGTTCAGCAGTAAAGAATTCACCTGCACTGCAGGAGACAAGAGTTTGAACCCTGGGTCAGGAAGATCCCCTGGAGTAGGAAATGGCCTGGAGAATCCCATGGACACAGAAGCCTGGCGGGCTATAGTCCATGAGGTCACAAAGAGTCCGACATGCCTGAAGCACCTGAGCACGCAGGCATGCATGTGCTCTACAAAGCTTGCTATCCAGGCGTTGGGTGACACGTGATGCTGCCAGTGAGGGGTGTGTGGCATGAGCATGCCAGCTGTGGGAGCAGGTGTGCCATGGTGTGACATACACTTGCTCCAGACGGAGGGAGGTAAACAGGGCGGTGCTAATTTGGGAAGACAGAAGGCAGGGGAGCAGAAAGAAGGTTACAGGAGGTCCATAGAGAGGGCTCCAAATAGGAAACCTCAAAGAAAATATCACACCTAAGTTAAATAGAACAATGCTTGGGGTGTGTCATGCTTAATCTCTTTTCCTTCTGTTATCCCAATGTGGGTTTATATTCCCTAGCAGAATTCCTTACACATAGGGAGTGCTCAGAATGAAGGATTAATATGATAAACTTTGAGGTAGGGTGTAGTTCTTTTTCTAATGAAATCTATGATCTTGGACTGTCTGGATATTTATGCTTGATTTCTTCATTTCTGAGTAACCCTTTGTTATAAAAGGGTACCCAGGATTTGCTTTCATTGGGTGTGGTAAGAGATGCAGACACAGAAATGACTGCAGGAAGACCTTTTATACCCACATAGCCCTAGAAATAGAGGTACAGCTCATCATGCAAGGCTGCATAGGGAAGTACCAGGGTTCCTCAGGAGACAGAGGGAACAAGGGAGAAATGTGGGCAAGAGTATTTACTGTGGTTTCTGTGGGGAGGACTGGGAGAGACAGGGTAAACAGGATTAGGACTGGCAAATCTGAATAATGTTAGCAGGCGCTGGGGCTGTACCTTGTTGTCAGGTACCAGGTCCTGGAGTGATTAGGGCAGGGAGCTAGTGGCCTGGAATTATGAGCCCAATGAAGGCTGGGGTACAGGCTGGATTGGATGGTTTACATATGAAAGGTGAATTATTTGCTATCTCTAGGAGTTAGCTAACCCTGGGAGGAGCAATCCTTCCAGGGTCAGCAAGGCCTCAGACATCAAAGCGGCAAATCCAGAAAGTAGAAAACAGTATTATATACATTTTTTGCATTTACTTTAGTTTCCTGTGAATAGCATCTTTTAAACTTTATTTATTTTGGGGTGTGCTGGGTCTTTCTTGCTGCACTCGGGCTTTCTCTAGTTGCAGCAAGCAGGGGCTACTCTTTGTTGCACAGGCTTCTTATTGTGGCGGATTCTCTTACTGTGGAGCACAGACTCTAGGGCGCAGGTTCAGTAGTTGTGGTGAATGGGCTTGGTTGCTCTGTGGCATGTGGAATCTTCCTGGACTAGGGATCGAACCTGTGTTTCCTGCATTGGCAGGCAGATTCTTAACCACTAGACCACCAAGGACATCCATGAATAACATCTAATAAAGTATTCTTGGTAAATACAAGCTAATTCATAAAGTAATTCTATATTCTGTAGTGCTCTTCACTTAGTACATACGCTAAAATTTACAGACCAACAGATACTAATACAGCTCCTGGTGTTGGGCTTGTAAGCCCTCAGTAAGTAAGGTTTAATGAATCCTATAGAGATTGTCGATGAAATATTAAAGGCAACCAACAACAGCACAGATAACCCATCATGAAACTGGGACTTGACCATAGGCATCATGTTTCCTAAAGCATTGTGTTATCCAGTAAGACCATGCTTTGACCACTGCAAAGGCCTGTACAGCTGCTCCTGAGAAAGTCTAGATAATAAACTTCAGGTAAAGCATCTCACTTCTAGTCAGAAATCAGGAACCTGTTCAAAACAACTGACTGGAGAATTTGAGGAAAGTTCCAGGAAGAGTTTTCCCCATGTCTGCTTTCTGGACTTTCAAAGTCCTGTTGAATTTCCTTCCCAAAGATGAATCATGGCAAGCCTGAGTGAAGTCTCAACATTTGGTCGTCTCCAAAGCATCAGTAATCACTGCAAGCCAGCTGCTGCTAAGGCAATTAGGAAAATTCCAACACTCTGAGCTGATGGTCTCTTCACTTTTGGGCAATAAAACAAAGCGTAAGAGACCCAAAGAAATCGTCAAGGTCATATCTTTATTACTTCCCAGATGTGCCACTTTTCTTTTTCTCTACTTCCTAGAACAACAAAACAGTCATTATCTGTTAGTCATAAACCTTGTGATTCAGCTCTGTGATTATTATTTTCTCCGATTAAATAAACTGTATATACCCTTCACAATTTGATTTTGAACTCAAGTGGCCAACTCTGGCTGCTTAGCTAGAGATGGAAGTTTAGGTATTAATGTTTTCTAAATGTTGCTTTAATAATTATTTTAACCTCTCATCTTACTCTCACCTTGTCGGAAATTATGGCCTCATTGGATGTTTGCTCTACAGGCTGCAACTCGATGTTAACCAACCTTGGTAAAGACAGGCTCACTGGTCGGCAACCAGTCAGGCTTGTGTCATTTGTATTGCCAGCAGAAGAAAGAAATTTTATTTTCAGTTGCTACTTCTATACCAGGAGAGTTCTTGGTTTATAACCTCAATATAGATAGCTTCTTCCCCATGACTTAAATAGCAAAACACTATTACAGTTACAAACCATTTAAGCAAGCATAACTAGCATTATATTATGTGTAACTAGCAAGATATTATATTCATTTCTATTAATATAAAACCAAGCAAAAGCATGAATGAAATAAGTATTAATGGTATGTAGTCCATTCTTCTTTCTCAGAACCATAGTAAGTGGCTTTCTCTTAGAGGAATAAGTCTATATGGCATGGGTGTCATTTTAGTTCATTGTGCTTTGCTCTTAATGAAAAAAAAAAAAGACTCATGTTAATAATAAAACAAAGAGTTTATCAAAATCTATAAAACTTTGATACTTTGTGGCATATTATGAGCACGTTCATGTCAATTATTTTATTCTGATTTATAGAAACTGTATAATTTCCCCACCCAGAAATAATGCTGAGATATATATATGTATGTGTGTGTGTGTGTGTGTGCATATATATATATATATATAAATATATAATACATATTGAGTAGAGTTATAAGGGAAACTGTTTCACAATCTTTTTCAGATGTGTGTGGAAAATAGCACTTGGAGTGCATTGTCCCACTGTCATTAAGTATTTTTTAAAAATCTCAATTGTAACGATTTCATATAAAGCCATTGTACAAATTATCATAGTTTATTTTATCAGTCTTCAATGATTAATTATTTGGTTTGTTCCCAATTTGTTGCAATGAAAAACACAATACCCCCACTAAAAAGAAAGAGAAACAAAAAAGAAAAGTAATAAAACACAAATATAACTCTACAAAGTACTTCTTTCTAGCTCAGTAATACGCCTTTTGTTCTTCCAGGGAGAAGTTTCTAGAGGAAACAAATGCATACTAGTAAACTTTTAAAACAGCTCCCCTGATAAACTGAAAACTCCATATGGGTAGAACTGTGTCTCACGTTCATCCTTATAGCCTCAAGCCCTGGTCCAGTGCCTGACCTGGGTACACATTCAGTGCGTATCTGCTGCTTATCTGTACTTTTTAAAGATTTTCTACAATGAACAAAAGCTCCCACCTATCCATAGAAGGTAATGGCACCCCACTCCAGTACTCTTGCCTGGAAAATCCCATGGACAGAGGAGCCTGGTGGGCCGCAGTCCATGGGGTTGCTAAGAGTCGGACACGACTGAGTGACTTCACTTTCACTTTCATGCACTGGGGAAGGAAATGGCCACCCACTCCAGTGTTCTTGCCTGGAGAATCCCAGGGACGGGGGAGCCTGGTGGGCTGCCGTCTATAGGGTCGCACAGAGTCGGACACGACTGAAGCGACTTAGCAGCAGCAGCATCCATAGAAGGTGGCACTGGTTGATTAACATTGAACTTTTAGAGTGAGTTGTGGCCTCCTGGTGGAATACTACAGCTCTGAGAATAATTCTACCATGAATGTTAGTTGATATTTTCTGTCACTTTAATGAGTAAGAAGGGCTTCCCTGATGTCTCAGATGGTAAAGACTCCTCCTGCGATGCAGGAGATCTGGGTTCGATCCCTGGGTTCAATCCCTGGGTTAGGAAGTTCCTTTGGAGCAAGGCATGGCAACCCACTCCAGTATTCTTGCCTGGAGAATCCCATTAGACAGAGGAGCCTGGTGGGCTACAGTCCATGGGGTTGCAAAGAGTTGGACGTGACTGAGTGATTAAGTATAGCACAGCACAATGAGTAAGGCCAAAGGCAGACAATGGAGACATACTTTGAACTTCACTCATTTACCAGTGATGTGATTGACTTCTTTGCAGAATCAGATAATAGGAAGAATATTTTCTTAATTTTTCGTGCCATTCGCATTGTAATGGATATAGACAGGATACACTTTTAGTTTAATCTGCATTATTATCATTTTCTCTGACATGTTCATAAGTCTAGACAATCAAAAAAAAAAAAAAAGTTAAATCCTCATTCGTAGAATTTCCTGATTTCCGTGGTGTAGATACTCCAACCATGGCCAATTTCAAGTTGCCAATGTGATGTCACTACATGTGGTACTGGGCAGAGATGTGCAGCACACACTATACTGTGGTATTTTCCCCATGCAGGTACTTAATAACCTCAAGAATGGTAATAAAATGTGGTAAGGTAATTAGGAAGGGATTGACTTTATTTATTACCTTTGTTTTTAATATAATTCATTTAAATGCAAATATGTATATTTGTATCTAATATATTACAATATAGTATAACTTGTATATAAGAATTTTATATAATTTATATAAGATTGTATATAATCAAAGTTTGAATAGCGGCTGTGTTGAACACAAACTGAAGAATCCTTGAAAATGCAACAATTGCCTGACCCCAACACACTACCACCCGGAGTTCTGTTGGAAGAGGGTTGAACCTGCAATAGCACAGCTGCATCAAGCTGAACGCCATAAGGCCCAGTCATAGCTGCTGATCAAAATGGCAGAATGTTCCTGATGACACATTGGTTTCCATTCCTGCCCTTGTCGTTGCTCGTCTTGTAGGAGCACAGCCATCATCTCTGTAACTGTTTCCCCAAGGTCAGTTTGAATTGCATTTTTGCCTTTCTTCAAAGAATCTGCCTGCAATACAGAAGACCCAGGAGACTTGGATTCAGTCCCTGGGTTGGGAAGATCCCCTGGAGAAGGGCATGGCAACCCACTCCAGTGTTCTTACCTGGAGAATTCTGTGGACAGAGGAGCTTGGTGGGCTATAGTCCGTAGGGTCGCAAAGAGTCGGATACGACTGAAGCGACTGAGCCTGCGGGCACGCGTATGCCATTATCAAGGCTATTAACATCACTGTTTTTAGAGCCCTTGAAAGCAAAGTCTAGTCATTCCTGTTCTATCTCCCATTCCACATGGGTGAGTGTGAGGCTGAAACCCTGGCCGGGAAGGGTTTAGGGAAGCAGGGCAGAGACCCCACAGCTGCAGGGTATGAAATAAAGAGGAACTGAAGAGGGTGTCTGGGCAAAGGCAGGCTGGGCAGACATCAAGAAAAAGGGCCAAGGTGTCCCTGGGTCTGAAGTTAAGTATCTGCTCCCACCAGGGCCAGCCACATTAAGCAGGGGCATTGGTTTGGAGCGAGTCAGGAGTGTCCCTAAGGCAGTGACAAATGAATAGTGTTAAGGAAGATTTCAAGGGAGACATTGGCCTACTTGAAAGAGCCGTGATTAAGAAGGCCACAATTGCTTTCAGAAATAAGCAATACAAGAGAAAGCAATTTTACTGAGATGGGTACATTGGTACCCATTAGTCACCGATCACTCCTGTTAATCTATTAACAGGAGTTAAGCAATTAAATCTATTAAACAGTGCTGGCATCTCTCAAGCCCATGGAACCTCTCCCCTCACCCCCAGCCCCAGTTTCCACTATTTTCCCTGGTTGCCCAGGATGGTTACCAGACTCCACAATAAGCGGAACTTTCTCACAGCATCACAGTGTCCTCATTCCTTGATATTCCTGCTAGATGGCAGCCTAGAGCACAGAAATCACTCTTCTATTCCATAGATTAAGGGAATATTATGTTTTATTGGCCTCTAACTGTGCTTCTCCAAGTCAGATCTGAGACTGGCAGCATCAGCATTATCCAGGAGCGTGTTAGAAATGCAGATTCTTGGGCCTCAGACTTAAGGAAGCAGACCCTCTGGGGTGGGACCTAGGCATCAGTGTTTTAATGAAGTCTTCAGGGGATTCTTAGGCATTAAAATGTGAGAAGCACAGTAAATATATCATACTATAGTTGGTTAAAATCACAGACAGGCCATCACAATTCAACTCTCTGGTCTAAATACTGCCAGAAACAGCTGCTCCAAGTTGACTAGCTTTTCATCTGGGATGTGTTTACCTTGAGATTCCCACATCCACTACTATCTTCTTCTTGGGAATCATCCAAATTGTTCCAAACATGTGATTCTGTGCACCTATAAAGCTGTCAAATTAGAGGGGAAAAGTGAATTATTATTTGCAAAGAGTGATAGAGATATTCCAACACCACTTCCTTTTCTCCTGATTTCCAGTGTCCTCACAGTAGAAACAGTGCCAAAAACAAAAACAGAGTATGTGGGAATTAAGTTGTCATGTAATTTAAGCTGTATTTGTACAAAGAGAATCACTCTCCAATAGACATATATAAGAATTGTTCTTTCCTGTTGTGTTTTAATTTATCAATTATGTACATTATCTATCCATGGCAAACCCCACAATATATTATAATAATCCAGTTGAAGCAATACTCATTGCGTGATTCAGTTCAGTTCAGTTCAGTTCAGTCACTCAGTCAGGTTTGACTCTTTGTGATCCGATGAACCGCAGTACGCCAGGCCTCCCTATCCATCACCAAATCCCTGTGTTCACCCAAACCCATGTCCATCGAATCAGTGATGCCATCCAGCCATCTCATCCTCTATCATCCCCTTCTCCTGCCCTCAATCTTTCCCAGCATCAGGGGCTTTCCAATGAATCAACTCTTCACATGAGGTGGCCAAAGTATTGGAGTTTCAGCTTCAGCATCTCTCCTTCCAATGAACACCCAAGACTGATCTCCTTTAGGATGGGCTGGTTGGATCTCCTTGCAGTCCAAGGGACTCTCAAGAGTCTTCTCCAACACACAGTTCAAAAGCATCCATTCTTCGGTGCTCAGCTTTCCTTATAGTCTGACTCCCACATCCATATGTGACCACTGGAAAAACCATAGCTTTGACTAGACAGACCTTTGTTGGCAAAGTAATGCCTTTGCTTTTGAATATGCTGTCTAGGTTGGTCATAACTTTCCTTCCAAGGAGTAAGCATATTTTAATTACATGGCTGCAGTCACCATCTGCAGTGATTTTGGAGCCCCCAAAAATAAAGTCAGCCACTGTTTCCACTCTTCCCCATCTATTTGCCATGAAGTGATGGGACTATATGCCATGATCTTAGTTTTCTGAATGTTGAGCTTTAAGCCAATTTTTTCACTCTCTTTTTTCACTTTCATCAAGAGGCTCTTTAGTTCTTCTTCACTTTCTGCCATAAGGGTGGTGTCATCTGCATATCTGAGGTTATTGATATTTCTCCTGGCAATCATGATTCCAGCTTGTGCTTCCTCCAGCCACACTACTTTATTTAGTGTTTTAAAATTAGGTATTATTTTCTTCATTATTAAAGATACATGCTTAGAGAAAAAGAAAAGATAATAATCAGTATTTTGACCTAGTTTATCCACAGTAGCCTGATTCAATCAGCCAGTCAGATGAATCCTTTAAAAAATCACTTTTTGATGTGATATATAACCAATTATACATTTTACTTTATTATTGCCTGATCAAACACAGCTAGTCAATCATATAGCCAACAAACATCCTTTCTTCCATGTATTGTGCAAAACCTAGGTACTTGAAGATAAGTAAAAGTCTGATAGAGACAGATGGTCACACTAACCACTGGTGTGACAAACACTTGCCCTACGTGGTCTTGTGGACATTGTCTAAGCTCTTCTATCTTTTAGCATAGGTACCAATCTGTCTTCTTCAAGTAGCACATTATATAGTACCTAAAAGAGACAGACACATATTAAGAGCTCAGTAAACAATTAAAAATATTTAACTTCATTTCCATCTTATTTTGTGCTGTGTAGAGTGCTACATCTTCCAAATGTTTATTGCATGTAATCAGTGTTGTGCTGATAAATACCTCTCTAGGGGAAGACAGCCTGATTGGTAGTGTTTGCTGATCTCAGTGGGAGAAATCCTCCCACCATGGCTAATTTCATGCCACTTAGTAGGTAATAACTGACTTGTAGAAATTTCGAGAATTTAACAGCCAACTAGGAGGAAACGATAGGAGCTACATTTTTTTAAAAAATTAAAAAATAAATGGTTGGGGAGATATTATAGTACAGCTTCTGTAGATGATTAGAAATGTAATAACTTTTGTACAACTTAACATTACTATGAAGTGTATGTACAGTTTGTAAATCTATCCTGTTGCTACAGAAATGGGTATAATAGAAATACTCAGATACATAATAGCTTTATATATTGAACAATGTAGTAATATTGTACACCTATGGCACCCCACTCCAGTACTCTTGCCTCGAAAATCCCATGGATGGAGGAGCCTGGTGGGCTACAGTCCATGGGGTCACCAAGAGTCGGACACAACTGAGCGACGTCACTGTCACCTTTCACTTCCATGCATTGGAGAAGGAAATGGCAACCCACCCCAGCGTTCTTGCCTGGAGAATCCCAGGGACAGGGGAGCCTGGTGGGCTGCTGTCTATGGGGTCTCACAGAGTCGGACACGACTGAAGCAACTTAGCAGCAGCAGCAGCACATATAAGGGCTTCCCTGGTGGCTCAGTGGTAAAGAATCTGCCTGTAATGCAGGAGACCCAGGTTCTGTCCCTTGGTTGGAAAGAGCCCCTGGAGAAAGGCATGGCAACCCACTCCAGTATTCTTGCCTGGAGAATTCCATGGACAGAGGAGCCTGGCGGGCTACTGTCCATGGGGTCACACAGAGCTGGACTCAACTGAAGTGACTAAACAGCAGCAGCAGCAAGTCTATATAAAGAATTTCAATATTCCTGATGGAATAGTTGAAAGTATGTATAAAAATGATAGGTTGTGCTTTCTTTGGGGCTAGGGGAAATTTCTTTTATTATTATTATTTCCAATAGAATAAAGAAAGTTGACATTCTGATAAGAGCTTTTTCATGGAATGTAATAACAATCACCATCTTTTCATTGTAACATGCTAACACATAGTTATTTTACACAAAGAGAGGGAAAGATATTGTTGAAGATTTTATCAATTATATTTACTTTTTGAAAAGAATGAAGTAACATCTATTTTTTTCTTTTAAATAACAGATTGCCTTTATTGAGGAAACAGAGGTGGTTAAGGAATTCTTTGCACCTGAACATGAACAAGAAAATATGTTTAAAGTTCATTGCAGCATTCATTGTAATAATGAATTAATGGAAGCAACCCAACTGTTTCTCAACAAAAGGATCTATAAAATGAAACAGTATCCAGAGGTTAAATAAATGGATTAAATCTACATGTATGAACACAGCAAGAACTAAAAAACAACATTGGATGAAAATTAGACCATGTACCATAAATGTCATATAGGTTAAAAATTTTAAATCTATAAAACAATGCTGTATATTTCTTGTGAATCCAGTTGTATGTAACAGAAGCAGACAAAATGTGGCCTGGCTATACTCCCAATTCAAGAGTTGTTTTCTTAGAGAAAGGTGAGAAATGAGCATGGTAAAGGAAAAACAGGGAACTTTAACTTTGTGATAATAATTTTTTGTTAAAATAAAGTAATAAATGTTATTATTAAAAGGAAAATAAGTTTAATTAAAGCAATTATAAAATGTCAGTATTTGTTAATTTAGGAAGCTGGCTTATGGAAGTTTTTATATTATCTATTGTTATTTTGAAATGTTTTTCATTAACAAAACTACAAGTGAAACAAGAAAATAGATTGGTTCTATCTGCAAAAAATGTAGATATGTCCTTCATGTTATAAATTGTCAGAATAAGTAATGCATGTAATAATTTGGAAAGTTAATGAGTATTTCCAAACTGCAGTCCATTTTTACTTTTATTTTGATCAATTGAAAGTTTCAAGGGAATGGACTAAAGAAACCAAAGGGAAAGAAAGCAACAAATATAAAATATTAAATTAAAATATATACTCTATTTCTTTGAAGGATAAACAATCTATGGTCTGATGTAGCAATTTTTTATGCACCAGTAAGGGGACAAGGTGGATGGGAACATCTTCAGCTTTGGTTGTTCAGTGCAGCTGCTCAGTCGTGCGCTATTCTTTGTGACCCCAGGGACTGCAGCACACCAGGCTTCCCTGTCCATCACCAACTCCCGGAGCTTGCTCAAACTCATGTCCATTACGTTGGTGATGCCATCCAACCATCTTATCTTCTTTCTTCCCCTTCTCCTCTTGCCTTCAATCTTTCCCAGCATCAGGGTCTTTACAAATGAGTCAGTTCTTCACATCAGATGGCCAAAGGATTGGAGGTTCATCTTCAGCATCAGTCCTTCCAATGAATATTCAGGACTGATCTCCTTCAGGATGGACTGGTTGGGTCTCCTTGCAGCCCAAGGGACTCTCAAGAGTCCTCTCCAACACCACAGTTCAAAAGCATCAATTCTTCAGTGCTCAGCTTTCTTTATAGTCCAACTCTCACATCCATACATGACTACTAGAAAAACCAAAGCTTTGACTAGACGGACCTTTGTTGGCAAAGTAATGTCTCTACTTTTTAATATGCTGTCTAGGTTGGTCATAGCTTTTCTTCCAAGGAGCAGATGTCTTTTAATTACATGGCTGAAGTCACCATCTGCAGTGATTTTGGAGCCCAAGAAAATGAAACCAGATTGCAAAGATATTCAAATATAGAGCAAAACCAAAGTACATCTTCAAATTGACAACACTCAATAAGCAGGTGTTCTAGAAATTCATCACAAATTAGCCTAGCAAAGAATGCACAGGAGTTTTACTGGGAAAGCTCGTTGTAAGTTTTTTATGAAAGAAAACTCAAATAAATGGAGAGCAACGCCATTTTTGTGGTTGGTATGAATTAATATTGTAAATGTTCCATTTCTCCCTCTATTAATCTATAAGTTTAATGCAATTCCAATCAAAATCCAAGCGAAGTTTTTACGGAACTTGAAAAATGTATTCTAAAGTTTATATGAAAACATAAAAGTCTAAGTGAAATTTGGAAAAGGAGAAATGAAGACCGTCAGTAAAAATAGACTCAGTAAGAAACAGATTCATGAATATATTTACAAATATCAGAACACCCTTCTTAAGGGGCTTACATGGAGGATACAAGATTTGACTCATGTATCGAGTCCAGAGGCAAGCAAGGGTTGATACTGAAACTAAACAATGCTATTAATGACCCTAAGTCACTCTAAATTTTCCTGACCTGCTGTTCGTAATGTGTAGACATTTCTCCCTACCCTTATCACCTCAGAGTATTGTACCTCCAGGCCTCATATCTACATTCTAGAAAAGAAACGGGGAAAGAGATTAATGGTTTTCTCTTTTAAATGGTAGTCCTTTTAACTTGGAAAAGTAAATTCCTAAGGGAATTTTGCCTACATCTTATTATTTTTAACCATACCATGTGGCTAATCCTTGCAAGAGAGAGGCTGAGAAAACAAATAATTTTTGCTGGGAATATTGCTATCCCAAACAAAGTTGGAATTCTATTTATAAAAAAGAAAGGGAGAATGGATATTGACTACATAATTAGAGTCTATATTAAGGAGGACATACTCTTCTAATGATAAACAACCAAGCAAATCATCAGGGTATTGCTGGCACAAGTCAGACAAATTGACCAAAGAATGGATCAGGATAAGAGAGGATAGGATTAGATGGAATGGAATGGAACAGAATGTACAGAATACTCCAGACAGACCCAGGTGTATATGGGAACTTATTTGATAGAGGTAACTCCACAAGTCAGTCTGAAAGGGATGGATTATTTAAAAGATGCTATTTGGTCCACTGGATAGAGAAAACTAAAGTTGAAACTTTGTTACTCACATATAAAGATGACTTTCAAATGGATAAGAGACCTACATGTACAAAGTTAAGTCATAATAGATATGACTACATGAATATTATGTTCTATTCAGTGAAGGACACACAGATAATATTCACACCTGATGACCATTTGGAAGAACATATATACTATGTTAAAAATTGACCAGGGATTAATATTTAACAGTGCTGTCAAAGAGAACTTTCTGTGATGATGAAAATATTCTGTATCTATACTCTCTGATATGGTAGCCACCACCCACCTCAAGTTACTGAACATTCAAAATGGGGATAGTATAACTGAGAACTCAGTTTAAATTTTTAATTAATTTTAATTTAGTCATACATGGCTCGTATCTATCTATTGGACAGTGCAGAACTAGAGTGTTCGAAGAATTCTAGAAAATTAATAAGAAAAATACAAGACAGTCCAATAGAAACATATAAATAGATCAGGAAGCCTAAACAGCTAGCAAGTATATGCAAAGATCCAAATCACAATTAGAGAAATGCAAATTAAACAGAGGCATGCTTATCATTCATTATATTGGGCTCTGCTGATTTCTGCTATTACTTTGACACAACAGATTTGTATTTCAGTTCAATATTTCCCTAAAGAACATAATGCTTTATGAGACCTGTATTGCAGAAAATATCTGAATATTGAATTAAATCTGTAAGAACAGAGAGAAGAAAGGGCCAAGAAGAAGAGAGCTGGTGACATTTCACAGGTATTCCAGGAGGCTGCTCTGGGTGCAGGTGTAGATACTGTCTTTCAGACAAGCTTCTCAGTCGAATGTGTCCATTAATCCTCTGCACCTGAAATGATTTACCTAATCATGTGGCCAGGCCTGGGATTTGATTCCTACAGCATTATGAAGCTTTAAGATTCTCTCCTCTTTCTTTCCCTTTTCCTCCTTTAGAATTTTGTAGGAATGGGTTTGTGGAAATTTCTTTTGCTTTTTATGGAAGCTGATCTTGTAAATCTTTCTTAAACTAAAGAATATTCAGAGCTGCAAAAGAAAAAAATTGGACACTCGTATTTTACTGCACTTTTCCTAAGGCACTATCATGATCTCTTTATAAATTTACTTTCTAATTTTTTAATTTCATAAATATTGATAAACTAATGACCTCAGAAATCAGAAGTGATACTTCAATTTTAAAACTGGATCTTTCAAATAATGGAAATTAATGTCTTTGTGGATTTCTAAACATTCTTTCACAACTTTCCTCTTCTTCAAAATAAGCACGCCCCTTGAATACTGGCAATCATGTGCTAGTAGAAATTTTAGGTATACAAATTTGTTTCATTCATCACCACCATTATTACCAGTTATCACTCTGAAAGTCAAAGCGTTAGTTGCTCAATTGTATCTGACTCTCTGCTATCGCATGCACTGTAGCCCATCAGCTTCCTCTGTCCATGGAATTTTCCAGGTAAGAATACTGGCATGGGTAGCCACTCCCTTCACCAGGGCATCTTTCTGACCCAGGGATTGAACCAGGTCTCTTGCATTGGAGGCAGATTCTTTACTGTCTGAGCCAACACGGAAGCCCCAGTTATCAGTCTACTTCCAAATAAAAATCAAACTGGAATTTAGCACATATCTGGTTATTGAAAATTTTAAGTATTTCCATTTCCAAGAAGAGAACCTGAGCAATTAATCACATTCAGAATTTTAAAAAAAAAAAAAGCAGTTTCTTAACTGAAATAATTCTTTTGCTTCTCCCAAGCCAGGAAAAGAAAAAAATGTTGGAGCAAATTCAGTACATGACTGAGATCTGAGAGGTTTTACGAAAATTTTTTACCTGCTTCAGCCTTGCTAACTAGTTGACATCAATTACTACAGCTTGTTGGGAGGAAGATCTTTGTGGGTTTTCTATTTGTTCTTTGTCTTGTTTTTTTTTTCGGTTGTTGCTGATTTATTCATGTCATTTAAGCACATATATATGATATATATATATATGGAGAAGGAAATGGCAACCTACTTCAGTATTCTTGCCTGGAAAATCCCATGGCCGGAGGAGCCTGGTAGGCTACAGTCCATAGGGTTGCAAAGAGTCAACACGCCTGAGCGGCTTCACTTTCACTTATATGTACATGTATGTATATGTCTCCTACTACATGCCATATGTTGTTTTAGGCCCTGGGAATGCAATACCCTTGAGCCCTTATTGCACTTATAATCCAGAAAGGGGAAACAAACAATTAAGGAATTTAAATGTCATTAAATGCTCCTCTAAGATAAAGAACACTGTGAGAGCTCATAGCAGAGGCAACCAGAGTAGGCTAGACTAGCGATTCAAGTCAGGCTTACTGAATAAAGGGATAGTTAAGCAGAGCCCTGGAAGATGAGCCAGACCCAATCCTGTGGGGAAAAAAGTGTGAAAGGAATGCATTCCAGGCGCAGGGAGCTAGCTATAGCAGGGACTAGCAGATGAAGCTGGAAGGAGTAAGTTACAAACAGAAGCATGGGATGATTAGATGAACATTTCACAAACAACATTCTGCCTGCAGGGTAAGCATGGAGATCGACTAAATCTGTCAGGAATCCAAATAAAAGCACAAAGATAGAGAAAAAGGATTTATGGAAAAGGTAAATCCCCAACATGGCTGATTGATTAGCTGTGGGTGGTGGGGTGGGGAGAGAGCATTGACCCCAAGCCTTACCTGAATTTTAGCCACAGTGGTGAGCAATTAATCACTCAGTTACCTCCACCCAGATGCAGGGGAGGTTGGGAAATGAGGGTTGGCTGTGTGCCCATAAATAGAATGAAGTGGGCTGAGGAGCACATTGCATCATCTGTGCTTTAGTGTCAGCCAAAATTGATTCAACTTCCCAAGCTGAGCTCCAGATCGGTAGGTGCAATTGAATACTAACACGTTTGTTTTCACCATTTTTCTGGGTGGAAGAGCATTCAAAGGTTGAACAATCACTTGGAGATTCCATGTTTTCTGTTCTACCTGACAATGTCTAGTTCAACTTCTCAAATAATTCTTCCCCTACTTTTGTTACCGAAAGCAGGGTCCAGCTGCTTGCCACTCAAAAGCCATCAAAGAGGCCAGGTTGGTAGAAAGGAAAGTTTGCTTTATTTTGGATGCCAGCAACAGTGGGATTAGGGGTAAGGAGTAGGGATGCCTGAGGTGACTATCCAGAGGCTGACTCCCCTCCTGACAATCAGTGGGCAAGAGGTTTTAGAGCTTTTATAGGCAGACTGGGGCTACCTGCAGAAACAGCAGTCAAATCTGACAGTCATCTTGAAATCGGTCATTGGTGGTCTGACCAGCGTCATCTTGTTATAAGTACAGTTAGTCTTCAGTTCCAGAGTCAGTTTGTTTCCATTTCCTGAGGCCAGTTCTCAGAATTGTGGCGACTTACATCATGGTTACCATCTGGTCATCACGTAATTAACTTCTCCACCTGGTGGGGGTTTCAGTATCTATAAGACAGCTGATAGAATGTGGCTCAGAAAATTATCTATAGTCCTTGAGAAGGAACTCAAAGTCCTTGACTATTCTTAATGACTACATTATTATCACTTAATCTCCTTTGACTGTTTTCCCCTGTTTCTGCATGTTTTCACTTCTCTGATTAAACTTATTCTTTGCCTAAGTTTTTCTCATAGACTAAGGCAGGCAGAGGACGGTGGGGGTGGGGAGGGGCAAATACCACAGGGTCCTGCTCCGTTTCACTTTCATTTTCTGAGAAAATAGATTTTTAACTTCCGTGCTTAGATACTTCTATGTTTTCTCTTTCAGCAAAATATCATCTCAACCACGATGACCATATTAGTTATCTATTACTATTTTTTTAATTTCTCCAAAATTTAGTAGCTTAAATAATCACCTATTATTATCTCTTGTAGTTTGGGGGTGTGGGGATTGGTCATGAATTCAAACAGGGCACAGTGGGAAGCATGGTGACTGTGTCTGGGATTTCAGCTGGAAGAGTCCAGGCCTTGGGAGTGGAGCCATATAAAACTTGCTCATTCATGCATCTGGAAGTTGATGCTGGCTTTCAGCTGAGGCCTTCCAGTCCTCTTTACTTGAGCCTCTGCAACTGGTTTGACTTCCCACACAGCATAGAAGCTGGTTCCAAGGCAAGTGTCCTGAAAGGGCCAGGCAGAAGCTAGAGCTTTTTTTTTTTTTTTTTTTTTGGCTGCTCTGGGTCTTAGTTGCAGCATGCAGGATCTTTCTTGCTGTGTGTGGGATCTTGCAGCATGCCCGATCTTCAGTTGCAGCATGAGGGAGCTAGTTCCCTGACTAGGGATAGAACCCGAGCCTCCCTGCATGGAAATGTGGAATCTTAACCACCAGACCACGAAGGAAGTCCCTGAAGGTGCATCATTTTTGTGGCTCAGCTTCAGAAGCCACATATCACCACCTTCATCATTCCCCACTGACCAGGGCTGTCACAAGCCCTGTCTAGACTCAAAGAAGAGTACCTACATGCCCTCTCTTGTGGGGAGAGGTGTTAGTCACATCTCACAAAGAACATGTGAGATGGGACCAATATATTGGTGCAGCCATTTTTGGAAAATATCCTACAATGATCAATTCATTTTAATTTGAAAGAGAAGCACAAACCTCAGGACAGCTTTGGTGTTCACCATTAATCCTTTTTAAACTAGTGTGTCTGAATGGGTCTCTCTTCTAAAATAGGTAAATGAAATGAGCGACTACATCTTTAGTCCTCTCTAAGTTGTCAATGAAAACACCTCTTCTTACTCAAAGTTCCTCTTTGAAGATAATTACCAGAAATTGTACTAGGAATAAGCCAGTAACATAAAAGCAACTCCGCTACAGCTAATTGGACCCTTTGAGTGGCAAAGTGACAGAATTGAATTCAAGCTATTTTAAATAGGTAAAGATTCATTATTTCATGAATCTGAAAAGTCTAGTGGCTCAGATGGACTCAGTCCTAGCTGGATTCAGAGACTCAGAGGATCTTCTCAGTCCTGTCTCTTTCCATTTCTCAGTTCTTGATTCCTCTGCCCTGCTTGACTCCCAAGGAGGTTCTTTCCATGTGCTGACACAGATGGGTCACCAGCATCTCCAGACTCAAACTGACTTGAGTGCTTGTATGATCTCAGGAGATCAGCTTTCTGTACGCCTCCTCTTTGTTATTGTTGTTTAGTCACTAAGTCATGTCTGACTCTATTGTGCCCCCATGAACTGTAACCCACCAGGCTCCTCTGTCCAAGGGATTTTCCAGGCAAGCGTACTGGAGTGGGTTACCATTTCCTTCTCCAGGGGATCTTCCCCACCCAGGGATTGAACTCCCGTCTCCTGCATTGGCAAGTAGATTCTTTACCAGTGAGCCACCAGGGAAGCCCAACCCTCCTCTTAGCATCCTTAATAATGCCTGGGAAAGGATTCTGGACCTGTTTGGTCAGATGGGGGGAGTCACGGTTCTGGTATGTATTAGGATTCTCCAGATAAACAGAACCAGTAATATACATAGAGATATAAAAGGTGATTTATATAGGAACTGGCTCATGTGTTATAGAGGCCGAGAAGTCCCATGATCTGCCATCTACAAACCAGGAAAGCTGGTGTTATAATTAACTCTGAGTCCAAAGATCTGAGGATTGGGGTGATTATGTAAATCCCAGTATAAGTCCAATAGCCTGAAAACCAGAAGCAGTGAAGTCCACGGGCAGAAGATGGGTGTCTCAGCTCAGGGTGAGCTAATCTGCCCTTCCTCTGCCTCTTTGATCTACTCCATTCCTAACTGATTGGATGGTGTCCTCTTGCACTGGTGAGGGTGGTCTTCTTCACTTAGTCTCCCAATTTAAATGCTAATCTCTTCTGAAGATGCTCACAGACTTACCTAGAAATAGTGTTTCGCCAGCGATCTGGGCATCTCTTAGCCCAGTTAGGTCGGCATACAAATTTAACAGTCACAAGGTGGAAGGAAACTCTGGCCAGCCAGAGTCACCCTCTGGCAGGGACCCTCAGTCATAAGATCCAGGATCTTAGGATTGGCCTCCCCAACAGATGTCACAGGAGTAGCTCCTGAGTGAAACAGTCCCTGGTATCAGTAGCTCCTGATACCAGATGACAGGTGTATGGAGTTGAGCTCCAAATTTAACAGCTGTAACCAAAGCTAGTATAAGTTTTAATTCCTCATCAAATTTTGGTCTAGACTTTTGGTAGAGCTGAAGGAAAGTCAACTTATCAAACTCAAATGAGCAACCTCCTGCACACTTAATGCTATTGAGTGGGGTGACTAAACCATTTCCACTTTGTAAGTTTAGAATGTCAGATTTTTCTCATAACCATATGTTCATTACTATTTTATCTTTGAAATAGCATCATTGGACTTCGATCTTAACCTACACTGAGGTTTATAGGTCTCCTGTGGAAAGCTAAGTTTAAAATCTACTTGGCATTAAATCATAAAGGAGAAATAACCTGCCTTACCCTGTTGGAACATGAGTTATGAATTCATGCTTAGGTGTTTTATGACTACATATCATAACTTTTATTAGTGGTTCCATTAATATTGCCAGTCACGAGCCATAAAATCAACTCTGAGTGTATCCATAGGCTTTTATGAAACTCTTTCTGAATCACTAGTTTTTCTGTAAATCATGTAAAACATCTTTGTAAAAGAGTGAAAATCCAGATGGTTTTGGTCTAGCATTCACATTTTCTGAGAGTCGAATCAGAGCTGCTCACCGCTGAGGGGGCATTTAGAAGTAATCAGGTCCTATCCCTTTCTTCCAAGGGGAGTGCAGGCAATCGATACTGTTAGTAAAATGAATGAATCTCCATGACACCATGCTGCTGGTAAACATATTACCTCACAACATCCTAGGTTTCTTTTGTTGTTGTTTGCTTGCTTTTAAGAAGAGTTCTATCTGTCAGAAGAAATACATTTGAATCAGTTCTAATGAGGTGGATGAAACTGGAGCCGATTATACAGAGTAAAGTAAGCCAGAAAGAAAAACACCAATACAGTATACTAATGCATATATATGGAATTTAGAAAGATGGTAATGATAACCCTATATGCAAGACAGCAAAAGAGACACAGATGTATAGAACAGTCTTTTGGATTCTGTGGGAGAGGGAGAGGGTGGGATGATTTGGGAGAATGGCATTGAAACATGTATAATATCATATAAGAAATGAATCATTAGTCCAGGTTCGATGCAGGATACAGGATGCTTGGGGCTGGTGCACTGGGATGACCCAGGGGGATGGTACGAGTAGGGAGGGGGGTTCAGGATGGGGAGCACGTGTACACCCATGGCAGATTCATGTTGATGTATGGCAAAACCAATACAATATTGTAAAGTAATTAGCCTCCAATTAAAATAAATAAATTTAAATAAAAAAGAAATCTGCCCTGATTGTTTTTCTTTTGGGGTTTCCCAGGTGGCGCTAGCGAACCCACCTATCAATGCAAGAGATGTAAGAAACACAGTTTTGATCCCTGGGTCAGGAAGGTCCCCTGGAGGAGGGCACAGCAACCCACTCCAGTATTCCTGCCTGGAGAATCAATTAGCCTCCACGTGGCAGATGCTACACTTCTCATTTCCAGATGACCAGGCTTCCTGGGGTTCCACTTCCTCGAGCATCATGTCCTCTGTTCTGTCCAACTCTCTGCGTGTGTCACGGTTGCCTTAACCAACTGCATCTTGACTACTTGACTTTGGCCATGTTCCTGTCTTCACTGGGGATAGTTGTTCATTGTCTTATAAATTTGTCAGGCCCTTAGTTTTTTGGTTCCCATTTATGCATCTTATTCACAGTGATATCTCAGGAGACAAGTCAATTATTTGCTGGAGTCCAGATACCTTATTTCAAGGCCTTTGCTGGACCAAAACAAAGAATCAAAAAAAAAAAAACCCCCAAGATGAGCTTTGTCTGGCATTGTCTCTAAATGGAACATTAATATCAGTCTATGGTTTGCAGCATCCTCTTTCTTCCTACTTTAAGGGAGACTCTTCTCTGGCTTTGATCATTGAGTTGTCTTTTCTTTCCCCCTGAACCATCAAAGACTATACAATGTTTCACTGATCTCATCCACAGAGCCTGGTAGGATTCTTGGATGTAATCGTGGCAGGATAATATTCTGAGATGTTACCTGAGATTTTCTTTCCTGAATTTCTTTTACTTTTCGACTTTATTCATTTAGTCAATGCATTCATTGCCTCCAGGACAGGTTGTTACAGCAGAAAAGCAAAGGAAAAGCTTTTTAAATCTCTGAAGGTTGCGCTTTTGGACATTCACAAAAAATCCCTCAGCCCAGAGGGAACTCAGGTCAGAAAAATTAGATGGGGAAAGTTGTGTTACCTGCAGTCAGAGTCTGCTTTTCTTGCTGTCACACCCCCTGCTTCTCTTCATCTCTACCTGTGGTCTGTTGAGCTACATGAATTTGTTCAGATTAGAAAAAGAGAAAGGAGAAACCCTCTGTACGTTTGGAAATCCAAGACCAGAAGAAAACATGGGTTCCCCCGAGAAAGATGCAAGACGTGAGGGTTTTCTCCTACCCAGAAGGAGCAGAATGGGTGGAAGTATCCAAATGATGTATCCAGGCAACCAAAGATAGCCTCACAAAGCCCTGCTCTTTCCCGTGCAACTTGGGACCCAGCAGAATGATTTCCCTTGAGCCTGAGCATAACACAGAAGTTGAAAGTCATGCTAAAATAGAGGCTTAAAACAGAAATTAGTGAGTACAAGTAGATACTGTGTTACTTCACCCAGATTCCCTTCCTAGTGTCAGTTCATCAAATCTCCAGCAGCTGGGAATACAATCTTCAGAACCTATGCCCCCCACCCCCACTCCAGGAAGTGACCTCTGTCCAGTACTAACTGATGCAAGAATAAAATGGCCTCACCATCTCACCTCAGTTTGAGACAACTCTGAAGAGCCAGCCTAATTCTAGAATTCTCCAAAGGACTGTCTGAGAATCAGTCAGCTGAATGCAACCACTTTGCAGGAAAACTTCTTGCTCTGCCCATTCCTGCCTCCCTCGCTTCCTTCCAGGTTTATCTCCTAAGAACTCTCCCCAGTAAAATTTCTAACTCAGGTCTCCCTTTCGTTCTGTTTCCAGGAAACCCAATCTAAGACATCCACATAACTGAGCTTGTAATTTGAGAACTCATAATTCTGCATCAAACATAATTTTTCCAAGTTTGGAGATACATTATTTTAGAGACTCCTGGTGCGTATACGTTTTTAACTCTGCTCATTTTTGGCTTCAGTTCTCTTGAACCAATTTTACTTCTACTCTCTGCTGTCTGATAATGATTATGAAAGTGAAGCAAAATAGGAATGGAATGTTTTAACCTTTACTGTACAGCATGTTACCATCAGTCCAAACATTAGACCAGTGTCTCCTGAGCCATCAATGTTTCTTTTTAAAACCTATTCTCTTAGCAGTTTCCACACATGCGATCCGGTATTAACTAGGGCCCCCATGCTGTGCACTGTATCCTCATGTCTTACTTATTCATAGCTGGAAGTTTGTACCTTTGGGCCATCTTCTTTTCAGTAAAGTAAAACGACTCTTTGCTTCATCTTTCTTGTTTTTCAAAATGTCATCTCCTTCTAAGGTTTTAGCTTTTATTTTTCAATCATATAAACTTCACTAATTTTATATCTTAAGATGGATGATGACTTCAGGTCCCCAACCAGTTTATAGAGACCTCCTCTGCAAGTCCCACCTAAGAGTTCTAGGCGATCACTTCAGATTGTAGGGGTAGTTGGCACCTTCTGTTTCATTTGAAGACTTGAAAGCCTCAGCTGAAACTGACATAGAAAAGTCTCATTTAATGCCCCTAATAAGCAATAACTTAAATACCTGTCATCAAGTCAGTATTTAAATTCAACCAATGTATCCAATACAATGGAAAACCATAAAACCCCTAAAAGTATTCAGGGTGATTTATGGATAAAATCATGACATGAAAAATGTCATTGTCAAATAAAAAATAAGTTATTGAAGAGTATTTATAGGCAAAGAGGTTTTGTGTTTTTATTTTTAAACAGATATGTGTTTGACAGATATATGTATATAAATACACATATCTTCATATATGCATGGAAAACATTAGTGTATTAACAGCAATCATATCTGGGGAATGGAGTTGTGTGATTTGAGAAGTGCACAGAAGAATTATTCTCATTTAATATTCTTAAGTATTTGAATTTTTATAACAAATCATTATTTTAATAAATTAAAAAAGAGCACTTCAGTGAGAACATGTAATGTAACTATTCTGTTCTAGTCTGTTTATTTTAAAGTAGGCTTTTCAAGATCACTAGCCTGGGAGACAAATCTGAGTTTCACTGTCAGTTCTGCTATAAACCAATTTAGATATAGAAATAGGCTATCCAAGAGGTAGCATTATTTCATTGTTTTAAATTTTTTCCAAATTTTTGTATGTATAACTGAGTCCTTTATTGTATACCTGAAATGAAAACAACCTTGTAAATCAACTATACTTTGATAAAGAAATATTTTAAGTATCCAAATAATTTTAAAATATTTGTAAGTTATTAAAGAACATATATGTAACATGTAAATTATGTGGCATGATGTTATGCCTCTCTATGAATTTGTTATCCAGCACAAAATCTTGAAATTTGACATTAACCCACATTCTCCTCCCTTGCTATCCTGCCCATGTAACCATCTGCCTGAGTTTTGCATTTATCAGCCTCTCACTTTTGAAAACACATAGTTTTGCACATGCCTTAGCAACACATTTTGTCTTGTTTGTTTTTAAGTGGTGGTCTCACTATAGTATGAATCTTCTGGGAATTGCTTTTCACTCAAAATTATGTTTCTAAGGCTCATCCTTGTAGGTAGCTGTAGTTCACTGATTTTCACTGCTGCGTATTACTTCATTGAGTAAATAGACTATCACAATTTATTTCCTGTCATTGGATTTGGGGGATATTTCCAATTGTTTCTGCTGCTACAGAAAGTGCTGCTATGAACATTCCAAAACATGTGCAAATTTCTCGAGGATGTATACGTAGGAGTGGAATTTTGGAATCCATGTAGATTTACAAGAAATTGCCAAATTGGTTTTAAAAGTTACTTATAAATTTACACATACTGTACATCATAATATACACTGAAAATTCATGTTTTTCCACATTCTTATCCTTGGCTTTGACAGGTGTTTAATCTAGTAGTAATGTTAGTCGCTCAGTAGTGCCCGACTCTGTGTGACCCCATGGACTGTAGCCCGCCAGGCTTCTCTGTCCATGGAATTCTCCAGGAAAGAGTACTGGAGTGGGTTGCCATTTCCTTCTCCAGGGGATCTTCTTGATTGAGGGATCGACTGAGGGTCTCCTGCATTGCAGGCTGATTCTTTACCATCTGAGCCACATATCAACAGTATTTCAAATGGGGTCTTAATTTCTATTTTATTTACTAAAGAGATTGATCACTTTTTAATATGTGATTTGGCTACCTGCATTTTTCTTTTGTAAAGCACCTGTTCATAGTTGTCTATTTACAATGCCCTTACATTGTAGGCGCTTCATGAATGTTTGTTGACTAAATGGATGAATTCTCATACAGCAAAATAAGACTTAGGAGATGTGCTTGTTAATTTAAGAATGATGTTTAACCACAAAGAACTATGGGCCCTACTCCCTTCAGTTCAGTTCAGTTCAGTTCAGTCGCTCAGTCATGTCCAACTCTTTGCGACCCCATGAATCGCAGCACGCCAGGCCTCCCTGTCCATCACCAACTCCCGGAGTTCACTCAAACTCACGTCCATCGAGTCGGTGATGCCATCCAGCCATCTCATCCTTTGTCGTCCCCTTCTCCTCCTGCCCCCAATCCCTCCCAGCATCAGAGTCTTTTCCAATGACATTGTATTTTACTTTCATTATATAGTCAATGTTATATGACTGATTGATAACTGAGCTTATTCTTTTGCATGATGGATTTTTTATTTTAAAAAGTCTTTATATAATTATCTTAAAGATAGTTTTTGCATATTATCTTTGGGAAAGTTCTATTATTTACTTTTAATAGCAACAGAGGAGTTCTAAATCTTGTTCTAGTAGCTAAACAATGCAAATTGTGCTTCTCAGAATTAAACATTTTTTCAGAAAAACATGAATATTGGATCTAATTCCAACAAACAAATTAGCAGGATTTTTTCTAACAGAAAATGAATACTTTAAGTAAATAGCTTTGTGGATGTGCTTTTACTCTATGTTCAAGAAAAAGTGTAAACAGCTATTCCTGTCACTGTTGTGTACTAATTCTTGTGAACAGATATGTCATTAGAAGAAAACAATATTGAGAAAATTCTATCAATTACCTTTATTTTTATGATTTTTTCCTAAATATTACCAAATTAGAAACAGGCGATTATTACATAATTCTGTCTGACAGGTGTTCCACAGAAGCATGATTTAAAAACTACCTTTCTCTAGTGAAACCAATTAAGTAAGGAAGGCATTTGACAGCAAAAATTTAAAAAAGTTGGATTGGATCCTTTCTCACTGCCTTCGTGAGGCGGAGGTGCTCCTTACCTGCTCCCTGCCGAGGCTGCTGAGGTGCCTCAGTCCACCGATACATGATTTTCTGCTGTTTCTTGGCAAAAATGGCAACTGGTGATGCTGTTCTGAAGAGACTGGAGCAGAAGGGTGCAGAGGCAGATCAAATTATTGAATATCTTAAGCAGCAAGTTGCTCTTCTTAAGGAGAAAGCAATTTTGAAGGCAACTTTGAGAGAAGAGAAGAAACTTCGAGTTGAAAATGCTAAATTGAAGAAAGAAATTGAAGGATTGAAACAAGATCTAATTAAGGCAGAAATTCAAAATGGAGTAAAACAAATACCATTTCCATCTGGTACTCCACTAAAAACTGATTCTACAGTTTCTGAAAATGAGATACAGTCTATACCAATCACAACCATATCTTCTGGTGCTAAAGAGCAAGTAAAAGGAGGAGGAGGAGAAGAAAAGAAGATGAACGAGAAAGCTGAAAAGAAAGGAGAGAAAAAGGAGAAAAAACAGCAACCAGTAGCAGGAAGTGCTGACTCTAAGCCTGTTGATGTTTCCCGTCTGGATCTTCGAATTGGTTTTATCATCACTGCCAGAAAACACCCTGATGCAGATTCTTTGTATGTAGAAGTAGATGTTGGAGAAATAGCCCCAAGAACGATGGTCAGTGGCCTGGTGAATCATGTTCCTCTTGAACAGATGCAAAATCAGATGGTGGTTTTACTTTGTAACCTGAAACCTGCAAAGATGAGGGGAGTAGTATCTCAGGCAACAGTGATGTGTGCAAGTTCACCAGAGAAAGTGGAAATCTTGGCACCTCCTAATGGATCTGTTCCTGGGGACAGAATTACTTTTGATGCTTTCCCTGGAGAGCCTGACAAGGAGCTGAATCCTAAGAAGAAGATTTGGGAGCAGATCCAGCCTGATCTTTACACTAAAAATGTATGCGTGGCTACATACAATGGCGCTCCCTTAGAGGTGCAAGGGAAGGGAGTGTGTAGGGCTCACACTATGGCCAACAGTGGAATAAAATAAAACACTTCAGTTTCTGAAATACATTAGAGAAAACAATAAAAAGAAATAACATTTGTCACTCAAAGCTAAAATACAAAAAAAAAAGTTGGGATTTCCTTGGTGGTCCAGTGGCTAGGACTCTGTGCTCCCGGTGCAGGGCACCCGGGTTCAATACCTGGTCAGGGAGCTAGATTCCACATGCCACAACTAAATATCCTGCATTTAGCAGCTGGGACCTGGCACAGCCAAAAAAAAAAAAAAGTCAAATAGGAGTTTTACTTCTACATGTCTTCTCCAGTGTGTCTCCTAAGGATGTTATGGGAATGTTCTGCTCAGGTCTCCCTCCAGAAAAAAAACTTACCACTTAGCTGGATCGACAGAAATAATCAACAAACCATCTATAACAGAAATAAGAAAGAGTTTTATTTGAACCACACTGAGGATATAGCCCAGGAGACAGCCTCTTAGATAACTCTGAAGAACTACTCTGGAGAAACATGTTTTTTCAATACAGTTGTATATCTTGTCAGAACAAAGAACATCAAAGGAGTCAGTGGTACGTTCCTTAAATGTTAAAAAAAAAAAAAAGCCAATCAGCACATACACAGCAAGTCAGTGTGGTCTGGACACCTGGAAAGGGAGTTTTATCACTGAAGGAAAACCAGCATGGGCATCCCAGGAAAGGAGGCATTTAATCTTTGTCTTCAACATGGACGTTCTTCTCTGCTGGTCAGTCACCTTTTTCCTTAATAATTAAAGCAGATGTACAATGTATGTTTGATAGGCTGCAAACAGAATGTGTTAGCATAAAATTCAAGTTAGCTTGTGTGTAACTCAGGATGACTTCCTCATACCTCATTATGTAAGAATCTCTCATCAGCTGTAAAAAGTGCAGTTAGCCAACAAGCTCCGTCTGTGGGTGCCTTCAGACTCTGCTTCAGCCTTCAAAAAAGGCCACTCATCCAGGGTAGGCCTCGGTCTCTGGCTCGGCATGGTGAAGGTAGCGGCCATTTCTGCCCTTAGTGGGGATCCTCACGGGCAAGCTCTGCTCTTGAGCTCCCCATTATGCTCTTAGCCAAGACTGTCAGTCCCGCTGTCATAGTCTGAGGCTGTCTCTCCCCAGTGCTGTTTCCTCCCCAGTTCATCATCTCTAAACTCTGTTTTGGCTACCCTTCAATCAGCCTTTTGCCCTCCTATCTCTGTCTGGTGTCAGCTTCCCCCAGTACCCAATTGCCACATGTTTAAGTAAAATGCTGGATGGTAGCATTTGTTTTTAGTGACATGCATATATAGTATGTAGATGACTGAAGTCCACTAAACGGAAAACCTATTAGTAACTATTTTAATTGACTTTGGATTGCAACAGTAGTGATTGGGCTTTTGAAAGCAAGCAAATGTTTCCATCATATAAAACCATGGATTTGAGAAATGTATCCATAGCTTGAAAATGCTTTACATTAAAAAAATTTTTTTACAAGTGGTAATAGTCAATGTAGAAAACCTCATGGCATCATTACTTGATAATACTGATATTAGCGGCTATCATTTATTGAGTACTGACTCTATGGCAGGAAATGTGCTAAGCATTTTACATACATTATCCCATTTAGTTCTAAAGGCTGATGTCTAAACAATATTAACTCATGAATTAGTTAATTGCTCTTAAGAGTTTCAGCTTTAGCCAGGAAGTGCATTAATACTAGATCTGGAAATTGCTATCCTGGCTATATAATGAATGCGTTCATTCAAATGTTAATGTACAATGGTGGATCTTGGGAACAGAAATGTTACAGTGTTTATTAGCTTAGTCCAGTAAAGTGTATTGGAGAAAGCAATGGCAACCTACTCCAGTACTCTTGCCTGGAAAATCCCATGGATGGAGGAGCCTGGTAGGCTGCAGTCCATGGGATCGCTGAGGGTCGGACACGACTGAGCGACTTCACTTTCACCTTTCACTTTCATGCATTGGAGAAGGAAATGGCACCCCACTCCAGTGTTCTTGCCTGGAGAATCCCAGGGACAGGGGAGCCTGGTAGGCTGCCATCTATGGGGTCGCAGAGTCAGACACGACTGAAGAGACTTAGCAGCTTAGCAGCAGTAAAGTGTATACCATAGGAGTAATTGTGAACTTTGTAACTACTTTATTTATTTAGAGAAAGTACTATTTTCTCTAGGTGAAAAGAATCACATTTCTAACACATGACTTGGAAAATGATGATAAATCTGTTTGATTTATACCATTTCCATTCATGCATTTCTTTTGAAATCTGAGTCAATGGGTATGAAATACATTTTTCTTACATAGTGCACCATCAGGCCACTCAGGATGGCTATTCTCTTGCTCTCTGTACATCCCCTGCTTGACCAGTGCCTGGTGAACATGATTTCCCCTCCCACTCTGCCACCTATCGATTGTTCTAGAATGACTCCTCCTGCTAGTTTATTAAAGGGATACATCCGCCCTCGGGATGGTTGTGAGGGTGGTTAGTCTGAGGAGATTTTAGGGACATGCCCTAGACTGTGATTTCCCTGGTAACTGATGAGCCAATCTGACGTCAATTCTGCCTGTGAATGATAGCTTCCTTACCCCCATGCCCACTAGACGCCATGTCCTGTCTGCCATCTACAGTGGGATGTTGCCCCAGGACCTTTTGCTTCAGAGGTAGGTGTAAGATCCCCTATCCAATAAACCATTGATGTCTCAGTTGCCATCTCTGGGCTCTTTCTTTGGTCTTGAGGCTGGGCAACTACAAGGCTTGCAAGCCTTGGCTTGCAGGCCAGTAAGGAGTATATCAAGAACAGGAAAAGTTGCCTGAGAGTGGAGTCAACACTACCAGCTCCCAAGGTGTGGATCCCTGACTATTTTTCATGAGGTTGGATTTAGTCAAATGCTTTTCCTATCATTGATTTTTCTTCTTTAGCCTGTTTATATGTTTTTTAAATGTTGAACTATCCTTGCCTATGTGAAATAAATGCCACTTGGTAATGGTTTATGCTTTTTTTTTAATGAATTGTTGGATTTGCTTTGCTAATATTTTATCGAGGATTTTGCATCTAAGTTCTTTTTTGTTTCTTCATTGCTGCACATGGGCTTCCTCCAGCTGCGGCAAGCAGGGGCTACACTCTAGTTGGAGTACACAGGCTTCTCATTACGGTGTCCTTTTATTGTTAAGCACAGGGTCTAGGGTGCTTGGGCTTCAGTAGTTGTGGCACATGGGCTTAGTTGCCCTGCCTGTGTACTCTTGCCTGGAAAATCCCATGGATCAAGGAGCCTGGTAGGCTGCAGTCCATGGTCTCGCTGAGGGTCGGACATGACTGAGCGACTTCACTTTTCACTTTCATGCATTGGAGAAGGAAATGGCAACCCACTCCAGTGTTCTTGCCTGGAGAATCCCAGGGACAGGGAGCCTGGTGGGCTGCCATCTATGGGGTCGCACAGAGTCGCACATGACTGAAGTGACTTAGCAGCAGCAGCTGTGGGACACAAGATCTTCCTGAACCAGTAGAACCTGTTTCCCCTGTACTGGCAAGTGGACTTTCAACCACTGGACTACCAGGGAAGTTCTGCATCTAAGTTCTTGAGAGAAATTGGTGAGTAGATTGCTTTTTGTACTGTTTTTGTCTGGTTTTGGTATCAGAATAATACTGGCTTTATAAAATGATTTGGAAAGTGCCCCCTTTCCTTCTATTTTCTGGAAGAGTATATAAAACATTAATTTGTTTATGTAAAACATACATTAATATCTTTAAACATTTGATAGAATTTTCCTGTGGAACAATCTGGGCCTGGAGATTCTCTTTTTGGCTTTCAGGCTACAAATTTCATGTTTAAAGAATCATGTAGATTAATTCATGCTGGTTGAGTTTTGATATTTTGTAGTTTTTCTCTGGCTGTTTTTAAAGGAAAAAGGAAAACATTAAACACGAGAGTCACATATAATATGCAGATTTTACTAGTAATTTGAGACATTTGCAGAGTGTGAAGTATCTTCTACTCAGGATTTAACTATTATGGACTTGTTAATCATGAATTTAAACCATTGCTAAGTGTAACACTGAGGGCCTTGTTTATTGGTTTTTCTTTCTTTCACCCCAAGTTTCTGACTTTATTGGTTCTCTTTTCAGATTACTGAAAGTAAATGATTCAATTTTTATGCGACTCAAACACCAAGGTCCTATCATACATGGAGTCTAGAAAATAGAAACCTCTTCTGCTATTGAAATAATACTCCAGATTGTTGTTGTTTTGTCACTAATTCATGTCTGACTCTTTTCAACCTCATGGACTGTAGCCCCCCCAGGCTCCTCTGTCCATGGGGCTTCCCAGGTGAGAATACTAGAGTGGGTTGCCACTTCCTTCTCCAGGGGATTTTCTCGACCCAGGGATCGAACTCATGTCTTCTACGTTGGTAGGTAGATTCTTTACCACTGAGCCACCAGGGCAGCCCCAATACTCTGGATACGTGTTTGTATTTTTACAGTTGTATTGGTCTCATACACAAATACAAATAGCAGGATAAACATGCCTTCCAATGATGATGAGCATTTAAGAAAATGCATATATTCGTTTTATAAACCTAGTATTCAAGAATGTTTCCTGTTTTACATCTCTGCATCGTTTGGGAGTATTTCTTCTGTGTGGTCTTGATTTTATAGGGTGTATTGGCTAGTGTAATGCTGACAGCAGTAACACTATGCTGCTGCTGCTGCTGCTGAGTCGCTTCAGTCGTGTCCGACTCTGTGCGACCCCACAGACGGGAGCCCACCAGGCTCCCCCGTCCCTGGGATTCTCCAGGCAAGAACACTGGAGTGGGCTGTCATTTCCTTCTCCAATGCATGAAAGTGAAAAGTGAAGTCACTCAGTCGTGTCCGACTCTTCGCGACCCCATGGACTGCAGCCCACCAGGCTCCTCCGCCCATGGGATTTTCCAGGCCAGAGTACTGCAGCGGGGTGCCATTATAAATTGCAGTAAATCAAATTAACTTCATTACAATGCTCCTGGTAAAAGTTAATCAGAGAAAAATGTAAATTTTATTTCCTTTATTGAAAAGAAAATCTTGGATTGTTTAATATGATACTTAATAGGGAAAAAGCCAGTTGTTTGAGAACACTGAGGAATGGGAAAATCATTCTTTTACTTTGTTCAATTAAAGATAATTGATCAAAGAATTGCAGTGTTCCCCCTTCTGAGACAAACAGGAGAATCTTCAGTTTCAATGTGTTGTTTTCACTTAAGAATCATTTTCTAAAAATTTTGAGTGTACTTTTCATAGCGTTAAACAGAACACTATTGTAACTTTGTTTTGAATTCAACTGCTGCTATCTGCTGATTAAAAATTAAAAGTGCATTTAGGGTGCTTTCAAAGGCACTATGAAGACCTATGAAGAAACATAGGTCTGAGGTAAGAATATTTTCAGCTTTTATAATAACTCACAATAATCCATGATTTGGGACTTACATTCTTTTTTTCATTATAGAAATTTAAAAGTATACACTTTAATGTGGTTTATGAAAATATCCAATTATCCATGACCCTCCAAACATTCTAACAGAAAAGGAACCCAATCAACTGAGTGGCAATTCAATGATACCGGGACAGAGAAATTTAATTCCATGACCTAGGAAAGCCATCTGAGGAGGGTGCTTTTCTTGTCTTTTTTAGGCCTAGTGCCTTTCATTAAGCCTGCTCTACAGCAGACTCTCAAAAAATACATGTTCATTAAACAGCAAATCTTATATTCACCTGGCTTCCCTGGTGGCTCAGACAGTAAAAAATCTGCCTACACATGTGGGAGACACACGTTTGATCCCTGGGTCGGGAAAATCTCCTGGAGAAGGAAATGGTAACCCTCTCTAGTATTCTTGCCTGGAGGATTCCATGGACAGAGGAACCTGGCAAGCTACAACCCATGGGGTCACAAAGAGTTCAAGGCAACTGAGTGATTAACACTTTCACTTTCATATTCAAATAGCTTATTTTTTTCTCAAAAGGCCTGGGTGCCTGACACACAGATGAATTATATAATACAAAAGAATACTAATGACTTTAATCAAACAGAAGGAAATGGAACAAGCAAAGAAACAAATTCAAAATAAATTAAAAAACAAGTTTGGAGGTGGTAAAACAGCCTTTGATTACCATATGGATTTGGTTTCACATGGACAGACTAAAAATACAGTGACTCATAAACATGCAATTAAGTATTATGGAATTTTTGAATTGACCTTTTTGCCTTAGGCATCTTACCCTCAGGTGAGTCAAGTATTAGCTAGGCTACTATTAGTAATCCTTAGACAATTACGGAAATTTTTTGCTTTACACTATGAAAACTACATACCATCTCATAGGACTTGGACAACTATGGTCTACCACTAAACATAGCTCCCTTCAAAAGTAATTTTTTCCAGATAATTGCCCAAGAAACATACTGGAGAGGAAGTATACACTGTCCTGAACTGAAAGTTGCAGATTCCAAATGTCAGTTGCCAATTCTTATTCTCTTTCTGGGAGATCCCCTTCTTTCTGCTCCCCATCCCTCACCTGCTGCCTGCAAGGTCCTTAAAGTTGACTGCTGCCCAACCTGCTCATTTAGGGCTGGCCCCACTTTGGCTAGACGTGGGATCAGCCTCTACGTGGAGTGTGGCCAACCTCATTCCAAGTGCCATACTCCTAGGTTCACTGTCACATGACTGCTGGGGAAGAGCACTTCACTTCATTCCAGTAGTCAGAAAGCACATAGAGCTTGGCACCATGAGGCAGACTGTAGCCGCAGTGATGACATTGCCAACGCAGTGAGAGTTGGCTTGCCTCAGGCTAACGCCGCATCTTATGTTTGTTTGAGGCAAACCCAGGAAAGCCAAGATAACCAAGAGCATACTGAAGCCATCATTCTTGACTGGGTCAAACTACATCTTGGAGAAAAGTATGAACAGCAGGGATTTGAGAAAGAACTATACGCATAACTTACCCAATCACATTTTCACAATTGTTTGATTGAATTTCCAAACACACAAAATTAAAAAAAGAAAATGCACTTACTATGTTCGAGAGAGGATGAGATGGCTGGCTGGCATCACCGACCCGATGGACGTGAGTCTGAGTGAACTCCGGGAGTTGGTGATGGACAGGGAGGCCTGGTGTTCCGCGATTCATGGGGTCGCAACGAGTCGGACATGGCTGAGCAACGGAACTGAACTGATGTTGGATTTTGAATTTAAAATGGACACAAAATGTAAGCATATTGCTTCAGTCTTTGGCTGGTTTAAAACGTTCCTCTGGGAGATAAAGTATCCACAAACAACACTAGGCACAAACTGTTCTATAGGATTACCCTTGTATATTTTCAATCTTAGGTAATTTACCACTGCAGAAAATGACTCTAGGATAAGCTCCCAGGAATAATACCCCGAATCTTACTACAAAACTGACACGAGAAAGAAACCACCATGGCTTAATAGCGCAGGGCTTCCTTCAGGCTGATGAAAATGTTTCGGAACTAGAGAGAAGTGGTGTTTGCACAGCTGTACTGGATGCCGCTGAATTACTTTACAATGGTTAGTTTTAGGTTACATGACTTTCGCCTCAAGAAGAAAAAGTAAAAACGACAACAAAGGGAAAGAGGAAAAACTCGCCACCGTGTTCCGCCACCTCTGAGCACTAAGATCTAGGCACTTGACTTTCCTGTCGCGTGAATGCCAATGTCATTTCACAAACATGCTCCTTGCAACCACGATGCCCTCTGAAAAGCAGACAGACTTGCGTGATTCACAGCAGCATATGGGACATCGCGTAGAACTTGTTCACGTTTCTTAGTGCAGGCTTTCTAATCGCTAACACACAGGTTACTGTCTGTCTGCTAGCAACAAAGTACACTTGAGGAAGCACGACTCCTAATATGGAGATTTAGTAAACTAGAGAAGGCCATTCAAGAGATGGTATGACTATATGACTTACTACATCCTCCTTGCCATGTGAATGTCATGGATATTGACTGAGAATTTAAACCTAAGAGAGAAGAAACCTCAGCACATTTTATCAGAAGACCAGGCAAAGGCTTGGTTTCACAACAACACCATTTCTTTGGGGTGGTCAATATTATTTGGAGTATATACTCCATCACTTGTTAAATTGGCCTGCATGCTTCCCGGCATCACTTCCCAGGAAGTATGCTTAGCCACTGACCTATCTTAGAGGGGGCACCAGAGATGCCACCCATGAAGATATCCACAAAATTAAATGTTTTATGTATTTTTAATGGAAATATAGCTGATTAAAAATATTAGTTTTAGGCATACAACAAAGTAATTTGTTGTATGTATTTTCAGATTATTTTCCATTAAAGGTTATTACAAGATACTGAATAGAGTTCCCTGTGCTATACGGTAAATCCTTGTTGTTTATCTATTTTATGTGTAGTAGATCATATCTGTTAATCTCATACTCACAATTTATCCATACTTCCCTTTGCTCTTCAGTAACAACTGAAGCGACTTAGCAGCAGCAGCAGCAGCAGCAACCATAAGTTTAGTTTCTAGTTTGGGTTTTGCATATAGATTCATCAGATTCATGTTGATGTATGCCAAAAATCACCAAAATATTGTAAAGTAATTAGCCTCTAATTAACATAAATTAATTTTAAAAATTAAAAGTATTATTTTTTAGATTGCACGTGTGTTATAATATTTGTTTTTCTCTGACTTTCCTCCCTTAGTACGATAATCTCTAGGTCCATTTATGTTGCAGCAAATAGCATTACTTCATTCTCTCTTATGGCTGAGTGATATTCTATCACATGTGTACCACATCTTAAACCAATCATCTGTTGATGGGTACTTGGGTTTTTTTCATATCTTGGATATTGTAAATAGTGCTGCTATGAACAATGGGGTGCATATATCTTTTCAAATCAGAGAATTAGAGTTTTCTCTGGATGTATGCCTGGGACTGGGATTGCTAGATAATATGCTAGCTCTATTTTTAGTTTTTTAAGGAAACTCCATGCTGTTTTCCACAATGGCTGCACCGATTTACATTCCAAGCAACAATGTACAAGGGTTCCTTTTCCACATACCCTCTCTGGCATCTAATTATTTGTAGATTTTTTGATAGCCATTCAGGTCAGTGTTATGTGAGGCATCACTGTGGGTTCGATTTCCATTTCTCTAATAATTAGTGATGTCAAGTGTCTTTTCATGTGCCTGTTGGCTATCTGTATGTCTGCTTTGGAGAAATGTCTGTTTGGGTCTTCTGCTCATTTTGTGAATAGGTTGGGTTTTTTGATATTGAATCATTTGAGCTGTTTGGATATTAACCACTTGTTGGTTGCATCATTTGCAAGTATTCTCTCCCATCATATAGGTTGTCTTTTTGTTGATGGTTTCCTTTGGTGTCATATGGCCTCAGACACATAGCCAACATGATACTCAACAGAGAAAAGCTGAAAACCCGTCAGCTACAGTGTGGAGTGGGCTGGTGCTAGGGCCCGGCAGGAATGGAGGTAGCTGCAGGAATGGAGGTGATTGTGCTGCCACTTGGGACTTAAGCTGCCTGCACACAGGCCTCTCCCAAGACCTGTCCACCCCAAATCTGGCCTCAAGTGATAGTGTGGGGTGGGTGGCACTGGAGAGCTCCCACTGGGTAACCAACCACTATGTATTCCTCTCCAGGGACTGTCTGCCCAGAGATATGCATGGCACTGCCCTGTGTGTGGGCTGACAAAATCCCCCACCACGTGCTGACAGTGGGTTCCAGTGCTGGACCTGTCTCCCTGTGAATGTGCTGACATGGGGCTCTGAGGTTCAGCCTGAAGCACACCCCAGGCCCTCCAGGCTGTCTCCGCACGATTAGACAGAGTCCTATCCCAGGGCCTTTCTGCTGGAGATTTAATGTCTACCTGCTCTACATTCTAGCTGCCCTGCTCCACACACCTTTGGGACTGAAAAGGGTGGGGAGGTGGCGGCTGTCAGCACTGCTCTCTCTCCACTCTGATTGCTAGCAAGGCAACATGTACACATGCCTTGCAAACAGGGTCCGGGCCACTCCAGCTTCTCTGACCCACAGACCTCCCAGCAGGCAAGGGGCTCCCCAGGGCGAGAGTCTGCGCATGTGGACCTTCCCTGCGTCACAGATCCCTTCCAGGGGTGCGGATCCCAACCTGATGCCTTTTCTTTTGGTCCTATCCAGTTACACGAAAATCTTTTTTTCAGCTTTGGTTGTGTAAGTGGTCTTTTGCCAGTTTTCAATTGGTTTCATGAGAGAATTGTTCTACATGGAGGTGTATTTTTGATGGGTTTATGGGGGAAGGTGAGTTCTAGGTCTTCCCACTGCACCATCTTGATGCTCCCTCCCCTAAGTGGCTTTATATCTATAATAATATAGAATTTTATGCTCACACAGAGTATAATCTGGCTCAGAGGGTCTGGGCTGATCTTGAACCTCTTATAATTGCTTAATAATGTCATCTCCTGTCTGTCATTTTGGAGATGAGTGGCAGAGGGTATCAGAGATGAGTGCCCCAGATGATGCTTGGATAAGGACATAATCAATATAAACCTCCAGATTCTCAGATAAAGCAGAACTAGAAAAGTAGTCTGATCACACCAAATTGTGGCACAAGACAAGAAAATTCAAACAGCCCTGGGGTGAGACAGCAAAATGATACTGTTGATCCCTCCCAAGTGAAGTAAACAACTGGTAGTCTAGGTGGAGAGGGCTAGAAAGCAAGCCATGGTCAAGTTCATGGCAGCCCAACATTAGATTGGACATGCTGCCATTTATTCAATTATGAACCACATCAAGGACCAAGTCAACACAGATGGAACTATCTTATTCTGCTATGTCTAGTCCTCAGTAAAACCCCAGAAGCCATGATTTGTTTTGAGGGGACATACTTGAGATTTGAAGGGTGAAATGTATGAGCAATGAACAACTGGAAAGAAAAAGATTTTTAAAGGATATTTAGAAATGGGAATACCAGACCACCTGACCTGCCTCTTAAGAAACCTATATGCAGATCAGGAAGCAATAGTTAGAACTGGACATGAAACAACAGACTGGTTCCAAATAGGAAAAGGAGTACGTCAAGGCTGTATATTGTCACCCTGCTTATTTAACTTCTGTGCAGAGTACATCATGAGAAATGCTGGACTGGAAGAAGCACAAGTTGGAATCAAGATTGCTGGGAGAAGTACCAATCACCTCAGATATGCAGATGAAACCACCCTTATGGCAGAAAGTGAAGAGGAACTGAAGAGCCTCTTGATGAAAGTGAAAGAGGAGAGTGAAAAAGTTGGCTTAAAGCTCAACATTCAGAAAGCGAAGATCATGGCATCTGATCCCATCACTTCATGGCAAATAGATGGAGAAACAGTGGAAACAGTGTCAGACTTTATTTTGGGGGGTCCAAAATCACTGCAGATGGTGACTGCAGCCATGAAATGAAAAGACGCTTACTCCTTGGAAGGAAAGTTATGACCAACCTAGATAGCATATTGAAAAGCAGAGACATTACTTTGCCAAAAGGTCCATCTAGTCAAGGCTATGGTTTTTCCAGTGGTCGTGTATGGATGTGAGAATTGGACTATGAAGAAAGCTGAGCACTGAAGAATTGATGCTTTTGAACTGTGGTGTTGGAGAAGACTCTTGAGAGTCCCTTGGACTGCAAGGAGATCCAACCAGTCCATTCTGAAGGAGATCAGTCCTTGGTGTTCATTGGAAGGAATGGTGCTAAAGCTGAAACTCCAGTACTTTGGCCACCTCATGCGAAGAGTTGACTCATTGGAAAAGACTCTGATGCTGGGAGGAATTGGGGGCAGGAGAAGGGGATGACAGAGGATGAGATGGCTGGATGGCATCACCGACTCGATGGACATGAGTTTTGAGTAGACTCTGGGAGTTGGTGATGGACAGGGAGGCCTGGCATGCTGCAATTCATGAGGTCACAAAGAGTTGGACATGACTGAGCGACTGAACTGATAATAGCTCAAAAAATTAAAATACTTATGTTTAATTCTAGTATGTTCAGAATCTGTATGCTGAAAACTATGAAACACTGAAAGGAACCAAAATCAATCTAAATAAATTGAGATATATTATGTTCATAGACTGAAAGTATCAATATTGTTAGGATGTAAAATTTCCCCATATTGATCTACAAATTTAACACATCACAACCAAAATCTCAGTAGGAATTTTCCAGATACTGATTTTAATATCTTTTCCCATTAATAGTGACAAGGGCATCAGTTTTTTAACCAAATTATCAACAAAACTTCCTTTACTATACCCTTAGCAGTTACCTACTTACTGGATAGTCATGTATTATGCTAAATCATTGCAGTCGTCTGCTGCATTACTGCAAAACACTAATGAAGTGCTCCAGTCACAGATATGAGGTATTACTAGCTGACTTTGATTTGTTATTCCAGGACACACATGCTGGAGACTGGTTCACCATCTAGGGTCACCAGAGAAAGTATCCCTTGGACCTTGCTTAAGGGGCCATCCCAAGTTCTCTTTGCCCCATCATTGCTGAAAAGTGCCACAGCTTTCAGGATTGGGTCCATGCTTACCACCACAAGGTAACGGGATGTTAGTGGAGCTGCTATTATTTGCTATTATCTCCCATGACCCTCCTATGAAGTGGATATGAAGATAAAAATTACGCAAGCGTATCACCTCCTTGCATTAACTGGGACTGTTATTACTTACATGTTCCACTGGGTAAGATCCTTAAAACTGAGATTTCACCAAAAATAAGTTAACAAACAGAAATAGGACTTCAAGCTCATGGGTATACCCCACTAAGTACTCCAGATATCAGGGATGGATCACTCCTAGCCCTTCTTAACACTCTAAGCATGAAATTACTAGCTATATCTGACTCCCTACTCATACTTCAACCAGTTTAACCTCTCCAGTTTGTCCTTTTGATGCTGAGCAGTTTATCCCACAGGCTTTAAAACTCTTGCTATTCAAAGTGTGGTCTACGGATCAGCAGCATCAGTATCACCTAGAAGCTTGTTAGAAATGTAGAATCTCAGACTTCACTGCAGACCTGCTGAATAAGAATGTTTTACCAAGATTTCCAGGTGATTCACATATACATTAAAGAGTGATAGACATTGCTTACAAGGACTTAGCTCTACCTTCCCATTGGTTAACTAAGTCCTTGTGAAGACATATTGGGACCCAGTAACAATAATCAAGGTCAGCTGTGCACCACAGAAAATGATCACCAGACAATCTAATGATTGTTCCTACTGGTTATTTTGTTGGTCACTGAGGGTCCCTTTCACGATGAAAGGGAACTTTTCCTCCAGAATTTAATTTGCCACTCCACAGCTAGAGAGGGTTGGCTTTACCAAACAGATTCACTGATGAGCTCTAATAGCTTCCTGGTGGCATCTTTAGAATTTTCTATGTATACCATCATGTCATCTATGAAAATTGAGTTTTACTTCTTTTCCACTTTGGAGTCCCTTTCTTTTTTTTCCTCTCTGATTGCTGTGGCTAGGACTCCCAAAACTAGGTTGAATAAAAGTGGCAACAGCGGACCTTCTTGTCTTGTTCCTGATCTCAGAGGATATGCTTTTCGCTTTGCCCCACTGAGAATGAGGTTAGCTGTGGGTTTGTCATATGTGGTCTTTGTCATGTTGAGGTATGTGCCCTCTATGTCCATGTTCTGGAGTTTTATCATAGATGGGTGTCGAATTTTGGGAAATTTTCCTGCATCTACTGAGATGATCATACGGATTTAATTCTTCTAGTTTGTTGATGTGGTGTGTCATACTGATTCATTTGCAGGTATGGAAGAATTCCTGCCCCCTTGGGATAAAGCCCACGTGCTCATGGTGTATGACCCTTTTAATACATTGTTGGCTTTTATTGGCTAGTATTTTGATTCTTTTTGTGTCTACGTTCATCAGTGATATTGGCCTGGAATTTTTTCTGGTACAGGAATTTTATAGTTTTAAAGTGCTGACAATATTCTGTGTGACAACTGTAGCACATTGTCTTGATTTGTCTTGACTCACAGACTCGCACAAAATTAACCGAGTGAATGTAACATTCAAATGGAAGTTCTCTGGTTGACCTTACTGGGATGAACACTGTATAGTTTTGCTTAAAAATCTCCTCCTAACAAAGTAAAAGATAGCTGCCGCTGTTCCTCAGTATAAATAACAGCTTTTCCAAGACAAGAAAAGACAAGTTTTGCAGCAAAAACTGGCAATCTTGCCCCAGGATGAAGGGACTTAGAAACACATTCCAAACCCCACTAAAATGGAACCTCTGTTCTGAATGTAATATAGTTGGACTAATTATAATATTGGCACCAGTGAGGGAAAGTGTTAATAGTAATAATAATGATGATAATATATTGTTTACTATTTGACAAGCACATGCATATATGAATACAGACTAAATCTCATGTTATACAATTTTCAAAAACTGGCATTCTTACTGTTAGAAGCCTATGGTTAGTGACTGCTGAAGGAATGTGCAGAGTGTGTGGTATGACATGCCTATTTCTCTCCAAATGTGTAAGTAGAACAAAAGGTGCAGTAGTTTAAGAATGCCAGGACCAACCAAACCAGTGGTGCGTTCTTTTTTGATATATATAAAGTTCTTCACACCACATTTTTTCAAGTGCACCGGGTTTAGCTATAAGAAAATTCATTTGGGGGCCAGAAATTAATCATATACAGTATGCTGAAAAAAAGTTTCTTCAAGAAAAACTATTGGCAAACCAGCCTAACACAACTCTCATTCAGTTCAGTTCAGTCGCTCAGTCGTGTCCGACTCTTTGTGACCCCATGAATCTCAGCACGCCAGGCCTCCCTGTCCATTACCAACTCCCGGAGTTCACTCAAACTCACATCCATCGAGTCGGTGATGGCATCCAGCCATCTCATCCTCTGTTGTCCCCTTCTCCTCCTGCCCCCAATCCCTCCCAGCATCAGAGTCTTTTCCAATGAGTCAACTCTTCGCATGAGGTGGCCAAAGTACTGGAGTTTCAGCTTTAGCATCATTCCTTCCAAAGAAATCCCAGGGTTGATCTCCTTCAGAATGGACTGGCTGGATCTCCTTGCAGTCCAAGGGACTCTCAAGAGTCTTCTCCAACACCACAGTTCAAAAGCATCAATTCTTTGGCGCTCAGCTTTCTTCACAGTCCAACTCTCACATCCATACATGACCACTGGACCACATAGCCTTGACTAGACAGACCTTTGTTGGCAAAGTAATGTCTCTGCTTTTCAATATGCTATCTAGGTTGGTCATAACTTTCCTTCCAAGGAGTAAGCATCTTTTAATTTCATGGCTGCAGTCACCATCTGCAGTGATTTTGGAGCCCCCAAAAATAAAGTCTGACACGGTTTCCACTGTTTCCCCATCTATTTCCCATGAAGTGATGGGACCAGATGCCATGATCTTCGTTTTCTGGATGTTGAGCTTTAAGCCAACCTTTTCACTCTCCTCTTTCACTTTCATCAAGATTTTTAGTTCCTCTTAACCTGTTAAAACTTCACAGTTATGGCACAGAAATTAAGGTACACGTTGAAGTTGGCTGACTTGTTTTTTGGCTTCCTCTCCAACTGGCTGCTCACAAGGCCACAAAGAGCCCATAACACTAGTAGTCTTTTCCCTGGTCTTTACTTACACAGTCTTATCATGGAACTTGTTGGTTTCAGCAATGAAGGGAAGACTGATGGTCATATCCCATCAATCAGGAACAGGACAGGGACCTATCTTGGATTAAAGGAGTTTAATTCTGACTTACAGCTGGTACAAACAGAGGGCAATGCTGGTCAAATTAAGCCTTTTCCTATATACTTATGCTGTGAAAAGTTATTCAAAGTGTACACTCACATAACCTCTTAAAAAAATCACATGACGGAAGATGTTAATGTTCATTTACGTAGTAAGTTAGTCATCCGCAGATGTGTGGATAACGGAAATCTAGCATAACTCAAACCATACAAACTCTACCACTTGCTCTTGCCATCAGAATTTGGAAATCTCAGTTTAAAACACTTCCTCTACCAAGTGTAGTGAGGGGCAGTATGAGCCACCTACCTGCAATTTCTTTTATATTTACAAAATGCTGACTCTTGATGAGGAGAGACCTTTATTTTTAAAACAATTATATTTTTAAAAACCTAAATTGGGTAACTTTATTTTCAGGATAAGAGTTGATCCATGTTTTCCATTTATTACCATACACAAAACATTTTATAAAAAATAATAGGGTAGACTGCCACTTCAACATCTTCATGTAAAAACTTCACAGTGCAAGAAAGTGATTACTATTAAGTATGAAGACATCTAAAGCCAGCTAATATTTTAATTATAGGCCAGAATATTTTTTTGTGATTCTTCCTAAAAACTGTTGGCACACTCATTTAATGCCCAGGTTACAAAAATCACTTAGTATCACTTCTTACCCTTCAGTATATTTTTAAAATCTACATAGCATCATACTAAATGCTGGTGGGAAAGAGAGTGTAAGACTCTAAAAAACTTCTCAGGTAGCACAGTAATTTAAAACCGACTAGGAGAAAGCATCCCCCTCCCCAAATACTTCTGCATGTAATTTTCTGTCCCTTAACCACAGTAACAAAGTAAAAAACCATTATACCTTAAAAAGAAGCTAAAAAGGAAAAGATTTCACTTCTCCTTTGAAAACATCACTTCTTACCTCTTAGAGAAATTTTCACTTTGTGTGTGTGTGGGGGGTTGTTTCATAAATAAAAATATCAAATTTATGTCAGTTGTACAAATGTTTCATTTAGGAAAGAAAGCAAACACTTTGATTCAGAGGATTTTAAAATATTTCATCACTACAAGAAAAGTGTAATTTTAAGCTAAAAAACTGTAACACATTTAGCTAATACAAACCATCCACTGGCGTATCCTATTGTTTCCCATAAAATGCATAATTAAGGAGTAATAGGTCAAAGATCTCTTCCCAATGTCGGTCACATTAGCTAATCAGCCCCGGGCAAACTCCATACACCTGCAGCCTCAAGATCCTCCTTTCTTACCTGAGGGTCCAGGGCTAACAGCTCTTTAACGTCCCTTCCTATTTACAAATTTGTGTAGAATTGTTAAGCTTGCATAACCCTTTTGAGAATGAGGTGTTTCAACTTGTATTTTCTCCATAAATTTCCCCATGTAAGTATTATAGCTCTTCTCTAAACATTTAAAATCTTACTTTAAAATTTATTCTCAATGTATTTCCCTGTCACCTTAAACGATGAGGGAAGACTAACAACTTAAGTCTCGCGGCATCCTGCTCTCCTAGGCTAGGTGGCTGACGGTGATTGGCAGATATTGCTTGAGACCTGACTCCATCGGGGCAGCTTTGGGCCATACTCTTGAGTCTCAAAACAAAGATGATACCACCTGTTTGGTAATTCTTAAGCCTGACAGAGTTATCATTATATACTAGATACACCAAAAATTTGTACACTACAAATTACCATATGAATGCAAATGATTTTTGTGATAAGCCCAAGGTGACTTTCTTTCCTGAGGAAGTATAGATATCCTGATCAAGTATAGATAGATATGTTTTACAACATGTTTTTCGTCAATACTCGTGCATTTATGGTTTTAATCCTTTGGTTCCGTGACTTTCCTCCTATTGTCAACCTGTCTCCTGCTTCTAATTATGCTTCTAGTTGCAACATTTTGTGTCTCTTAGAGTCCAGAAGTCTGACCTTTCCACAGATGAAAACCAAAACCTAAAGATCTGTTGCTTTAGCAAATGTCGTATCTTCATTACTCACTTTAAAAGTGTGATTTTCTAACTAGGCAAGGCATCAGACTCATCTAGGAAGTGTTGTAAAAATTGAGATTTCTGGGCTACGGCTACAGTCTGATTCTGTATGTCTAGAGTAGGACCCAGAAAAACCCTCTCAAAAGCTCCCCCAGGTAATCTCAACAATCATTAGTATAGTTTCTAGGATTCAATGTTCTGCCCTCAATTTCTTAAATTCAATTTAGAATTTTAGCAGCTAGTCGTTTTTAGTACAAAAATTTCCCACTGCATTAATCATAAGCACATTCAAAGTAGACTGCCCATGATCTTGGCTTAACTCAGTAGGAAACTAGTCTTTGCAATAAAATTAAAAAATGATGAATTAACTTCAGAGTGAAGACAATGCATGTAGATGCTGAAAGGTGGCTGGCTGTATACACTTACAGGGTGCCTGTTTGCTGCCTTAATCGCAGTCTGAGGATCATTCTTACTGCATCTGTCGTTACTAAATCAAATCTGGCAGAACTCCTCTAAAACAGAAAGATGGCTAACCGCCTACTCAGTATTAAGGAACTGTTTCTAGCAGACATAAAAGTATTTTTTTAAAAAACGACCACACAGCTTCCTATAGAAATGCAGACTTCACACTTCTGAAGTCTATCGTAAAGAGAAAGTTGACCAAAACTACTGTTGCTTAAAAATATGTTCAATTAACTGTGAAAATATAGGTGTAAAATAGGTACAACTTCGTCCTTTACGAGATTCACCAAGTGTAAATGAAATTAATCTTCCACCTATGCTACCTATCCAAATAGTTAACTGTGAACACGACGCATGAAGTATTTGGTATAACGTAGTTCTGATACCACCCCTTCCAAATTTAATAAAAAGCCACAACCAGATTTTTCCAGGGGTCCCAAGTGTGTCTAGGCACTGCGGAATGTCGTCATGTCTTTTGGCTCTCTGCTGGGGACACACCAGTCGTCAGCCTCGTGGTTGGTGTTGTAATGCTTCCAGGCAGCTTTGTTATACACCGGGAGTCTTTCTATTGATTCTGTTGACAGAGCCTGAGAGGAAAAGCAGGAACTACATCAGGCACTTTTTGGGGAATCCATTGTTTGAGAAAAGTCTACAATGGCAAAAAGTTTACTACAAATTAAACTATACTCTATACTGGATTTGTATTTTATCAATCATAAAACCATCTACATACATTTTAAAATAGAGCACACATTTGAAACGTGTTACTTACTAAAAGCTTCCGGCAACGGCTCAGTGTGCATGTTGAGGTTACTGCATGCAGTATTCTCTAACCAGCCTAGAAGTTGCTAGTTTGGAGTTTTACACAAGTGTCATAGACATTCTTATAAAATCTGATCAACAGAAATTCATTTTCAACAGAAGTTGAAAAAGTCAGTTAAGTGTAAAAGCATAAAAATTCACATAGGTACCTTAATATATGTAATGTAAAAGCATTGAATGAAATCTGAGTTTGAGCCTGTGTCTTTTCATACCATTAAAGGCACCAATTTTAGTTATAGCATATGTGATTTCCACATCATGCGGAGCTGACCCTCAGTATCACTCCCAACCCCACATGAACACCAAAATCTGCCGATACTCAAGTCCCTTATATAAAATGCTGCAGTATCTGCTTGTCATCTACACATATCCTCCTGCACACTTTAAATCATCTCAAGATTAACTACAATAGCTAATACAATGTAAATGCTATAAGAATACAATAAATATTACGTAAATAGTTGCTGATGTGCAAGAAAATCAAGTTTTGCTTTTTGCAACATTCTGGGTTTTTTTTCTTCAAATATTTTTGATTCATGCTTGGATCTATGGATGCAGAACTCAGGGATATGGAGGGCAGACTGTAATTTCATGTTTCCAACATTATCGCCATTAAGTCACTGTTCTATTTTGGCTTCCTGTTTATCACTGGGATAAACTACATTCCTCATTATCTTCAAACTAGGATATGTTGTTAAGATTTCAACTATAAGCAAAAGGTATTCCCTAAGATGCAGAAAATATTAAACTAGAAATGTAATTCCAATAATGGTAAGGAAGGACTTTATTTTTAATTATTCTGTAAGACCTCCTGTATTCTATCTTTTTCCAAAATGAAGCTAAAAATCTTTCACCTATACTTATATTTTTTAATGCCAGAACTGCCATAACCCCTTGATCTATAACAAAGCAAATAAAAACATTATATTTGATGATAAAAAGGGCAACATGAAGGCAATATTTTCAAGTTCCTCACAACTGAGATGGTTAAGAAAGAAAACTTTTATCTTCAAAGAACTTAACATTTTCAGACAAATTTACTTTTTCTAATGTAAAGTCTTCAGCATTTCCTATCAAATAGGTGCCATCTAGTGGCCACGATAAGAGTGACTAGAGTCACTAAAAATGGAGGTACCTACCACCAGTCTGCGGCTGAACCAATCCAGCACACTGGTGGGGCTGAGGGCTTTCTATCCCTGTAACATACATTGCTGTGTCAGATAAACACATGGAACATCCCAGGTAAGTCTGCTTCCACCAGGTGAGCTATATGCCTACCAAGGGTCACCTGTAATTGTTCCTAAATTTGTTAATATATTTAAATCTGTCACTGTAATTTAATCTAAATATTGCTTTTAACAAAGCACACAAAAATGTAGGGGTGGCAAGGGGGGAAGGTTCTCTGACAACTAAGATGACGTTTCATAAAGACTCGTGAAGGAAAGTTATATAAAAACTGCTGTCAAAAAAGAGAAGACAACTGTAAGGAACTGCATAAAAATCAGTAATGATTATGCACTTGGCTGTTTCTTTGATTAAAGAAACCAAAACAATGTACTGTAAGTATAGCTTCTGTAAGAAAGACAATTAAAATTTCAATCTGAAGAGCCACATGCAAATGAAAGGCCTTAGCAAGTATATCAAAGACTGGTCAATTAACGTCCATTCATGCATCTTAAATTACAAATTTAATTTTAACATAACTTTTTGACTGCCCACTTTAACCCAATTTTTCTTCTACTAACAATCATAGTCCTGATCACTATGGGTAAGAGCATTTCTTTCCTACAAAGAGATCATTTGTCAAAACAGATGAGATCCTTGTTAAAAAAAAAAAGAGAGAAAACACATCTGTTTGTATTTTAATAGCATGAAGTAGAAGAAAGTCTCATTACAGTTAAATACTGGTATCTTACAATCAAAAAGTCCCAGAAGTACCATTAAGTACAAAAGACTATGGTCTTTACCTTAATGTAAATGACTGCATCTGTCCCATAGCCCTCTAGGGAATAGAGCTTTAGGTCTCCTTGGAAATACTGCGCATAAAGGCGTGATATGGGCAATCCATAACCAAAACCAGCCTGTTTGAGAAAAAATGAAATTTTATTCAGAAAGCCACACACTGAAATACTTTTCTAATTAAAATAAATGGTACTGGAGTATCCCAGGGCTATCAGAGCCTGCACCTAAAAGATTTGTTAATACTTGAGTAGGGAAAGTGATCAAGCTGCAGCCTAGTCGAGCACTGTATTAGATGGCTTCCCTCTGGTCATTTGAAATTCCTCTTTTTCCTATAAAACAACCTGTGGGGGTCTAGAAAAAGCATGCTTCTCTCCTCTTTACTGGCCTGCTCCAGAGTATCCCTATACTGCTTTCGGCGTTATCATTTAAAACATGTTCTCTCTTTCAGGAGCAAGAGTAGAAAGACCTGGTAGCAACCTCAGATGCATCTCATGACTTCATACCATTAATTCCAGCCTGAGTCCTGAACCTGGAGAGATCCCTAATAGGTCGACTCTCTTAATACTCACTGACACGTCATCTCCCGCACTTAGAAATCTTCAAAGCACCCCAACACCCACCGACCTTCACCATCTCCAACCCATTGCCTTGGGATAAAAATCCAAGCTTCTAAAAGAGCACTTTCAAGATTTAACAAAATCAGGTCTGTGCCTCCCACTTCCCAGTCCAGCTGAAGTAGACCTCCTGCTCCTAAGTTCCTCAAGCACATCAGGTTATTTTTCACAGCTGTGTCTTTGCTCATTCTGTTCCCGGTATCTGGAATGGCCTTTACCTGGATAAATCCTATCAATTCATTAATATGAAGCAGAACATTTGGATAAGTGTAAAAAAACAAAGTATTTTTTATCACCAACTCAGGTGTTTAATGACATTTCATAGAATAGTTTAGTGAAGAGGGTATGTGATTCAGGAATCGATGCTATTAACAAATCCAGGCTCTGGCCTTATCTACCGCCACCATTTTTTACTTGACTTTTTAAACCAGAGTTTCTGTTTGCCCGTCCAAATAAACTACCCATTCTCCACATTTCCCCTTGTCCTGGGAGGCTGGCCTGAGTTGATGTGAGCGGGCTTCTGTGCCCTCTACTTCTGTGTCTAGCCGAAGGGGAGGCCAGCAGGAGTCTGCAGGGAGCCATTCAGGGTCGTCATCCCCTGCTCCTGGGCAGGCTAGGCCCTGGGGAGTAAGCAGCTGCTCTCTAACGCTCCTTTCCGGGTTCTGCTGACTTCTCCTCCCTGAGTCAGGTGGTGACAGCTCTGCTGCTGCTAGCCTGGATTCCTGTACTATCCCATCCCTCTTTCTATAATTTGTCTCTTTATAGATTAGCCTTCCATGAAGTATCATAATTTGAACCCTCTCTTTCCAAGTGAGACTCTGACAGGTACTTTAACCAGTTCCATTTCTGCACGAGCAGATGGCTCAGGATCCCGTAGTACCCAGTCTACTTCATCACTGCCTCTCCCTCAGCCACACGCCTGTGGACCCCTCAGGCTTCCCTGTAAGTAGTTAGAGAAACTAACTTTCGTTTAACTAACGCTAACTAACACGGTGGGCTTGGCCCAATGCTGGGTCTGCACTGTGTCCCACACCAGCCAAAAGTGGACTGCCCTGTCACTACAGCCTCTCTCGGGGCCAGGCCCAAAAGACAGGAGTGAAAGCAAATCCTACCAGTGGGTGGAACTCGAAGTGGCCCACCTACATGGCCCATGGGCAGCAGCAAATGGGCTGGCCGGTCAGAGACTTGGAAAGAGCAAAGCTGGGTAACTGACGAGGAAGAGGGAAACGGGGGTAGTCCTCTCTGCACGGCTCATGGCATGGAGACATTCCACTCCTGCAGATGCGCACTGAAGGCACCCACGTGAAGGCAGCTCCCAGTAATCAGCATGACCGGATGGCTGCCCCAATGCTTGCTTACTGGTCCCCTTACAAAGGGGTCATAACAGCAGGAAGGAGGCTCTGTGAAAGCTCAACCACAGGCTGACCCTCGGGAAGGCTGTGTAGCTGTGTGGGCAGCCTGCGTCATGTCAATCCTCCTGTTTTTCTTAAAAATCCACATACATCTTGCATCCTAAACAACAACTCTTACACAGCATTTACTACGTGCCAGGTACTATTAAAAACTGTGTTGACATATATTAACTCAATCTTCACAGTAATTCAATCTTAAGGCTGGGGAAATTGTGGTACTGAAGGGTCAATAATATTCCCAAGGCTGTATCCTAAACAACTCTTACACAGCATTTACCACGTGCCAGGTACTATTAAAAAATGTGTTGACATATATTAACTCAATCTTCACAGTAATTCAATCTTTAAGGCTGAGGAAATTGTGGTACTGAAGGGTCAATAATATTCCCAAGGCTGAACAGCTAGGATGTGGTAGAGCTGAGAATGGAGCAAACAGTTTAAATTTAGAGTCTGGACAAGTACACTATGCTGCTCTCCACAAAAATTCTAAAATATGTGTTTACTACAAAAGGAGCATGTCCCTTTTCTCCACTTAGAGTAAAACTGGAATCTAAGAAGATACTCATGTTTATTTGACCTTCTCTGTCCTCGGGCACATGGATGCCTACCCATATCTCAACTAGAGCAATCATTTAAAAGGTTTGGTAAGACATGAACCGTATTGCAGCTGTAGCTACAGAATCTCTGCTGTTTAACTAGAAAGTGCTGTGCAGTTTGAATGAAGTCTTCTCAGTGACTTCCTAGGAAAGAGTCTAAAATAAACCCATCTTAGACTGTTTTTCATCATGTTACAAAATAACTCCAGGGTATATGCCAGAGAACCGTCAAAGCCTGGAACAACAAGAGTTTTGGGTGAGAGATTTGGCAAAGCACTTTTTTGGGGGTTGGAGGACCAGGACTGAGTCCATTCAAAAGCTAATCTTATTAACCTGAAAAGAGGTGACTGATTTTTTTTTTTTTAAGCCATCAACACAACTGTTATTTGAGCCACAGGCAATTAAATTAATTAGAACTCTAGTATTACCTCTGAGCCTCAAATATGTAGTCTTTCTAATTACAAATACTTGAGGGAGAAAAAAAATTACTAAAGATTAAATCAGTGTTGACCAAATACTAGTAAAGCTGGTAATTTAGACTTCACATTAATAACAGTATATCAAAATGTGGTTTACCACATGATAACTACTGACACACCACTATCAAGCTTGGCAATAAGAACTCTCAAACTCATCATTTTTTAAAAAAAGCATTTCAAAAACTATAAATTTCGGGGAAAGTGTTGTTGTTTTTCTCTGATAGCTTTCCCTCATCCTGTTTGTGAACCCCACACAATGGCTTAACTGATTTATGTGGTAACCTCTTTTTTGGCAAGTCAAAAAAACCCACTTCACGGTGTTTTGATCACATACCAGGGGCACTGCTCGGGATGTCTCGACACGAGGCCGGGGTGCAGTGGAGTACATGTAGTTAAAGAGTCGGTCGATTTTCCTCAGAGGAACACCACCTCCGCGGTCACTCATCTAGGGACAGAAAGGATTATGCCCTGTGACCAAGTCCCAGAAACAGCAAAATACCCACGCACGCTGTGTCACCATTTAACTGTGGCTGACGAGCCCTGCTTTTCAAAATGAATACCATGAGATTCAAGTCACAAACATAAACATTTCCCCCACTGCCGGACTTAATCCCTCTACTACATAGAATTTTAAGATATAAAGAACTCCCCGGCGATACAGAGTTTCAGTGCTGTTGTTTAGTGACTAAATCATGTTTGACTCTTTTGCAACCCCACGGACTGTAGCTTGCCAGGCTCCCCTGTCCATGGGCCTCTCTGGGTAAGATTACTGCAGTGGGTTACTGTTTCCTTCTCCAGGGGATGTTCCCAGCCCAGGGATCAAACCCGCATCTCTTTTGACTCCTGTGTTGGCAGGCGGGTGCTCTACCACCGAGACCCCTGCGAAGCCTGCTTTCAATGCTGCGGTTTTGTGAATTACTGCAGTCACACTAATGCCGCAGCACATGACGGGGAACAGGTCTAGCTTATCTTGAAAGGGAAAGTGAAGTCGCTCAGTCGAGTCCGACTCTTTGCGACCCCATGGACCAGGCTCCTCCCTCCATGGGATTCTCCAGGCAAGAGTACTGGAGTAGGTTGCCATTTCCTTCTCCAGGGGATCTTCCCGACAGGGATTGAACCCGGGTCTCCTGCAATCCAGGCAGACGCTTTAACCTCTGAGCCACCAACAACAAATTTGTAATTGCTCTCTGGCAGGCAGTTTGGCAACCTGATTAAACATGCATGTACCCTTTGACCCAACAATGCTTATCTTAAGAAAATTATGAGAAAAGCATGCAAAGTATGTATGAGAATATCCATCACAGCACTGTGCAGAACAGCTAAAACTGGATTATCACCTAAACAGGGGGCTATTTAAGTAAACTAATATACATTCTAAAACAGAATACTATTTTGCCATTAAATATTACATAGAACTGTAGGTACTGGCATGGGATGTTCATAAAATATTGTTAAGTAGCAAAAAGATGGAGAAACATTTATAACATTCTAATTCCATAAAAATTACAGAAGTCTATAATGAAATATAATTCTATTTCAATGGAATTATAAGTGATTTTCTTCTTTGGGGGCTTTAGTTTCTTAATCTTTTTCCACAATTACTCCTATTATGGTAAAAAAGTATAATTTTCATTTTCAGGGAGGAAAAAATAGAACCATTTCATTGTGTTTTAAGAGTCTCATCTACAAGTAATTCCACAGCATAGTCTCCTAGACAACTTTCTGGTGAGTTATAAAGGACATAGTTCTTTGTATTGTTCTTATGTCCTTTTCCAACTCAAATTATACGCTATACTGAGTTTGGTAATTTATTTACAGATTATCTTCATTATGTTTTCCTCCAATTAACATGGAACATATTTCCCTAGCTTGTCTTGGAGTCTCTTGGACTACAAGGAGATCAAGCCAATCACTCCTAAAGGAAATCAACCCCGAATATTCACTGGAAGGACTTATGCTGAAGCTCCAATACTTTGGCCCCCTGAGGCAAAGAATCAACTCAGAAAGAGATATGGGTGCTTGGAAAGACTGAGGGCAGGAGAAGGGGATGGCAGATGATGAGATGGTTGGATGGCATCACCAACTCAATGGACATGAACTTGAGCAAACTCCAGAAGACAGTGGAGGACAGAGAAGCCTGGCATGCTGCAGTTCATGGGATCACAAAGTGTTGGACACGACTTTGCAACCGAACAGCAACAACACATTGTATAGCTTTATCTTCTAATCTACGATAGCCATTTCCTCTAGTCACAAAATCTAAATTGATTCTACTATCTACAATATTCACATGATTGTGATATTCAAACAAACCTGCTTTTAACATATTGATAGATAAAAACCATACTGAATTATATGTAATAAAAAGTCAATTTGAATGGCTTATAGTGTTAGTTGCTCACTAACAACATATAGTTGAGTTTTTATAGTCTCAAAAAATTTTCAGTTCAGCTCAGTCACTTGCTCAGTCGTGTCCAACTCTTTGCAACCCCATTGACTACAGCACACCAGGCTTCCCTGTCCATCACCAGCTCCTGGGGCTTGCTCAAACTCATGTCAGTTGAGTCAAAAAACTGTGTGTGTGTACACACACACACACACACACACACATATTACTCTCACAATAGAAATTCACAGATATTTTAATTTTTAAAATAAAAATCTGCTTTGAAATGCCATTTGAAGACTTGCCTCTGATATGTCTATCATTAGATAATTGCAGTATAAAAATATACAAGAACATTAGGAACTTGTATGTAGCATTATGCTTGAAATTGTTCTTGGCTATGAATTCAAAGCCCTGTGAAGAGATTTATTTTAGTAAGATGAATAAAGGGCTCTGGGTATTTTCTGAAATGTATCAATTTGTTAATTATTCATCCTTCAATTTTATGCTCTGCTACATATTTACTGGTAACATGAATCAGAAGCATGGTTCTACAAATATTAAGTAAGTAAAAAACAAATTAGAATAGATACTAAGATAAGAAGGCACAGTTCAATAAATATTTCGTGATTTTCCTTAACCTCTGGCCAGAAGCAGTACAGCAATCTAGCAGATATGACACAAGAAGTGATCTCTAGCCATGGGACAGAAGGATAAAAGCAGAGTGGAACAGAAAGGCCAGAGGCGCCTTTGAAAAGTGTCACCTCATTAGAAGTAAAGGGGTCTTCTAAGCCATAGGAGCATAGTTAAAGAATGATAAAGGTAACTGCTTTTGCGCTGTAGCCAAAAATGTAATACTACATTGCAACCAAACCTGGGGCCAGTTTTTAAAGTGGTCAAAAGTGTTTCCACGAAACTTGTGAACAGATATTATACCAGAGAACCTGAGTTCTTCGTGGAAAAGGAAGGAGGGAATAATGGAGAGACAGACAGACATTTGGTCTGGGTATCTTCAAGATAAGAACGGCACTCTGATAATAAATATACTGTAAAAGAGATGTGGAAATTTTAAAATCTCTGAAGACTATTTGAAGAAAAATGTGAGAATCATAGAAATACAAAACTATGCCAAGGGAAAGTAAAGAGATTGTGAAAGTGGAGGGTGGTGTGGAGTCATGTCAACAGGAAGGCGGAGGAAGAGAAGTTTGCCAATTACTTTTAAAGTTTTCTCCTTGGTGCATGAAACCACCACTTCTCAATGTCACCCAACCGAGACCTGCCATCCCTAATGTCCTGTTTCTCATAACACTACGCTCCCTGGCTAATGTATGTGGATTTTCAGGTCCAAGGGAAATGAATCATTACTAACTTGATGACAGTTCTGAAGGCAGGAAATTTACTAACCTTGGACTCACCCATAGCTCCCGAAGTTTCTTATACAACAGCTTTTTCAAGGTCAGGTGTGTAAAAAAAAAAAAAATGCCAACAGTGAATGAACCAAGATGTGTAAGTTTTAATTTATCAGATATGTGGCTATAATACTTATGTCACTCACTGCAATTGGACCAAACACCAAGTCTGAAAGAGCAGTTAGACTTGTAAGTTAGAAAAAAAATTCTAACTTAGCAGAGGGATAATAAGTTAAAAATGTCAGTAATTTGAACAGCGAAAAGAATGGGGAAAAAAATTCCAGGCCTTGATCCTGAAAGTCTACAGTAAGTGATGGGGTTCAAAGCTCTATATAAAGAGCTAACAAGGGTAGATGCAGTCATACAATTTGGATTTGAAGAGGCAGAGCCTAATACAGCTAAGACTATTTACAAACACTTCTGGAACAGCCTGTTCAAGACCCTTATGAGCTTTGCTTTTTTAAAACAGCTTGATGAAAATATAATTCACATACCATACTATCCACCCATTTAAAGTGTACAACTCAGGAGCTTCCCTGGCAGGCCAGTGGCTAAGACTCTATGCTCCCAATGCAGGGGGCCTGGGTTCAATCCCTGGCCAGGGAACTAGATCCCATATGCCGAAGCTAGCAGTTTGCATATCATGTGCTGCAATTAAGACCCAGCACAGCCAAATAAATATAAATAAACAATGAAATTTTCAAAAAAGTGTACAACTCGTGGCTTTTTAACAAACAGGCATACTTCTGAGATATTGAAAGTTCAGTTCCAGACACCACAAAAAAGCAAATATTGCAACAAAGCTATTCACTTGAATTTTTTGGTTTCCCAGTACCTATAAATGTTATGTTTACATTTATACTGTAGTCTATTAAGTGTGCAAAGCATTAGACCTAAAAAAGGTACATATCCATTAATTTAAAAATAAAAACCAAAAAACCAATTAGAATAATATCAAAGGTCATTGATCACTATAACAAACATGATAATGAGAAAGCTTGAAATATTGTAAGACTCGCCAAAATGTGACACAGAGAAATGAAGTCAGCAAATGCTGTTGGTTAAAAGGACACTGACAGACTTGGTCAATGCAGGGTTGCCACAAACCTTCCGTTTGTAAAAAACGCAGTATCTGCAAAGTGCAATCAAGTAAAACAAGGCAAGGTATGCCTACATTCATAGGTACGTGCAACCATTTCTCCAGTCAATTTTAGAATATTTTCATTACCTCAAAAAGAAACCCTGGACTCTTTATTGATTACACTAAGTAACCACTAATGTATTTCTTGTCCTTATATATTTGTCTGTTCTGGACACTTCATAGAAAGGAAATCATATATAATGTGTGGCCTTTTGTGTTTAGTTTTTTTTTACTTGATGTATTTTTAATGTTGCAGCATTCATCTTGTAGCATGCACCAATACCTTACTCCTTTTATGGGCAAATAATATTCCACTATATACTACATTTTTGTTGATCTATTATTCAGTTGATGAACATCTGGGTTGTTTTTAGCTCTTGGCTGTTGTGAATAATGTTACTATGAATAAACTCATTGTTTAAATACCTGTTTTTAAGCTTTGGGGGTATATATCTAGGAGTGTAACTGCTGGGTTATCATGAACATTTCTTTACACCAAACAGGCAGACTCCCACAGACCAGCACAGAATGAGTCTCTGAGTGCCTAAGAGCTCAGTGACTACTGATCCATGCAGTGATGGATGACCACAAGTAATGGAACGCAACTGCAGGCCAGCATGCTAAAGCACATGAAACAGAAGCAGAAAAAGGTATGAGAAAGGCCATGCCGTAGCACAGCTGTTGTCCCAAAGCAGAAGACAGGCGGCTTATTTTGAATCAAATAAACCTTAATGGGCAAGTAGCTGACATATAACTAACCAAAAAATAGACACATATTAACAACTGGACTGGAAAAAAGTGATATATTCATATTAGTTTTTCAGCTAACAGATGATACCGCCATATATTCATTTGTGATTCATTCTTTTATATGAATAGCCAAGAGGGATAAATAGAAAAAAGTTCAGAGGAACTAGTAGAGAGAGCTGAGGCATATTAATTTTTTAAAAAGCAACTAGTATTACTATCCTCAGAGTGATAAAAGAGGAAACCAGGACAGAATGCTATGAAAAAATAATAAAAATAACAGTTCCTGGGAAATTTATAATAATAGAAACAAAAATCCAATAAGAGTTGGGAATTCAAGGTCAAGAAATCTCAGAGTAGAATGAAAAGTTAAAGATATAAAAAACAAGAGGAAAAGATAAGAATAAATTAGAGGGCCATTTCATGAAGCCCAGAATTTTTGAAACATAACTATCAGAAAGATAAACAGAAAAGAAGAAGGTACCATGGAAACAGTGGAAATTCTAAAAGTCCCAGCTCAATGGGTACAAAAAGGCCACTTCACGTCACATCATTAGGAAATTTCACAACAGAGCTGAAGAACTTAAACTTCACTTAAAACCGGTCAGACACAAAGAAACAGGAATTTGAAAAAGCATTAAGTCTTCTCAAAAGGAACAGCAGAAGTAATGTCAGCAGAAACAGTGGAGAAAGGAGCTCCAAAATGTCCCCCATCAAAGCACGAAAGCAAAAAGGCACAAACTGTTAGAACTCTGGAAATTAACCACAGGCTTGTAGCAATACAGGGAGTATGTACTCAAGAAAAACAATGACCTCTGTGGTATTTAACTTGGCTTTTCTCGACCTCCCATCCCCACTACCAACAACTTGCAACCAGAGTGAAACCAGCAGCCTGACAGCCACTGGAAACACTGTCTTTGTTTGACCTTTGACCTGATTCTGAGCTCCTTAATGCAAAAAGTCTTGCATGCTCCTACTCCCCATCCTCAGAAGTACTTATCAAAGACAATTAGAGGTAACTGATTAATTTGATGGCTGCCTGAGGCAGTCTTTGACAGTTAAGGCAAAAAACAGGCTACCCAAAAAACTTGGGTAGGAAAAGCTAAGGAATGAGATGTCCATAGGTGCTTACAAAAACTCAAGGATATAGTGGGAACCTAGACGGTCATGCTCGCTTAGGGCTATGTTCTGTAAGGACCTGAGAGAGTCCTAAGCATTCATCTCCACCTGACCTTGAAGCTCTGTACAAGCAGAATGTAAAGGTTAAGTCAAGAGTTGTCAACAGCCTGATTCAACATTGAAGGTGTGACCCAAAGTGCACACAGAATCCCTTGACAAAGACTGGGAGAAGGCATTTAAGGAAAATTCAGTTCAATCATTAGTTGACCACTAAGCAGAAAGCACACACAACAAAGAATATAGACTTCACAGAATTAGTTTCAAAAAGTCACTAAACAATGTCCAAGAACAAAGGAGAAGCTCCAGCAAGACAGTAGGAGGGGCTAAATTGCATCTAGAATCAAACCCCATACCCACCAGAAATGCTCAGAGGGCTCAAACAAACTCTGCGTACCCCAGGACCCAGAGACCCCACAGAGACTGAGACAGAACTGTGTTTGAGTGGCTCCTGTGGAGGTACGGGTCAGCAGTGGACTGCCGCAGGGGCAGGGGCTCTGGGTGCAGCAGACTTCGGTATGGCCTAAGCCCTCTTGGAGGAGGTCGCCACTAACCCCATCATAGTGCTGCCAGAACTTACACAGAACTGGGAAATAAACTCTTGGCGGGCATAAACAGAACTTTGTGCATACCAGGACCCAGGAGAAAGGAGCAGTGACCCCACAAGAGCCTGACCCAGATTTGCTTGTAAGTGTCCAGGAGTCTCCGGCAGAGGCGTGGGTTGGCAGTGGCCTGCTGCAGGGCTGGGGGCACTGAGTGAGGCAGTGCATGCATGGGACCTTTTAAAGGAGGTCGTGTCTTCACTACCTTCGCCGTAGTTTGGGCCAGGTAAATAATAGGGAGGGAATGCAGCCCCACCATCAACAGAAAATTGGATTAAAGATTTACTGAACATGGCCCTGCACATCAGAACAAGACTCAATTTCCCCCTCAGTCAGTCTGTCCCATCAGGAAGCTTCCATAAGCCTCTTACCCTTCTCCATCAGAGGGCAGACAGACTGAAAACCACAATCACAAGAAACTAACCAATCTGATCACATGGACCACAGCCTTGTCTAACTCAAGGAAACTATGAGTCATGCCGTGTAGGGCCACCCAAGACAGATGGGTCATAGTGGAGAGTTCTGACAAAACGTGATCCACTGGAGAAGGGAACGGCAAACCACTGCAGTATTCTTGCTTTGAGAGCCCCATGAATAGTATGAAAAGGCAAAAAGATAGAACACTGAAAGATGAACTCCCCAGGTCAGTAGGTGCCCAGTATGCTACTGGAGATCACTGGAGAAATAACTCCAGAAAGAATGAAGGGATGGAGCCAAAGCAAAATCAACACCCAGTTGTGGATGTGACTGGTGATGGAAGTAAAGTCTGATGCTGTAAAAAGCAATAATGCATAGGAACCTGGAATGTTAGGTCCATGAATCAAGGCAAATTGGAAGTGGTCAAACAGGAGATGGCAAGAGTGAACATCGACATTTTAGGAATCAGCGAACTAAAATGGACTGGAATGGGTGAATTTAACTCAGATGACCATTATATTTACCACTGTGGGCAAGAAACCCTTAGAAGAAATGGAGTAGCCATCACAATCAACAAGACAGTCTGAAATGTAGTACTTGGATGCAGTCTCAAAACCGACAGAATGATCTCTGTTCATTTCCAAGGCAAACCATTCAATATCACAGTAATCCAAGTCTACACCCTGACCAGTAATGCTGAAGAAGCTGAAGTTGAATGGTTTTATAAAGACCTATAAGACCTTCTAGAACTAACACCCCAAAAAAGATGTCCTTTTCATTACAAGGGACTGGAATGCAAAAGTAGGAAGTCAAGAAATACCTGGAGTAACAGGCAAATTTGGCCTTGCAGTACAGAATGAAGCAGGGCAAAGGCTAAAAAGTTTTGCCAAGAGAACGCACTGGTCATAGCAAACACCCTCTTCCAACTACACAAGAGAAGACTCTACACATGGACATCACCAGATGGTCAACACCGAAATCAGACTGATTATATTCTTTGCAGCCAAAAATGGAGAAGTTCCATAGAGTCAGCAAAAACAAGACTGGGAACTCACTGTGGCTCAGATCATGAGCTCCTTATTGCCAAATTCAGACTTAAATTGAAGAAAGTAGGGGAAACCACTAGACCATTCAGGTATGAGCTAAATCAAATCCCTCATGATTATACAGTGGAAGTGAGAAATAGATTTAAGGTTTTAGATCTGATAAGAGTGCCTGAAGAACTACGAACAGAGGTTGGAGACATGGTACAGGAAGCAGGGATCAAGACCATCCCCAAGGAAAAGCAATGCAAAAAGGCAAAATGGTTGTCTGAGGAGGCCTTACAAATAGCTGAGAAAAGAAGAGAAGTGAAAGGCAAAGGAGAGAAGGAAAGATATAACCATTTAAATGCAGAGTTCCACAGAATAGCAAGGAGAGATAACAAAGACTTCCTCAGCGATGAGTGTAAAGAAATGGAGGAAAACAATAGAATGGGAAAGACTAGAGATCTCTTCAAGATAATCAGAAAAACCAAGGGAATTTTTCATGCAAAGATGGGCACAATAAAGGACAGAAATGGTATGGACCTAACAGAAGCAGAAGATATTAAGAAGAGGTGGCAAGAATGCACAGAAGAACTATACAAAAAGATCTTCACGACCCAGATAATCACAATGGTGTGATCACCAACCCAGAGCAAGACATCCTGGAATGCAAAGTCAAGTGGGCCTTAGGAAGCATCACTACAAACAAAGCTAGGGGAGGTGATGGAATTCCAGTTGAGCTATTTCAAATCCTAAAAGATGATGCTGTGAAAGTGCATACTCAATATGCCAGAAAACTTGGAGAACTCAGCAGTGGCCAAAGGACCAGAAAAGGTCAGTTTTCACCCCAACCCCAAAGAAAGGCAATGCCAAAGAATGCTCAATCTACTGCACAACTGCACTTATGTCACACGCTAGTAAAGTAATGCTCAAAATTCTTCAAGCCAGGCTTCAACAGTACATGAACCATGAACTTCCAGATGTTCAAGCTGGATTTAGAAAGGGTAGAGGAACCAGCAGACTGCAAAATCTGATGGGAATTCAGCAGGACAGGACTGCTTCCTTCTGCAGAAGGAGAGAAAAGCAACATTCAACTCAATAGCACCAGTCAATTATGCTGCCTTGTAAGTGCCCAAATTTTATCCTTCATTTAAAAAATTACTCAGCCATTAAAAAGAATACATTTGAATCAGTTCTAATGAGGTGGATGAAACTGGGGCCTATTATACAGAGTGAAGTAAGCCAGAAAGAAAAACACCAACACAGTATACTAACACATATATATGGAATTTAAAAAGATGGTAACGATAACCCTATATGCAAGACAGCAAAAGAGACACAGATATATAAAACAGTCTTTTGGACTCTGTGGGAGAGGGAGAGGGTGGGATGATTTGGGAGAATAGCATTGAAACATGTATAATATCATATATGAAACGGATTGCCAGTCCAGGTTCGATGCATGATACTGGATGCTTGGGGTTGGTGCACTGAGACGACCCAGAGGGATGGTACGGGGAGGGAGGAGGGAGGGGGGTTCAGGATGGGGAACATGTGTATACCTGTGGCAGATTCGTGTTGATGTATGGCAAAACCAATACAATACTGTAAAATAATTAACCTCCAATTAAAATAAATAAATTTATATTAAAAAAAAAATAGAAAGGGTAGAGGAACCAGAGATCCGACTGCTAACATCCATTGGATCATCAAAAAAGCAAGAGTTCCAGAAAAAAAGGTCTACTTTTGCTTTATTGACTATGGCAAAGCTTTTGACTGAGTGGATCACAATAAACTGTGGAAAATTCTTAAAGAGATAGGAATACCAGACCACATGACCTGCCTCTTGAGAAATCTGTAAACAGATCAGGAAGCAACAGTTAGAACTGGACATGGAACAACAGACTGATTCCAAATAGGGAAAGGAGTACGTCAAGGCTGTATACTGTCACCCTGCTTATTTAACTTAAATGCAGAGTACATCATGAGAAACACTGGGCTGGAAGCACAAGCTGGAATCAAGATTGCGGGGAGAAATATCAATAACCTCAGATATGCAGATGACACCACCCTAATGGCAGAAAGTGAAGAGGAACTAAAAAGCCTCTTGATGAAAGTGAAAGAGGAGAGTGAAAAAGTTGGCTTAAAGCTCAACATTCAGAAAACGAACATCATGGCATCTGGTCCCATTACTTCATGGCCAATAGATGGGGAAACAGTAGAAACAGTGGCTGACTTTATTTTGGGGGGCTCCAAAAAATCACTGCAGATGGTGACTGCAGCCATGAAATTAAAAGACATCTGCTCCTTGGAAGAATAGTTATAACCAACCTAGACAGCATATTAAAAAGCAGAGACATTACTTTGCCAACAAAAGTCTATCTAGTCAAAGCTATGGTTTTTCCAGTAGTCATGTGTGGATGTGAGAGGTGGACTAGCAAGCTGAGTGCCGAAGAATTAACACTTTTGAGCTGTGGTGTTGGAGAAGACTCTTGAGAGTCCCTTGGACTGCAAGGAGATCCAACCAGTCCATCCTAAAGGAAATCAGTCCCGAATATTCATTGGAAGGACTGATGCTGAAGCTGAAACTCAAATACTTTGGCCACCTGATGCAAAGAACTGACTCACTTGAAAAGACCTTGATGCTGGGAAAAATTGAAAGCAGGAGGAGAAGGGGACGACAGAGGATGAGATGGTTGGATGCTTCACTGACTCAATGGACATGAGTTTGAGTAAACTCCAGGAGCTGGTGATGGACAGGGAGGCCTGGCGTGCTGCAGTCCTTGGGGTCGCAGAGTCAGACACGACTGAGCAACTGAACTGAACTGAAACAAACAACAATCAACTTTAGGGAGCAGGGAAGCAAATGATTTTTAGACTTGTTACATAATATTCTCTTAAATGTCTGATTTTCAACAAAAATTATAAGATATACATATCACATGGGTGAAAAAGAAATCAACAGAGACTAAACTTGAGGAAACTCATATTTTCTAAACAAAAACTTTAAACCAGCTATTTTAAATATGTTCACAAAACTAAAAGAAATCATTTCTAAAGAATTATGAGGATGATGCCTCACCAAATAAATAACAGCATATAAATATAGAAATTATATGAGAGAGTGAAATAGAAATTCTGGAGTTGAGAAATGCCATAATTACAACTGAAAAAAAATCACTAGGAGGGCTCAACAGCAGATTTAAACACATGGAATGTAGACTCATCAATAGTGAAACAGCTCAAGTGAAATCCTGTCTGAAAAACAGAAAAAATACAAAAGAAAGAAAATGAACAAAGTATAAAAGACCTGCGGGACTCCATCAAATGTACAGACACACACATATTGAGAATTCCAGGAGCAAAAAGACAAAGGAACAAAAATAATATTTGAAGAAATGATAAATAAAACTTCCTAATTCTGATGAAAAAGATGAAGCTCTTCAAACTCCAAGTATAACAAACTCAATGAGACAGATCAGCACCTGGACAGATTACAATCAAACTGTCAAAAGCCAAGAAGAAAGAATCTTAAAAGCACAAGAAAAGTGACTCTCACATACAAAATATCCAAATAAGAGGAACAGCTGGTTTCTGATCAGAAACCAGGAAGACCAAAAGGCAGTAGGATTAACATTGCTGTTGCTGTCAGTCACTAAGTCGTGTCCAACTCTTTGCAACCCTATGGACTGCAGCATGTGAGGCTTCCCTAGCCTCCACCATCTCCCGGAATTTGCTCAAACTCATGTCCATTGAGTCAGTGATAACATCCAATCATCTCATCCTCTGTTGCCTCCTTCTCCTCCTGTCCTCAATCTTTCCCAGCATGAGGGTCTTTTACAATGAGTCCTCTCTTTGTGTCAAGTGGCCAAAGTATGGGAGCTTCAGATTCAGCATCAGTCCTTCTAATGAATATTCAGGGTTGATTTTCTTCAGGATTAACTGGTTTGATCTCCTTGCTTTTCAAGGGACTCTCAACAGTCTTCTCTGGCACCACAATTCAAAAGCATGAATCCTTCAGCACTCAGCCTTCTTTATGGTCCAACTCTCACATCCATAATGACTACTCAAAAAACCATAGCTTTGACCATATGGACCTTTGTTGGCAAAGTGGTGTCTCTGCTTTTTAATATGCGGTTTAGATTTGTAATAGTCCTTCTTCCAAGGAGCAAGGGTCTTTAAAATTTCATGGCTGCAGTCACTGTCTGCAGTGCTTTTGAGCATTACTTTACTAGCATGTGAGATGAGTGCAACTGTGCGGTAGTTTTGAGCATTCTTTGGCATTGCCTTTCTTTGGGATTGGAATGAAAACTGACCTTTTCCAGTCCTGTGGCCACTGCGAAGTCTCCCAAATTTGCTGGCATATTGAGTGCTGCACTTTAACAGCACCACCTTTTAGGATTTGAAATAGCTCAGCTGGAGTTCCATCATCTCCACTAACTTTGTTCATAGTAATGCTTCCTTCAAGACGGTGGAGTAGAAGGATTAACATATTCAAAGAAATGAATATAGAAAGAAAAAGCCTATCAAACAAAAATTCCAGAGCCAGTAAAATTATCCTTCAAAAATGAAGGATAAATTGAGACATTCCCAGATAAGCAAAAACTGAAAGTTTATCATTGATAGAACTCTCCCATCAAGAAATGCTAAAGGGAGTCCTTCAGCCTAAAATGAAAGAATACTAGACAGTAAATCAAATCCACATGAATAAATAAAGAGCACCAGGAAAGGTAACCACATAAATAAATATAAAGAATAGTTTAAGTGTATTTTTTCGTTCATAACTTTTTTCTCCAGTATTAATTAAAAGATAAATTCTATAGGGCAATAATTATCAACCTGTGTAGATGAGCATACAATGTATAATGACATATCTTATATGACGATAGCAACCCAATGATGGGGACGGTGAGGGGACAGACCTATCTAGGATCAAAGTCTGTGTATACTATTGAAATTAAGTTAGTATATAATCTGAACTAATTTATAAATTAACATGTTAATTATAATCTCAGGATAAGTACTAAGAAAATAACTCAAATATAATTACAAAACAAAAGGAAATTAAAATGATATACTAGGAAATATTGGAAAAGGTTAGTTTTCATTCCAATCCCAAAGGAAGGCAAGGCCAAAGAATGCTCAAACCACCGCACAATTGTACACATCATCTCACATGCTAGTAAAGTAATGCTCAAAATTCTCCAAGCCAGGCTTCAGCAATATATGAACTGTGAACTTCCAGATGTTCAAGCTGGTTTTAGAAAAGGCAGAGGAACCAGAGATTAAATTGCCAACATCTGCTGGATCATGGAAAAAGCAAGCAAGTTCCAGAAAAACATCTATTTCTGCTTTATTGACTATGCCAAAGCCTTTGACTGTGTGGATCACAAGAAACTGTGGAAAATTCTGAAAGAGATGGGACTATCAGGCCACCTGACCTGCCTCTTGAGAAACCTATATGCAGGTCAGGAAGCAACAGTTAGAACTGGACATGGAACAACAGACTGGTTCCAAATAGGAAAAGGAGTACGTCAGGGCTGTATATTGTCACCCTGCTTATTTAACTCATGCAGAGTACATCATGAGAAACGCTGGGCTAGAAGAAGCACAAGCTGGAATCAAGATTGCCGGGAGAAATATCAATAACATCGGATATGCAGATGACACCACCCTAACGGCAAAAAGTGAAGAGGAACTCAAAAGCCTCTTGATGAAAGTGAAAGAGGAGAGTGAAAAAGTTGGCTTAAAGCTCAACATTCAGAAAACGAAGATCATGGCATCTGGTCCCATCACTTCATGGCAAATAGATGGGGAAACAGTGTCAGACTTTATTTTTGTGGGCTCCAAAATCACTGCAGATGGTGACTGCAGCCATGAAATTAAAAGACGCTTACTCCTTGGAAGAAAAGTTATGACCAACCTAGATAGCATATTGAAAAGCAGAGACATTACTTTGCCAACAAAGGTCCGTCTAGTCAAGGCTATGTCTTTTCCAGTGGTCACGTATAGATGTGAGAGTTGGACTGTGAAGAAAGCTGAGCACCGAAGAATTGATGCTTTTGAACTGTGGTGTTGGAGAAGACTCTTGAGAGTCCCTTGGACAGCAAGGAGATCCAACTAGTCCATCCTAAAGGAGATCAGTCCTGGGTCTTCTTTGGAAGGAATGATGCTGAAGCTGAAACTCCAATACTTTGGCCACTTCATTCAAAGAGTTGACTCATTGGAAAAGACTCTGATGCTGGGAGGGATTGGGGGCAGGAGGAGAAGGGGATTACAGAGGATGAGATGGCTGGATGGCATCACCGACTCGATGGACGTGAGTTTGAGTGAACTCTGGGAGTTTGTCATGGACAGGGAGGCCTGGCGTATTATGATTCATGGGGTAGCAAAGAGTCAGACAAGACTGAGCAACTGAACTGAACTAGGGAAATACTATTCTAACCAAAAAGAGTAGCAGAAATGGTGAAATAAAGGACGAAAAAAGACATGAGATATATCAACAAGAAAGGAGAAAATGGCAAAACGTAAATACTAGATTAACAATAATCATGTTAAATATATGTTACTTGAACTTTATATATGGAATTTAGGAAGATGGCAATGACGACCCTGTATGCAAGACAGGAAAAAAGACACAGATGTGTATAACGGACTTTTGGACTCAGAGGGAGAGGGAGAGGGTGGGATGATTTGGGAGAATGGCATTCTAACATGTATACTATCATGTAAGAATTGAATCGCCAGTCTATGTCTGACGCAGGGTGCAGCATGCTTGGGGCTGGTGCATGGGGATGACCCAGAGAGATGTTGTGGGGAGGGAGGTGGGAGGGGGGTTCATGTTTGGGAACGCATGTAAGAATTAAAGATTTTAAATTTTAAAAAATAAAAAACTAATTAAAAAAATGAATAAATAAAAGGAGGACATTGGCAGGATGGATTAAACAATGATTAAACCATATGATGTCTACAAGAGACAGACTTTAGATTCAATGACACAAAAAGGTTCAAAGGAAAAATACACAAAAATAGACACCATGAAACCAGAAATCAAAAGAGAGTTGAGGTGGTTATCAGACAGAATATACCTGAAGACAAAAATTGTTGACAAAAATAAGGAAAGACATTTTACAGGGATAAGAGATCAATACAATAAGAAAATATAAAATTATAAACATGCATACACTTAACAACTGAGCTCCAAAATACGCAAAGCAAAAATTGACAGAATTATAGGGAGAAGTAGACAGTTCAACACTAATAGTTGTATATGTCAATACCCCACTTTAAATTATGGGTGTGCCAAACAGAAGATAAACAAGGAAACGAAAGATCTGAACAACACTACACCAACTCAGCCTAATAGCTATGTATAGAACACTCCACCCAACAACAACAAAATACACATTTTTCTCAAGTACACATGGAACATTCTCCAGGATAAACCATATGTTAAGCCATTAAATAAGTTTTAGTAAATGTAAAAGGACTGAATTCATACAAGGTATATTTCTGCCACAATGAAATGAAACTGGAAATCAATAACAAAACAGAATGTGGAGCACTGACACATAGTATGGAAATTAAACACATACTCCTAAACAATCAATGAGCTCATCAAGAAGAAATCACAAGGAAACCAGAAAATAACTTGAGATGAATAAAAACACAACATAAAAAATTTATGGGATAGAGAAAACACAGTGCTAAACGGAAATTTATAGCTGTAAGAGGACTCAAACCATCAACTTAAACTTCCAACTTCAGATACTAAAAAAGAGCAAACTACAAAGCAGACAAAAGGAAGAAAATAATAAAGGTGAAATTAATGATATCAAGAGAACAACAGAGAAAAATTCAGTGAAACAAAAGGGGGCGTTTTGAAAACATTAACAAAATGGACAAAATTTTAGTTCAGCTAATCAAAAATAAGGGTGTGTATGTGTGTGTGTTAGTTGCTCAGTTGTATATGACTCTGTGCGACCTCATGGACTATAGGTCCACCAGGTTCCTCTGTCCATGGGATTCTCCAGGCAAGAATACTGGAGTGGGTTGCCATGCCCTTCTCCAGGGGATCTTCCTGACCTAGGGACTGAACCCAGGTCTTCTGCATCGCAGGCAGATTTGTTACCATCTGAGCCCCAAGACTCAAATCTGCAAAATCGGGAATGAAACTGGGGCCAGTACTACCAACCTACAGGAGGCAGCAAACAAAACTTTCCAAATAAAAAGAAATGCCAGGAGGCAAAGCGTCTGTCTCAGGAGGCTGAACAAATAGCTGAGGAAAGGAGAGAAGCAAAAGCAAGGAAGGAAGGGAAAGGCACACCCAACTAAATGCAGAGTTCCAGAGAGCAGCAAGGAGAGACGAGAGGGCCTGCTTCAATGAACAATGCAAAGAAACAGAGGAAAACAACAGAAAGGGTCAGGCTTGAGACCTCAAGAAAACTGGAAAGATCAAAGGAACATTTCATCCAAAGATGAGCACAGTAAAGGACAGAAACTGTAACGACCTAATAGAAGCAGAAGAGATCAAGAAAAGATGGAAGGAATACACAAAACAACTGCACAGAAAAGTTCTTAATGATCCGGATAACCACAACAGTGCAGTCTCTCACTCAGAGTCAGACATTCTGGAGTGGGAAGTCAAGTGGGCCTTATGGAGGCGCTGCTGCCAATAAAGTTAGTGGACGCGATGGAATTCCAGCACAGCTATTTAAAATCCTAAATGATGATGCTATTAGACTGCTGTACTCAGTACGTCAGCAAATTTGGAAAACCCAGCAGTGGCCACAGGGCTGGAAAAGGTCAATGCTCATCCTAAGCCTCAAGAAGGGCAGTACTAAAAAATGTTCAAACACCAGACAACTGCTCTCATCTCCCATGCTAGTAAGTGTGTGTTAGTTGCTCAGTCATGTCCGACTCTTTGAGACCCCATGGATTGTAGCCCGTCAGGCTCCTCTGTCCATGGAATTCTCTAGGCAAGAATACTGGAGTCGTTGCCATGCCCTTCTCCAGGGGATCTTCCTGACCTAGGAGCAAACCTGGGTCTCCTGCATTGCAGGCAGATTATTTACCATCTGAGCCACCAAAGAAGCTTCCCATACGAGTAAGGTTATGCTCAAAATCCACCAAGCTAGGCTTCAGCATTACATGAAACGAGCACTTCCAGATGTTCAAGCTGGGTTTAGAAAAGGCAGAGGAACCAGAGATCAAACATTCACTGCATCATAGAAAAAGCAAGGCAATTTCAGAAAAACATCTACCTATGTTTCATTGACTGTGTGGATCATAATAAACTGTGGAAAACTCTTAAAGAGATGAGAATACCAGACAACCTTACCTGTCTCTTGAGAAACCTGTATATAGGTCAAAATGCGTAAGTTAGAACCGGAGATGGAACAACTGACTGGTTCAGGATTGAGAAAGGAGTATCACAAAGCTGTTTACTGTACCCTGTTTGCTTAACTTATACACACAGCATATTATGCAAAACCCTGGGCTGGATGAGTTACAAACTGGAATCAAGATTGCCAAGAGAAACATCAACAACCTCAGATATGCAGATGATACCACTCTAATAGCAGAAAGCAAAGAAGAACTAAAGTCTCTAAATGAGGGTAAAGGAGGAGAGTGAAAAAGCCAGCTTAAAACTCAATATTAAAAAAATCTAAAAAAAAGAAGAAAAAAAACCTAAAAATAAATAAATAAATAAATAAATCTAAGATCATGGCCTCCCTCAGAAGATCCCATGCGTGTGACTGTGGTATTGGAGAAGACTCTTGAGAGTCCCTTGGACTGCAAGGAGATCCAATCAGTCCACCCTAAAGGAAATCAGTCCTGAATATTCACTGGAAGGACTGATGTTGAAGCTGAAACTCTAATACTTTGGCCTCCTGATGCGAAGAGCTGACTCATTTGAAAAGATCCTGATGCTGGGAAAGACTGAAGGCAGGAGGAGAAGGGGATGACAGAGGATGAGATGGTTGGATGGCATCACAGACTCAATGGGCATGAGTTTATGCAAACTCTGGGAGTTGGTGATGGACAGAGAGGCATGGCGTGCTGCAATCCATGGGGTCACAGAGAGTCAGACACGACTGAGTGACTGAACTGAACTGAAGATCATGGCATCTGGTCCCATCACTTGAAGGCAAATAGAAGGGGAAAAGGTGGAAGCAGTGACTGCTTTCCTCTTCTTGGGCTCTAAATTCACTGTGGATGGTGACTGTAGCCATGAAATTATAAGATGATCCCTTCCAAACAGGAAAGCTATAAGAAACCTTGATTGTGTTAAAAAGCAAAGATATCACTTTGCTGACAAAGGTCCATAGAGTCAAGGCTATGGTCTTTCCAGTAGTCATATATGGATGTGAAAGCTGGACAATAAAGAAGGTAGAGTACTGACAAATTGATGCTTTTGAATTGTGGTGCTGGAGAAGACTCTTGAGAGTCCCTTGGAAAGCATGGAGATCAAACCAGTCAATTTTAAAGGAAATCAACCTTGAATATTCATTGGAAGGACTGGTACTGAAGCTGAAGCTCCAACTCTTTGGCCACCTGATGTGAACAGCTGACTTGGAAAAGACCCTGATGCTGGAAAATACTGAAGGCAGGAGGAGAAGAGGGTAACAGAGGATGAGATGGTTGGATGGCATCATTGACTCAATGGACATGGACATGGCATACTCCAGGAGACGATAAGGGACAAGGAAGCCTGGCATGCTGCAGTCCATGGGGTCATGAAGAGTTGGATGATTTGGCAACTCAACAACAACTACCACCAAAATTACAGAAAATAAAAGGGATTATGATGGAAAACCATGAACAACTGTATACCAATAAATAAGAAAACCTAGGTGAAATAGACAAATTCTTAGACAAACTACAGAAAGTAACTCAGAAAGAAATAGAAAATCCGAATAGATGTATAACAAATGAAGAGATTGAACTGGTAATCAAAACTCTTTTCACAAAGAAAAGAACAGGCCCAAATGGCTTCACTGGTAGATTCCACCAAACATTTAAAGAATCAATACAAATCCTTCAAAACCTAAAATACAGACAAGGAAGGAGCACGTCTCAACTTACTCAAGGCCAGTATTATCTGATATCAAAAGCAGACAAAGATATCACAAGAAACTACATACTGATAAATATCCCTTATGAATACCGATGCAAAAATCCTCAATACCTATCCCCAAAATGCACGGTTGGTTCAACACACAAAAATCAATCATTCTATTACACCAACTGGTAGACTTCAGAACAAACACCACATAATCATCTCAACCTACCCAGAGAAGGCATCTGATAAAATCCAACATCCTCTCATGATACTGCTGTAGTTGTTGTTTAGTTACTAAGTCCTGCCTGACTCTTTTGTGACCCCATGGATTGTAGCCCACCAGGCTCCTCTGTCCATGGTATTTCCCAGCAAGAATACTGGAGTGGGGTGCCACTTCCTCATCCAGGAGATCTTCCTGGCCCATGGATCAAACTCATCTCCTGCACTGGCAGGCGGACTCTTTACCACTGAGTCAGGGAAGCCAGTTTCATGATATACACTTAACAAACTAGGAATGAAAGTAAGCTTTCTCAAACCTGATGAACAATATTTACGAAAAACCCACAGCTGATATCACACTTAATGATGAAAGACTGAAAGCTTTCACTTTTAAAGAAGAAAACTTAACTTGTATGTATGTGCTGTATGTTTAGTCGTTCAGTCGCGTCCAACTCTTTGTGACCTCATGGACTGTAGCCATCCAGGCTCCTCTGTCCATGGAATTTTCCAGGCAAGAATACAGGAGCGGGTTGCCATTTCCTCCTCCAGGGGATCCTCCCTGCCCAGGGATCAAATGGGAGTCTCTTAGTCTCCTGCGCTGGCAGGCAAGTTCTTTGTACTAGTGCCACTGGGAAGCCCTAGTTGTATGCATCAGTTCAGTTCAGTCGCTCAGTGCTACTCTTTGTGCCCCATGGACTGCAGCACACCAGGCTTTCCTGTCCATCACCAACTCCCGGAGTTTACTCAAACTCATGTCCATCGAGTCGGTGATGCCATCCAACCATCTCATCCTCTGTCGTCTGCTTCCCTTTTTGCCTTCAATCTTTCCCAGCATTAGGGTCTTTTCCAGTGAATCAGCTCTTTGCATCAGGTGGCCAAAGTATCGGAGTTTCAGCTTCAGCATCAGTCCTTCCAAGGAATATTCAGGATTGATTTCCTTTAGGATGGACTGGTTGGATCTCCTTGCTGTCCAAGGGACTCTCAACAGTCTTCTCCAACTGTTCAAAAGCATCAATTCTTCAGCACTCAGCTTTCTTTATGGTCCCAACTCGCACATCTATACATGACTTCTGGAAAAACCATAACTTTGACTAGACGGACCTTTGTTGGCAAAGTAATGTCTCTGCTTCTCAATATCCTGTCTAGGTTGGTCACAGCTTTTCTTTCCAGGAGCAAGTGTCTTAATTTCATGGTTGCAGTCACCATCTGCAGTGATTTTGGAGCCCAAAAAATTAAAGTCTCTCACTGTTTCCATTGTTTCCCCATCTATTTGCCTTGAAGTGATGGGACCAGATGCCCACGATCTTTGTTTTCTGAATGCTGAGTTTTAAGCCAACTATATCACTCTCCTCTTTCACTTTCATCAAGCGGCTCTTTAGTTATTCTTCATTTTCTGCTATAAGGGTGGTGTCTAAAATGTGCCAAAAGCCAGGGAATAAATAAGTAATTGAGAGGGTTACTAAGCCCAGATCAACTACTTAATGAATTCAGTTGAATAAGTAAATAAATGTTTGTTTTTAATAGCATAATAAAAAAATAGCTCATTATATCAAAGAGTTGGACATGATTTAGTGACTGAACAACAAAAATAAACATGGAAGAAGAAAAAAATGACTAAAAGTTCTCCTAAGATCAGCAAAAGAAAAAGATACCAGTTCTATTCAGCATTGTACTAGAGGTTCTAGCCACACCAATTAGGCAAAGAAAAAAAAATCAGATTGGAAAGGAAGAAGTAAAATTATCTCCATTTGCAGATGACATAATCTCGAGTAGAGAAAATCCTAAGGCGGTCACAGAAAATATTATAAGAACTTATAAATGACTTTGGCAAGGTTGCAAGACACAAGATCAATACACAAAAATCACTTATAGTCTTATATACTGGCAATATATAATCCAAAAATTAAATTAAGAAAACAATTCCACTTTAAAAGCCCCAAAAAGAATGAAATATCTAAGAACAAACTTAATAGATGAAGTGTAAGATTTGTGCACTGAAAATCGGAAAACTTTTTTGAAAAAAAAAGATTTAAATTACTGTAAAGACATCCTGTTGTTCATGAACTGGAAGACTTACTTGATTTAAACAAAGAATTTGATCCCCATAAAAACTCAAGCTGATGTTTTTTTGCAGAAACTGACCAGAGATACCTAAAATTCTTATGAAAATGCGTGGGAACCCACAATAGCCAAAAAAAAGTTGAAACAGAACAACAAAGTTTAAGGAATCACATTTGTCAATTTCAAAATTTACAACCAAGAAATAATAATCAAAATGTTCCTAAAGCGAGATATGCAGACCAATGGAATAGAATTGAGAATCCAGAAATAAACATATAAATTTATAAGCAATTAAATTTTGACAATGATGACAGGAAAATTCAAATGAGAAAAAATAGTCTTTTTACAAATGGTACTGAGAAAACCAGATTATCTACAGGCGAAAGAATGAAACTGGATTCCCTATTTCAAATCATTTACAAAAATTAACTCAAAATGGATCAAAGACCTAAATGTAAGAACTGAAACTTTAAAACTCTTAGAAACAAAGGCATATATTATTGTGACTTTTGAATTAGGCAATGGCTTCCTACATGTGACATTAAAAGCACAAGCAATAAATGAAAAAAAAACAGAATAATTCTTCAATAATTTAATTGCAGAATTGAAATTCTTCAAAATTAAAACCTTTGTGTCTCAAAGAACACTCAAGAAAGTGAAAAGGTAAGCCACAGAATGAGAGGACACTGGCAAATCATATATCTCATCAGGGACTAGTATCAACAAGAGAATATAAACAAATGGAGAAAACTCTTACAATTCAACAATAAAAAGACAACCTACTTAAAAAATGAGCAAAGGATCTTAATTGACACTTTAAAAAAAATACCATGAGATATTAGAATTAGAATGGCCGAAGAACTGATGCTTTTGAACTGTGGTGTTGGAGAAGACTCTTGAGAGTCCCTTGGCCTGCAAGGAGATCCAACCAGTCCATTCTGAAGGAGATCAGTCCTGGGATTTCTTTGGAGGGAAAGATGCTGAAGCTGAAACTCCAGTACTTTGGCCACCTCATGCAAAGAGTTGACTCACTGGAAAAGACTGATGCTGGGAGGGATTGGGGGCAGGAGGAAAAGGGGATGACAGAGGATGAGATGGATGGATGGCATCACTGACTTGATGGACGCCAAGTCTGAGTGAACTCCGGGAGTTGGTGATGGACAAGGAGGCCTGGCATGCTGTGATTCATGGGGTCGCAAAGAGCTGGACACGACTGAGCGACTGAACTGATAATCTAATAGAACGGCTATAATCAAAAAGACTGACAATAACTAATGTTGGTAAGGATGTGGAAATATTGCTACCTTCATTCATTACTGATGGAAATGTAAAATGGTACAGTCACTTTTTAAATGAGTTTGGTATTCCTAAGAAGTTAAACAGTTACCTATAGACAATTCAGCTTTTAGGTATATACATAAGAGACCCGAAAACCAATGTTCACTTATACACAAATGGCAGCATTATTTATAATAACAAAAAAAATGAATGGATACATGCTATAACATTATATTGAGTGAAAGAAGTCAGTCACAAAAGACTACTTATTGTATGACTGAATTTTTATGAAGTGTCCAAAACAGGGAAGTCCGTACACAGAAAATGGATTAGTGGTTGCCAAAGGGTGGGGAGAGGGAGCAGTGAGGAGCGACTGTTAAAGAGCACTGGTTTTTCTCTTGGGAGTGAGGAAAATGTTCTGAAATTAAACAGTGGTATGGTTACACAATCTTGTGAACACACTAAAAACCACTGACTTGTGTATTTTAAAAAAAGAACACTAGATACCTTCAAAGTCTCTGAAAGATGATTACTTCTAGTTTGGAATTCCACGTATGAACTTAAATACTGGGAAAATGGCAACTGAGACTAGGCAACTGAGAGGGGAGATGCTCTAAGAGAGCTAACTCCTCAGCTACCATAACCAAAAGCCAATATCTGCTGTCTAAAAAATTTTCATTTCATAAACGGCAATATTAGAAAATGTCTTTCAACTATAGCAATACGAAAAGAAATAACAAAAAGCCTGTCTCTGAGCAGTGACCTACAAGTGGCAAGGAACTGACACATTTCCTTTTCATCTCTCTGCATTTATTAATTCGATACAAAATTTAAAATGATTATTTAAAAAAGAGAAACATCATCATACTCTAAGAAACTGAGCTATCTAAGAAAAATGTAGTAGAAATGGCCTGGGACTAGGGTCCATGAACATGAATTTGAGCAAACTCAGGGAGATAATGGAGGACAAAGGAGCCTGGCGTGCAGGAGTCCATGGCATCACTAAGAGCTGGACATGACTCAGAAACTTAACAGGGCTCAAAGGACTGGCATCCTGTCCTGTGTCACTTATTGGCTATTGAATAATGAGTTAATCACTGTGTCTAATTTCTGTAAAATTGAGAATAAAATTACCTTTGCCCCTTACTGAAGAGCTGTTAGGAAAATCAAATGAAACACTTAAAAGCAGATTTAAAAACATTGTTTAAAAAGGAGAAATTATGTCCTATCTACATAATACTGTAAAATACCCAAATATTTTAAATTTTACTTATCAAAGTAGATATCAAACTGGACAGACATGATTCTGCAAAACTGTCCGTCTCCAGGGTTTACTTTAACCTGAATCATCTGGATGAAGGGTCAGAACAGAAACAGACTCAAGGGAAAATTTCATAACCTGTCAGATAAATGAAACGATGTGCATATTATCTAGCAGGAAGAGGGTTTCTTTCTCCTAAGAATAAATTACATCTTCTGGAAAACATGTACATGTCTGTACATTAGTTTTAAAAACCTAAAAAAACAGCACTTACCTTCACAGTCAAATCCTCTTTACCCAGTGTGACATGGACCTGAATAGGCGGATAAACACCTTTGTCAGCGTGATGCTCCATCGTTGCTCTCATTGCATTCTGAAATACATAAGGGTTACGTTAAAAATACAACTTTAAAGAAAGAGAGAAACAAAGTATAATTTTCAAGTATATATGCACTCCTTGATTTTTTTTTTAATTTAATGAAAACATGCCTAAGAATCATAATTCATAACTCAATTTAAAGGACTACTTCTAAAAAAAAAGTCAGTTTTGGAGGACTTGGTAGGTAAAAATCCCAACTAAGTTCTGCATATTTTCTAAAATCAGAATCTCAACATTTTTAATTAGCTTTATATGAAAGCAGAAAATTCTACCCAAATATTTTTATAATTTGGTAGATAATGGGCAAAGTTTATTTTTGAAAACAGTCTCATCTCTATTTTAAAGAACCATTTTAATTGTCATAAATTGCTTTAAGAAAAAGCGATTTTTTTCATTTAGTACTAATAGCAAGTCTTATGATGATGTAGAAATAAATCTAATTTACTACTAATTGGAAACTGGAATATTTGTTTACACAGTAAAACAGTTTTGACCAATTTCTACAGGATACAAGGGTACACAATGTCAACAGAGCATAAGCACTAAGCAGTAACATGACATGTAGCATTGAAGCAGGAACTGCTAAGACTACACACAGTTTAAAGGGCAAAAGGCTGGACTGCACTTGGAGTGTGTAGCCCTGGGACAGAGTCCCCAGAGGAAGACGTTCTGTCATCTCTACCGAAGGCTGTTTAAAATCAGGTTTCAGCCATTATTACTGATATAATATAAAGTCTGTTACATAATATGGTAATATTTCTTTTATTAAGCATCACAGGGAACGAGATCTTTAGGTGACTGAAATTTCAAGGAAAAAATTACTTTAATCCTTTAAGTGCAAATCGTTTATTCATTTAACCACTTCGGTAGAAAGATTTTTGTACGATATCAGATACATTCTTGCTGTCTTAGAACCAAGAACATTTTTCAGTCTTTGTTGTTCTAAGACAGTCAGCTAGTTTTTCTATGTTTCAGTGTATTTTTCTTTTTTCATGATCAGGCTGAAAGCCACCTCGTCTCTCTTCCACCTGCTCCTGGCTGAAGACAAGGTAACCACACTGAGAGAGGCTACAGGCTTAATATGGGGTAATATTTTCAGCCACATGGACCCATACTCCTCATCACACACTTTCCTGTTTACCCGCAACTGTCTTTGGTATGCTGCTCAGAAAAAAATTTACTCTCAACATTACGAGCACAATTGTATTCAGTTTTCAAAATTTGTTGTAAAGAGCAAATGTAACAGCAGAAGTCACATAAGTCAATGTAAGTGACTTTCTCCACAAAAATGCATACAACGCATATGGCAGTGGGACTGTGGTCCTTTAGGGGTGGAGAATCTTCTTCTAAACATTTCGCTTTGTAAAAATACAAATAAAACTGTATCAAGCACCTATAATGTGCTGCCATTGTATAAGACATTTAGGATGTTATTCTCAATCTTCATAGCAACCTGGGTAATAATACTGTCCTTGTTTGACAGAGGAGGAAACTGAGGCTTGGGGTTGAGGGGCTTGCACAAGGTCACACACATCTTAGGTGGCAGAACTGGAATTCAAATCCAGGTCTTCCTGAGCCCCAGGTCTGAGCTTACCACTACACCGAGGGCATCAGTGTTGACCAACAGCTTATCTCCACTGATGTGCCATGAAACACCAAAGGATATCTTTTAATGAAACTGAGGAAAACCTGGTAAAGTATTTAAACTTTCAAAGCAGATTCCTAACCTTAGGAAAGGACTGATAAAGGTGATGTAATACTATGTTACAAACCTTGAAAAGTTCAAACACCATGTGATAGAGATGGGATGGTACATAAACCACTTGTATTGGCTGTCCTGGTGATTTTGCTACAGAGCAGAAGAGAAAAATATGAAAGTACAGAGAGATGTGCTTAAAGCATTTTAAAGAATATATTGTGTAGTGCTGAAAAGAAAACATTTACTATGGAGGCTAGTACTACTGGGGGGAGAAGGGCTACACCAGTTTTTCACTTTATCTGTTTGAATGCTGGGCTCACACAGTTTATCCCTGCCTGTGACAACATGAGCCCTGCAGTCACTCTTGCAATCCTGCATAACCATCTACCAACCCATCTTCCCATTCTTGTCTATGATGGTTGAGTCTGTTTAAGACAGTCTTACGGTCAGAATTTTTTCCTTCCAAAAAGGAGTGTTAAAGTCTTTAAATTCCATGGTCCAACTCACATAAATACATTCTTTCTTTTAAAAAGCCATTTGTTAATTGTTTCACCCAGGTGGGATGCTTTGTTTTATTCTGGGCATTTCTGTGCATATAGATTCAAATAAAAACTTTGAGCTAGCATTGACTTATCAAGGGCCACTAATTCTACATTCAAACATGTAATAGGAGCCCAGTTGGGGGTAGAGAACAGATAATAAGCACAGCAGAACTTTCAGTAAAGGAGTAAGAGTCGCCATACCTCAGAATTCTCATTCAGCCAATAAGCTGGACTCTCCAATGAATAAACTGGCTCTCGGAAACACAGATGGTACATCTGGAAACTGCCCACAGCAGTTCAGGTTCCCAAACTATCACTTGTGCCTTGTGGTTCTTATTCACTGAATGTACTATTATGGCTTTAGAAAAACCAGGCAACTCTATTTTCAATGGGGCAACTTCTTCCACTGCCCTCCCACTCTAAGGTCCAGAATACAACTCAGCAGAAGCCTATTTAATTTTATTCTTCTTACAGGGTCATTCTAACTGAGGTAATGTCTCCCTCTATCAAACTACCCTACCTCCAGGGAAAACAGAGAGAGACTCATCAATCTCCTTCCGAGGCATCTAAACCTTTTGTGTCCAAAAGAAGACCATCAGAGATAATCAGAGTCTCAAACAGATGGACATCTTTCTTTCTTCTTTTACATCTCCAGTCTTTTTACTTCCTCGACAATAAAAAATTCGTTTACAACTAGGAAGTAGAAATCTTAAAGGGTAAACCTTACATTAGCGAAATACATATAAAAGTCAGATGTAATTTTCTTGAAAGGATTAGTCGCTCAGTCGTGTCCGACTCTTTGTGAGACCCATGGACTGTAGCCCACCAGGCTCAGGCTCCTCTGTCCATGGAATTCTCCAGGCAAGGCTACTGGAGTGGGTAAGCCATTCCCTTCTCCAAGGGGTCTTTCCGACCCAGGGATCAAACCCGGGTCTCCTGCATTGCAGGCAGATTCTTTACCGTCTGAGCCACCAGAGAAGGATCACTTTTTTCTGTGACTAGCCAGGAAATAAACAATATGCAAAGGACCAATATTATCAATTAAAATAATGAAAATGGGAAAGAAAAAGGTAAAATGTCTTTCAGAAAAAATCCAACTAAATTAAAAAATATACATATATACATACACACACATAAATACATATATTTTTAACATGATTTCTCTCCCTCAGCTTTCATATCCAATAAAGAAGTTGTTTTATATTAAAACAAATCTAACTTATCATTCCTTCTCAGATAATCATAACACTAATCATTAAGGAAAAGGCATCAGGCTTACCATTTAGTTCTTCAAGTTCTAGTTCGGGAGAGTTAATATAATACAAATCACACAGACGCCTAGCATTTTCATAGCCATCTAGTGTGAATCAAAACAAAAAAGTCATTAAATAAATTTACTTTTGCTTCATGAAGATGGCAATAATATATAGACAAATGAAATTTTAAAGCTTTCTATAGAAAAAAATATACTTTAATAATCTTAGTTTGGGGAGGTCTTTTTAAAGTATGACATGACAAAGCCTAAGGCCATATAAAGCAAAAAGTGACAGATATGATTACAAAAAATTTTTCAAATATCTGTATGGGAAAAGACACCATAAACAAAGTAAAAAGAAAACCAGCAGATTGAAGAAAATATTTACAATACATGTAACGAAAATTTAGAGTTGGTAAGGGTTTAGGGAATACTCACTTTCATTCATTGTTTGATACATTTTTGGAGTTATAAAATTTTAAATGTATTTCAAATATTTTTAATTCTAGAAATCCTGCCTTCTAAAATACTAGCAAAAGTCAGCACATATATAAGGATGTCTACTGAATACTGTTGGTGATAGAAACAACAGAAATATGCATCAATAGGAGTATGGATTAATACATTCTGATACATCCCCAACAGTCATTCAAAAACCTGGTGTATATCCACATGTACTACACATGGCACGATGTTTGTAAATTTACAGAAAAACATACACAAAGTATCCCATGTTCCAAAATCAGCAACTTAAGACCAACAATTATGTGTGTGCACAAGCATACATGGTACAAACAGAAAAAGCTGTGGCAAGATACAAGCCAAACTATTATGAATTATGGCTTCAATATAGGGAATTAGAAAGGAGGGAATAAGGAAATATTTTGAAGTCAAACAGATACCCTCATAACATCATCATGGTATCAACAAAACATTCATCCTATACATAGTACACAATTAGCATTATAAAGCCATTTTCAAACCCATGCATGGGTTATATCATTTTATCTCATGATTCAAATAACTGCTTTAATAGCAAGAAAAAACACTCAACAATTTTGATTTTGGCATTCTTTCTGAAAGGAGAAATGTATTTACCTTTAATAACTTCAACCACATTGCAGTTTGGATTTATACTTCCAACGTGTTTTCGATGAGATAGGCTTCCTTTGCCTTTTCCACCAAATAATAAAGCTATAAAAAATTAAAAAACAAATAAAATAAGCTAAAATACATAATGCCGCTGTCTGGATTTGAATACTGTTTCTCTAATTGGTACCAAACAGTAGGACAAGTATTTTCCTTAAAACATAAACATTTTACATAACGTTAAACATAAATTTAAAACCCGCCTTTCAATGGCAGTGTTTGCTTTCCTTAATACAAAAAAAAAAAAGTAAAATTAAATGTTCTCCCTAAAAGGAAGTTTTCTAAATAAATGTAAAATATACCAACACAGATTATTTAGCTTCTTCTCTTGACTTCCAGACACTTACAGTGCTGATTAAGTAACATTCTAATTGAAATTCGACTCATGTAGAAACGATCCAAAAAATACTGAACATTCTGGCTGGTGACAGGATCCACCCCGAAGCTTTCCTTGTATTCAACCACACCTTCAGCCATTGTGGGTATCACGTCATTGTGTCGGTTCCTGATCCGTATCACAGTGTCTGTAAAGCTAAACAAATCTGTCTGTCAAAACAGCCAAATATTTTGGCAAGTGAATGTGATACTAAAATCTAAATATAGCCAATTATACTAGACAAGAAACGCCTAATTCAGTAAATGAAGCATCAAGGCATGTTTTCTTACACTTATTTAAGTATATTTCAGACCATAAAATATACCATCTCTATAGAGATGTTTTCAGTTTAGTTGCTCAGTCGTGTCCGATTCTTTGTGACCCCATGAATCACAGCAAGCCAGGCCTCCCTGTCCATCATCAACTCCCGGAGTTCACTAAAACTGTCCATCGAGTCGGTAATGCCATCCAAACCACCCATCCTCTGTCGCCCCCTTCTCCTCCTGCCCCCAATCCCTCCCAGCATCAGGGTCTTTTCCAATGAGTCAACTCTTCGCATGAGGTGGCCAAAGTATTGGAGTTTCAGCTTCAGCATCAGTCCTTCCAATGAACACCCAGGACTGATTTCCTTTTGGATGGACTGGTTGGATCTCCTTGCAGTCCAAGGGACTCTCAAGAGTCTTCTCCAACACCACAGTTCAAAAGCATCGATTCTTTGGCACTCAGCTTTCTTCATAGTCCAACTCTCACATCCATACATGACCACAGGAAAAACCATAGTCTTGAGTAGACGGACATTTGTTGGAAAAGTAATCCCTCTGCTTTTGAATATACTATCTAGGTTGGTCATAACTTTCCTTCCAAGGAGTAAGCGTCTTTTAATTTCATGGCTGCAGTCACCATCTGCAGTGATTTTGGAGCCCAAAAAATAAAGTCTAACACTGTTTCCACTGTTTCCCCATCTATTTCCCATGAAGTGATGGGATCAGATGCCATGATCTTCGTTTTCTGAATGTTGAGCTATAAGCCAATTTTTTCACTCTCCTCTTTCACTTTCATCATGAGGCTTTTTAGTTCCTCTTCACTTTCTGCCATAAGGGTGGTGTCATCTGCATATCTGAGGTGATTGATATTTCTCCCAGCAATCTTGATTCCAGCTTGTGCGTTTTCCAGCCCAGTGTTTCTCATGATGTACTCTGCACAGAAGTTAAATAAGCAGGGTGACAATATACAGCCCTGACGTACTCCTTTTCCTATTCGGAACCCGTCTGTTGTTTCATGTCCAGTTCTAACTGTTGCTTCCTGACCTGCATATAGGTTTCTCAAGAGGCAGGTCAGGTGGTCTGGTATTCCCATTTCTTTCAGAATTTTCCAGTTTATTGTGATCCACACAGTCAAAGGCTTTGGCATAGTTAATAAAGCAGAAATAGATATTTTTCTGAAACTCTCTTGCTTTTTTGATGATCCAGCAGATGTTAGCAATTTAATCTCTGGTTCCTCTGCCTTTTCTAAAACCAGCTTGAACATCTGGAAGTTCACGGTTCACGTATTGCTGAAGCCTGACTTGGAGAAATTTGAGCATTACTTTACCAGCGTGTGAGATGAGTGCAATTGTGCGGTAGTTTGAGCATTCTTTGGCATTGCCTTTCTTTGGGATTGGAGTGAAAACTGACCTTTTCCAGTCCTGTGGCCACTGCTGAGTTTTCCAAATTTGCTGGCATATTGAGTACAGCACTTTCACAGCATCATCTTTCAGGATTTGAAACAGCTCAACTGGAATTCCATCACCTCCACTAGCTTTGTTCATAGTGATGCTTCCTAAGGCCCACTTGACTTCACATTCCAGGATGTCTGGCTCTAGGTGAGTGATCACACCATCATGATTATCTGGGTCATGAAGCTCTTTTTTGTACACTTCTTCTGTGTATTCTTGCCACCTCTTCTTAATATCTTCTGCTTCTGTTAGGTCCATACCATTTCTGTCTTTTATCGAGCCCATCTTTGCATGAAATGTTCCCTTGGTATCTCTAATTTTCTTGAAGAGATCTCTAGTCTTTCCCATTCTGTTGTTTTTCCCCTATTTCTTTGCATTGATCACTGAGGAAGGCTTTCTTATCTCTCCTTGCTATTCTTTGGAGCTCTGCATTCAGATGGTTACATCTTTCCTTTTCTTCTTTGCTTTTCACTTCTCATCTTTTCACAGCTATTTGTAAGGCCTCCCCAGACAGCCATTTTGCTTTTTTGCATTTCTTTTCCACGGGGATGTTAAGAAACTCCAAAACAAAAAAAAACTTGTGAAATGTAATTATTTTCTTGGAACTCCTAAAAGTAAGGGCTGCCACAAAACACAATCCTACAAATATGAAGGGTTTTCTTTAACTATCATCAACTAAGATTATTTCAACACCCACTATGAGGATGGGATCCAGGCACAGTCAGCATAAGAGAAGACAGAGCACTTGCTTCCAGGGAACACATGCTCTGTAAGGAATGAAGATGAATGAGCCAATAAAGGCTGTCTGTTTTGGAACCATTCCCTAGGTTCAAGAGAGAAAGGGCCACTTAGAAAAGTAGAAAGGAATTCTAATTCCATTCTATGAGTTTAAAAAAATGGGAGAAGAAAAGGTGAATGTGTGTTCAAAGAAAAATCTTCAAGCTATCCGGCATTTCTATTTCTGTCACTTGAAGACACTACTGCATGGCTTTGCCAACAGACATCCATCTAGTCAAGGCTATGGTTTTTCCAGTAGTCATGTATGGATGTGAGACCTGGACCATAAAGAAAGCTGAGTGCTGAAGAATTGATGCTTTTGAACTGTGGTGTTGGAGAAGACTCTTGAGAGTCCCTTGGACTGCAAGGAGATCCAACCAGTCCATTCTGAAGGAAATCAGTCCTGACTATTCTTTGGAAGGACTGATGCTAAAGCTGAAGCTCCAATACTTTGGCCACCTGATGCAAAGAAATAACTCACTGGAAAAGACCCTGATGCTGGGAAAGATTGAAGGCAGGAAGAGAAGGGGACGACAGAGGATAAGCTGGTTAGATGGCATCACTGACTCAATGAACATGAGTTTGAGCAAGCTCTGGGAGTTGGTGATAAACAGGGAAGCCTGGTGTGCTGCAGTCCATGGAGTCACAAAGAGTCAGACACAACCCAGCGACTAAAGTGAACTGAACTACATGGCTAATTTAAAGAAGTAAATAAAAGAGGAAAGAAGTCTTAGTTGTGAAGTAACAAAATCTACCTTGCAATATAGCCATCAGAACGCACACTTCCAAATGACTGCTTCCTCATTCAAAGTCTTCAGAGTCATCACCTTGACTACTATTAACCTATTCCAATGATGCTCTCATTGCTCAAAATATTTTTGGAATTCTTAGTTTATGATTAGTTTCAAAACCAAACTGTGAATCCAAAATACAAACAACAAACTCCTCGAAAACAATTCATCATTTCTAGTTACTTCTTAATCATTTATTTCACATCTCTCTTTTTTTGTCAAAACCAAAATAGTGTTATTTTGCCTGGCTGCTCAAGTTATTTTTTAAAAATTCAGCTCTGAATGACTATTTTCCGAAGGTTTTTCTGCATAAGGTTTACTTTTAAGTTAGACTGGATGGGTCTAAATCCATTCACTCTCCATGTAAGCCTAACGTTATTTTAAGACTTTTTGTGCACAGACAGTATCTTTTTTTGCACAGATAGTATTATTTCAGTAGTCATTTTAAAGAGTAAATGACATCAGCTGTGTAAATTTTGCTGCATACCTACGCAAATTCTTGTTATTTTCAAACCAAAATCATGTTTAAAAAGTGAAATGTTGCTACTACCTTTAAAGACAGTAAAAAAAAAAAAAAATGTGTAACGGACTTGGAGGACAACAACAGGGACAGTCTTAAGTTCTGAGCAACATTCACTGGAAAAAGCAGGTAACTTGCCTTAGGGGATTATGAGGCTTATTAGTCCTGGTATGTTGACTATTAATAGGTCACATTACTTACATTGTCTCGCAGACCACAGTTAATAAACTACAGACAAGTTTCTGTCTTGTAGGCCTTCAGTGTTTGTTGAAAGTTTAGTTTCCAATCTTTCAAAATTAGGAAATCTAACTTAAAAAAGAAAAATAACTAGACTTGCAGTTTTTCTTATACCCGCCCCCTCAACACACACACACATATCACGTGATCTGGGCAGTGTTTCTGCTGGGCAATGTTCAGTAGAGCTGAGAGGCTGTCCTGTAGAAGCAAGCACTCATCACCAAGTCTTCACTAGTCTCCTACCATCCAAGTGGCCCTGAGACCACATCAAGATCTCCCCTGATCACCACATTTGAACTGCATCTTTCTTTACACTAGAGTGAAGAGAAACGTGAAGTTTTTCTTATGCCCAGTCCAATTTCTGAATTTATGTTACCTGGCTGGCCTGTATGGACTGTGACAGATACATATACCATCATATGTTCTAAAGTAGTGAAAAACCAAAAGTTAATCAATTTCCCTAAAATGATCCAATAGCAATACATTTACATTTTTATATGATGTTCAAAGAGTATATGAGGTTGTTTTATATGATGTTCAAATAAGGCAAAACAACTGTACTTACTCATAAATCGTTTTAGCATCTTCAGCACTTTTGTCCTTAAACTCAAGAAGCTCTTGAAGACTCTGGATATACCTAAAATGTAAATCAACCCCTTGTAAGACTGTTCTTTTACATTTTGAAAGTCCAATATTGTGAGAATGATCAAGAGGCATTTTAAACATTTCTTTACTGTTAATTAACTTTTAGCAAATTATGGTTGAAGTGGGATTTGTATACCCACGCACATTCAAGCAAAGTTCCTGACAGTAATTAGAAGGTACATTTTCTCCTTAAAACGTAGGTTAAATTTGATTTGAGAATTTCCTACTTTTTTTAAAGTTCTCTACTCGAAGTAGTTTTTACATTTCTTAAAATTACCACTGTCCATCGCAGTATAAATATACTGATGGTCATGGGAACTGAGTCTGTCACCAACAATTATGTGATCTTGGGCAAATGACTTAACTTGTCTTAGTCTCAGTAAAATGTGGAGGCCAGCTTACCTTGGTCTAAGAATCTAACTTAAATGTCTGTTTTAAAACCTTAATTTTAGATGTTATGTCCAGTCAGCAGATGCTTATTGAAAGTCTACAATCTAACACATGGTTCTCCTGAACAACTGAACGAAAACACAAAAGTCATGAAAATGCTCGTTTTTAATTTACCTAAAAATATGATGGAGCAAATCACCTGGTAAAGGAGCAAAATGAGGAAAGTCAAATGCCTCTCTGAAGGTCATGCAGCAGAGGACAATGGCAGTGCAGGGCCAGAGCCAAAACACCTATCATTCAATGACCTTCTTCAGTGTAATGTCTCCTTTGGCCGGACCTTCAGCTGCCATATTTTAGTAGGCGTCCAGGGGCAGTGCAAGTGTTTTAAAAATCTGCAAATCCCCATGTTGGTTTGGAAAGTTGTTTCTGACAAACAATATGCCCTACTGCATGCCAAGGCATTCCAAAGTCTAGTGATTCTGAGTCTACTGTTATGACTTAACCCTTACTGTTCATTGGCAAGAACAATTATGCTTTAATTCAGAAGATACTGAAACCAAGCAGGACCCTGTGGGGCTCCTGGGCACAGAAGCCTTTCCATGTCTCCAATTTCATATTTGTAGGGAACAGACTCCAGTCTCCATGACCTTCCTTGAGGTCCAAAGGGCAGGTTCAAACAGGTGCTAATCAGGGGAGAGAGAGGATGCAGAGACAGGGGAGAAGCAGCCAAGAGACAACAGTGCAGGCCTGCAGTCAGTCTGGTTTCCCCTCAAGAGATAGACATCTCTGAATTCTTTCACGGCACTAAAACGCCCAACAAAAGAAAGATATTAGCATTTTTCATCCCAGAAGGTTTGATAATCTCAAGAAGCACATCAGGAGACCACCTGAGGCCAGATTAAAGGCCTGCACGTACCCTGATCATTATCAGCAAGCTCTTCCTTGAACCACTGCTATAAAACTCCTCACCAAACGTCCCTGGGTTGGGACACACAGTTTTTCAGGGCAAGATCCTGCTGTGTCCTCCATTGCCTGGCAAAGCAATAAAGCTATTCTTTTCTACTTCACCTAAAACTCTGGCTTCAAGATTCAATTCAGCACCAGTGAACAGAGGAAGAGTTTTTGGCATTAAATTGTCAACATCTACAATGTGTTAGGCACAGATATTTTTAAAATGTAACATATTCTACTTTTAATGATTTTTTTTTTTAAAAAAAGGAATAAACCTCCATAGAAAATTGCATCAGAGTTCCTAAACAAATGCCTCTTACTTAAACCACATTTCTAACTATTCCATTTTTGGACTGGAAAGTATCTGATTATCAATTATGGAGCAGTCATTGTTTCTTTCACTTATTTTAAAAAGGTGACATTATATCAACTTCTCCCATAATTATATTGCTTACAACAGGAAAGCTAGGATCTCCATAAATCATAATTGGGAAATGCCTTGCAACTAAATTTTTCCATTTACGACAACTCTGGCAAACTCTTTTGTTTGAAATGTATAGTGGGTAACAGAATAACACTTTTAATAACATTAACAAGAAAGGCTGTATACAAGTGGCCACATATGCATACACACCCTTAATAGCTCTACTGTCATTTTTAGAAGAGAGATCATAGTTTCTACACAATTCTAATAACTTCTAATTGGTTTTAAATGGTAGAATAAATATTTTAACTTTTGTGACTTATAAAGATGTACTTCAATAAGATAAATTCAGTTTATAAAAAATATTTACACCCTTTAACACATTTTATTAATCTGACTTCAACATACAGCAGTAGAAACAAACAAATCTGAGTTTGAATCCCATGAATATTTTTGCCTTAGGCAAAGGACTTAATCTGTAGGTACCTCCATTTCTTCATCTGTAAAATGGATGTCCACTGGGCAGGGTTATTGAAGGGATTAAAGGCAAAGTATATTAATCTCTAGCTATCAATTTATGGTAGATATTTTTATTACATTATAAAATAATATCCTTGGAGATTTAATAACACGAATCTTAAATACAGTGTCTGTATTTCTGTGCATTTCTGATTGTTTTTTCAAAACCAAAAAGTAGTACAGTCCAGGATTGAGGTGACAAGCCCAGATACACCCAAACAAAGGAGGAGGAATGCTGCTACTACCTTGAGACACCACTGAAGAGTAAAAAAGTATTTGCTTTAACTTTGGGTAAAGTCTACAACTCTACTCAAATTGCAAACACAAGAACAGTGAATCTTACCAGCTCTGTACCAACTGAACTGATGGTGTCCGGAGAAGATTATCTGGAAGAAGACTTATTTCTTTCATTATATTTGCCAATCTCACAGGCAACTCTTGCCGCAGAAACATAAATGAGGTCTTTTCACAAGCATTCACAGATCCTGAAACCAAATACAGTGTGAATAGCAGTAAGTGGAAGCCAGAAGGCAGAGAGAAACGCAGAGTTATTTGGCAAGTGATACCATCACCACAATGACAAGAAGAGGAGCAAGGGACAAAGCAGTCCAGTCTCTAGGGCTGTGCGACATTCTGAACCACCTTCCAATCACACTGTAGAGCATCAGTGAGGTTACTTTCCTATCTCCATTATTCACATCTCCCATCTTAGAACTAAGACAACCTAGGCAAGTCTGAGCAAGGCACAGTCTGATTAACATAGGACCTGTAAAAAGCCTATCCTATATAACCTGTTGCTATCATTTTAAAAACTTGTTTCCTAACTTTAAGTTTATAAGAAAAACCTGTCTGAGAAGCAGTGGAAATTCTGACATGTTCATGAGAGGATTCATTGAGTCCAGGTAGAACCACTATACTAATTGCCATAAGCAAAGAGTAAATGAAGAGTAGTCTTTCCGGCAACAGAAAGCAAAAGCTGCCAATGCCTCCTCTGCGATCATCTTCAAGCTTCTCCCCCAGTAGGTTCTATTCAATTGTCTGATTCCTGGAAAGCAATCTGCTCCTTCCTCCACTCCTACTCAAGATGCTAAGCAGAACAGCTGTAGAATCGCATTTGGCAAGCAGTTCCATTTAAAGTTAAACTAAAAAGCCATGTTATTTCAGTGATGCATTTTAAACTCACTGATTTGCTCTTTTAGCAAGAGACAACCATAGCAAAAACTAGATTGTCAATAGGAATAATCGTATTAAAAGAAAATATTTTCTTGGGGAAGTTTAATGGCATACTTGGGAAAGAGGTCAAATTCACCGTCTTAATAACACTACAGTCATTTTAAGGTAAAAACAAAAACCAAGAGCTTTGAACCAAACAAAATCGACACTGTAAACCACAAGTTTAAGTAGCTAACTACGCTGCTATCTTTCAAGCCACTAGTGATCCGTTGGTGACCAAACCGACTCACAATGCAAAAGATAACTCTTGTCTAGTCGAAATTTTGACTTGATTAGTCTTTCCATTTCACCTTAGCGCCCCATTATGAGAAGTCAAAGTTAAATGCCTGACTTTGCAATTCCTCTGCATCTTTTCTTGAGAAAACCAGGAAGCACTCATCTGAGAAAGAGGAAAGCGGAGAGTCACTTTGGTAAACAAACCCCATAGCATACTGTACCCATGCACTTTACACGTGCTGCGGGCTCTTGTTGACGAAATGAACTGTACGGTTGGTGGAAACTTAAGCCAGTGGCAAGGAAAACATTCTATGAAACACCGGGCCAGTCAGAACCTGCTTCCCCTATCAGCATGCCACTTTTATGTAATCATCATATGCAAAACTGAGCATTTATCAGCACTCTGCAGAATCTGAACGTGACTCCCGGAGGTGTCAGCACACTCGCCTCTCACTCGGGCTGGGCTCTTCCTAAAGCGCCTGGCTGGGAGCGCGGAGGTGCACACGTGCGCTGAAAAGAGGTTCGAGCCCCAGGCTTGTTTTTCAACA